>NC_136412.1:221776754-222461754 GCF_051521515.1 Lactuca serriola | reverse complement strand
CAACCCTTGCATGTACTAGCCTTAGAAACTCTCAAACAGACCCTTAACATAGTAAAAAGGTAACAAAAACAAGTTTGACTTTTGATTGATTAGATTGACTTACAAGATATAAAATTAAGGTTGTCATAGAAGTTCATCCCCATTGAGCCAGGTTCCTCGCTAAACTCCCTGTAAGTTGAGTTATTCTTACCGTACTTTAAGTATAACTTATGCTTAAGTTCATTATTGTTATTATGAACTTATAAACAAGATTTATCAGTGATTCCAAGTCATTATATTGATTGATCTACTTACGCGGAGGATGTCTAGGCTGTGATTTAGTGAGGTTTTTAAAGTGGGATTTCCAAATAGTATACTTCGTATACCATGTAGACCCTACCTTTGATATGATCCTACCTGGTTGTTCCTTACTTGATAGATCATGAATGTAGACTTTGAGTTAATGATGAATACATACTAATAATTAGTCTTAATAAAGATTAGATGAAAACTTAGCAATAATATTGTTAGGTTTCGTCGAAGGAAAATAGAATCATTACAAGCGAAGTGCTACCCGACATTGGAATCATCACTTTAACAAGTGAGTGGATAGTCCCTTTCATGAACATGATTTTAATTCAAGAATTAATTAAAGTATTAAATATCTGTTAAAGAGTTAGATATTTGTTAAAGAGGTTATGTATGAGTGCATAGTCCCTTTCATGAACATGATTTTAATACAAGTGTTAATTAAAATATAAAATATTTGTTAAATAGTTTATGTGTGAGTGCATTGTCCCTTTCATGAACGTGATTTTAATATAAGTATTAATAAAAGTATTAAATATATGTTAAAGAGTTAAATATTTGTTAAAGAGTTTATATGTGAGTGCATAGTCCCTTTCATGAACATGATTCTAATACAAGTATTGATTAAACTATTAAATATATGTTTATGTGTGAAATATTTGATGTTGTCTGAAATACGTGTTAAGAGCATATCAGATAATATATGATGATTTAGGATACAGAGTAAACCTAAATTAATAAACTGGAATATTAGGTAGTATCTCCTTATGAGCACAAGTGAGATATACACGGAGGGTAGAAATTTAAGATTTCTCATCGATCTGAGAGTATGGATTAGAGGACATTATTATTTGTCATTAATCTAGGAGCATGGATTAGACATAGTCAATTGTCCCTAGTTTGAGAGTATTGAATGGGCATAGTTATTGACCCGAGAGAATGGATTAGACATACCCGACCCGGGATTCTGGATTTGGTAAAGAGGTTAATTTTAGATCCGAGAGTATGGATCGTGTTGTTGTGAGGATCGACGGGATGGGATAAAATTTCTTATATGATGTGAAAATTTTTACATTGTAAGTTCCAATATATATATATATATATATATATATATATATATATATATATATATATATATATATATATATATATATATATATATATATATATATATATATATATATATATGATATAACATTATGGGATTGAAATCCCTATGTACTCACCAGGTTTCCCAACCTGACCCACTCAATTTATTCGTATCATAGGTGTCGACATGAAGCTACATTAAATTGAGAGATTAAAAGAGACGTAGATCACTAATATAAATGAATGTAAGGTATGTTTATGCTTATGTTTCTATATTGACGATGATGTCCCGATGTTTTAAAATGAATAAAATACATTTTTTCGGAAATGCTTTGATAAGGTATTTATCACATTTTTCTGAGAAAAAATTACGTAACATTTTTCTTTAAAAGGATACTCTAATTTTCTAAAAAAACATAAACAAATCAGACTTTTCTGGCCATGAAATTGGGGATGTCACAGACAGAACTCTGACCATTTCTCCAAAAACGAGATCATTCATGTATCAAAAGTTGAGATAAGCGACCCTCCAATGCCATAGTTGTCTAGAACAACTGTTGAGGGAAGACAAAGTTGAGGCTTTCTGATGATCATGTTGATGTCTAAAGGATACGTATTCATGATACAATCAAATTTGATAATCCATTCTTTCCGGTCTACTGTCATAACGTAGTTATGCTTATTGCAAAATTCAACTCTTCTATTTAAATCAATGAGTTAAGCCACGCTGATTAGATTGTGCTTGATATCAGCTACATATGCCATATTTGAGACAGAAATTTCCATTGGTCAAAACGCTTGATGTGACATAGAACTCTGACATGTCTTCTTATCTTCTGGTATGACAGAGATTTGAACACCACATAACAAAGTCATTAGAACCGCCCCAAGGAGTGTGCCCCGGGTTTAGGCTCCAATGATCAAGTTAGATTGGTTGGTAGAGATGAGATGGTTTTCCTTAACTGGAGAGAACCATCTTAGGGTTAGGGGTGGTGTATGGCATCTGATCCAAGGGAAAATCTAGGGTGGTGGCTAGGCCACGTAGAAGAGTACAAGTTGGCGGCTATGCCCTTGGGGAAAAGTCTCCCTCCATGGAGGAGGAACTATTCACTTTATAGTGGACAACTGATGGGTTTTGGACATAAGAACTTTCCCTATGTGCACATATAACCTTATAGCTTGGATCTAGGTTTTACTAATTGAACATGCCATAATTCCAAGACTTTGATGGCTAGATCTAAGAACAAAACATATGAAAAGAGATCTAGAATAATACCTTGAGTTACTTGCTTGAAACCTTCTTCTTCTTGGAGCTAAGAGTCACAAATGTCACTCCTCTAATGGCTTACAAACACCAACTAGCAAGAAGGTGACTTGAGAGATATGAGGAAGAGGGAAATCGGCTCTAGGGTTTCTCCAATGACAATGGTAGCCGATTTCCTCAACCCTATGGGTCTATTTATACTGTGAGATCCTAGGGTTTAACCCTTAAACCCTAATTGGATAAATTAACCTCAAAGCAATCCAAATCCCTTCCCACATAAGGCCTTGGACGATTTCTAGGTGATCCATATCCCTAAAATCGTCCAACCTTATATCCATAAGGATTATCAGCTCAAAATACAACTTTCATACATATATTAATCAAATAATATAATTATTCTTTTAATATATTATTCTTATAATATATAAATAATATCTCTTCTCTCTAAATCACCCTATCAAGTTGCTATGGTGAAGGCAACTCAAAAGGACCATGCACAATCGGGTCAAGTACTTACCAAATATAGTTACAGCCTTAGACACTAATCCAACAACAACTAGGTCAAGGGGAATCGGGTCGGGCCTTGGGCCAGCCCAATCAAGGCTCAACTAACAAGGAGTTGGGCAAGGCCGCTCGAAGGCGCATGGCTAGGCAAGCGGGCACGCATCATGCAAAAGCTTTCAGGTGCACACTAGGAAAGGCTGGAAAGGGAGCGTCAGGCAAGGCTGACATGAGAGGGTCAGGCAAGGCTAAAAGGAGAGTGTCAGGTAGCTCTGGTCGGAGAGGACTAGGCAAGGCTGGTGCACCATAGCTGCCGAGGCCATGCTAATGGACCTAATATCATTAAGTCTCCCCCCCCCCAGTCCGATGTGATTGGTATGTGGTCAATGACATTGGACCGGACTCAGTCTTATGAAGTATGTGTTGTGAAGTCCCCCTAGTCCGATGTGATTGGATTGCTGACAATCAGATTTGACTAAACAAAGCACCAATGCAGCAAAGAATAAAAAGAACGACCAAACCTTACCCTTATTAACCATGGTTGCACGATGAGGCAAATATGGGTTTGTGAAATGTGACATCCCCAAAATCATGGCCAGAAAAGACCGATTTTCATTTATGCTTTTAATATAATTTCAGAGTAAATCCTTTTGATTTGAAAGAGTTCCGGAATTCGTTCCCAAAACAAAAATATGATAAAATAAGATTTACCAAAGCATTTCTTAAAGAAATGTATTATTCATTATATTACAATACTCAGGATGTCATGTTCCGATAAACAGACCAAAAGCATAAACATTTCAATACAGACCTTACAACAGTTATTTACAACAATAGGTCTATAATCCAAAAATAACTTGACAAGTCATCCAACTTATGCTCTGGCGCCACTACCTGTAATACAAAGAAACTGAGTGGGTCAGGCTTGGGAGCCTGGTGAGCATATTGGGTTTTCAACCCACAAAAAATAATTATATTTAATTCCACCAACCAACAATAACCCAATTACCCATTCCTGTTATTTTCACTTTACGTCCCTAAGACAACTAACATAAGGGACCTAGTCTAAGACTATTTCATCGGGGCGACAACACATGCTTCGGGGGTTCCTTAGCAATATAAGTCAAATAAGGCAACCATGAGGGGGATGGAGTACAACGAATGAACACCCAAGTTCATTAACACCTACAAGTGGCGAGCCTACTAGCGTTCCATAGGACTGTCTAGAAAAGTCTGTGGTCGTCATCTAAACTCCGCTAGATGACTAAATCAAAAACATCGAGGCCTCTCATCTTTTTATCACACGACAACTATATACCCATGTTTTACCCAACATTTTAGTAGATAAAATATACATTTTTATACATAGTTTAAAAATTGTATAGTATATTCATTCAAAACACATTCCAGATAAAAGATAAGACACATACACATAACACGTATTTCATAGAGAATAAACATATCCATGAGATAAAAGAAAGTGAATATACATTCACACGTATAACAACAAAATATATACATAACACGTATTTCGTATAAAATACTTCATAATTATGCGTTAGAAGAAAGTAACTAGACACTCACTTGATCAGAAGATGATCAGACAGCACTACGGCTTGTAGAAGTAGTATTCTTCGGTAGAGCTGGAAGATCTTCACAAAAACCGGACTCCTCGTGGGCAGAGCTTCGGCTCGGAAACTTTTTTCTTCTCGGGATCTTCGGGCTTCAGGACTTGATTCGGGTCTCGGGATGATACCGGGGCTTCGGGATATTTCTTGCACATGAATCGAGGTAAAACGGGAGAGAGGAGAGAAAATAGCAACCCTAAACGGCTGGCCCTTCAAATCTATTTATAGGGCAAAATTTGCCCTTGCCTCGTCGTGGCACCTTTTTCCATGTCGTGGGCTTGATCGTCACTGCATACGTCATCGCAAGTTGCATCTGGGGGACTCCAGGAGGTGTCAGAAGACCTGCCACATCGTGGCACTGCTTGCCACGTCGTGGTCTCTGACACAACTTTGGGGTTTGCGCCCCGAACTTCAGAAATTCATATCTTTCGCATACGAACTCCGTTTTTGACGTTCTTTATATCGAAGCGAAGGTCAGATTATGCTCTACTAATCTCATTTAGACTCCGTTGGCTAGTTTTGAATTTATTTTTAATATATTATAAATATATTACTTGTATATTATTTTTAGTAGGCCGGGACAGGAAAACTCCGTTCGAAATTCATAACTCCTTTATCTGAACTCTGTTTTCGTCTGTCTTTTTATTGGTGGACTAATATTGATGAGATCTTCGACTCTCGTTTACATTGTTTCGGTTAACAATCACTCGATCTCATATTTGAGTATTCGGGTTGGATACCGCTAAGTTGAAACTTCGGAAAATCATAACTTCCTCATACGAAGTCAGATTTGGGCGTTCTTTTTATGCACACTATCGGTTTAACGAACCCTACGACTTTCATTTAGATCACTAAGGCTAGATATCACTCTATCTTAAATTCATATGTTACGTCATTTGGCGTCGTGTCGGTTCTGTCGCAAAACTTCGACAGTTCATAACTTCTACATTATAACTCGGATTTCAGCATTCCTTATATCTCCGGAATCCTTGTTTCGTCCACTACAACTTTATGAAAATATATCGGGCTTATCTTACACTTTAATTTTGACGCTTATTTTATTCTTAATTCAATTAAGCCAAACAACTAAGCATAAAACACATAATACTCAAATATTTCATCATTAATACTTCAAAAGAATTACAAAGGTTAACCTAGACTATTACATCAACAATAATGCCTAGCCTGGAAACACGGGCGTTACATGAAACATGAGTTGGCTTTACGATCTTTTCTTTTTGGGAGTATGATCTGGTCGATATGATGCAATGTTACTATTGCTACGATCATGCAGAGCGGGGCTGCTAATAATGTTATGCGGAGCGGGGTACTATGTGACAGTGATGTTAATAAGATGTTGGGACAAGGTAGCTAAGCAACGTAACCTTGCGATATAGTATCTAATATCGTTATTCTATGCATTTGTTGTTGTAGTCATGCTGCAAGGTTGCTGCTGATGATGACATGTAGATCAAGGCTGCTATATGAGTATGTAGCACAGTTGGTATGGCATTTATATCGTGTCTTGGGGGAATGTCACCAATAATCATCTACATAGTCAGCTTTACGTGATCATTGATAACTATCTTGAAGGCGTTTCTTGCATAGAATATACCTAGCTTATTTCCCCTAGTTTGATGTGGGTAGCGTAGGTAGCCGTATCAGACTATGGTGCATAAAAAACAACGAGGATGTTGTACGAAATACATGTTATCAGAACAATGAGCCGTGGGATTGTTCTCCTTATAACTTGTAACAAAGATTCTGAGAGCTAGGTGACTAGACTTCTGGTGGGGATTATGCAACAATACTGTTGCTGAGGGCCAGGAGATAGATATGTTAAGGGATAGTTGGCGAAGCTATTAGTATGGCAAAGCAGCAAGCCTGTTGTTAGGAGCCAGGAAATAGAGATGTTGAGGGATAAGCGGCGAGGGTATAGGCAGGGAATACATAGTGAGACTGTTGCAGAGAGCCAAGAAACAGAGATGCTAAGAGATAAGTGGTGAGACTATAGGCAGGGAATACACAATGAGACTGTTGTCGAGAGCCAAGTAACAAAAATGCTGAGAGATAGGAAGCAAGGCTATTGGTTGGGGTTACACAGCAAGACCGTTGTCGAGAGCCAAAAAACAGAGATGTTTAAGGGATGTAGGTACCAGGCTGTTGTTGTGATAGGATTCTTGCTGGAGAGTAACCTCGCTATAGTAGGATCTAAAGTAGAAAACACTTTATTGTTCGTCCAAGCACAAGAAAACCATGATGATTGTGGGAGAAGAAACCACCAAGAGCATGGTGCTAGGCATTGTATAAACTTATAACATGCGACTTATGGTGCGTGACGATGCATGAATTATATTGTGCGGCTTAGCAGAATTGCTTGGGCTTAGCAGCCCGCCATCATAGTGGTGTCACGCATGAGATCATCGCATGGAACAGATGGGGCTTAGCAGCCATCGATTATAAATAGATCACCGGGGGGGGAGATCACATGGAATAGATTGGGCTTAGTAGTCAGCGATCGTAAATACATCATGTGGGAGAGCATCATGTGGAATAGATCAGGCTTTGTATCCAACGATCATAAATACATGACGCGGTAGAGAATCGCATGGAATAGATCGGGCATAGCTGGCAATGATCATGAAAGCATCACACGGGAGAGCATCACGTGGGATCATATTGGAAAAGGTTGCGAGCCTGTGAGCCTTATTGGTGGAGCATGTCGCTCTAATGGAGTCAATATGAGAAACCAAGCGACTCAAAGCAAAGGTACTGAACCTTGCAGGCGGAGCTTGCCACTATAATGGAGTCGGATTGAGAAGCCAAGCGACTGAAGGAAAAGGTACTGAACGTTTCAGGTGGAGCTTGCCGCTATGATGTAGTAGGGTTGAGAAGCAAAGAGACTAAAGGTAAAGGTAATGAAATTATCCGACGGTGCTTCTTGTTTTGATGGATTTGGGCTGAGAAGCCAAACGACTCAAGGAAAATATACAAAACCTTGCTAGCAGAGCTTTCCGCTATGATGGAGTTGGGCTGAGAAGCCAAGCGACAAAAGGTATGGGTGATAAACCCTACCAGCAGAGCTTGCCACTATGATGGAGTCGAGCTGAGAAGATAACTGACTCAAGACAAGGGTATTGAACTTTGTAAGATTGGGTGTAGCAACCTACAATCTATGTGTATGGCCCGGATGATCAGTATGGGCTGGAGCGTAATGGCACCTGATGGTTTGTTGTATCATTAGTTGTAGTTACAATCTGTGCCACACTATCTTAGGTTGTACATAATGTAAATGCTTTGTTAGCAACATTATTTATGTAGCAATGGTAGTGTTGTGCACCAAGAGGCAGTCAAATCGTAGTGATACTTTTTTTTTCGAGAGTTATGTGGTGATGCTACTCAGAGTTGGATAGTGGAGGTGTTGTCAAGAGGTGCATAGCGGGACTGCTGTCGAGAGTTGAGCAGCAGAGCCACTAAGAGATGGGCAGGTAGCTGCTAGCGATAGATGAGTAGCATGACTATTGTGAGTTGGGCAACGAGAGTACTAAGAGTTGGACCGTGAGGCTTCTCTTTCAATCTAATGTCACCTCTAGAATTTAGTTTCATGTACTTTAACTCTGCCCTTTAGAATATAAATCACTTTTGCATAGTGTTGAACTAACCCTTCTAACACCCCCTTTTCTTAGAGGATGTGAAGAATGAGAATGATGGATGTATAGAGATCAGCAGTAGGGTTGCTTAGAGCATCACGCATAGCTGCTGAAACTTAGGCAAAACAACTGCTGGAAAGCGATAGGCAACATAAGTGCTAGCAAGAGTTAGGCAATGCGGCTGTCGAGAGTTGGGAAGCATGGTTGCTGGGAGTCAGAAAACATAACTACTAAGGATTAAGCTTTAGGGTTGCTAAACTAGGCAACTAGACTGACAGGGGTCGATCAACATGACTGCTGATAGTTGTGCAACATGGTTGTTGAGATCTTTGAAAACAAAATGCTAAGAGATGGTCAGAACGATCGTTGAAATCCAAGTAGCGGGGTTGCTATGAGCTGAGCAGCAAGACTGCCAGTGGCCGGTTTATGCAGTTGTTGATATTCGAGCAGTACGATTGTTGAGAGTTGGGCAAAGACACTGCCAAGGGCTGGTCAGTATGGTTGTTGGGATCCAGGAAACACAGCCATTGGGTATTGGGTCGTAAAGCTACTCTTTCATTCGTAACACTAATATTTCTCGGGAATGTGCAATCATTTACAATGTCTGCTTGTTATATAGTTCAGTTATGTTCTCGGAATAATAATTCTGCATAGTGTTATGTTGACCCTTCTATTACTCCCTTTTTTGAAAGGGTGAGGAGTGAGAATGAACGAATATATGATGTTGGCTTATATTTATACGTTCAAGCCTCATTCGTATGTACATGCCATTGAAAAGAGTAATCATAAGTTATCCATTTTTGTACTATGTAAAGAATAGTAAGATAATTACTTGATAACAATAATTAAAGCATATAAAAATGTAGTTTTGGAAATGGTTAACAACATGTGCCTTTGTGTAATTTTGTAAGGAAATATACTCGTATACTGGGTAAATTCGTGAGTGGAATGCAGTCAGTGGCTAATCGCCAATGATGGTAAAACGGTTTGATTGAAACGAAAACTATTTGGCAATTCAGTTATCAATATGTGGCATCTTTTCATATGAAAATAAGATGTTGTAGTAAAAAGATTCTATACAATGTAGTAGGTTAGCATTTTTTTGCATAAATACCTTAACTCACTAAAGGTAAAAGCATGCCACGATTGTCATAATAGTGTTTTAGTAAATATTCTAGATAGAAATAATATGTAGGATGTACTAATTATTTGAGAAATGAGAGATGGGTAGACCTCGCATCCAGAATTGGCAAGTGTGTTTGATGTCGAAATTCAAGTTAACCTCTTCTGTCACGATCTTATTCTGAAATGCTTCATAGAGAAGTAGTAGTGCACTACTCTTTTGCCCTCGTTTTAAAAAAATGTTGAGTGGTCCAAGCCGCAACACATCTTCTAAAGTTAGACTTTGTTGGACGGAATCTCAACACATAGGTACTGCGGGCGATCAATAAGATTTGTCTTGCAAGAAATGTCCATTTTAATTGTTGAGCTAGCCCATCAGCATTTAAAAACTGATTTTGAGAGAAGCGTAAAACAGTTTGATTAAGCCCAAAATGTAATTTATTAGTCCTCTTCTAAGATTGTGAGCCCAATTATGAATTTTCAACCCAAACTTTATTTTGTGTGTACAGTATTAGGATACCGGTTGAATCAAATGTGGGCCTGCCTTTTTGTTTGCTAGATTAGCATTAAAATCCGTTTTAAGTGAAACCCAATAGAGAATGTCGGGGCCTAAACTAAAATTTCAACCCATTTGACTAAGCAGACCCAAACCCTTTTTCCTTCTCCTTTTTTTTGTTATTGAGCTAAATGAAATAAGTCCATATGGTGAATACGTGTACGACCCACTATGGCTTCTGATAAGATTTGAGAGAACAACCCATTCTTTTTCTTTAATTGACGTTGTTTGCCAAAGGAAAGAATAATCGATCGCAGGTGTAGGGATTCACTATGGTCCTCTTTTTTTTTCTTCGTCAGATGTAGTCGCTAGCTATAGAGGACGTTGGAGCAGTGATGAAGACCAGTGCTAGAGTTGGTAGGGCTGCAAGTGGTGGTGATGGGGATCAGCAGGTTGCAATCGGTGAGAGGTTGTTGACTTTGAATCTGTTTTTTCTGGGGTTTGTCAGATGGTTGTGGAGCTTCTTCATCATACAAATGGTTGTGACGTCATAGAACTGCTACCGATGATAGAAAAATGGTAGTCAGAGCTATTTATCTGAGTTGGGGGTGACCGGAGATGGTCGAATGACAATATTGGTTTGGAGAAAGTAGTCAGTGATTGGTGAGGGGAGGTGATTTTGGTTCTAGATGCCGGCGGTGAGGTATGAAGAGGGTGAAATGGTTTCCGACGATTGCTGTTGTCCGGATGAATAAGCTACTGACTTAGTTGATTCCTCAAAGCTAGAGGCGACCTCTGACGGTTCACTTCCTACCGCCAATGAGGTTTTTCGGAGATTTCTTAGTTCCTCCTTGGTCTGGCGAGACGAGATATTATTTGGAGTTGGTTCCCGACAATGCTCATCTCTTCTGAGCTGATGAGAAGGACACAGTGGGGCCGACTTGTGGTCGTTTGAGTTTTCTGTAGCTTTTTGTGTGTGAAGGATTGGACTAGGTGGGTCCCACATAGGTTTTTATCTTCTGGTTAATAGTGTAAACTATATACACTAGCTCCCCCATTTTTCGTTTGTCGGCATGAAAGTGACAACACATTCTTGTAACTTTTTATATATTTTTGTCGTTTTTTTGACAACCATTTAATGAAATAATGAGATGCAAACTGTAAAAATGGTAGGATGGGTTGTATTTTTCAAGTATGGCAAACGTAATGGGATTTTATGGGGGTTTATGGAATGTATAAGCTCTATAACACTATGTACAAATAGATGCTTCAAGGAATGAACAATATGCACAAAAACCCATGGCTTACAAAGGGTTTCTGAGGTAATATGAACAAAAGCATAGGATAAAAACCATAAAAATACTTTCCTTCTCAGCTTATTGATGAAATTACAAAAAAGAATGGCGAAACTGATTTGAAATGTCTTTGTAAGCTCGAAGATTTTTGAATAGACAAAAATTAGAGCAGGTCTGGAGATCTGAGCTAAAAACGAAGCAGATCCAAAGATCTGAACGAAAACACTAAGCAGATCAAGAGATCTGAATGATAGAACACATCAAATCAAAAGATTTGAGGGATGGTGTAACAAATTTAGGCAGATCTTGGCGAGAGCCAATAAGATCTAAACAAATAATGGTATAAATGAACAAGTTTGGGAAAACTTGAGCTGAAAATACCACAGATCTGAATACATCTAGCCAAGAACGAGCTTGAGACCATCTAAGGAGATGGCTACTCGTTCAAGTCAGGGATGTCGCCAAATGTTGCGACATAAAACTCTGGCATGTGTTTTGTTGTGGTGGAGATCTAAACATCACAGAGAAAAGTCGTTAGAACCGCCCTATGATATGTGCCGTGGGAGTAGGCTCCAATGATCTAGTTAGATCGGCTGGTATAAATTTTGATGTTTTTCATTAGCCGGAGAGAACCATCCTTCTACTGGGGGTGGTGTATGGTGGCTGCGCCAAGGGAAGCTCTAGGGTGGCTGCTGAGCCACCTGGGAGAGTCCAGGTTGGCATCTATGGCCTTGGGGAAAAGTCACCCTCCATGTAGGAGGCATTGTTGACATTATAATGGACAATTAGGTCAGACCTTGGGTCAACTCCATTCAGGCCCAACTAGCAAGCATTTGGGCAAGGCTGCCCGAAGGTGTTGGGCGAGGCTGGTGGCATGTACCAGGAAAGGCTGGAAAAGGAGCACCAGGCAGGGCTGGTAGTATAGTGCCATGCAAGTCTGGAAAGGGAGCGTCATATAGGGTAGGTAGGAGAGCACTAGGCAAGGCTGGCGCACCATAGTTGTCTAGGCCATGCTAATGTACCTAATATCATCAGGTCCCCTATTCCAATGTGATTGGTACGCAACAAATGAGAATGGAATAGACTCAGACTTATAAATTGTGTGTCATCAACGGCATAACCTCGAATTTGAGAATTTGAATTGATGCCATATGTAACACTCGTGTCTCTAGCCTAGGCATTTATATTGATTTGATAGTCTAGGTTAACCTTTGTAACTCATTTTGAAGAAATGAAAAGGAATTATGTGAATATTATGTGAATTATGTGTTTTATGCTTAATTATTAGGGCTTAATTAATCAAGAATAAAAATAAGCGTCAAAATTAAAGTGTGAGATAAGCCCGATATCTTTACATAAAGTTGTAGTGGTCGAAACAAGGATTTTGGGGATATAAAGAATACCAAAATCCGAATTATAACGAAGAAGTTATGACCTGTCGAAGTTTCGCAACAAAACCGACACGGTGCTGAATGTCGTAAAAAGTGAGTTTTCGATAAACTACTTTTTGGCCTTAGTAATCTAAACTAAAGTCGTAGTATTCATTAAACCGAGAAGTTCGATAAAAAGAACGCCAAAATCTGACTTCGTATGAGGAAGTTATGATTTTTCGAAGTTTCAATGTAGCAGTAGACAACTAAAAACTCGAATTTTAGATTGAGCGATTTTTAGCCGACACAACCTAAACGAGAATTGAAGGTCTCGTCATTAGTAGCACAACGGTAAAAATTTTGACGAAAACGGACATCGGATGAAGAAGTTATGAATTTTTAACGGATTTCCTATCCCGGTCTGTTAAAAATAATAATATAAAATTTAAAGTCAAAATTAGCCGATGAAGTCTAAACGGAAGTTGTAGATCGTAATTTTAGCTACGCGTGCATATAAAGAACGTCAAAAACGGAGCTCGTATGCGAAAGTTATGAATTTTAGAAGTTTTGGCACGAAAACCGAGAAATTTCGCATAGTCACAATTGCCACGTCACCCTCGCTTAGAATGTGACACGTGTCCTGCTGAGTCACCTGGCTGCTGAGTCACCGAGGCTGCTGAGTCATGCGAAGCCACATGCCCTCTTCTGATTCGACCGAGGAGGAGGCCCAATCCGAAGCATCCAGCTCCCCAGCCGAAGCTTCGCCCTGCTGCCGCGTGTGTCCGAGCCTCGCATAGCCTAGCTCCAACTCTCGCACCCAACTCCGAACCTCGCAGGTGCATCAGTAAGTCGAGGTCCAATCGGAAGATGCCAGCGAGCCCTCGCATGCGCAGACCATCTGCGAGCCATGTCCGAGCCATCCCCTTCTGCGAGCTTTGGATCTGCGACGCATGTCTCCCTCCTGACCATCCGATCAGAAGACTCGCCCCTATAAATAGAAGGGTGCGAGACCTCCCGGGTAATTTTGGAATTTTGTCATTTTTAACCCCTAAACCCATATTTTCTTCATTTTAACATCCCGCAAAGCCCCGATATCGATTGTAAAGCCCGGAATACCCCACGAAGTGCCCGTGAAGCCCGGAAAAATTATCTTTTCGGTTTCGAAGCCCGACTTTTGCAGAGCCCGGTTTCTCAATAAAACTCCCGGTTTTATTAGAAACGATCGTTTTAGGAAATAAATTGCTGCCCGATTTTCACCAAAATACGTGAGTGTGTAGTTACTTTCAATTCACACATAGATATGAAGTATTTACCTTCAAATACGTGTTATGTGTAAATATGCTAATTGTTTATTCGAGGTGACTCTTGAATTGATGTTTTATACAGGTTTTAAACTGTATATGCTTTTTATCTACAAAATATGTTGGGTAGAACATGGCTAGATGAAATAGTTGATGTGTGTTAAAATGGTGAGAGGCCTCGATGTTGTTGTTGTTGTTGTTGTTGACATCTAGCGAAGTATAGATGACGACCACGGACTTTCTAGATAGTCCAAGTGGAACACTAGCAGGTTCGCAACTTGTAGGTGTTGATGAATTAAATGTTCATTGGCGTACTTCATCCCCCTCATGGTTGCCTTAAAGAAATGTATGGCTAAGGAAACCCCTTAGCAGTAGTGTCCATCCCGATGATAATCCTTAGGCTAGGTCCCTTGTGATAGGTGTTTAGGGACGTAAAGTGAGGACAACGGGAATGGGTAATCAGGGTTATTGTTGATTGGTGAACTTAATAAGTATATTATTATTGTGGGTTGAAAACCCTATATGCTCACCAGGCTCCCAAGCCTAACCCACTCAGTTTTATGATTACAGGTAGTGGACCCCGAGCATAGTCGGAGTGTTAGGGTGCAAAGTCATGCTTGGATGTAATGTTTTAGGCTTTCCTCTTTGTATGTGTAAATGGGTTGAGTCTTTTCCTATAAATAGGAAGTAAGTGACTCCCATTATGTAAGGAATCATTTTGGAGTGTTAGACTAGAGAGAGAAATTGTATACAAACCCATTTGTATAATCTTTCTAGATCTAATAAGAGCTTACAAAGATTTATTTACTCCTTGTGTTCTTGAATTTGTATGATGAATCACTAGATCTTTCTAATTCCGCACAAGCCATCAGAATCAACACCACTACAATTGGTATCAGAGCGGGTGTTCTTGATTTTCATCAAGAATTGATCCTTGATGGCTATTTTGATTTGGTGATTCTTATTGTTCATTGATCTTCGTGTTTAGAGAGTGTTTTTGTGTTCTAGAAGTCGAATTTTTCTTTGATTTGATCCATAATTCGACTTTCTCTCTCTATAATACTTGTTTGTATCACTTTATCTCTCTAGAAAACCCATTCAAAATCACTTTCTCTCTCTAGAATTCTTCAAGTTTTTGTGATCATGGTGGGTTTGCCATATGATTCTTGGATTGTGATCGTTAAAGATGTGAAATACAAAGTCAATGAAGATCAATTTTATGGGTTGTTGTTAAGCAAATTGATTTCATGGGGTAGTTTGGTTTCTTATGGAGGTTTGAAGGATGATCATGGAAGCTTGGTATTTCAACCAATTTGTAAGATTACATGGTTGAATAAAATTGCCTTGTCCATATTAGTTCGTAGTAGAAATCAAAAAGAAGGAGAAGAAGGAGATTTGTGCAATAAGAAATACATTTCTCTAATTGAAAACCCAAATGATCTTCGTGCTCTTAAGTTTGTTGAAGTTCTTGACAATGGAGTTCAATGTGATGTTCTTGATGTTCAAGAAAAAGGAGTTCAAGTTGATTCTCATGATGAATTTTTTTTTGCTCAATTGGAGTTCAAACCGATGATATTTTGTGTTCTTGTGATTCGTTTGAAGGAATGATTCCTTATCGGAAGTCGGTGATCCAAGAAAATCACAAGTATCAAACTCCAAAAGATTTGATTCAAACTCAAAATGTTCATGTTGTTGAAAGTGGGTTTGTTCATGAAGTCAAGTCTTCAAGATGCAAAAAGATGAGAAAGAAAAAGAAGAAGAAGATAAATCGGAAGAATAAACAGGTTTACTCACAAAAATCGTCATCTGTTGTGAAGCCAAAATCCGTGAAGCAAATTTGGGTTCCAAAGCAACAATCTCCAAAGGTTGCATTGAATTTGAAGTCAAAACCCAAATGTGTTGGTGGTTCTTTTGAAGATGTTCTTGGTTTGATGAAGAACACGAAGAACACCAAGAACGAGTTGTACATCTCGCATGGTGGGTGGTACAATGTTCGATTTGGAGATTTTCTCATTTCAATAAAAGAACCAAGATATTCCAAATTTGATTCGTTCGTTGAAAACGGAACTCGATTCGTCAAAAAGGTATCACAAATTCTCAAATGGATTCCAAAACATCCATGATTTCGATTCGTGCTTTGTGTTTTTCAATTTTTGATCATTTTGACTCAATTGGATCGAATTCGTTTCAAAGAACTGTGTTTTGGATTGATGTTAATGAACGAAGACAGTGATTTGGATTTAGATTCGAAGGGTTGAAGAGTAGACGGCTTGATTTGTGTTGTTAACTCTAAAAACGAAGCCTTGGTTTTGGTTATTTGATCTCACTGAATTGAAAAAAAAACGAAGAGTTTGGGTTCCAGATTCGAAGGGTACTTGTGTTGAGTTTAATTGGGAAATACGAAGGGTCGATGTTTGAAGAATTGATATTTGGAGTCGTTGAAGTCGACTAACAAAAGATTTGGATGTCGTTTAACTAAGGGTGTGGATTGGCGCTTCGTTATCATGGATCCTACACGATTCGTACCTGATTAACGAAGCCTGTTGAGACTTCGTTAACTGATTAATGAAGCAAAGCTAAAAAAAATAAAAAAAAAATAAAAAAAAAATCGTGCGTGCCTGAGATTTCGTACGAAGGGAACAAATGAAGCTTCGTGTGTCTCTGTGTAATCAATTGGAGAAACGTACGAAGTGTCTCTGTGTAATGAATTGGAGAAGATAACAAATATCTTTCGAAATTGGTCCCTGTAGTTTCGAAGATATGGCACTTTAAACTCACTTCGACATAAGGACTTATTTTCGAAATTTTGCTGCATTGTGAAGATGTTTCGAAGTTAGTACCTGATGTTTCGAAAGTTTGGCAGAACATACCTAATTTCGAAAATAGTGTTGTAAAGCAGAAAAATTAAAGAAAGTGCATTTCAGTCCCCTGCAGTTTATGCAAATTGAATCTTTCTACCCAGCTTTGAAAAAGGGGGAGAGTTTTGCATATTTGGCTGTTTTGGACGCAACAGGTCCCTGCAAGTTTCAGAAAGTGACAATTTCTACCTGGTTTTTGAAAAATCTTGCAACTTTCGCTCAAAAAGTCAAAAATTTTCATAATTTGGAAAATTTTTTGTGGCTTTTTCGTGATTGTTTTTCCGTGCAAGATTTTTGGTGATTCATTTTTGGTACACATCAAGGGGGAGTATTGTGAAGATTATTCCTCGGGCGCTTCTCATCCTTAGTGGGTTTTATAATCATTTTTTTATTATAAAAAGGGGGAGAAATGATGTGTATTCGAAGCTTCTCGGGTTTGTCTTATATTCATTTGCAGAGTTAAAATACCGGTGTTACTTCGAGGGGGAGTTTGGTCTTGATCGCGCTAGCTCGTTGGAGATTAAAGTCGGACATCCAATCCTAACTTTGAGGGGGAGAATGTTAGGGTCCAAAGTCATGCTTGGATGTAATGTTTTAGGCTTTCCTCTTTGTATGTGTAAATGGGTTGAGTCTTTTCCTATAAATAGGAAGTAAGTGACTCCCATTATGTAAGGAATCATTTTGGAGTGTTAGACTAGAGAGAGAAATTGTATACAAACCCATTTGTATAATCTTTCTAGATCTAATAAGAGCTTACAAAGATTTATTTACTCCTTGTGTTCTTGAATTTGTATGATGAATCACTAGATCTTTCTAATTCCGCACAAGCCATCAGAATCAACACCACTACAATGAGGACGACAAGAGATTTTTGGATTATAGGCCAGTAGTTGTAAATAACTGTTGAAAGGCTTCTAATGTCTTGTTTATGCTTTTGATCTGTATCGGAACATGACATCCCGAGGTTTTGATATATATGGAAAATATATACCTTCTTAATGAAGGATTTTGATAAACTTTTATCATATGTTGTTTGCGGACCAATTCCGCAACATCTTTTAAAAAGATTTCTCTGATTTTATTTTAAAAAGCATAAATTAAATCGGTCTTTTCTGGCCGAGGAATTAGGGGATGTCACACCATAAGTAACATAACCAGCATTTGGAGAATGCTTTAGATCATGCAGAAAATCTTTTTTAGCCCAGTCATGTGCATGGAACAATCACTATCAATATACCATGTTGTATCTTGTTTAGGAGCACAAAAAGCTTGCAAAATTAGTGAGTTTTGGAGTTTTTAGGCTCCGAGTTTGATTTACGAACTTTAGCATGGCTTTTGCAATTTCTGCACAGCTGGTATCTCCTAAGGATTTTTTCGATAATCTTTTGAAAAGATGCATAATGTGAAGGTCTTTTTATTTATCCAAAATTCGTGCTCAACCATATGTTGTTTGCCCACTGCTTTCCTTGGAGGGACAATTTTATTAGATGTTGCTGGAAGAACTGTTTTCACAAGTGTTTCATTTGTGTTTTAAGACTTTTTCACTTTCCATTCACACTTTTGTTTCAAACCTTTAGAGAGTTTCTGAGCAACCGTTTTCAAAGCATCTTTTCCTTTGTTTTCTACGTTCGAAGGCACATTAGGTTTTTGAAGTTTTTAGGTTTAAAAATCGTGCAATTGGAGGTAGCAATAAACACATAAGAAGAAATTGTCTAAGGAGAGTTGTAATATCTAGATGAGGTCTCAACAGTAATATTTTTAACACAACTATTAACAAATCTGTTCCGAACATCCGAACTAACAGGATTAGATGGCCTCTTATGGATCCTAACAGGTATGAAGGTACTGTCATTCCTAGTAACTGGACTAACTGTTTGAGACACTTTCATCTTGGATTTCTCAAGAAACCTAAAACATTACCTAGACATAGTTTCTTTTACTAGAGCTTTTCTAGCTTTAGTATTTGGATGAACAATGTATTTCTTGTTCAACCAGGGTTTCTTTCGAGAGTCGGATATTGACTTCGAAGTTTGTCCAATCGATGGATTGTTGAAACGAGGCTTAATTGGCACTAGAGTCGATTTTGAGACTAATTTAGAATTGGAGACACAGGAATCATACGAGATGTCATCATCACTCTTAAGTTCTACATCGCTATTAAGAGAAGCCCAGAACGAATTGAATTGGTCGGATTCATGTCACGTTTTTATCAGGAATGATTGCCTTAATAACTCAATTATTCGGAGCACCAAAGTTCGGATAAAGAACTCAAGTACAGGCTTTGTTAGGTAAGGGTTCAGAAGACTGATTTAGGTCCAAGGATATAAGAGGTGGAAGAGGCGTGGAATCAGGACATTTAACAATGATAGGTTTGAACTCAGGAATTAAGGATTGATATTTGTCCAAAGTCTCAAGAAGGGATGACAATGGTGAGACAGGGGTATCCAAATAAGTATGGTTTGGAATGTCTCCCATGAATGTTAGGTTTTGAAATTCCTTCAAAGGAAGAGCAATAGGTTTCGGAAACTCACTCCCGAGACCAGGTGATTTGGACCAAGGGTTATGAAAATTAAGTGTGATCCTTTCCTTAGCTTCAACAACATCAATAGAATTGTTGAAGGCATCAATTTTTGCAGTAAGATGTTTATTATCAATAACCAAGATGTTTCTTTCACTCAGAGTAATTTCACATTTATCATTGAAAATAAGACATTCATACTTATCCATTACAACTTCTCTCTCTTATGATTCAATCTTAAGCTTGCGGTATTCAAAACGTAATTTAAAATGGGTCAACTCACTTCCCAACTTTTCACTAACTTCTATGGCAGACTCATAGGATCTATGAATAATTGACATATCTGATTTAATTTGAGTTAGATAACGTACACAAACAATCAAATCAAAATTATTATCACTAATCATGTATTTTACATGTCGGATGATGCTTCGGCTAGGTGGATCATTTGTTTCCATGTAGCAGTAGTTTGGCTCAACATCATCATCATCAACTTCCAAACCAGAAAACCAATAACCTTCATCAAAGATGATTGACTGTCTAGCCATAAGACACAAGTACCTTGAATATTTTTCATTACCCTTATCACCAAATAACCAATACCCATCAACATTCCAAGAAACCGTTGTCAAAAAAGCCTTTTCACTTTCAGCTAGTTTTTGTGTACTACGAGCATAGTAGGTAGAGTCTTTCACCTTTGGTTTTTGAGGAGTTCCACCCAAATAGTTCTTTGCAAAGTGCTTTCCGAGACCAAATTTGTGACATATAATATTCGCTTGGTTGGATTCAGAACTTCCTGAGGTTCCAAGGAGTGATTTGAAATGTTAGATCGATATGCCGGTGGATTTTCATTGTGTTTAGGGTTGGATTGAGGATTGCTTTGGCGAGGAGCTTGAAGTTGGTTTTGAGGTGGTTTTTTATTTGGTGTCCAAGGACGTCTTTACTTCATAGTATTTTTTATTTGCATTGAATACATTTGGGCAACCCATAGTATTTGTTATTTGCATTGTATACATTTGTTTATATTGATTAGAAGCAATCATTGAAGTTAAGCATTTAGAGTTGAAGTGGTATATAGAATACCTTTTATACTCAACACATAAATGATTAAGATACCAAAGTAATCTTCAAACAACCATAATCTGTTCTTATAGATTCAAAGGACAACCACTGAGGCTTTGATACCAATTGTAAAATACAAAAGATTTGCACGGAAGAGGTTTGAGAACTCAAAGAATGAATTAACTTAAGATCAATGTCTGCTGCTAATGAAGATCCAGTCAAGTATGGTAAAACAGTCTTGTCTCATAATTAAGATATTCAACGAAGTACTCAAGATATAAATGATTAATAAATATAAACAACCTAAAGTGATTTTAGAACAATAAAGTTGCCAACTTTAGGTAATTACCACAGATCCTGTCCCTTAGGGTGTAATTACCACGTAAAGTTGCCAACTTTAGGTGATTGCAAGGCCTCAAGAGGTTAAAACACTCAAATCAAAGCTTAGGAAGAGGTTTAGGGCATGGAGAAAAGCCAAAGCTTGATAAAGTCGATGAATTTATTATTATAGGGGCCTAGAGAAGTAGAAATCTGAAATTGCAACTTCAACTCATGCCCCTCTTCCAAAATGGGTTTAAAGTGGCTAAAAGGAACCCTAAACTCTTGATTTGAGAGATCTAGCGAGAGAATGATCAAGGTAACTAATTTTTACCTTCAGATGGTTGCTACAACTGAATAGATGCTGGATCTATAAGCTCCTTTTTGTTCTAAGTTCTTTAATCTTCGAGTTCACCAAGAAATGCACCAAACACACACACTTTAGCCTTACACTCACTCAATATGGAAGGTTAACTCGATTAGGTTTTCTTCTGGGCTATGAAGATATGAGGGAGGCCACAATGAACCATAAGTTCTTTATATAGGATGCAAAACCTGGAAAAATTAGGCTTTTCCTTTCCAGCACCTACTCGTCGAGTGAGTAGACCCTTCATTTTGCATCCAAAATGATCCCTACTCGACGAGTTGTAGCTCCCAACTCATTGAGTCCTAGTCCAAAAACCCAAAATGTTAGAGAAAGAAGTGATACCTAAAACAAGCGTTACAAATTCCCCCCACTTGAACTAGACTTCGTCCTTGAAGATTGCTAATGTAAAGAATTTCGGTTAGTGCTCCTGCATTTCATTCTCCGGCTCCCATGTCCATTACGAGGCTCTCCGGTGTTGCCATTACACCTTCACTAGCTTTGCGTCTTTGTTACAAAGAACCTTAGTCTTCTTATCCAGGACCGAAACGGGCCTCTCAATGTATTTCAGGCTCTCATCCACCTGAATGTCATCCAGAGATATAACGGTTGCCTCGTCAGTGACAGACTTCCGGAGCTGAGACACATAGAAGGTGTTGTGAATCTGACTAAGCTCGTCTAGCAGATACAATCGGTAAGCCAGCTTGGCCAACCGGGCGGTAATCCTGAATGGACCAATATACGGGGCCATAACTTGCCCCTCTTCCAGAACCAAATGACACCCATACATGGTGACACTTTCAACAATACGAAGTCTCCCACCTGGAACTCAAGATCTCAGCGACACATGTTAGCGTAGCTCTTCTGACGGCTCTGCGTGACGCGCAGCCTGTCGCATACCTGTAGGATCAACTCGGTAATCTTAAGCACCACCTCAGTGATTCCCATGACTCAGTGCCCAACTTCACCACAACAAAGGGGGTCCTACACCTTTGACCATACAACATCTCAAACGGGGGTCGGTCGATACTAGCATGGTAACTATTGTTATGTGAAAACTCTGCTAGTGGGAGGTATGTATCCGAACTCCCTCTTAAATGAAGAAGTGATAATCGAATTTCAAATAAATTGGAATAACAGAAATGTAATAAGAAAACAAGAAGTAAATAGAATATGGTTTCAGCTCAATTATACTTTCAACATTTTTACAGAGAAAAAACTAGACAACTTCTGTAAAGACTCTTATCTAACTCAAAGTAATATCCCTATTTATAGGAGACGTGAAAGTATACAAAAAATACTAAGGCATAGACATTAGGCTTCAAACAAAAGACAACATAGCAAATATTTACAAAACATACGAAGGGAATGGAAAACAGAATTCGACTCTTTACAACATTTCGACCATAACAATCTCCCCCTTTGTAAACAAGTCGAATCGCCTCAGTTCGTGAGTATCTATATAGCAAACAACGTTACCCTTCATATTTCCGTGTACCAAGAAATAATTTTCTTTAGCTCCTTCTTGTCCCCTTCATTATTCTTGTTACAGTTATTCATACGAACTATAATGTTTGTATACTGGGACGTTGTGTATCTTTCTACTTCATAGGATTGGAATAAAAACCTTTTAGCCTTCCAACTCTTATCTTAAACCGATCACCCCATCTGCATAATTCTTCACTTTTGATTGAGACTTTGTTGGTTCCATTTGAGCTTTAACTTCTAAACCCTTCGTAGAAGCTAACTCAACATCAGTAAGCGATAAACAATCATAATAGTTGTCAATGAAGATCTTGATGTGAGCAACTCCAAGACGAAAATCTTCTGGATCAGTTTCTCAAAGATACGAAGAGTTTTTATCTTTTAGCAACAAAGCAACTTGTATAAAATCATACAAGTTCATCAACGGAAAGTCAGTGATAGTAAAATCACATACCTGTCCATTTGCCCTGGTCACAAAATATCGAAGATTCTGCATCACATTATCAAATAGAACATCCTTATTGATACTGATGATCTTCTTAATTTTCACCAATGACCAAATTTCCTCTGGAGCTTTGCCAAGAATAGCATCTAATCAAATTTTCATATAAGTATACTCATCTTCATTCTTGAACTTTTCTGCAATCTTGACTTGAGGCATGATGAACATCATTTCGTTTATCTGGAAATCAAGTTGGCTCATAACCGCATTCATAACCACGTATCCTTGCTTTGGTTTCTTTTCAAAAGCATACATGTGGTTATAAGCAACCTTAGATTCGATAGTCTCATAATTGTAATGTTTATCGGATCTCCTTTGTTCATACCAAGAGGATCATTTGCATGTTGAGTCATGATGCTTTGAATGATTCTAAATTTTTCTATTTCTGCTTCAGCTTCAGCTTTCTTTTCTTCCTTTGACTTTTCAACCTCAATCGATTTTCCTTTATCTTTGATTGCTGAACTAACACCAACATCCTTCGGTTTTGAAATACTACTGCCACCATTCGATGAACCAATCACAATTCCATTCGAAATTGGCCTTGTGATTGGCATGGAAGTTATGATCGTTGAAGTGGCTGGCCTAACAGACAAAATTATTTGCTTTGTTGATGGAAGTTTCGAAGAGTAAACTTTTCCAACAACCTTGGCATCTTCATGTGAAGCTTCACCATTAGCCTTCGCAATACCAACCTTAATCTCTCCCCCTTGCACCCCTGTGATAACAGGTGACGCATCTATTGGTAATAGGGTGGAAATCTAGGATAGAGGAGCTAACTGCTTGTGAAGGATTGCTTCAAAGTGAGTAAACTTTTGGGACAAAAATTATGGAGTGATTAGCGAAGAAGAACTAGACTTTGTGAACAACCCCTTCAACTCTGTTAACTAAGAAGTGATGTCAGTTAAAATTTTCGTTTCTTGAGTTGACAAGTTCGTAATCTGAGGACTCATGGCTTCGTATAATCTCACAAATTTCGTTACAACATCAGCTATTATGTCAACTTTCTGATGTAACAAAGCATAATCCTTTTGTACCACTTCAACCTACTTAGCCATTTCCTCACGAAGTTCCTGAAGCTTGAAATTAACATCTTCTCGCACCTTCTTTACATCAAGAATAAACAAGGTATGTCTTTCTGTGGCCACATTCTTCAGATCTTTCACTACCCCTATAAACTTTGAATCAAGAGAATTCACCCGTAACTCAGTGTTTTGATCATAATAGTCCACCTTCTCTAAGATTCAAGACTCGGAATCTTTAATCATTCCAGACATTTTGCTGACCATTCTAGCTTCAAAGGCTTTTAACAAACCATCACTCTCCAACCCTGAAACAGAACTACTTCCCCCCATATCTGCTTGAGACTGAATTATAGAATTTAGCTTTTTATTTAGTATTTTAAATTGCTTCATTGACATAAGCATATGGTCAGGAACGTTCTCTTCTTCGTCATCAAATTCCAAATCTTTGAATGTGTCTAAAACCTGCTTCTTCAGTTTCAGATTCATCCATGGGTTTTGGTGGGTCAGTTGATTGGGATGAGAAAATAGTGGTAAAAGTTTGATTGATGATATTTTCAAATGTAGGTGACTCAGTGGTTGAATTAGTGGGTATGATATATGGAGGTAAAGAAACAAGAGCACTAGTGACAGTTTCGATAGGAAGAACAACACTAGTGTGTATTGATGTCTGAAGTTCGTACCTCCTCATGAAATGACTTGGCAGAAGAATCTTCGGGTGGTATGACTGTAGTCTTCTCAGGAGATGAAGTTTCGATAATCAGATTTGCTTTGGGAGTTTCAAGCACTGCGGCTTCTTCAGAAGACTCTGTTGGTATAACAAGCTGTCTTGTCTTAGTCTTCTTCTTCTTCTTCTTCTTAGAAATTCGTTTTGCCATGTCTTCAACTTTTCGTTTCTTAGATGATGGTGAAACAGGAGCTAGAACTTCACGGATAAGAACTCCCTGATGAGTAAGATGAGGTTTTTGAATCACATTGGAAGGTGGAGATCCTTGCGAACCACCATATCTCTTCTTAAGTCTGCGAAAAACACTAGTCTTGGATGGAATAGTGACTAGAGCTTGTTCATCAACAACAGGTTCAACTGGCTTTACCAAAACATTCAAAACTTGATCATCTGGTTCCACCTGTTGCTTTAGGGACCTTGTTTTCTTTGGTTCTTGAAATGTTTTCTCAGGCGTAATGGTGACACTCTTCTTTGATTTTCTGGATTTCTTTGAAGGACATGCAACTTCTTTTGTCACTAACTTCCCAGTTTCAATGCTAGAATCAACTGTCTTTGTATATTCCACTAAGACAGAATTTGTTGGATCAACACGCTTTAACATTGCATATGGAATTCTTGCAATGTGTGTAAATATCTCAGCATCATCAGAAAACTCCTTAGGAAAATTTCATTTCAAGAATTCAACAGTTTCTTCATCAGCATTCACCTGAATCCCCTCTTTATCGTAGAAATATCGAAGATTGAGACTCCAATACCTTGCACATGAAATACCTTGCACTACATTTGTATTCTCTACACTCTTCTGAAACTCCTTCCATAGCTGTGTAGAATAGTCCACCGGAATCTCATAGTATACACCTGCAACCACGACATATACTTCCATTCGTCCTTTGTCAAGACCTACACTTCGACCAGTCAAGTAGCGTAATAAGATTCCAAATAGAAAATTCCAGATCGTCGGAAGACCAGACTTCTTAAAGTCACTTATCTTGGTGAGTGGGGGTTGATGATCGGTCTCATTGAACATATTGTTCACTTCTGCAAAAGAAAGATCAGTAAATGGTGGTGAATTCGGAATTTCCAAAATCTGACAAAACAACTTCTTCGTGAATCAAACCTTCTTGTCATTCACTAGATTAAATGTGATGACATCTAGGGCTTTGGAGTATGTTGCAATAGATCCTGCTTATGAAAGTCGGGACAGAGGAACTGCAAAAGAGGTAAACATAGCTGTCGAAAAAACACATGTTTTCAGGGCGACCACCAACATCTTCAAATCATCAGGATAAAGAGATTCGTTTGCCTCAACTTGATAGTTAGCTCCTTGGATCTTCCTAATCGGTTGAGAACTAATGTCTTCAGTGGTTTGGGATGGAACATTGACATCGACAGGAGTAGCCATGATTACGGTTTTCAAATCTTTGGAAGAACAAAGTGATTTTCAGACAGAATTTTGGAATATTTCTTCTGAAAGTGTAAACTGATAAAGAACCCTTGAATCCCCTTTTATATGTAACCATGAAGTTTGAATTTGAACCAGGATGTGCATTTAATGAAATCCAACGTGGCACCTTGAAACACACACCATACGCCGATAAAGTAGCCATGCGTGAAAAAGTAACTATCACTTCTCCTTGAAAACCGGAGAGAATACAAGACATCACATCAAACAGCCTGTTTATTTCTCCCAATAGAATTTTAACCGTCACCAACCTTCGGATGGAGGTAAGGCTTTTTCACATTTGAAATTTAAAGCGAAGTCATGTGCCAGACTTTCGAAATCATCAGCCTGAGTTGGTGTTACTTAGAACCTCAAGGATTTCATGTGTGCAGTGTGCCAAAAGAATAAGATAAGAATCAAATTAACGAAAATTTTGGATTCTGTGACGTCAAATAAAAAATTCGACACAAAGGCAGTATAACCCCAGGAAAAGGTTGCATGGTTAATCATCAAGAGAGATGAACAACAACTTGTGTTGTTTCCCGTGAATTACAATCGAATACTTATCAAGAAGTATCGAAGGGATTCTTTTTCTAGGCTTTGTGGTTGGATTTACAAATTTCGTTACATATCATCCTAAACATAAGGTGAGTAATTGTAACATAAATCACTTGTTTGATCAGTGTAATCAGTGACAAGTACGCTTTGGATTGATTTTGAAAGTGACTTAGAAATCGAATGAAACTCACACAGAACTCATATTCAAGAAAAAAATATGCTAGATCCTGTTGGTTAACAAATATCATGGGTTTCGATAATTTGATCAAGATCACTCATAAGAAATGAATATGATTTGGAGTTTTGAAAATGGGCACTGAAACAAATGTTTCGTTAAAATCTGGAACATAGTTCCCCATCAATTCTTTAAAAAGATAGAGAATTGGGTTTCACTTTCATTACGGTTTCATGATGTCAGATCATTAACATAAATTTTTGATATGTCTAAGTCTTGATGGGTTTGATCAAAGACCTCTTGGACATATGTCTTCGTGTGTGAGCATGTAAGAACATTTGGATGAAAAAGATTGGTTTAAGAAACGAATTGTATCTCTGTTATTTTCGGACAAAACAGTAAACTCTTAGCTCATGTGAGAAGAGTTAGGTAACTCATTATACTAATGTGAATATAAGCCTGATTTGGAAGAAATTTTCGTATGAAATATTTCATTAAGGCTTTCGTTAGTCACACATTCAGTCAATAGAGACTTCGGTCAACATGCTGCAGCATGCTTCTAGGGACATCCTAACTAGTATAAAGGTTTCGAAATTTTTACCTCACCCTAGAACTCTAAGCATCAGCCAGTGAGATTCATCTTTGACTTCTGGAATGAAACATTAAAACAGAACAAAACAAAACGAAATATTTTTGTGATTTTTGATTTTTCGAAAATAAAAGAGAAAACAAATAAAAATCTTTTGTTGTTTTTGTATTTTTCGAAAAGAAATTACAAAACAAATGAAAAATCTTTTTGTTGTTTTTGAATTTTTCGAAAAGAAATTACAAAACAAATGAAAATTCTTTGTGTTGTTTTTGAATTTTTCGTAAAGAAATTGCAATACAAATGAAAAATATTTTTGTTGTTTTTGAATTTTTCGAAAACTTAATTTTTTTTTATCAAACTATCGAATCTTTTCTGTGCCAAATATCGAATTCAAAGCATTTCGAAGCGTTGACTATGAACAATAACCTTTGAGTTTGACAGCTGTCACACCCCAAAACCAAGAACGGCGGAAATGTTCCGGGGTGGAGGACGTCATGTACAGTATCACAACAGTGTAAAATAGTAAACAAGCAACAACATCATCCATTGCATTATAAGTAAAGTTTTAATACATGTGTGTTCTTTCATGGTAATAAGACACCAAAAATATACAATCAAAATAAAAGACGAGACTTGTCTGCTCCGTCTTCTCAACACCTGGCCACCGTACCTGTCTACTGATAACCTAAGAATACAAGTTATTTTGAAAGAGTTGATCAGCTTAACGCTGTTGAATTCATAAGTATTTAAGTGTCCTTGTCTTGCTTTGAAAAGTTGTTATGAATGCCATGTAAACCTTTAAATGAAAATGTTGATATAAGTATGAAAAGCCCTAGAAAATCCCTTATTTTCTATTATTATGAAATGTAGTCTTCAACCAACACCTGAATGTTTTACTATGAAATATGATAGTTTTTCCTTTCTATTGACTAGTACTAGAAGTACTTAGTCTAACTCCTTGTTTATGTGAATGTATCACAAAATAAAGTAAATAGGAAAATGTACTAATGTAAGTGTTATCACTGGGTACTAGGACTAACACAACATCACAGTAAGCGACATGAATATCCTATCACAAAATAAGGTAAATACGAAAAGTACTAATGTAAGTGTTATCACTGGGTACTAGGACTAACACAACATCGCAGTAAGCGACATGAATAACATAATGTACATCGGAAGCATGTCCACTTATCCTCTGTAGCAGCAGCAGGTGGCAGGAAGGGTTAGTCCCAAAATCGATCTACCTAGTATAAGTATTAACCGTAGGAATCTGTAGATGTTCATCAACCACTGGTGCTAATCAGTTGGGATTCCGAATGGTTAGTCCTGCCTAGTTATCCCGGGTACTGGGATAGACAGGACAATTTACACAGAAAGTACGAATAAATCTTCCTCGCAACTCTAGGTACAAGTATCCAGGTAAGTGAATACAGGATAATGCATCTATGTAACAGTACTCATGTATGGTATTCATGTATCATGTAGGCATATGTAAACGTACTCATGTATCAGGTAAGTATATGTATATGTACTCATGTATCAGGTAATGTACTGGTGTAGACTCATGAATGAACTGACTCTTGTATGATTCCTTGAAATAGGAATAATTTTTTGTTTCTTCTAACTATCCCTATGATAATTAACTGGAAAGAAATTGGTTGTTCAAGTAGATTTATGCACCCTCGTTACACCAGGGTGTGGGAACTGAACAAAGGATGAAAACTATAACATCAATACATATATAAGAACATATGCGTATAAGTATAGTTTGGTTCAAGAAGGTAAAAATGGTTTTGTAAGACATCTAAGAGTTTTGAACAATAATTAACAATGACTTGATGTCATTTTAATAAACATTTCAAAAGTAATACATTTGATAACAAAGTATTTTTAAGATAGAAAACCATTTCATGCATCACATTTTGTAATATGTGAAATCTGCTAAATGAAAACACAGTTATAAAATACATATGGATGATTTAATAACATGCTGTTTTCTACTTGTATTCCCCCCCCCCCCCATTAAAGCATTTAAAATAATTTAAAACATTGATTTAGGGTTATGAACTCACCTGTAGATGGTGGTTTGGATGAACTGGATGGTGTAGGATTCTTAGGAGTCAAGTGAGGACTTGTACACACACTACGATCCTAATGAACATATAATCACACATATATGCACTCAATTAGTCTTAAATTACTAATTGATAATGTTAAGACATCCTAGAACATAATAAACACTTTATATAAGTGTTATAAGCCCTAAGGATTGCATCTAAGTTATTGTGGGACAAGGCACTTGAGTTTAGGGTTCCAAAAGACCCTATACATGAGTTTACTCTCCATATAACATCAGACAAGGAGTTTACGGTCGTAAACACTTGAGTTTATGGTCGTGAACTCCTAGGCTTAATTTCCTTTGTTGTTTTGAGGTGCTAAATGATCCCTAGAAGCATTCCAACTTGGTGGGTTAATTCATGGAAGGGTTTAGGGCACTAATAACCTCTTTTGAGGAGTCTACGGCCCCAAGGTCAATTCCTTTGGAGTTTACGGCCGTAAACTCACATGGAAGGGATGTTTTTATGCTTTCAAGTCCCATGCACATGTAGGATACTTTCTAGGCATTTATCTAAGGCTAATGAAGGCCTTAGGCACACTTTGGTGCCCTTGATTGATGTTCACGGCCCAAGAACCTTATTAGGGCCGTAAACGCACTTTGGGAAGTGTTTTTGATGTTTTAAAGTCCTTGATTTAAGTGGAAGTAAACCTAGGTAATTGTCCTAGACTTTAAGAGTGCCAAAAGCACTCTTTGTCCATGTTTTTGGAGTTCACGGTCCATGATCTTCTTGGGCCGTGAACACCCAAACTTTGGTGTTTCATCGATTTTTTCTTGTCCCAATTACACCTATATACAAGCCTAAGGTAGTAACATATCATGGGGGAAAGGCTAGGCATTGTTTCGGGAGTTTACCGCCCAAGAACACCTTGGGGAGTAAACTCCTAAATCTAGTTGTTTTGCTATCTAATCTATGTTATAAACACATTAAGAGCTATATAACACTACTAGAGAGAGGTCCTCACGATTTAGGATAAAAACCCGAAGATCCATGAGAGAGAAAATGGCTTTTCTCTAGTTGTAAATGTAACTAATGAATGAAATTGTTTCAGAATTCTATTTATAGTCCTGAGATTTTTGGCAGAAAATATTTTATTCCCGAAATGATCTATAATATTATAGAGTGTTGGAATAACAGAGTTGCACAAAACCCTAGTGCATCCACTCTCCTGATATCTCATGAAGTGTAAACCCTGAATTACTCAAACTTATACGGAAAAGTCTGAAAATTCACTGTGACTGTTATCACTTCTATTGAAGTGATATTGTTTGTACAAAATAGAATTTCGGGTTGTCACATCATCCCCTCGTTAGAAGGAATTTCTTCCCGAAATTAGAATTTAAGCAAATAAGAAGTTACAATTAACTAAGCGAAAAGATGAGGGTATTTCAGTTTCATCTGATCCTCTCATTCCCAAGTGAATTCAGGTCCACGCTTTGCGTTCCAGCGAACCTTCACTATCGGGATACGGCTCTGCTTTATTTGCTTGACCTCTCGGTCCATGATCTCTACTGGTTCCTCTACGGATTTGAGGCTCTCGTTGATCTCGATCTCGTCGAGTGGAATAACAAGAGTCTCGTCGGACAGACACTTTTTCAAGTTCGAGACGTGGAAGGTAGGATGTACGTTACTGAGTTCGTGCGGTAGGTTGAGTTTGTAAGCTACAGGGCCGATTCTTGAGAGATTCTAGAAAGGCCCTATGTATCTTGGATTGAGCTTCCCACGCTTTCCAAAGCGTATCAAGCCCTTCCAGGGTGAGACCTTTAGTAGGACTCGGTCGCCCACCTGGAATTCTAATGGTTTCCTTCGCTTATTAGCGTAGCTTTTCTGTCGGTCTCTAGAGGCTTTCAATCGTTCACGAATTTGAACGATCTTCTATGTCGTTTCCCGAATGATCTCTGGACCCGTGAGATTGCTTTCGGGAACTCGTCCCTTATCTAACTGGGTATCACCCACCTCAGCCCAGCATAGAGGGGATCTGCACTTTTAGCCATAGAGGGCCTCGAATGGAGTTGGCTTTATGCTCGTGTGATAACTGTTGTTGTAGGAAAATTCGACGAGGGGTAAATGGGTATCCCAAGCTTTTCCAAAGTCAATCATACAGGCACGCAACATATCTTCTAAGGTTTGGATAGTTCTCTCGCTTTGCCCGCCGGTCTGTGGATGGTAGGCTGTACTCATGTCCAGCCTAGTTCCTAAGGAACTTTGTAATGACTGCCAGAACCTTGAAGTGAATCTACTGTCTCTGTCTGAGATAATAGATAAGGGAACACCGTGCAGTCTTGCAATCTCCCTAATGTATGTTCTTGTAAGTTTCTCTATCTTGTCTGTTTCTTTGATCGGCAGGAAGTGTGCAGACTTGGTCAGTCTATCGACGATGACCGATACGGAATCAAGTCCACCCGTCGTCTTGGGCAACTTGTTTACGAAGTCCATAGTGATCCGCTCCCACTTCCATTCTGGTATCTCCGGTTGCTGTAGGAGACCGGATGGTTTCTGGTATTCGACCTTCACCTTCGCGCAAGTAAGGCATTTACTTACGAAGGTAGCAATATCTGCTTTCATGTTAGGCCACCAGTATAACTTCTTAAGATCCAGATACATCTTATCTGAACCCGGGTGGACGGAATACCGAGTGTTGTGAGCTTCTGTCATGACCAAGTCTCTGAAGCCACCATGTTTCGGTGTCCAGATTCGATCCAAGAGGTATAAGGTTCCGCCACCCTTGACTTCCAAGTTCTTATCCATCCCTCTAAGGGATTCACCAGCCACGTTTTCAGGTTTCAAAGCATCGAGCTGAGCCTCCCTAATTTGCATGGACAAGTGGGAATGGATAGTTACAGTCAAAGATTTGACTCTATGACCAGCATATTCTTTCCGACTTAGGGCGTCGGCTACTACATTGGCTTTACCCGGATGATAACGAATATCGCACTCGTAATCACTGAGTAGCTCGACTCACCGTCGTTGTCTCATGTTGAGCTCCTTCTGGTCGAAAATGTGTTGTAGACTCTTGTGGTCTGTAAATATCGTGCTTTTTGTACCATATAGGTAGTGTCTCCAGATTTTCAGAGCAAACACAACTGCTCCTAGCTCAAGATCATGGGTGGTGTAGTTAACCTCATGTGTCTTCAGCTGTCTCGAGGCATAGGCTATGACTTTACCTCGCTGCATCAAAACACATCCGAGTCCTTGATTTGATGCATCGCAATAGACAACGAAGTCTTCTATCCCTTTGGGTAGGGATAGTATTGGTGCGGTGCACAAGGCTCGCTTAAGCCTTTGGAACGCTGTTTCTTGTTTCTCTTCCCTGTCAAAGGCTACACCCTTCTGGGTCAGTGTTGTAAGAGGTTTCGCTATGCGGGAGAAGTTCTGAATGAACCTGCGATAGTAGCCTGCTAGACCTAGAAATTGACGAATTTTTGTAGGTGTCTTTGGTGCTGACCAGTTCTCAATGGCCTTGATTTTGGAAGGGTCCACGTGTATTCCTTCTTTGCTAACAACATGGCCCAAAAATTCGACTTGTCGAATCCAAAATTCGCACTTGGAGAACTTCGCATATAGCTTCTCCGACCGCAATGTTTCTAAGACTTTATGGAGATGTTGACTATGTTCCTCCTTACTTCGAGAGTAGATAAGTATGTCATCAATGAGCACAATGACGAACTGATCCAAGCAAGGACGACACACCCTATTCATCAGGTCCATGAATACTGCGGGCACGTTAGTTAATCCGAACGGAATCACCACAAACTCGTAGTGTCCATAACGAGTTCGGAAGGCTGTCTTCGGAACATCCTCCTCTAACACTCGCAGTTGGTGATATCCGGATCGCAGATCTATCTTTGAGAAGTAGTTGGATCCTTGAAGTTGACCAAATAAATCGTCAATGCGTGGCAAAGGATAACGATTTTTAATGGTAAGTTTGTTGAGTTCTCTATAGTCGATGCACATGCGAAACGATCCATGTTTCTTCTTGACGAACAAGACCGGTGCTCCCTATGGTGAGAAGCTTGTCCTAATGAATCCCTTCTTGAGAAGTTCGTTAAGTTGACTGGAAAGTTCCTGCATCTCGGCCGGTGCCAGAGGATAAGGAGATTTTCCCCTCTTTTCCTCTTGTTCCACCCCTTCTTGTTGTTGTCGGGGTTGGACTTTGGTGGTACAGGTGTAGGGATTGTTGGGTTCTGAGGTTTCCTTTGGTCTATGAGAGATTGTGCCAGTTGCTTGGCGCTATCGAAAGTGATAGGCCTGGAAGATAACACACTTGACTGGATCTGGGGCGACAGCCCCCAGATATATCTCTCTATCTTCTTTCTCTCGAGAGCAACCATATCCGGGCATAGGTTTGCCAAATCACATAACCTATTTGTGTAGGTTGTGATGTCGGATCCAACCATTTGTAGACCCTAGTTCCTGCTCGAGTTTTTGTACTTCACCTCGAGGGCAGTACTCTTTCATCATCATGTCCTTCAATTTCTTCCAGCTGATGGAATACGCCACCACCAAAGTCAGGTACTTAACATGGCCGTTCCACCATGTTAATGCTCTGTCTGAGAAGGTACAAGCTGCAAACTTGACCTTGTTGCCCTCCTGGAAAGCACAGATTTCGAAGACGGATTCCATCTTTTCAATCCATTGTCTCAACACCATAACACCCCCAGTTGCATTGAAGCTGCGGGGTTTGGCATTCGTGAAGTCCTTGTAGGTGCATTCCCGAGGGTGTCCATGGCTTTCTTCGTGGTTCGAGGGAGGTGCACCTGTTCCCGATCCACTAGGGACAGGAGCGTTGATTGCTGACACAGCAGCTGCTACTGCTGCTGTGAAAGTTTCCTGGAACATATTGGCATCGAAAGGAGTAGGTGGTTGAAGAGGTTGAGGTGGTGGTATCGGTGTTTCGTTAGTTGGGTTACGCCTGGGATCTCTGTGAGGCGGCATCTTTAACGATACGTTAAAAATATGATGACATGGATAAGAATGAATGAATAATGAATGTGTCTCATGGACTAACTCCCCCATTGTAGGGAATGGGCTGACCTTGTTCCTGACTCCATCTAGTCAAGTTAGTGGCCCACAGAGGCGTGGGTCCTTGAAACGCGGGACGGGGGTTCAAGTTTGGGTTTTGAGCAGCTGGGGGTAGGTTGTTGACTTTAGGCTCCGAGTCAGAACTATCGGAAAAACCCTCAGCATGGTGATCATCCAAAGGGATGGGTGATCATCTTCTGGTTCTGCCTCTAGCCAACCAGCATTGCCTTGGTTCGGGAAGTACGGATCGCCGTGGTGAAATCCAGCCATTAAAATCCACGCGAGAAAAGAGATATAAGAAATAGCTAAATAGACGAACTGACTAAGATAATTACAGTAAGACCAAATACCCTTATGGAATTTCTTTATGGTTGTGTTGGTAAGTTTTTAGACTTGTTGCCATATCACAACCATTCTTAGGCATATGCTAATCCCTCCTTGGCCCAACTTAGTTGATCAAGCTATGCCATTCCCAAGACTGAACTTATATCCCCAGGCTTACTTGTGATATTCAACAATCGTAATACTTTTGTTTTTGTCATTGTGACACTGATTTTAGTATGAATGCATGGACATATACTTAGTTAAATATTTTATTATTTAAAAGTATAACTCTTAGACAGAGTGTTTTAATCCCTATGTATTTATAGTTAGTATATCTTTTATGGGTTGATATACTATATTCACTATAAACAATGCTCTGATACCAATCTGTCACACCCCAAAACCAAGAACGGCGGAAACGTTCCGGGGTGGAGGACGTCAAGTACAGTATCACAACAGTGTAAAATTGTAAACAAGCAACAATATCATCCATTGCATTATAAGTAAAGTTTTAATACATGTGTGTTCTTTCATGGTAATAAGACACCAAAAATATACAATCAAAATAAAAGACAAGACTTTTCTGCTCCATCTTCTCAAAACCTGGCCACCGTACCTGTCTAGATGAGCTGAGCATACAAGTTATTTTGAAAGAGTTGATCAGCTTAACGCTGTTGAATTCATAAGTATTTAAGTGTCATTGTCTTGCTTTGAAAAGCTGTTATGAATGCCATGTAAACCTTTAAATGAAAATGTTGATATAAGTATGAAAAGCCCTAGAAAATCCCTTATTTTCTATTATTATGAAATGTAGTCTTCAACCAAGACCCGAATGTTTTACTATGAAAAATGATAGTTTTTCCTTTCTATTGACTAGTACTAAAAGTACTTCGTTTAACTCTTCGTTTATGTGAATGTATCACAAAATAAAGTATATAGGAAAATGTACTAATGTAAGTGTTATCACTGGATACTAGGACTAACACAATATCGCAGTAAGCGACATGAATATCCTATCACAAAATAAGGTAAATAGGAAAAGTACTAATGTAAGTGTTATCACTGGGTACTAGGACTAACACAACATCGCAGTAAGCGACATGAATAACGTAATGAACATCTGAAGCATGTGCACTTATCCTCTGTAGCAGCAGCAGGGGGCAGGAAGGGTTAGTCCCGAAATCGATCTACATAGTATAAGTATTAACCGTAGGAATCCGTAGATGTTCATCAACCACTTGTGCTAATCAGTTAGGATTCAGAATGGTTAGTCCCGCCTAGTTATCCCGGGCATTGGGATAGACAGGACAATTTACACAGAAAGTACGAATAAATCTTCCTCGTAACTCTAGGTACAAGTATTCAGGTAAGTGAATACAGGATAATGCACCTATGTAACAGTACTCATGTATGGTATTCATGTAAGCGTGTTCATGTATCATGTAAGCATATGTAAACGTACTCATGTATCAGGTAAGTATATGTATATGTACTCATGTATTAGGTAATGTACTGGTGTAGACTCATGAATGAACTGACTCTTGTGTGATTCCTTGAAATAGGAATAATGTTTTGTTTCTTCTAACTATCCCTATGATAATTAACTGGAAAGAAATTGGTTGTTCAAGTAGATTTATGCACCCTCGTTACACCAGGGTGTGGGAAACTGAACAAAGGATGAAAACTATAACATCAATACATATATAAGAACATATGCGTATAAGTATAGTTTGGTTCAAGAAGGTAAAAATGGTTTTGTAAGACATCTAAGAGTTTTGAACAATAATTAACAATGACTTGATGTCATTTTAATAAACATTTCAAAAGTAATACATTTGATAACAAAGTATTTTTAAGATAGAAAACCATTTCATGCATCACATTTTGTAATATGTGAAATCTGCTAAATGAAAACACAGTTATAAAATACATATGGATGATTTAATAACATACTGTTTTCTACTTGTATTCCCCCCCCCCCCCATTAAAGCATTTAAAATCATTTAAAACATTGATTTAGGGGTATGAAATCACCTGTAGATGGTGGTTTGGATGAACTGGACGGTGTAGGATTGTTAGGTGTCAAGTGAGGACTTGTACACACACAACGATCCTAATGAGCATATAATCACACATATATGCACTCAATTAGTCTTAAATTACTAATTGATAATGTTAAGACATCCTAGAACATAATAAACACTTTATATAAGTGTTATAAGCCCTAAGGATTGCATCTAAGTTATTGTGGGACAAGGCACTTGAGTTTAGGGTTCCAAAAGACCCTATACATGAGTTTACTCTCCATATAACATCACACAAGGAGTTTACGGTCGTAAACTCTTGAGTTTACGGTCGTAAACTCTTGAGTTTACGGCCGTGAACTCCTAGGTTTAATTTCCTTTGTTGTTTTGAGGTGCTAAATGATCCCTAGAAGCATTCCAACTTGGTGGGTTAATTCATGGAAGGGTTTAGGGCACTAATAACCTCTTTTGAGGAGTTTACGGCCCCAAGGTCAATTCCTTTGGAGTTTACTGCTGTAAACTCACATGGAAGGGGTGTTTTTATGCTTTCAAGTCCCATGCACATGTAGGATAGTTTCTAGGCATTTATCTAAGGCTAATGAAGGCCGTAGGCACACTTTGGTGCCCTTGATTGATGTTCACGGCCCAAGAACCTTATTAGGGCCGTAAACGCACTTTGGGAAGTGTTTTTGATGTTTTAAACTCCTTGATTTAAGTGGAAGTAAACCTAGGTAATTGTCCTAGACTTTAGGAGCGCCATAAGCACTCTTTGGTCCATGTTTTTGGAGTTCACGGTCCAAGATCTTCTTGGGCCGTGAACACCCAAACTTTGGTGTTTCATTGATGTTTTCTTGTCCCAATTACACCTATATACAAGCCTAAGGTAGTAACATATCACGGGGGAAAGGCGAGGCATTGTTTCGGGAGTTTACCGCCCAAGAACACCTTAGGGAGTAAACTCCTAAATCTAGTTGTTTAGCTATCTAATCTGTGTTATAAACACATTAAGAGCTATATAACACTACTAGAGAGAGGTACTCACGATTTGGGATAAAAACCCGAAGATCCGTGAGAGAGAAAATGGCTTTTCTCTAGTTGAAATGTAACTAATGAATGAAATTGTTTCAGAATTCTATTTATTGTCCTAAGATTTGTTGGGTAGCGTAGCTTTTTGATGTATTGCGTCCATTGGGCTCGGTTAATAGTCCAAGTTTTGTTACTCCGGTGTGGGCCTGTCCAACCGTGAGCTGATAGGGTTTAATATAAATATATATGCTTGCATGCCTATTAGGTTAACGATTGATAGCGATTACAACAGATCACAGATTATTTTTTCATCGTTCTTGTAAACCCTAAACCCTCTACAGTAGAAGTTCTTCATGGAGCTCTGCTGAGGATTGTTGATTAATCATTCGACATTCTTCGATCCATACTTGAGTTATTTACAGTTTTCGTATTTATTATTTTACCTGTTATAAGATCTAATCGATCTTCAAGTTAGTTGTTTAACTCAACAATTGGTATCAGAGCAGGAGGCTGTGTAATTCATACACTTCTTTTCTGTGAAAAAGGTTTTGATTAGGGTTATTCCGCATTTACTAATATTTATTGAGCCGTCATCCCATAATTGACGTAACTCGATATTTATTGTTTTGCCCTAATTTAATACATTACAAGTCTGATCTTTTAACAGGTTATTCGATCAAGCATGGACGAGTCGCAATCCAATCCAATTAACATTTCGAACAGCATTGGATCAACAACGAAGATTCCCATCCTTTACACCCACGATTATGAAGTCTGGGCACATCACTTTGAAGACTATGTTATAGGATCTGAGGACAATGGATACCTCATCTGGGAAGCAATCGTTTCTGGGCCTTTCGCTCATTCAGCAACTTCAAGGATTATTAAAACTCAGAAGGAGTATAATGATCTTTTGAAAGACGTTAAAGATATTGCTCAAGACGAAAAAAATAAATTTCAGTGCAATATCAAAGCGTTGAGATTAATCAGATTCGCTCTTCAATCCGATACTTTCAGGCTGGTGAGTTCATGCATGACTGCAAAAGAAATATGGGACAGGCTACGAGAATTGTATTCTACGGACGAAGATCTTGAACACTCCATTCAAACCTTACTCTTGTCTAAGTTTGGTGAATTCAAGCAGGGGGCCGAAGAGACCGTGACTCAAACGTTCGATCGCTTCAATCATCTTCTTAGCAAGATGATTAAACATGACATTGAAAGGAAGCTTATTGAGCAGAAGGTTACGTTTTTGAATGGCCTCAGATCTGAGTGGAGAGCTGTTGTGTCCACTGTTAAAGCGCATGAGCAATTTAAATCCTACTCTTTGGCGAAACTGGTAGGCATCCTGAAATCTCAAGAAAAGATCGTGTTACAGGAGAAGAGTGTGGTCTCAAGCTTGGGTTCATTGGCTCTTTTGTCCAAAAGCAAAGCGGTGATGGAAGAAGAAGATCTCAACATGGAGGACTACGACTTCACTTCTGAAGACTATGCTATGATGGTGTCAAACCCCAAGAGGTTCATCAAGAAAAGATTTCCCACAAATAAGAATAGAAATTGGCAGGGAAGTTATAGTTCTGAAAAGGTTAAAGATGAACCGAAGGCAGAAGAATCAAAGAAGGAACCGAAAGCTGAAGGAGATTCGGGAGTGAGCTGCTATTACTGTGGAGGAAAGAACCACTATGCAAAAGATTGCGTCCTCAAGAAAATGATAGAAAAGGATGACGAAAAGGATGAAGAAGCTTTGTTGCAGAGAAAGCCGGATGAGATCAGGAAGAAGAAATCTACTGCTAACCCTTCTATGAATGCTTTAATTGTGCAGGGTTCGGTAGCGGATGATGAATTCGGTGGCATGCAGGTCTGGTCAACCGAGTCTGAAGATGATGAAGTGAGGAAGCCGTCTCATGGAAAGGCTTATGTGGCGAAAGATGAGGGCAGCCTTGGAAAATGCTTGATGGTGACAGACGTGTCTCGGATGAGGTGATACAACACAGATAGTGGGAACGGAGACGCAAAGGAGCGAGAGGACTTGTGCTTCACAGCAAAACCGCTCAGCGTGCAGTTCAACGAGCTTGATGAACTGATCAAGAAGGTACAATCCGTTTTTGTTTCATTCAAAGTCCCACAATGCTCATACGAAAAAGAATTAAAAAGTGTCAATTCAAGAATCTCTCATCTAGACAGTAGTTTAACTCAAAATCGAGTCACCAATTCTAACCTAACTGACCAAATAAGCAGGGTGTCTTCGAAGAGTGAGGAACGGAGAATGTGGATCGAACTGAAGGAGTCGGAGTTAATCAAAACCAAAGATGAAAACATTTATATGCAAAGAGACAATTTAAAGCTTTTAAAACAGAGAAATGTTTTTTGTTTGATTGCTAAACGTCTTTATACTAATATCACTCAGCTTCATTTGGACTGTGAAATAGGACAAAAGATTCATCGCATGATTTTACCCTTCCTTGAGTTTAAGGAGGATGAAATTGATGCTGAAGCGTATAATTGTGAAAGTGTTATTTCGTCTGAGGAAGTTAATCCGACGTATATGTATGGACTGGACAAAATTGAATCTTTCATTAAGTCCAAGGACCATAAGGACATGCTTAAAAACCTTTTGGATGAAAATGATAAACTGAAACTGAGGACCGAAACCATACAAAAATTTGACTCATTAAATTCCAACTTGAGCTCAGAAAATAAAATTGATGTTGAAAATGCATCTGAGCTTAATGAGGATGACAATATGAGTGAAATTTATGTAGAGGACACAGTTGATTGTTCAGAATTTGTTAAGAGCGAATCCGAAAACCACAAGAATCTCATCTCAGAAAATTCAGTGGAGTTTGCTCGATTGTCCCAACAAAAGTCCCCGATCCTTGCAGAAAAGGCAGTAGTATATCAAAAAGTTAGGTCCACTCCAAATTAGGTGTATAAGGTCACAGGCGTAACCGAACATCAGACTGCTGAACTCACAGCCATTGTAAACGAAGACAATGCCGACGGCTGCGATGAGTTCTTCTGGTCAGCTCCCATCGACAATGTTGATGAAACGGTAGGTCTGTCTGAAAGAACTTCATGGAAACGCAAAGGCAGATATGTTCCAGAACCTTTAAATAAGCCTGACAGCTTCAATGTGCCAAGTACTAGTGGTACAAAAGATATTCCTCAAGAAAAAGGAATTCCTGCAAAAGAAGTCACTCCTTTAAGCGAAACATCATCAGTTCAGAGTGAACCAGCTAAAGGGAAACCGAAACCAAAAGCCAATATCCATCATCAACCGAAGCAGATGAGAAATCAAAAACAGCAAAGGAATCAGAGATACAAGAAGAATCTCTCTGAAAGAAAACAGTTTTGGTAATCTCAAAATGCCTATTTCTCACATCATGACAGGAACTTAAAGTCAGAGAAAATTCCTGTTGAATCACAAGAGAGCAACAACAACCGAAAGCAGAGGCTCGGTTCAGAAAACAACATCAACCGAAAGCAAAGGTTCGGTTCAGAGAACAAAAGAGATCAAAATTCTAGGTTCGGTCCCACTAATAATCAAAAGCAAAAAGGTCACCTAGAATCTCAAGTCAAGCAACCATCTTAGTCTAATTTCTCTCATTCTACCTCTTCTAATTCTTCAAACTCTTCTAATTCCTCTCCACCTAGTTCTAAATTCCATTCTATTCATTCTCAAAAGCCTCAATCATCAACTGAAGCGAAAGGAAAATCGAAGGTTTCATCAGTTAAACCAGAGTCCAAACCAAAAGCAACGAATCCCAATAAAATTAAAGTATTCACCATCAAAAAGAAAGATGAAACAACACTAATAAAAAGAACATATCTTGTTGACATCTCTCTTACTATTCCTGTTCCTGTGAAAGGCTCACGAGGACCCAAGAAACTTTGGGTTCCTAAATCTGCTTGATTTTTGCAGGTTATCAGTGACGAGCAGTTTGACGAAGAATGGTACATTGACAGTGGCTGCTCGCGTCACATGACAGGAAGGAAGGAAGAGCTAAGGGAATACAGATCTCTTTCGAATGGTGGAAATGTCAAATTCGGGAACAACTCCTTTGGCACCATAAAAGGCTATGGAATGATTACAAACGGTGATTTCACGATTAGAAAGGTTGCATACGTGGAAGGACTACAACATAACCTCATCAGTGTATCTCAGCTAGTTGGAGGTACCGGTCTCAAAGTTTCATTCGATGATGAGGGTTTTGAAATAATTGAGAAGAAGACGAAAAGAGTTATTCTCAAATCGGAGCGTAAAGGTGAAATGTTTCCCCTGAACCTCAAACCTATCAAAGGGAACCCAGCTATCTGCCTATTATCCAAAGCACAATCTGACGAAAGCTGGTTGTGGCACCGAAGGCTCTCTCATCTCAACTTTAAAGACATCAATAAACTTGTCACTGGAAATCATGTTAGAGGTCTTCCATTGCTCAAGTACGATAGAGAACATTTGTGTGCTGCATGTGAAATGGGGAAGCAGAGTCATCAAAGTCATCCATCTCTAATAAACACTAAAGTTGTTGAACCACTAGAATTACTTCATATTGATCTGTGTGGTCCATCATCTATCGAAAGTATCGGTGGTAGCAAGTACATTCTTGTTATTGTTGATGACTTTTCGCGTTTTACTTGGGTGTTCTTTCTGAAGCAAAAATCTGAAGCGACTCTCAAACTGAAGACGTTCATTAAGCAAGTTGAAGTACAGTTGAAGAAAGTCGTTCGCAACATCAGGAGCGATAATGGGCTGGAGTTCAAAAATAAAGAATTTGAAGAATTCTTGGCCGAAAAGGGAACCAGTCATAACTTCTTGGGTCCCTACACTCCTCAACAAAACGGAATTGTCGAAAGACGAAACCGATCTTTGTGTGAAGCGGCCCGAACTATGCTAAGTTTCGCTTCCTTACCTTTATATTTTTGGGCTGATGCTATTTCTGCTGCTTGTTTTACACAGAACAGGTCATATCTTAATAAGCGCTTCACTCTCACTCCTTATGAGATCATCAACAACAGGAAGCCAAATGTCAAGTTTTTCCATGTGTTCAGTTCACGGTGTTTCATCTTCAACTCTAAAGAAAACCGCAACAAGTTTGATGTCAAAGCCGACGAGGGGATATTTCTGAGCTATTCTCTAACTTCTAAAGCGTACAGGGTATTAAACAAGCGCTCGAGAAAAATAGAAGAAACTTATTACGTGACTTTTGATGATAGCTATGTCAAAAAGCTAAAGGCAAACAAAGACACAGCTGGAAATTTTTTTCCTCAAACTAGCCAAGTCACCGCCTCTATTGCAAACCTCTTTGAGAAGTTCGTTGAGTTATTTGATGAACCAGAGAAGGCAACTCTCTTAGAAGCCAACGCAGCTGCCAACAAGGTAGATCATCTGAAGCAACTTATCAATGATGATGCAAAGAGAATGAATGAAGGAGGATCAAGTTCTGACGACCCTCCACAACACAATGCTTCAGTCGAGGGGGAGGATCCGCCATCATTATCACAGCCGAGCTCACATGCTGAGGGGGAGAACAATTCTCAAGCTGCTCCCAAACGCACTTTATCAACCGAGAGTGCCTCATCACCCGGAGGTGCATCAACACCCGAAAGCTCAGCACCAGCATAAAACTCTGTAGCACAAGACACTCAAGACATTCCTGAAAGCTTATCTGTTGAGGGGGAGCATGCCGATATGCTTTATGAAGATGAAAGTCCATCCGAACCAGAAGAGATGATAAACGCTGAATTGGATCCATCCTTTGATCCAAACTACCCTCCTCTCACCAAATGGACCAGAGATCATCCTATCTCTCAAGTTGTTGGGAATGTATCTGAAAAGGTTCTGACCCAATCACAACTCAAAGCAAAACAAACTTCCTTGTTCTCAAAAATAGAATTATGTATGTTTAACTTCTTTGTCTCAAAAGTTGAACCAAAGACAGTTAACACTGCTCTTGATCACTCCGATTGGGTTCAAGCTATGCAAGATGAATTGAATGAATTCGAAAGGAACAAAGTTTGGCGACTAATTCCAACTCCTCCAAATGCCTCAGTTGTTGGTCTCAAATGGGTCTTCCGGAACAAAATGGACAAAGAAGGGAACGTGATACGAAACAAAGCTCGTCTGGTTGTGAAAGGATACTGTCAGGAGGAAGGAATTGACTATGAAGAGACTTTCGCTCCTGTTGCTAGGCTGGAATCCGTTAGAATCTTTCTTGCCTATGCTGCACACAAAAACTTTGAAGTCTACCAAATGGACGTTAAGTGTGCATTTCTCAATGGCGAACTTGAAGAAACAGTGTATGTGGAGCAACCTCCTGGATTCGTAAATGAGAGGTATCCTAATCATTGTTATGTTTTGGACAAAGCCGTGTATGGACTGAAACAAGCTCCGAGGGCCTGGTATGAAACGCTGACAAAGTTTTTAAAGATGACGAAATTGAAACAAGGTTCGGTTGACCCAACCTTCTTTCGTAAGAAGGAAGGTAACCACCTTATGATTGTTCAAATTTACGTCGATGATATCATCTTTGGCTCTACGAATCCCAGCTTAACGGCTGAATTTAGAAAGCTGATGGAGACTAAATTTGAAATGAGCTCAATGGGTCCAATTAACTTTTTCCTTGGTTTAAATATTAGACAGGGACCCGAAGGCATCTTTATCAATCAGGAAGCTTACACGAAGACTCTTCTAGAAAAAATTGGCATAATGGGAGATTCAAAGGTCAAAGTTCCAATGGCGTTCGGCACCAAGCTCACTCCATCCTTGGATAAACCGGCAGTTGATATTACACTTTATCGCCAGATGATCGGTTCTCTGATGTATCTTACTGCTAGCAGGCCTGACATAATGTTCTCTGTTTGTTACTGTGCTGGATTTCAGGCGAACCCACGCGAACCTCACATGCTTGCAGTGAAGAACATTCTACGATATCTCAAGCGAACTACCTCTTTAGGTGTATGGTATCCATCCAACTCGGGCTTCTTCGTTCAGGCCTACTCAGATGCAGACCTTGGAGGTTGTGGACTAGACAGGAAAAGCACCACAGGCGGCTGCCAATTCCTTGACGGGAAGTTGGTTAGCTGGCAATCAAAGAAACAAACGTGTGTATCTTTGTCTACAGCTGAAGCAGAATACATTGCAGTTGCATCCTGTACTTCTCAAGTGATTTGGATCCAGAGTCAACTCAGATACTATGGACTCAATATGAAAAAGATCCCACTATATTGCGACTCTGAAAGTGAAATTAGGATTTGTCATAACCCAGTGCAACACTCCAAGACTAAGCACATTGCATTGAGGTATCACTTCATTAAAGATCATGTGGAAGATGGAAACGTTGAAATTCACTTTGTTAGAACCACTGATGAACTGGCTGATGTCTTCACCAAAGCCCTTCCTGAAGCATCGTTCAATAAAATTCTACAAGGGCTCGGTATGATGGAATCAGAGTCAGTACCACAAACTACCTCTCAAACTCAAACGTAAGAAGCGAAATAGACCGAACGTTCGGGTTCGGTTGGATCATCTGCCTCTCGCTCATCAACTAAAGGTAGTTTTTTTGGTTGTAAATTTCATGTACAATTGTTTTAAAATTATTTATTTTATTGTCAAAAGTATTTCTTTTTTGAAAATCTAATTTCTTCGGTAACCGAAACCAACCGAACGCTCGGGTTCGGTTTTTAAAAAAAAAATTTCAAAACCGAAACCAGCCGAACGCTCGGGTTCAGTTTTTCAAAAATTTTCAAAACCGAAACCAGCCGAACGCTCGGGTTCGGTTTTTCAAAATTTTTCAAAACCGAAACCAACCGAACGCTCGGGTTCGGTTCCAAAGTTTTTTTATTTTTTTTTCAGTCTTATTTTTTTGTTATTAATTTTATTTATAATTTTTTTTATCAAAAATTCCAAAAATATTTCTTTTAATATCAAAAACTCCAAAAATATTTTGTTCTTTATTTTTTTTACTTTATTTGTTTATGGGGATATAGTCGAATTAGTTAAGTGTCCCTAGAAGCATGTTGCTGTATGTGCCCAAAGCCTCATCAGATTCTGAATAATAGCCTTAATGACTTGGTATACACAAACCTTGTCTTCCCAATTAGGATATCTCATTTATTCTAATCGTGAGCTACCTAACTCTCTTCTCCCATGAGATAAGAGTTTTCTGCTTGGTCCTATTTTTTTATAGCAGAGGTACTTTAATTTCTTACACCATCTCTATTGCATTTCTCCATTAAATTCGTTTCACAAACGTAGCCCTTGAGACTCTCAGAAATTACCACTGAGGTTTATGGTTACTCAAAAACTGCGTTTATGATCTTAGTTTCGTGCCACTACGAGCTGAGTGAAACCCAAAATTCAATACCCAATCTGAATTGACGGTGAACAATTAATTTGCTCTAGTTTTCACTAATGAATTGACGGACGTATCTTCATGAAGTCTCAAAATTTTCTTTTGTGTGATTCCTATGAAATTGTTAAAAACCATAACATTTCTTCCCTTGGGATCCAGTTTTTAATTTTTGATGAGATTTTATATTTACCAGTCACTTTAAAAATTATTTCAAACCTACTTGTTCAACAGACTACACCGGTCTCACAAGTACTTTGTTCACTTTCTATCTTATTTCAAGATTCGGACTGTTGAATCAAAGCTAAGCCACCCTAAAAAGCTTAATTAAAAGAAGCCTTTCAACACTTCTTAATAGGTGTTTGATCGTTATTCAACGGGAAACCACATTAACACTTTAAGGTCTTTCTTGACTTTGAAGGAAGAGATTCGTGCCCGGGATCATTTGTTTCATGTCTTTATTGACATCACCCTTTTTCCTAAAACGGATTGTTTTATTTCTTTTCTTTTTACACCCTTAGCACCAAAATCTTTGATTTTCCAAAATTCTGGTTCTCATAATTACAGGCTTTTTCATTGGATTGGTGGTTGATTAATTGATGTGGTCAATTTTAATCCACGTGGGCGTATTATTTCAAAGATGCCGTTACAAAGATAAGATGAAGGGTTGCTGGCTCAGGCGGGAGTCTAATTGATTTGATTTCAAACGGCGGTAAAAAGGGAACGCGTGCAAATTTGAAACGTCCAATCTCCAAATGCCGTCGCAGACGCGTGTGCGAATTTGAAACGGTTCTTCTCTAAAAAGCACTGAAAGGGCGCGTGTGAATCTGAAACGATTTCTATCCAACTGGCGCTTGATGGGAGGCGTGTTCTAAGGAATCTGACACTCTCTCTCATGCGTGATCATCGGTTTCCCTAACTGTCACGCATCAGTCAAATTCCGGAAAAACCCTTCGTATTTCTATAGAAGATTTGGGAAGATTTTTCTCTCTCCTTAAACCCTAGTATAAAAGGCGACATCATCTACCATTTACCTCTTTACTGCAATCAAGAATCCCAGAGCGCAAGAATTCCCTGAACCCTAACTGTTCATCATCTTCTTCACTCTCTTCAACAATGGCAGATTCATCCTCCGTTCACGCCACTTCCCACATTCTTCCTATTCGCCCTCAACAATGCCTCATTATCGATCTAACCCCTCATGTCTATGATTCCTACATGTTTGCCATCATCGAGTGCTTGAAGTATTCGCCAATTGCTCCTGCACTATCAAGGGTGGAATCAGTGCCCATGGAATTCCTGTCGCAGATCTATGCGACTGCTCATTACGACAAAGTGGTCGATAGGATCTTCTTTGACATTTCTCATCATAAGGCGTCTATCTCCAAGCAACGCTTTTGCTCTCTGTTAGGGTTTGAAGCTGATCCAACAAGGGTTAATCCAGAGATAATTCCCATGGGGCACCTGTTCAATATGTTCTACAATATGGGATACACGGAGGTGCTTACTTCCGTCGCCAAGTTCAAGAAGTCATGCTTGCCGCCACAGTGGAACGGGATGTTCACTGTGCTATTCAAAGGTCTTTCTGAAAGGAGCTCTGGCTCAGATGGTTCCAGTCGACTGTTCCTGTCCATCTTATATGGGGTCTACAATGGCATCAATGTCGACTATGGGTTTGTTCTTTGGCAACAACTCATCCAGAGTCTCTCATCTTCTTCGCGGCATTCTGAGGTGTCGTATGCTCGTTTTTGGACCCTGATCACGAAGTGGGTAATGGACAAGTACAACATCCCCACTGTCGCCGGTGCACCGATGTCTTCGATTGGTACATTCCATACTACGAAGATCATTGTTTCAGATGATTCGAAATTCCCTTTCAATGGTTCCATTCCGGAAACCATGTATGCTGACGTTCCAGCTGACAGCCGGATTATCAGAACCTACAAAGAGTTCAAACGTTCTGGCCCGAGGGATCTCACACAGGAGATGTTGAAATCGATCCACGACGCCGACAAGCCTGCTCCAAGAGGCAAGAAGGCAGACAAAGGGAAACAGGTGGCGAAAGGGGCCAAAGGCCCTTCCCCCAAGAAGAGGAAACCCACGAAATCTGCTCAATCTCCGCAGCACAAGAGGCGAAAAACTCAACCAAAGAGAAAGCTGATTATCGCTTCCTCTTCCAGTGAGTCAGAGGGTGAGAGTTCGGATTCTGACGGCTCTCCAAGAGGCAACACACCACCCAGATCACCTACCCCTGAAATGCAAATCCATACTTCTCCAATCTCCTCTCCTACTCAAACTATTCCTTCTTCCATTCCCACCATAAACCCCTTCACCCATATTCCACAAACCTCAATCCCAATGCCACCACCAATATTCACCGAAGCAACTACAACATCCACTGCAGATGTTAGAGCCAACGTATCTGATACGGGGGTTCATACTGGTGCAACCGAACCACCACCAGCACCCGAAACCATACACACAACTGAAACAACCCAACCCGAACCTACACCCGAAACAACCCAACCCGAACCTACCCGAACCACTGTACCACCAGCTTCGCCACCACCACCATCTCCCGGTCATGTCTCTGACGGAGATAACCCTTTCCTTGGCGGGGAAAACATGACGTTTGATTCGGTCTACTACAGTCCGTTTCAAGTCCAGAGCGATGATGATGATGACGCTCCAGTCAGAAAGAAACATCTTAAGGAGCTCCATGACAAGGTCGACTTGCTCATTGCCTCTTCCTCTACGTCTCAATCATCCCTCTCTGAAGTTGCCATTCAAAAGCTTGTTGATGCTTTCTCAAGGGCTCAGCAAGACTCTGTCGCTGCTGCCACCACCGCCATCGATGCCTCAACGAAAGCCTGTCAGGCTGCGACCGAAAAAGTCGATAAACTATTTTCTGATGCCTCTGCCCTGTTAAAGTCTTTACAGGAGAGTGTTGATGCCACCAAGACTACGTTGGAACCAATTTTTCAACAGTTGGCCACGTTTGTCTCTACTGAGTTGAAGTCCTTTGCTTCACTTCGTCAATCGCTTACAGACGACAACTCAACGTTTCGTGCTTCTATTGACGAGCGTCTCTCAAAGCTTCAAGAAGATTTGGCGGCTGAGAACTCGTTGATGGATGTTTTGGCAAAGAAGACCACTGCCCTGAAGGTCAAGAGTGCTCAACTCTTCAATTCTCAACAACAGATTGACACTCTTCGGTCCGAACGGGAAGTAATCAAGACGTGTGTTTCGGATGTCCACTCAGCCATCTCCAACATCCTAGAAGCACATGATCCTACACTTAATCATTCTGTGAGGCGTACCCTTGCAGAGAAGCTCGCTCCTGCCCTAGACCTATTAAGCAAAATTGAAGGGCTACCAGATTTCGTGTCCATTCCGAAACAAGGGGGAGAAAAGGAGTCTGCATCTCAACCACCTCATTCCTCAAAGGCAACTCACACCATCGAACCTCCTCCTGTAGGCCAAGCCTCTGGTTCGGGTGTGAAAGACAAAGGCAAGAAGGTTGCTGAGGAAGAAGAGGAAGATGATCAAGAAACCATTGCCGACTTGTTAAAACGCAAGAGTCGATGCAATGATGCAGATGAAAGTAATCGTGTGGCAAGAGAAGCTGAAGAAGCTGAACGCAAAAAGAAAGAAGCCCACGACCTTCTCGAGAGTAGGAAAACTCTTTTTCCTGCTTGGACTCGAGAGAGGATGATAAAGGAGGCAATCGACACCCCGAGCATCTTGTGGCTTGAACCAGTTATCTCATTTGACTGTTACAATTCTGTCGACTCTCAGTTCGACATGCCACTTACCCGAAAGGCGTTCATCTTTCACGCCTTCGCCAACGTTGCTGAGTTCCCTCATCCTCATCCGGAGGTTGATCGGGAATTGATTGAATTCTATCTGAAGGCTGCTCAACCCCAATACCAAACCTGGAGCGCTCAGAAGATCATCAACGTTCGGGTCTTGAAACTGTACACTGAAGGGAAGTTTATCAACGTTCAGTTCAAGGTGCTCAGGGGATCTACAAAAACCGAACATGCCATTTCTTTAGCAGATCTACCGAACCTCAATCCACATGATTGGATTGTTCTACACAACATCCTTCTGACCAACGAAGCTGAATATGGTCCGATCATCGACCATCTTAAGAGGATGTTGGTGTGCTATATCATGGAGGTCGCACTGATGGATCAGGAGATTGCAACTGTCTTCAAGAAGAAACCAAAGATCTCTCCTGTTGGCTCGGCCAGTGATCTAAACCAGATGAAGATGGGAAAAATTGACCCGAGGCGAAACTCAGTCATGTTCACTAGGAGTGAAGGACAGAAATGTCTCTTTGCCTTAGCTGATAAACATCTTTATACCACTGCTTGTCTAGAGCATGTGCTGGGGATCATCCACAGATGCAAGGAAAATACAGCGGATGATATCAAGTATTTTGATGAGATGATACAATGGTACATTCGGTTCAGACAGACAATCCTCGCGCTCATCTCACGTCTGTTTGAAACTGTAAAGAATAAGGTTCCCGCTGCTGGCCCAAGCATGAAGAAGAAGTAATCTCGCTCCAATTTGGCGCAAAGGGGGAGATTGTTGGGTAGCGTAGCTTTTTGATGTATTGCGTCCATTGGGCTCGGTTAATAGTCCAAGTTTTGTTACTCCGGTTTGGGCATGTCCAACCGTGAGCTGATAGGGTTTAATATAAATATATATGCTTGCATGCATATTAGGTTAACGATTGATAGCGATTACAACAGATCACAGATTATTTCTTCATCGTTCTTGTAAACCCTAAATCCTCTACAGTAGAAGTTCTTCATCGAGCTCTGCTGAGGATTATCGACTAATCATTCGACATTCTTCGATCCATACTTGAGTTATTTACAGTTTTCGTATTTATTATTTTACCTGTTATAAGATCTAATCGATCTTCAAGTTAGTTGTTTAACTCATCAAGATTTTTGGCAGAAAATATTTTATTCCCGAAATGATCTCTAATATTATAGAGTGTTGGAATAACAGAGTTTCACAAAACTCTAGTGCATCCACTCTCCTGATATCTCCTGAAGTGTAAACCCTGAATTACTCAAACTTATACGGAAAAGTATGAAAATTTACTGTGACTGTTATTACTTCTATTGAAGTGATATTGTTTGTACATAATAGAATTTCAGGTTGTCACAACATCTGTCCAATATTCGCTATTTTTTCGAAACAGACTCCCCTTTGACCATTCCAAGTCCTCCTAAAGTTCTCACAAATGATTTTTCATCTAATGGTTTTGTGAAAGTATCAACCAATTGATCAGTAGTTTTCACGAAATGCACTTCAATATTTCCATCCTCCACATGATCTTTTATAAAATGGTAACGAACAGCAATATGCTTGGTCTTAGAATGTTGCACAAGATTATGACAAATACAAATTGCACTTTGAGAATCACAATATAATGGAATTTTCTTCATGTTTATTGCATAATCACACAATTGACTTTGAATCCAAATTATTTGTGATGTGCAAGTTGCAGCAGCAACATATTCTGCTTCTGTGGTGGAAATCGAAACAAAAGTTTGCTTCTTCGATTGCCAACTCACCAAACATCAAGGAATTGAAATCCTCCACTCGTGCTTTTTCGATCAAGATTAAAACCTCCCAAATCAGCATCTGAGGAAGCTTGTATGAAGAAACCAGTTTTCGAAGGATACCACAATCCTAACAAAATAGAGCCTTTGAGATAACGAAAAATATTCTTAACTGTAGTGAGATGTGGTTCTCGTGGATTTGCCTGGTACCTAGCACAATTACAAACAGAGAACATAATATCAAGTCGACTTGTCGTCAGGTAAAGTGAAGAACCTATCATGCTTCTATAAGGAGTTAAATCAACAACAAATTTATCTAACGAAGGAGTAAGCCTTGTTCCCATTTCCATTGGCACTCGTAATTTTGTGCTATTCGTCAATCCAAACTTTACAAGCAGATTCTTCATATATTTTTCTTGATTGATAAATTTCCTTCTCTGCTTTGATGAGTACATTTAGACCAAGAAAATTATTAATTTTTCCTATCATACTCATCTCAAATTTGCTTTTCATCAGATGTTCGAATTCATTAGATAAAGTAGGGTCAGTAGAGCCAAAAATAATATCATCGACATAAATTTGAACAAGCATAAGATGATTCTCAAATTTCTTTCAAAATAATGTGGGGTCAATTGATCTGTGTTTCAATTTCAATTGCTTTAAGAAAGAGTTAAGAGTTGCGTACCAGGCTCTTGGTGCCTGTTTTAACCCATAAACTGCCTTATCTAAAATATAAATATGACCAGCATATTTTTCATTTATGAAACCTGGAGGTTGTTCAACATACACCATTTCTATTAGACCTGGTAAAATTTGACACGACACGACAAACCGACACGAAGTTAGCGGTTTAGGGTCAGAGATTTTGACCCGTTTATGTACACGGGTTGACACGACACAACATGATAATTAAATGGGTAGGGTTAGGGTCAAGACTTTCAACTCGAAGATGACCCATTTACTTATATATATATATATATATATATATATATATATATATATATATATATATATATATATACATATATATATATATATATAAGTTTCATATTTTTATAAATATTTTAAATATTGTACATTTGTAGTGGCCCAAACTTAAAAATTAAAAGTAAAATTCAAACTTTCAAAGTGACTTAATTTTACTCCTCCTCATTACCTATCTCATTTGCTTCCCAACTCTAACTCTTTTCATCCTATGTGCTCATACAAACCCTAATGCTTGGATCTAGGTTTCTCTATTGTACATGCAAGTTATCCAAGACTATAAACCCTAGATCTAGCATATGATAATCAATATAACATATAAATAAGGGTTTAGATCATACCTTGATTGTTATGTAGCAATAATAATCTCAAATACTTCTTGTATTGACTTTAGAAAGCTTAGAGTCACAAATGTCACTCCTCTAATGGTTCACAAACACCAAGAGCAAGAGGATGAAGAGGAGAAGAGAAGGAGACACCCAAAAACCGTCCAAAACCCTACTGAGTTACTTGCCCATGTTTTTGGTGCTCTAGGGATCTTTAAATAATGCAGCTATTAAGGTTATAATATTAGGAATTGGATGCTTAAGCCCTAAGCAACCCATGGGCTCCTTCCTTAAAGGCCTAGGGACGATTTCTAATGGGTTTCCCCATAGAATTCGTCCACTCCTTTAATATGGAGTCCATTAGCTCAATATTCAACTATCATATGATTGACAGTTCCAGTCCCTTAAGTTTAATTAATCTCTTTTAGTCACAAACTTAATTCTTATTAATTCTTGACTAATATTAATTAAACAATATGATTTCTCCTTTAATATATTATTCTCATAATATATTAATAAATGATATTTAATCCTTTCTCTCCATTATTCATCCTATCAAGTTGCTTTGATGAAGCCAACACAAAAGGACCATGCACCATCGGGTCAAGTACATACCATAATAGTTATGGACTTAGACACTAATCCAACAGTCTCCCACTTGGATAAGTCTAATAACTGTTCTACGTATGACTTTAGATCCTGATATGCAATCGTAGCTTTCCAAAGCCGCTGTCAACTCTGATCCTATCAGATACGCGTGTCCTTAAGATAAGGGATCGTATATTCCTCCATTCTAGATATCGTATAGACTGAGACATGGATATAAATCATTCTCTCTGTGTATCTGTTGTTTCCCGAATTCAGATTTATGATGACTGGCAATAGACTACAACTGAACACATCAATTTAGTCCTGGCTTGGCCAAGCACTTAGGTGTCATCACTAAATCATCGAAGGGCCCACAAATATCGCTTATATCCTACTTTGGATAAAAGGAATGGATAAACCTTGACTCAATGCTCGCTTGCACTCACTCACCAAATTACACACAATAGTATGTTTTATAACACCAAGTTACTGCTGCGTTTACATATTATCAATGTGCAACCGACTCGCAAGATACAACTCACACATCTTGGTTTCAAGAATATAAGATGTTATCGTCTCACTAATCACTCGTGATATAATCCATGAAGCGATCCAAGTGTGTGACAACCGTCAATATTCGGTCAAGTCAAAGTCAACTAAAGTCAACAAGTCAAACTGGTCAACTCAATTTGCCATGAGTACTAGAGTTTACGTTATGTAATTTCTAAACAACTCTCTATTCTAATGAGAGATCATAAATCGAAAAGTGCGTACATCTAGATCTCCTTAACCTAAAACGGTGGTACGTGGAGAGCCAAACCGATAAAACAATGTTACATACTCATCGGGAGTATGCAAGATCCTTAAACAAGGCTTAACGGGGTTTACGGACCCTGCATTGCGAAGCCGAACACTCAAAAAGGTCACCAATGAAACCTCTCTCAATCGTTTTCACTCCATTTCTTCGTATCAGAAATCTCTCCCAAATCTCTCTAAGTATGTGAAATCTCTCCCAAATCTCTCCTTGTATGAGAAATCTCTCCAAGAATGTCAAATCTCTCTAAGTATGTGAAATCTCTCCCAAATCTCTCTCTGAATGAGAAATCTCTCCAAGAATGTCAAATCTCTCCCAAATCTCTCTAAGTATGTGAAATCTCTCCCAAATCTCTCTTTGTATGAGAAATCTCTCCAAGAATGTCAAATCTCTCCTAAATCTCTCTAAGTATGTGAAATCTCTCCCAAATCTCTCCTTGTATGAGAAATCTCTCCAAGAATGTCAAATCTCTCCCAAATCTCTCTAAGTATGTGAAATCTCTCCCAAATCTCTCTCTAAATGAGAAATCTCTCCAAGAATGTCAAATCTCTCCCAAATCTCTCTAAGTATGTGAAATCTCTCCCAAATCTCTCTTTGTATGAGAAATCTCTCCAAGAATGTGAAATCTCTCCCAAATCTCTCTCTGAATGAGAAATCTCTCCAAGAATGTCAAATCTCTCCCAAATCTCTCTAAGTATGTGAAATCTCTCCCAAATCTCTCTTTGTATGAGAAATCTCTCCAAGAATGTCAAATCTCTCCCAAATCTCTCTAAGTATGTGAAATCTCTCCCAAATCTCTCTAAGTATGTGAAATCTCTCCCAAATCTCTCTCTGAATGAGAAATCTCTCCAAGAATGTCAAATCTCTCCCAAAACTCTCTAAGAATGTGAAATATCTTCCAAATATCTCTTTGTATGTGAAATCTCCCCAAGTATGTCAAATCTCTCCCAAATCTCTCTGAGTATGTGGAATCTCTCTCAAATCTCTCTCGAAACCTCTCCCAACTTTCTATAATCACTCGGGGCATCCCGACCCTCGAATTTGGCGAAAACGGCCCAAAAACGGAAGTCTACGCGAAAAACGGACCTTAGGAACCGAAACCTCTCTTAGGAACCGAAACCCCTCTTAGGAACCGAACCCTCCAGATGAAGGAAGATCCGAACCGAAGGTACTGTTCACACTAGCCGAACCTCCTGATGAAGGAAGAACCGAACCGAAGGTACTGTTCACTACGGTTCACTACAGTTCGTTCGGTTCTGACATTCTAGCCTCTCATCTCCGAACCGAAGCTCACCTTCGCCTATGACCCTTCGGACCGAGCCTTCGGACCGAACCCTCGCCCCTTCGCTTCTCGCTTCTGGCTCGCGCCTCTCGCCTCCGAATCAGCACTCTCCTGACCGAACCTCGGCCTAGGGACCGAACCTCGGCCTAGGACCGAGAGGCCTCGCTGGGAAGCCTTTTTCTCCCGGTTTTCAATAAAATTCACGTTTTAAGCCCGTTTTTAATTGTTTTAACATGGGATTTTCACCCAAAACTTTATTTTAAAATGTAAGACCCCTAAATTAATGATTTAATCATATTTTAAGGATAAAACCTTATCCAAAAGAGAGTAGGTAAAGTACAAAGGTAGAGTGTTGACTTTACCTTATTTTATGACACAAGCAACCCCATACCCACTCCACGATTAACCCACATTCCTCCCCACCATACATTGTCACTTCCTTGTACTTTTTACCCCTCTCACAAGCCATCCCCACGTTCTAGGGCTGGTCACTCAACCTCTCTCCTCATTTTCTTCAATCACTCTCATTCCAGCAAAGATTCAACTCCAACTTTTTCTCTCCAACTTTTCTCTCTAATTCAAGATTTCAAGGGCTGATCTTGAGTTTTTCCTCCACATTTGGTAAGCATAATCCATTCTCTTTATGATTATCTCAATTATTTCCACTCAAATCATGGATATCTTACACAAACTCCATTAAATTTGTGTTAGAGCTTCGAATCTTCAAGGGATTCTTCAAGTGTTCTTGGGTTGAACACTTCTCTTCTTCAACACTTATCTACTGAAATCACTCAAGGTGAGTTCATACCCCCATATTTTCATGTTTTCTCAAGTTTTTAGGGGGGGGGGGGGGGAATACAAGTTAAAACACCAAGAACATAACTACACTTTTCTAACAGCCTTCATCAGAAAAGTTCAACTCCATTCACGGACTGTTTTGGACAACTTAAACATTTTAGTTTTCAAAACTGTTTTAGGTGTACGTAGTTCCAGTTCTTAGCTTTAAAATGACTACTTGCACATCTCCATACGATTTTTCTACAATTTATGGTGATTTTTACAAAACTGCCTATCATTTCAAACACCAATCCGGACCAGTCTGTGATTATGGACTTTTTCACATAAGTAAGAAGTTATTAAAAATCATGATAAAAATTATGAGTAAACTAGACACATTTTGGGAACTCTCAGAATTTACGGATTTAGTTTTCAGCTTCGTATGATTTTTCTATGAATTTTCAAAAACAGTGTAGAAAGGTTGAAAATTTGTTAACAGCTTATAACTTTCATAACACTTTGTATTATGTTGAGCAAAGTGTATAACGATAAGTTCCAAATATTGAATGTGTTTCCATGTTAGTTTATCATCATAAACTGAAATATAGTCATTCATGATAAGATTATTCATTCATTTAGAACATGTATATTAAGCTATAATGAGCATAGTTTATGGATTCATAGCATTAAAGCATTCATAAAAGAATTCTTATACATTACAAACGTTTTGGATAAACTATAATAGGTATAGTTTATGTATCATTTACTTCTCAAACTTATTTACCAAAGGTTTTCCGTTTAGTTCACGTAAATCTGTTAATGAATAAATTTGTGAGTCATTCCCTTCGGGTTACTTCCAAAGTAACAAATTCAAAAAGTCCTGTAAATTGTAACCAGAGTCTCTTGTAGGGAGAACGTGATAGTTGTGTAAAGATCTATATTGGGTTTGACAAACCCACACCAGAGCTGCTCGCTACAGCTAGACCGGCAGGTCTGTGGTGACAAGTGTCATTTAACGGCGACGCCTGAAGAACGTCGTATTACGAGGCCGTCTATGTCAAGTATGGTTATGATAGCTCACATGTGGTATTAACAATCATAAGATTTACGGGTTCTAACTTTAAATTAGCAAGTTATGTCTATTTAGCTCACTGAAATTACTTTAAGTATGGAAAAATACTTATACGCCTTCATATCAAAAAGGGTTTTATGTCGATTTAAAATCACTTTTTACATCCACCATTACATACTTTATTGTATACTTTCGGTCTTGGTATTTAAGACTACACATCATTCATTACGGGATTTTTCTCACATCAGAAAGGGTTTTATGCCGATTTAAAATCACTTTTATATCTTTAAGTATGACAAATAGTTGTTCATTTTCGGTCCTGGTATTTAGGACTACATAACTTTTGTAAGGAAAATATTGGATTTTTCTTGGTATCATACATCTCTTTACAAAGATCGATTTTCAAACTCTTACTGTCAAAAGCTTATGAACTCACCAACCTTTGTGTTGACACTTTTCAAAACTACTTGTATTCTTAGGAATTCAGTGAAACAGGAAATCAACCACGTTTTGAGGATGGGACGATAAATCGTCGAACTGTTCATTTTGTATCATAATGTAATTGATTTGAATCATGTAAACATATACTTTGGTGTAACTTTTTTTCAATTATATTTATGATGGTTGTATTTACTTTGAGCACTATTATACTCGATGTTGTGATACTCTACATGAAGTCCTCCACCCCCGGACGTTTCCGCCATCCTTGGTTTGGGGCTGTGACAGATTGGTATCAGAGCACTGTTTATAGTGAACTCAGTATATCGAACCACATAAGATATACAAACTATAAATGCATTGGGACTAGAGTCTCTGATTTTATGTTTTCAAAACAACTATACTTTTAGAAATAAGTAGTTTCTTATTAAAAGTATACATGCATGCATACATACTAGGGTCAACATCGTTCTAGAACAAAACAAAAGTAATGATTGTTGGATATCACACGTAAGCTCGGGGATGTATGGTCAGTCTTGGGAGTGGCATAGCCTGATCAACTATGCTCGTCCGAGGAGTGATTAGCACATGCCCAAGAATGGTTGTGATATGGCAACAAGTCTCAAAACTTACCAACACTACCACAATGAAATACCATAGGGGTATTTGGTGTTATTATAATTACTTATCTGAGAACTAAATAGATTTTTATCAATAGGCCAATAATTGCTTAGTGGATACATTAAAAATTATATGTATCCAGGACGTCATAGACTTAGAATCTGTGGAACTTTGCTTTACTTCCTGTTCTCGTTGGATTGGGGATTTAGAGTTAGGGTCGCTTATTCGAAGGTCTATCCTGTCCCAAATACATATGACTAGTATGCACTAAACAATGTATTGAAGTACCTGATAAAGATCATCTTATAATTATCTAATTAGTACATCTACTTAGTTATTCCTTATATCCCCATTTCTCGCGAAGATATCATGGCTGGATTTCATCCCCACGACGACCCGTACTACCCTAACCACAACAATACTGAATGGCTCGGAGAGGAGCCAGAGAATGATCACCCAATCCCTGTGGATGGTCACCAAGCTGAAGGCCTTGCTGACGGTTCTGACTCCGAACCTGAAATGGTGAACCTATCCTCGATGACCCGTGTTCCAAATCCCAATCCTCGACCGGCTTTTCAAGGCCCGATGCCTCCTTGGGTAGAGTGCTTGGAAATCTGGAGCGAAGAGCAAGACCAACCTATGTCGTTCGATGGAGATCGAAGCTTCTACAACATAAACAAAGGAACCCCAGCAGATAGAATTTTTCCAATCCTGGTCCGTAGAGTTGCCCGAGACGAGATTCAGGGAAGAACAACTCTCCATAGTATCGCAGAGGTTGATGCAAATGCAAGAATACATACAATCCGCATCAATCGCCTTGAGCACTCGTGAAAAGTCTGAGGAAGACTATGAAACCTTGCTGCAAGCACTGACTGAAACACGAACCGATGTCATAAAACTCTGAGTACGCCAGAGGGTGTACGAAAGGCACGTGCTTGATATGGAGCGGCAGCTAGCTGAACTGAGAGATCACAAGAAAAATGACCGCCGCCAGTAGTAGATGCCTTATTTCAATTCATGTTAAAAAGGAATCATTTTTTTTCCTATCTATGCCCTATGTGGCATTCCCTATGAAACTATCTTGTACTGTAGGTACCTTTAGTGAGGCCTTTAGGCGGCCAAGACACTCCTACTTCGATATGATGTAAGACCCTCTACAAGGTCAATTTTCCCTAATTTGTTACATCTTAAACATCAATGACGTATCAATCAGCCGAATTCTGTGTCACCTTTTTGTTCAAACACTCCCATCATGCTGCCATAGGAGCCTGCCTAAAACCCACTCTATTCAAGTTGTAAGACTAGAGTAATCTAGCTCCAGAATCGTTCCTGATCTTCTCTCCAAGGTTGGATCATGTTATTCACCAACCAATGGAACCCGGTTTCAAACAACCAACATCAAAAGATCACTACCTGAACTTACTTCTACTCTGTATTAGGACTGTATCATAGGGATGCAGGTCAAATCTTCGAGAACATGCTCCAATTGGTCATAATAAGGACCTAGCCTGGGTCAACTATAAGGCTCCACTTGGATGCAGAACTACTAAAAATTCATGGGTTTACCATATAAAGACTCCCGTTATGAATTGTTTTTAGAACGCCCTTAACGACCAAATTACGTTACAAATCAATATAAGATAAAACTTAGTTGGAAACTCGCGCCGTATAGCCATTCTAAAAACTCATTATCATCTCACCCTTAAGCATTTTGTTGAGAAGTTCCTTCATCATAGACTTATGGATGCGATCATACCAGCACTAATGCACTGGGTCCCATCAAAACTCCTCAGCCAAGCATGTTTGGACACACATGATTCTAAGATGGGTAAAGCTTGACGCCCGTATGAAACCTACCCCTACCCACTGCTGTAACTCCATTTCAAGAATGTTAGCGGAAACACTAGGAATAGTACTGTAACGTGCAAAAATTTATATGCGTAAATATAAATCGTTCGGATGCACTTAAGATAATCCTTTCCACTAACGAAGATGTTTTTCCATCGTGAAACAGAGCTATGTCTTCACCAAGAGGCAACCAACCAACTAGCAAGGCGCCAACTCTACAGATAGACGCTGCTACTTTTCAGGCTTCAGTCACGGCAGCCGTGGCAGCCGTCATGGCACAGTTCAATGCTAACAACGCCAGCAGAAATGGAAGCGGTACTGACAATACAGATTGTGGTAACAATCAGGAGCACCAACGGGTGTCCGCCAGCGAAAATACCTCAGGCCACAAACCTACGAACAAGAAGCGAAAGTTCTGGGACAAAAAGAAGTGTAATCTAACTCAAAAACTTGCTGGAAGAAAACAATCCGTAGCTGCACCTGCTACTACAACAACAGTCATGATGAACGCCGCGACACTAGCCACGAGGTCTACCACCCAGACACCGGCCAGACCATATAAGGGTTCACTCCCAAAGTGTAACCAATGTGGCTTCCATCACACAGGAGCTTGCCGAGAGATGCACTGTAAAAACTGCAACAGGAAAGGGCACACCGCCCGTTTCTGTAGGACCCCGACTCAGTACATCACTTCAACACCCAGTACCAAAGTAATTCCAGTGTGTTTCCTATGTGGTGAAACGGGACACTTCAAGAGAAACTGTCCAACTGAGAGGAATGACGGGGAAAGCGGAGGAGCATAACAAACGAACCAGCAAGGGTAATAGGGAACCATATTAGGACTTTTGTAATGTTTCCCAACGACAAAAACTTTTAAGTATCATATGTTTGTAATGAATTTTTATATGCTTACTAAAATCCATGACTTTCTAAAAAGTAGTTAAAATACTCTCTCGTTTAAATCGAACCAAATACATTCATATATGATCTTAGGATCATTACCTGTAAGATGTGATGACTTTGTACATACATCGGGGTTAATTATAATCAAAATACTGAAGTCTTGAAACAAATAATTTCATCCCGACTCCTAATCTGTGTCTAGTAGTAAGAACTGAGTGGGGCCACCCACTCGACGATTTCACCAACATCAGATCACATACGATGTTCATATGCCATTTGATCATAGGGAGACCTGTCAGGGATCACGGTGTCAAGTATCATTACTGATTATCGAAACACACCCACTGCCAGTACTAGACACTACGGTGTGAATCATCTACAATAATGATAACATCAAACAAAATGAATCACCCTGAAAAGAAACACAAGATACTCTATCACTCTAGTGATCTCTTCTTGCGAATACAGCTTAGCTAGTTTTATCTAAAAAGATATTGCTGTCGTCATCCAATTTTCATTGATATAGCCCTCATCTTCCCAATTTAACATCTACAAAAGGACCTTTCACCTAACCCCTCCAAACATCGAAACCTTTGTCTCTCATAAACATCCAGCACGAACCTACGGATCATCTTTTGCTATGCAACCCTCCAAATTCGATGCGGACGCTGCAAGTCCGTAGTGATACCCCTCGGATAGGACCAACCCGTTCGCAGTATTCATAGGATGTGCCATTCTTACTAGGATCAGTTCATCGTTATCGTTGTAAGTGACTTGCTTATCTACCCTCGTAGTAAGAAGGATTACTAACTTATTTGTTATGATTTCCTCACTTATACATTCCCCAGTTATATATAACGAATACCTGGTAGATAATAGAATGTGAGAATTCTGACTTAGTTTCTTTTCCTCGTTGGGATGTGAAACTGAAGTAGAATCACACATTTTACTATCCGCCCAGTATTGGTTATATCATAATGAGTATAAGCTAAGTTTTCATGTATAATAACTCATCTCTTAGTCAGAATCAAAATAATGTAGAGCCGACCTTAGTCATTTACAAACTCCTTGCCTAAATTCAAATTTCGGGACGAAATTCCCTCTAACGGGGGGATGATGTGACAACCATCAATATTCGGTCAAGTCAAAGTCAACTAAAGTCAACAAGTCAAACTGGTCAACTCAATTTGCCATGAGTACTAGAGTTTACGTTATGTAATTTCTAAACAACTCTCTATTCTAATGAGAGATCATAAATCGAAAAGTGCGTACATCTAGATCTCCTTAACCTAAAACGGTGGTACGTGGAGAGCCAAACCGATAAAACAATGTTACATACTCATCGGGAGTATGCAAGATCCTTAAACAAGGCTTAACGGGGTTTACGGACCCTGCATTCCGAAGCCGAACACTCAAAAAGGTCACCAATGAAACCTCTCTCAATCGTTTTCACTTCATCTCTTCGTATCAGAAATCTCTCCCAAATCTCTCTAAGTATGTGAAATCTCTCCCAAATCTCTCCTTGTATGAGAAATCTCTCCAAGAATGTCAAATCTCTCCCAAATCTCTCTAAGTATGTCAAATCTCTCCCAAATCTCTCTCTGAATGAGAAATCTCTCCAAGAATGTCAAATCTCTCTAAGTATGTGAAATCTCTCCCAAATCTCTCTTTGTATGAGAAATCTCTCCAAGAATGTAAAATCTCTCCCAAATCTCTCTAAGTATGTGAAATCTCTCCCAAATCTCTCCTTGTATGAGAAATCTCTCCAAGAATGTCAAATCTCTCCCAAATCTCTCTAAGTATGTGAAATCTCTCCCAAATCTCTCTCTGAATGAGAAATCTCTCCAAGAATGTCAAATCTCTCCCAAATCTCTCTAAGTATGTGAAATCTCTCCCAAATCTCTCTTTGTATGAGAAATCTCTCCAAGAATGTCAAATCTCTCCCAAATCTCTCTAAGTATGTGAAATCTCTCCCAAATCTCTCTCTGAATGAGAAATCTCTCCAAGAATGTCAAATCTCTCCCAAATCTCTCTAAGTATGTGAAATCTCTCCCAAACCTCTCTTTGTATGAGAAATCTCTCCAAGAATGTCAAATCTCTCCCAAATCTCTCTAAGTATGTGAAATCTCTCCCAAATCTCTCTAAGTATGTGAAATCTCTCCCAAATCTCTCTCTGAATGAGAAATCTCTCCAAGAATGTCAAATCTCTCCCAAAACTCTCTAAGAATGTGAAATCTCTTCCAAATATCTCTTTGTATGTGAAATCTCCCCAAGTATGTCAAATCTCTCCCAAATCTCTCTGAGTATGTGGAATCTCTCTCAAATCTCTCTCGAAACGTCTCCCAACTTTCTATAATCACTCGGGGCATCCCGACCCTCGAATTTGGCGAAAACGGCCCAAAAACGGAAGTCTACGCGAAAAACGGACCTTAGGAACCGAAACCTCTCTTAGGAACCGAAACCCCTCTTAGGAACCGAACCCTCCAGATGAAGGAAGATCCGAACCGAAGGTACTGTTCACACTAGCCGAACCTCCTGATGAAGGAAGAACCGAACCGAAGGTACTGTTCACTACGGTTCACTACAGTTCGTTCGGTTCTGACATTCTAGCCTCTCATCTCCGAACCGAAGCTCACCTTCGCCTATGACCCTTCGGACCGAGCCTTCGGACCGAACCCTCGCCCCTTCGCTTCTCGCTTCTGGCTCGCGCCTCTCGCCTCCGAATCAGCACTCTCCTGACCGAACCTCGGCCTAGGGACCGAACCTCGGCCTAGGACCGAGAGGCCTCGCTGGGAAGCCTTTTTCTCCCGGTTTTCAATAAAATTCACGTTTTAAGCCCGTTTTTAATTGTTTTAACATGGGATTTTCACCCAAAACTTTATTTTAAAATGTAAGACCCCTAAATTAATGATTTAATCATATTTTAAGGATAAAACCTTATCCAAAAGAGAGTAGGTAAAGTACAAAGGTAGAGTGTTGACTTTACCTTATTTTATGACACAAGCAACCCCATACCCACTCCACGATTAACCCACATTCCTCCCCACCATACATTGTCACTTCCTTGTACTTTTTACCCCTCTCACAAGCCATCCCCACGTTCTAGGGCTGGTCACTCAACCTCTCTCCTCATTTTCTTCAATCACTCTCATTCCAGCAAAGATTCAACTCCAACTTTTTCTCTCCAACTTTTCTCTCTAATTCAAGATTTCAAGGGCTGATCTTGAGTTTTTCCTCCACATTTGGTAAGCATAATCCATTCTCTTTATGATTATCTCAATTATTTCCACTCAAATCATGGATATCTTACACAAACTCCATTAAATTTGTGTTAGAGCTTCGAATCTTCAAGGGATTCTTCAAGTGTTCTTGGGTTGAACACTTCTCTTCTTCAACACTTATCTACTGAAATCACTCAAGGTGAGTTCATACCCCCATATTTTCATGTTTTCTCAAGTTTTTAGGGGGGGGGGGGGGGGGGGGGGGGAATACAAGTTAAAACACCAAGAACATAACTACACTTTTCTAACAGCCTTCATCAGAAAAGTTCAACTCCATTCACGGACTGTTTTGGACAACTTAAACATTTTAGTTTTCAAAACTGTTTTAGGTGTACGTAGTTCCAGTTCTTAGCTTTAAAATGACTACTTGCACATCTCCATACGATTTTTCTACAATTTATGGTGATTTTTACAAAACTGCCTATCATTTCAAACACCAATCCGGACCAGTCTGTGATTATGGACTTTTTCACATAAGTAAGAAGTTATTAAAAATCATGATAAAAATTATGAGTAAACTAGACACATTTTGGGAACTCTCAGAATTTACGGATTTAGTTTTCAGCTTCGTATGATTTTTCTATGAATTTTCAAAAACAGTGTAGAAAGGTTGAAAATTTGTTAACAGCTTATAACTTTCATAACACTTTGTATTATGTTGAGCAAAGTGTATAACGATAAGTTCCAAATATTGAATGTGTTTCCATGTTAGTTTATCATCATAAACTGAAATATAGTCATTCATGATAAGATTATTCATTCATTTAGAACATGTATATTAAGCTATAATGAGCATAGTTTATGGATTCATAGCATTAAAGCATTCATAAAAGAATTCTTATACATTACAAACGTTTTGGATAAACTATAATAGGTATAGTTTATGTATCATTTACTTCTCAAACTTATTTACCAAAGGTTTTCCGTTTAGTTCACGTAAATCTGTTAATGAATAAATTTGTGAGTCATTCCCTTCGGGTTACTTCCAAAGTAACAAATTCAAAAAGTCCTGTAAATTGTAACCAGAGTCTCTTGTAGGGAGAACGTGATAGTTGTGTAAAGATCTATATTGGGTTTGACAAACCCACACCAGAGCTGCTCGCTACAGCTAGACCGGCAGGTCTGTGGTGACAAGTGTCATTTAACGGCGACGCCTGAAGAACGTCGTATTACGAGGCCGTCTATGTCAAGTATGGTTATGATAGCTCACATGTGGTATTAACAATCATAAGATTTACGGGTTCTAACTTTAAATTAGCAAGTTATGTCTATTTAGCTCACTGAAATTACTTTAAGTATGGAAAAATACTTATACGCCTTCATATCAAAAAGGGTTTTATGTCGATTTAAAATCACTTTTTACATCCACCATTACATACTTTATTGTATACTTTCGGTCTTGGTATTTAAGACTACACATCATTCATTATGGGATTTTTCTCACATCAGAAAGGGTTTTATGCCGATTTAAAATCACTTTTATATCTTTAAGTATGACAAATAGTTGTTCATTTTCGGTCCTGGTATTTAGGACTACATAACTTTTGTAAGGAAAATATTGGATTTTTCTTGGTATCATACATCTCTTTACAAAGATCGATTTTCAAACTCTTACTGTCAAAAGCTTATGAACTCACCAACCTTTGTGTTGACACTTTTCAAAACTACTTGTATTCTCAGGAATTCAGTGAAACAGGAAATCAACCACGTTTTGAGGATGGGACGATAAATCGTCGAACTGTTCATTTTGTATCATAATGTAATTGATTTGAATCATGTAAACATATACTTTGGTGTAACTTTTTTTCAATTATATTTATGATGGTTGTATTTACTTTGAGCACTATTATACTCGATGTTGTGATACTCTACATGAAGTCCTCCACCCCCGGACGTTTCCGCCATCCTTGGTTTGGGGCTGTGACAAAGTGAATGCGGGTTTAATCCAATGCTCAAATCATATTCATAAGAACTCATGAACGTTTCAGCAAACATTTACTTATGTCTAATTCTCTTTAGACAATCCACACACCAATTCACGGTAGTCTTCATTCATATCTACTTCCAACATATGAACGACTGTGGCCCGTTTGAATAATTTGACTGTTCTCAACCAATTAAATTATTCAGGAAGTCAAAACATGCAAAGTGAAACACAAGAATAATACTAATCTCATATGGCCTCAAATCTTTGAGTATAAATAAAACACCTTTTATTTATCACCGTATCGATTACTCATTATTTGTTGTTTCGGGTAATCAACTTCTTACTTGAATTATAACTACATTTGTCCCATGCTCTTAGCATGCACATAATTCTTACCTATGGTTCTTACTTTGTGAAATAGATCAAATGAACACATCTCCAATCATACTCATTTCACAACTCACAACCCATTCTACAAGTTAAAGAATATCAAATTCTTGCCACTCATAGAATATGCTAGATTCTAACATTTTATGCAATGATCCTTTCGTAATGTCATAGCATAAAAGTCGCAATGACTGTTGCTAATGAAATTACAAGGTTCTCTATTGTTACAATACAATTCCATAGATGTGATGTCTCTCACTCAAAGTACATTCCTTTGAACATCCTTTTGCATAAAAGTTTCTAATCTAGACATTGATTCTCAATATCTAACTCCGAATATGGAAACATTTCCATATTTTCCATATGACAACTCATTCTTAATAGAATCTTTTCTATTCATAATAATGTCGATGTGGTCCATCCAATACTATACTTCCAACTACTCACAAGCGACCAATCCTCGGTGAACTTTGATAGTTGTCTAATTATCTTCGTCAAAACCGATTCTTGTCCTTTTCCCTCTAAATGCACTAGACATTTGGAAAATTTTAGAATGGTCAAATATTATAGCATTTGCAATTGTATCCTATACCCGAAGCATATGGGACACGATGCATAATGTCTTACATAAAGATTCGATACTTTATCAATCTTCTGCCATAATATTTTATGTGCTATGTTCTCTCAATTCGAAATATGAAGAGGAATGTCGTAATCATAATCGAAAGTTAAGAACACCCTTTGTACCCTTGACTAAAAATATTCATATTCCACAACCTAAACCTTTAGTTTTGAAATGAAGCATAATATTCTCTCCCTTAATTATATCAAAACAACTATTCAACCCTTACAACTTTGCAAAGTATGACTCTTGTTTTCTATAATTAATATTGCTAACTTCCAATACTTGCCTTAATAATCATCCAATCATAACATTTATGCTCCCACTATCACGATGATTATTATAAACATAACACTTATGCTCCCACTAGCTTTGACATGTATTCAGAAACAGCTTAACTTTCAGAAAAACAATACCTATTGAATTTCTTAAGTTCATGTTTCTAATACCTAATGCTTTGATAAAAACATATGCGTATAATTATAGTTTGGTTCAAGAAGGTAAAAATGGTTTTGTAAGACATCTAAGAATTTTGAACAATAATTAACAATGACTTGATGTCATTTTAATAAACATTTCAAAAGTAATACATTTGATAACAAAGTATTTTTAAGAAAGAAAACCATTTCATGCATCACATTTTGTAATATGTGAAATCTGCTAAATGAAAACACAGTTATAAAATACATATGGATGATTTAATAACACGCTGTTTTCTACTTGGATTCCCCCCCCCCCCCCCCCATTAAAGCATTTAAAATCATTTAAAACATTGATTTAGGGGTATGAACTCACCTGTAGATGGTGGTTTGGATGAACTGGACGGTGTAGGATTGTTAGGTGTCAAGTGAGGACTTGTACACACACTACGATCCGAATGAACATATAATCACACATATATGCACTCAATTAGTCTTACATTACTAATTGATAATGTTAAGACATCCTAGAACATAATAAACACTTTATATAAGTGTTATAAGCCCTAAGGATTGCATCTAAGTTATTGTGGGACAAGGCACTTGAGTTTAGGGTTCGAAAAGACCCTATACATGTGTTTACTCTCCATATAACATCACACAAGGAGTTTACGGTCGTAAACTCTTGAGTTTACGGCCGTGAACTCCTAGGCTTAATTTCCTTTGTTGTTTTGAGGTGCTAAATGATCCCTAGAAGCATTCCAACTTGGTGGGTTAATTCATGGAAGGGTTTAGGGCACTAATAACCTCTTTTAAGGAGTTTACGGCCCCAAGGTCAATTCCTTTGGAGTTTACTGCCGTAAACTCACATGGAAGGGGTGTTTTTATGCTTTCAAGTCCCATGCACATGTAGGATAGTTTCTAGGCATTTATCTAAGGCTAATGAAGGCCCTAGGCACACTTTGGTGCCCTTGATTGATGTTCACGGCCCAAGAACCTTATTAGGGCCGTAAATGCACTTTGGGAAGTGTTTTTGATGTTTTAAAGTCCTTGATTTAAGTGGAAGTAAACCTAGGTAATTTTCCTAGACTTTAGGAGTGCCATAAGCACTCTTTAGTCCATGTTTTTGGAGTTCACGGTCCAAGATCTTCTTGGGCCGTGAACACCCAAACTTTGGTGTTTCATTGATGTTTTCTTGTCCCAATTACACCTATATACAAGCCTAAGGTAGTAACATATCACGGGGGAAGGCTAGGCATTGTTTCGGGAGTTTACCGCCCAAGAACACCTTGGGGAGTAAACTCCTAAATCTAGTTGTTTAGCTATCTAATCTATGTTATAAACACATTAAGAGCTATATAACACTACTAGAGAGAGGTACTCACTATTAAGTGTTGGAATAACAGAGTTTCACAAAACTCTAGTGCGTCCACTCTCCTGATATCTCCTGAAGTGTAAACCCTGAATTACTCAAACTTATACGGAAAAGTCTGAAAATTTACTGTGACTGTTATCACTTCTATTGAAGTGATATTGTTTGTACATAATAGAATTTCGGGTTGTCACAACATCTGTCCAATATTCGCTATTTTTTCGAAACAGACTCCCCTTTGACCATTCCAAGTCCTCCTAAAGTTCTCACAAATGATTTTTCATCTAATGGTTTTGTGAAAGTATCAACCAATTGATCAATAGTTTTCACGAAATGCACTTCAATATTTCCATCCTCCACATGATATTTTATAAAATGGTAACGAACAGCAATATGCTTGGTCTTAGAATGTTGCACAAGATTATGACAAATACAAATTGCACTTTGAGAATCACAACATAAAGGAATTTTCTTCATGTTTATTGCATAATCACGCAATTGACTTTGAATCCAAATTATTTGTGATGTGCAAGTTGCAGCAGCAACATATTCTGGTTCTAGGGTGGAAATCGAGACAAAAGTTTGCTTCTTCGATTGCCAACTCACCAATTTTCCATCAAGTAATTGACATCCTCCACTCGTGCTTTTTCGATCAAGATTAAAACATCCCAAATCAGCATCTGAGAAAGCTTGTATGAAGAAACCAGTTTTCGAAGGATACCACAATCCTAACGAAATAGAGCCTTTGAGATAACGAAAAATATTCTTAAGTACAGTGAGATGTGGTTCTCGTGGATTTGCCTGGTGCCTAGCACAATAACAAACAGAGAACATAATATCAAGTCGACTTGTCGTGAGGTAAAGCGAAGAACCTATCATGCTTCTATAAGGAGTTAAATCAACAACATATTTATCTAACGAAGGAGTAAGCCTTGTTCCCATTTCCATTGGCACTCGTAATTTTGTGCTATTCGTCAATCCAAACTTTACAAGCAGATTCTTCATATATTTTTCTTGATTGATAAATATTCCTTCTCTGCTTTGATGAATATTTAGACCAAGAAAATTATTAATTTTTCCCATCATACTCATCTCAAATTTGCTTTTCATCAGATGTTCGAATTCATTAGATAAAGCAGGGTCAGTAGAGCCAAAAATAATATCATCGACATAAATTTGAACAAGCATAAGATGATTCTCAACTTTCTTTCAAAATAATGTGGGGTCAATTTACCTGTGTTTCAATTTCGATTGCTTTAAGAAAGAGTTAAGAGTTACGTACCAGGCTCTTGGTGCCTGTTTTAACCCATAAACTGCCTTATCTAAAATATAAATATGATCAGCATATTTTTCATTTATGAAACCTGGAGGTTGTTCAATATACACCGTTTCTATTAGACCTGGTAAAATTTGACACGACACGACAACCCGACACGAAGTTAGCGGTTTAGGGTCAGAGATTTTGACCCGTTTATGTACACGGGTTGACACGACAAAACATGATAATTAAATGGTTAGGGTTAGGGTCAAGACTTTCAACTCGAAGATGACCCGTTTACTTATATATATATATATATATATATATATATATATATATATATATATATATATATATATATATATATATATATATAAGTTTCATATTTTTATAAATATTTTAAATATTGTACATTTGTAGTGGCCCAAACTTAAAAATTAAAAGTAAAATTCAAACTTTCAAAGTGACTTAATTTTACTCCTCCTCATTACCTATCTCATTTGCTTCCCAACTCTAACTCTTTTCATTTTGCTTTCTAAAGTTATAACTACCTCCGTCCCATATTTTGATGGGTTTTGGCCATAAGAACATCCTATGTGCTCATACAAACCCTAATGCTCTGATCTAGGTTTCTCTATTTTACATGCAAGTTATCCAAGACTATAAACCCTAGATCTAGCATATGATAATCAATATAACATATAAATTAGGGTTTAGTTCATACCTTGATTGTTATGTAGCAATAATAATCTCAAATACTTCTTGTATTGACTTTAGAAAGCTTAGAGTCACAAATGTCACTCCTCTAATGGTTCACAAACACCAAGAGCAAGAGGATGAAGAGGAGAAGAGAAGGAGACACCCAAAAACCGTCCAAAACCCTACTGAGTTACTTGCCCACGTTTTTGGTGCTCTAGGGATCTTTAAATAGTGCAACTATTAGGGTTATCAAACTAGGAAACCCTAATTTGGATGCTTAAGCCCTAAGCAACCCATGGGCTCCTTCCTTAAAGGCCTAGGGACGATTTCTAATGGGTCTCCCCATAAAATTCGTCCACTCCTTTAATATGGAGTCCATTAGCTCAATATTCAACTATCATACAATTGACAGTTCCAGTCCCTTAAGTTTAATTGATCTCTTTTAGTCACAAACTTAATTCTTATTAATTCTTGACTAATATTAATTAAACAATATGATTTCTCCTTTAATATATTATTCTCATAATATATTAATAAATGATATTTAATCCTTTCTCTCCATTATTCATCCTATCAAGTTGCTTTGGTGAAGCCAACCAAAAAGGACCATGCACCATCGGGTCAAGTACATACCAAAATAGTTATGGACTTAGACACTAATCCAACAGTCTCCCACTTGGATAAGTCTAATAACTATTTTACGTATGACTTTAGATCCTGATATGCAATCGTAGCTTTCCAAAGCCGCTGTCAACTCTGATCCTATCAGATACGCATGTCCTTAAGATAAGGGATCGTATATTCCTCCATTCTAGATATTGTATAGACTGAGACATGGATATAAATCATTCTCTCTGTGTATGTGTTGTTTCCGGAATTCAGATTTATGATGACTGGCAACATACTACAACTGAACACATCAATTTAGTCCCGGCTTGGCCAAGCACTTAGGTGTCATCACTAAATCATCGAAGGGCCCATGTATATCGCTTATATCCTACTTTGGATAAAAGGAACGGATAAACCTTGACTCAATGCTCGCTTGCACTCACTCACCAAATTACACACAACAATATGTTTTATAACACCAAGTTACTAGTGCGTTTACATATTATCAATGTGCAACGAACTTGCAAGATACAACTCACACATCTCGTTTTCAAGAATATAAGAGGTAATCGTCTCACTAATCACTCGTGATACAATCCATGAAGTGATCAAAGTGAGCGTGGGTTTAATCCAATGCTCAAATCATATTCATAAGCACTCATGAACGTTGCAGCAAACATTTGCTTATGTCTAATTCTCTTTAGACAATCCACACACCAATTCATGAGAGTCTTCATTCATATCTACTTCCAACATATGAACGACTGTGGCCCGTTTGAATAGTTTGACTGTTCTCAACCAATTAAATTATTCAGGAAGTCAAAACATGCAAAGTGAAACACAAGAATAATACAAATCCCATATAACCTCAAATCTTTGAGTATAAATAAAACACCTTTTATTTATCACCGTATCGATTACTCATTATTTGTTGTTTCGGGTAATCAACTTCTTACTTGAATTATAACTGCATTTGTCCCATGCTCTTAGCATGCACATAATTCTTACCTATGGTTCTTAATTTTTGAAATATATCAAATGAACACATTTCCAATCATACTCATTTCACAACTCCTAACCCATTCTACAAGTTAAAGAATATCAAATTCTTGCCACTCATAGAATATGCTAGATTCTAACATTTTATGCAATGATCCTTTCGTAATGTCATAGCACAAAAGTCACAATGACTACTGCCAATGAAATTACAAGGTTCTCTATTGTTACAATACAATTCCATAGATGTGACGTCTCTCACTCAAAGTACATTCCTTTGAACATCCTTTTGCATAAAAGTTTCTAATCTAGACATTGATTCTCAATATCTAACTCCGAATATGGAAACATTTCCATATTTTCCGTATGACAACTCATTCTTAATAGAATCTTTTCTATTCATAATAATGTCGATGTGGTCCATCCAATACTATACGGATCCAACTACTCACAAGCGACCAATCCTCGGTGAACTTTGATAGTTGTCTAATTATCTTAGTCAAAACCGATTCTTGTCCTTTTCCCTCTAAATGCACTAGACATTTGGAAAATTTTAGAATGGTCAAATATTATAGCATTTGTAATCGTATCCTATACCCAAAGTGTATGGGACACGATGCATAATGTCTTACATAAATATTCGAAACTTTATCAATCTTCTGCCATAATATTTTATGTGTTACGTTCTCTCAATTTGAAATATGAAGAGGAATGCCGTAATCATAATCAAAATTTAAGAACACACTATGTACCCTTGACTAAAAATATTAATATTCCACAACCTAAACCTTTAGTTTTGAAATGAAGCATAATATTCTCTCCCTTAATTATAGCAAAACAACTATTCAACCCTTACAACTTTGCAAAGTATGACTCTTGTTTTCTATAATTAATGTTGCTAACTTCCAATAATTGCCTTAATAATCATCCAATCATAACATTCATGCTCCCACTATCACGATGATTATTATAAACATAACACTTATGCTCCCACTAGCTTTGACATGTATTCAGAAACAGCTTAACTTTCAGAAAAACAATACATATTGAATTTCTTAAGTTCATGTTTCTAATACCTAATGCTTTGATAATCTTTTATCAAGGCTTCTTAAACTTATACACCTTTGCCTTGGATAGCTCATATGTGTGTCTAAACAATTCAGACTAATTGCCAAATCTCACAATTCGAATCATGGAAAGGGATACCGTAACCATAATCAAATTCGATAATCCAATTATCACAATCACTATCTTCTTAAAATCTCTATTAGTGAAAGTATTTCCTCACAGTCATTTTCACGAAGGAGGGAATCTTATGACACTTAGATTTTAATGGTGTATGTGTTCCTATCCATGTGAATTTGTTAAAACCAAAGTTTATGACAAATTCAAACTCATATGGACAAAACCTTCTCAATCTTAATTTCTTGCCTTATGGTAACACGGCGGCCCACCATGTCTTCCAAGTAGTTAAGCAGTTCACCCTTTCCTATTAATGTACTTTTTATTGATCAAGGTCCTTGCCTTTTATGCATTCAAATGAGAACTCATGGAACTCACATGCATAATTAACTCGATTGGAACGGCACAGAAACAAGGTAATGTCAACACGATAGGTTGTAAACCTCTACTTGTGTGCTAGTGGTGATCGATAAGGTTTATTCTTGATTTGTTCTTGAAACCTTTCAAGACCATTAAGATTCCCACTGACTCCTTGACATATAATATTCTCTTGTCAATAAACATTTCTTAACAAACAAATACTCAAGAGTTAGTGTAGTCTTTTATCAAGACAAAACATTTCATGAAATTGGTCCTAGTTGGTCTTTGTCTTATCCAAGACATCACAACTTTCCAATTTCAAATGTGCAAGAATAAGAAAGCCTTTTTCCAAATTCTGCATTTGATGAATGTTATAAAACTTCTTAAGACTTGTCACTCAATATCACAATCTGAACTCTAAGACTTGTTTTGGAATGAAGTATGATTGACTTTCTTATTTAACCATTTCTTCAATTCTTGATTCCTCTTCTTATACATACAATTGTACTAAGACTTTCTTAGAGGATCAATTGAAATATGGTTCTTAATCATTAAGACATATCATAAAGCATAAAGGGTACTCTCCATTCTTCTTAGAATAGAGAAACTTTTATCTTTCTGCCTACTTGATTCTTCTTATTCGTTCAGCTATTAATTTAAACTTTTCAATCAATTCAAAATTACACTTAATCTTATAAGTATAATCATATTTACTAAACCTTTAGTAAATCATGACGAATATCTTTGTTACTCTTGTGGTGGATTTGATCAATACACAACTTTGTGTACTCGATCTCCTAGTCCATCACTTGACACTTTGTCAACGAATTTGTCTAATTTCCAAATATGAGATTTCTCATTCATCGTGCAACCAAGTTGCATGATTCCAAGTTTCTGTCCAATTGAAACTTGGGTGATGAGAAACTCTCCCTATTTGGTAAATTCTTGACATTTCCACTATTAACATAATTAAGAATCAAATCCACTCGTTGTAGAAATATGCAAACATCAATTTTTCATAACGATCTCATTGCAAGGAAATAAATAAATGAGTCAAACCAAAATTTATTTTATTCATAAAAACAACGGAAAACGTTTGTCCTTACAATGCAAAATCAACTGAAAAACTATGTAGTCAAATATTCCTAACAATTCTATCATAACTTTCTAAGCTCAAAATCTAATCTTCAAGTCCATGCGATCAAGATCCATTTCTTCGTGATTAGACTTATCTTGCTCTTTCATCAAGCTTCCTCTCTTTTCACTGATCCTGCAAAACATTCAAATGCAATCTTATCACATCATGTATTAAGAATCAACGAATAGGAACTTAATGGAGTTAGATAGTGGATTTTACCTGAAGCACAGCCATACTCTTTGACTCTCCCATCTTCTGGACTCTTCAGGCTCTTAGGGTAGACTTGTATCCAACACCCTTTCACTTGGCAGCAAACGCAGGTTGGTTCTCCTAGAACGTCCTCGGAAGCATGGTTGGTTGAATTTCCCAACAAATACGCTCCATTGCTTTGCCAAATCACTTCTGATTCAGCAGCAATGAGCATGGAAGTTAGGTCAATGAGGTTATCGTTATGATCCATCATATAATACTTTCTTTTGAACTCATTATATGATTTAGGAAGTGACTGCAGAACCCAGTTCACAGCCAACTTATCAGGGAATGACGCACCCAACATTATCAACCTATCGATGTGTGATTTCATTCCTAGAACGTGGGCACACACGGGTTTACCATCTTCATGTTTCATTTCCAATAAGGCTTTAGTGACATTGAACCTTTCAATTCTTCGATCTTGTGGGTTAGGGAGAATAATTGGAGGAGGTGGAGGAAGTCAAGCATGATTTCTTGTTCCAGGATCGAATCATGGAATATCATCTTCATGTGGAATTCTTGTTCCACGGGATTTGGGAAGACCATAGTTGTCGTACTTTGACATCTACAAAACCGGAGAAAACAAATTCAAGTTAGTTGATTGATTGAGTCCTTAATAAATCACCCAAATAAGATATTAAGGCTAGGACCCAACACACTATGCTACAACCTAGAAAAGGGATGTCGTAATCTAGTTGCAGAATATTTGAAGGTAAGTGAATGACGATTCACTAATTTCCATCATGAAAAACGAAAAATAATTTTAAGTTTTAAATCTATGAAAACTCCTAGATCCTATGAGATTCATTGAACATTTCAATGGCATGTTTAAATCTCGATATGCCCCTCTAGTTTGTGACTGGGATGCCGAGGATCACAAAGCGGTTGTGAATAACCATGCAAACTTACATGGTGCCCCCACATGTTACAGTCACTTATTCGATGTGCTGGTAAACCACACACGCTCCACCGAACTATGACAAACATTGAGTCACCCTTTGCTACCTTTGCTTAGAACCATTTAGTGTGTCGGTAAACCACACACGCTCCACTAACTTCTTCGCAAGGGCACAAAGTGTAATTTCATGGAATTGCATCAATTCACTTTTGCCTAAGTAACTAAGATTGGGAATTTGTAAAACATTTAGTTACTTTTGTACTTCATTATACTTAGAATGGAAGGTTTTGTCCTATCCTACCCGTTCGGCTAACGACCGTCCACTAGTCAAGAGTGCGGTGGGTAAGAGTGGATACCCATTCAATCGCCATTTTAGAGGCAATTTCCTTAAACACCCCTTATAGACCAACTTCGTGAATGAGGCCTACTAACGGTAAGACTGACTTTTACTCATACATATATATAATGTTAGACTTTTAACGTTATATATAGTATAGGGTGTATTTTACACTTTTAAAATACTAGGTGGTCAAATATAACAATTATACTTTTAATTCAATTAATTTGCAAACCAAAACTTTTATGGATTTATTAAACCTCTTTTAATTATACACCTTAATTAATTAATAAAACCATAAGGGTGTGATTTGAACTTTTCAAAACATCACTAGGGTTTTAGAATTTAACATTCCTAAATTAAACTTTTAATCAACTTTTAAATTCCAAAACTTGAGGGCAAGTTTTGAAACATTTCAAAACATTAGGGTTTAGAATTTAAATGTACATCAAAATTAAACTTTTAATCAAAATTTAAATTCCAAAACTTGAGGGTAAGTTTTGAAACCTTTTAAAAACATTTGGGTTTCAACTATTTAAATTTCAAAATAAAACTTTTAAGTTCAAATTTAAACAGTAAAACCTAAAGGGGAAAAAATTAAAACTTTTTTCACAACATAATTCAAATCTAAATTACAAATAATCAAACTTTATCTAATAAAACAAGTGATTATCTAAATTTTGACAATTATCTTCTATTTAGGCAAGGATAATCACCAAATATTGATAAAATTCGGATTTTATAACAAAAACATGTTTATCGTAATTATCCAAAGCCAAAACAGGAAGAAAATCGCGAATATGAGCTGTCAGACCCTTTGACTCGTCGAGTCTGGACATGGACTCGTCGAATACAGCTGAATCGGCGAGTTCACCAAGTGACTCGGCGAGTGAAACACTCAAATACCAAAAAAATCGATTTTCAGTGCTGATTTCGATCAAATATGCATCAATATAATAGAAACCAATCAAGGCTCTGATACCACTGATGGGTTTTGGCCATAAGAACATCCTATGTGCTCATACAAATCCTAATGCTTGGATCTAGGTTTCTCTATTGTACATGCAAGTTATCCAAGACTATAAACCCTAGATCTAGCATATGATAATCAATATAACATATAAATAAGGGTTTAGATCATACATTGATTGTTATGTAGCAATAACAATCTCAAATCCTTCTTGTATTGACTTTAGAAAGCTTAGAGTCACAAATGTCACTCCTCTAATGGTTCACAATCACCAAGAGCAAGAGGATGAAGAGGAGAAGAGAAGGAGACACCCAAAAACCGTCCAAAACCCTAATGAGTTACTTGCCCACGTTTTTGGTGCTCTAGGGATCTTTAAATAGTGCAACTATTAGGGTTATCAAACTAGGAAACCCTAATGTGGATGCTTAAGCCCTACGCAACCCATGGGCTCCTTCCTTAAAGGCCCAGGGACGATTTCTAATGGGTTTCCCCATAGAATTCGTCCACTCCTTTAATATGGAGTCCATTAGCTCAATATTCAACTATCATACAATTGACAGTTCCAGTCCCTTAAGTTTAATTAATCTCTTTTAGTCACAAATTTAATTCTTATTAATTCTTGACTAATATTAATTAAACAATATGATTTCTCCTTTAATATGTTATTCTCATAATATATTAATAAATCATATTTAATCCTTTCTCTCCATTATTCATCCTATCAAGTTGCTTTGGTGAAGGCAACCCAAAAGGACCATACACCATCGGGTCAAGTACATACCCAAATAGTTATGGACTTGGACACTAATCCAACATATTTATTGTCCAATTTTGACTTTCGAAGTCTTTATTCTTCAAATTTGACCTTAAATATTTTTGTTTTTGATATATAACACTTAATGAAAAATGTATGAATAGATTGTGTTTTAAATATCTTTTCATTGTTATGAGTTTAATCAATTAATTTATCACACAAATAAAAATGTTTAAGGTCAAAGTTGAAAAATAAAAACTTTAAAAATCGAAAATGGACAATAAATATGGGACGGAGAGAGTATACTTTTTTTTTTGCTTTCCACCTCCTAACTTCAGTATTTCATTGTTTCATTTTTTTCATCCATGACTCTTACTTTTCAACCTTTAAAATGTTTCAACCCGACATGACACAACATATTTATAAGGTTTAAACAATAACCCGGAACCCGACATGAAATCGACACGAAAATAAACGGGTTGAGACGACACGACACGATAATTAAACGGACCGGGTTAGGGTCAAGCACTCGCAGCCCCTTTAATATCTTGACACGACACGAACCCGACACAACATGACACGTTTTCCAGGTCTAGTTTCTATGAGTTCTCCATTCAAAAATGCACACTTCACGTCCATTTGATAAACATCGAAATTTTTGTGAGCTGCATATGCTAAAAATATTCGAACAACCTCAAGTCTTGTGATAGGGGCAAAAGTTTCTTCACAGTTGATACCTTCTTCTTGTGAATAACCTTTAACAACTAATCGTGCCTTATTTCGTATAATATTTCCATCCTTGTCGGTTTTATTTTTGAAAATCCATTTTAACCCGACAATTGAAACATCTTCAGGTTTAGAAATTAATCTCCAAACCTTGTTTCGTTCAAACTCAGTAAATTCATATTGCATTGGAAAAACCCAATCATAGTGTTCCATTGCATTCTTAACTGTCTTTGGTTCGATTTTTGAAATGAAAACATTGAATATACAATATTCTTGATGAGTATTTAGTACCTTATTCTTTGCACGAAGTTGAGATCTTGTTAAGACTCCATCTTGTGGATTCCAAATAACTTGTTCCTTCGGATGATCTCTTGTCTATTTTTCGAGTGGTGGATACGCTGGATCAAAATCCAAATGTGCATCTTCGTATAATTCTTCATTTTTAGATCTTGCAACAGAAAGATTATCATTAATTTTGTGATATTCATCATTTTGTTCAAGAGTTATTGTATCAGTGTCATTATGATTATGTTGCTCCCCCTCAACTGGATGCTCCCCCTTAACATCTTCATTCATTCTCCCATTCTCCCCCTCGAAAGAATGCTCCCCCTCAATCTGAGTATTGGAATCCAAGTGCTCCCCCTCCACTGAATTATTAAGCATATTTTCGCCAATTCTTGGAGAATTCGATGTTGAATTACTGTCAACAATAATTTGATTAAGATCTGAGTCATCAATATGCTTCGAAGATTCAGATTGATGAAAATCATTCGCATAATCTTCAGCATTCACAACCCTATCAGGAACACCAAAAATTAAATCATATTCAAAATTAGATGAGCTCACAATATCAGACTCATCATTTGATTCATTAATAATCGGCTTTTGTTCAAAAATTTTGTCGACTTGTTTGATATAATATTCATCAAAAGTAAGATTAAATGTCTATTCAACTTTTCGTGTGCACTTATTTAACACTCTGTAGGCAACCGAGTTGTGAGAATATCCCCAAAATATTCCTTTGTCAGCCTTAGCTTGAAATTTCGAAAGATTATCCTTGAGATTCATGATAAAGCACCTACAACCAAACACATGAAAGAATTTAACATTTGGTTTTCGTTTATTAATAATTTCATATGGAGTGATGTTAAAACGTCGATGAATAAAATAACGATTCTGAGTAAAACATGTTGTTGGCACCGCTTCGGCCCAAAAATATTGAGGTAGATTCGCATATGTCAACATTGTTCTGGCTGCTTCGCAAAGTGACCTATTCCTTCCTTCAACTACAACATTTTTTTGTGGTATATATGGTGACGAAAAATTATGTGAAATCCCTTTCTCAACTAAGTACGAATCCAACATATTATTTTTGAACTCAGAGCCATTATCACTTTTGATTTTTCCAACATTCTTTTTCAAACTCTTCTCAGTTTTCTTGATAAAATCAATCATTGTTTGAGCAACTTCAGATTTTAACATGAGAAAATACACCCAAGTAAATCGAGAAAAACCATCAACAATAACCAAAATGTACCATTTCTTATTTAGTGTTTCAACAGTTGATGGTCCTCAAAGGTCAATATGAAGCAGTTCCAACGGTTCCACAATTTTCGAATCGATCACAATTGGATGTCCTTTCCGATGTTGTTTCCCTTTTTCGCAAGCTGCACATAAGGTATCATTATCAAATTTTAAAACTGGTAAGCCTCAAACAAGATCATCCATTACCAACTTATTTAAATTTTGAAAATTTAAATGTGATAAACGACGATGCCATAACCAGCTAAAATCAGATGTAGCTTTCGAAAGTAAACAAATTGAAGGTTTCCCTACAATCGATTTGTTATCAAGAGTAAACATATCGCCATATCGTTTTGATTTCAGCAACACTTCGTTCGTATCAATCTTTGAGAAAATACTTTCTGCTTCGTTAAACACAACTTGATTGCCAGTGCCCAGAACAAGTTGTGAAACACTTATCAAAGTATGTTTAAGTCCTTCAACATAAGCAACACGATTTACAGTGAATTTTCCATTCGTTACTTTGTCTTATCCTTTTACTTGACATTTGTGATTGTTTCCGAACTTCAAAACTCCATCATTTTCCAAACTTCGAAAATCTCTCAAATTTCCATTTAAACCAGTCATGTGATGTGAGCAACCACTATCGATATACCATTTCTCATCATATTGCTCCGCAAATAGCACCTGCGATCAATGAAAGAACTTAAGTACCCAAGGCTGTTTAGGTCCTTGGAAATTAGTTGCAAAAACAGAATGAAATGCAGAACTTTTAACCCAATCACAAGGTAAAGGAACCGAAACATAAATTTTCATTATCTTGGGATTGTAACAGACAAAAGCCTTCGTTTTCTTAGGTTGTGTCTCAACATTCTTTTCTTTCAAAACCGGTTTCCATGTCTTTACTGAAACATTCGAAGCTTTTAAAGATGAGCTTTCAGTTGACGAAGTATTCACATACTTCTCATAACTTCTTGGATTTACTATTGAGAGTAATTCCTTGATTGATACATTCGTCCTTTTCCTTCAAGCCAATGATCAATGTTTTTCTCTAGAGATAACCCTATTTGTCTACGAAACTTTTAAGGTTTGTTTTACCGAAGGATTTGGAAAATTCAGTTTTTGTAGAATAAAATCAACATTGGATTTTGGAGGAAATGTTTGAGCATATTTACCATTAACCTTATTTTTATCATTTGTACTTGGAAATATGTTATTTTGAAAATGTTTTGATTGATTTTGAAATGATTTTTGTTTTAAGTTTTTATATTGAGAAAATATTTGTTGTGGATGATACCCAAAAACGATTTCCAACATTTTGATTTTGAAATTTCTTTGAAGAATTATTAGGACTTGAAGAAAAAGTTGTTTTTTGATCTGCTGAAAACTTGTTTTGTGAATTGAATTCATACCTTGATTTATTTCTTTGAGCGGGTTTTTTTTTCTGAATACGAAGACTTGTTCTTAAGAAATTTAGTCTTTGTGTTTCCATATGTTTACGATCTCAAAGGATTTTGTTTCATTCGAGACTCAATGGTTTGCCAAAAAATCTTTTTTCGTGCTTTTCTTTTTGAAATTTTATTTTCTTTTGAAAACTTGTCAATTTGATCTTTAAATTCATTTGAATTTAATTTGACAACAGGTTCAGTCTCCACAATAACCTCTTTTGTAAATTCTTTCACAACCCACTTTCATTGAGGTTTTTGTCTTTGAAAAACACACAAATTCTTTGTTAATGCGTTTTCGATAGTGTTTTGATTTGCAAAGAATCCTTCTTCTGTTGTCTTCTTGTTGTCTTCTTCAACTAATTTCTTGAACTCCGGTTTGGATACACCATAGTGTTCGCTTCCAGAAAATGAGCACCATTTTCTGACAACACTTTGTCAAATTTTTCTGTATCCCCATACACTTGGTCAACAAATATTCGTGGAATTATAGTTTCTTTCGAATCATCTTCAACATCTTCATCATCATTGCTATCTGTTTGACTATCTCGGATATCCACAAAATCAGGATCACAAACTTTCGAAGTTGAAGGTTTGTTAGTGTCAATCTTAACATTCGAATACTTAAATATTTATTTTCCTTTAGATTTTGATGCAACATTAATGACGTACAACTGAGAACAATCGACATCCTCAATATCACTAGTTCACTAGTATTATCATAATTATCTTCAATATCAACAAAATTAGTATGAGAATCAGATGTCAAATTCTCAATCTTTTTCAAAATTTTGATTTGTTCAGATTTAGTCAAAGTTTCATCCACAATGTTAACTAAGTCATTTTTATCAAGACATTCATCAATTTCGACTATTCGATATGCATATCTATCATCAGGACCTTTGTCAAACTCAACAATATTTTTCTCACAATCATACGAAAGATTATCAACCTGGTCTCTTTCATATGCTAGAAAAAGGCAATAATTTTCTATGTTGTTCCTTGCTAATTTCACGCGAATGATGTAATGCAGTTAATTTCCCAGTAAGAGAATCCCTATCACACATGACGTTTGTAACCTGCAATTCTAAACATGCTATCTTGGTAATTTTCGAATCTAACTTCTTCTGAGTCTCTAACAACTGTTTGCTTAATTTCTTAGCTTCGTTACTAGCAGACAACACAAGTGAATCAAAGTAAGCAACAATATCATCAAACGCAACGATTTCTGAATCATATGCACTCAAAGGAATATTAACAGATTCAAGTATAGAACGTACCTTAGTTGTCATTGGAGACTTATCAGCAGATTTGGATACGAAACATCGACCCATCACCTCTTCGTCCGAATCTTCCTCTTGCTTCGCATACATGGCACCATGCGTAGGATTACACATTTCTTCATCATCTGATCCCGAAGACCAGATCTGATAAGTTCCATCATCCTCCTATTCAGATCTAGCCATCAAAGACATATTCTTCGTCTTAGCTCTCACTCCCTCTAGTCTCTCAGCGTAGTACACTTCGTGCTTCACTTTTTTCTTTTGTTCATCCTTCTTATGAAGCATGAAACCATTTGCTAGATGATTTTCTCTGTTGTAGTAATGGCAATCCATACCCAAATCTCCTTTCAATTTCCTCTCGTTCTTATCCTCAATGACTTTTCCATCATTTTTCTCAAACTTCTTTTTCTCTTCTACAACATTCTTTCTCACAAAACTTCTTTTTCCCTCACTTTGTTTCACTTTTAAATTAAACGGTTTCTTAAAGAACTTTTTGATTCGATTGTTCGAGTAAAAACCTATTTCCTCATCATCGGAATTCATGATAAACCCCTCTTCATCATCAGAATTACCTTTTTCGATAGCTTCCTTTTCAGACACTTCAGAGACAAGAGCTAATGGACCTCCCAGACTAAACTTCGTCTCTTCTACAATTTCATTCACTTCACTTTCATAAGTTTTCAGTTGATTATACAAATCATTTAGAGAAGGTGTGTCGAAATTCTGTTGATTTTTCACCATCATGCTAACACTCGTCCACTCCTTACGAAGTCCCATCACAAACATAAGATTGAAATCCATAGCAGACCTTATGATTCCATATCGATTGCACCGATAAATCAGCTCATTCAGGCGATCATAGTAAACTTTAATTGTTTCACTCTCCTTTTGTCTGAATTCTTTCAGTTCCACAAGACATTGCTTAACTGAATTGATTTTAGTCTTCTCGCTTCCCTGATATTTCTCCTTGAGAGTATTCCAGATTTGCTTTGCACTCTTACAACCACGCACGTAATTGTAAACCACAAGAGGCAGTGCACCACTCAATTCTCTCATTCATCGCTTTTCGTTTTTCTTCAACCTTGTGGATTGTTCATCAACGGTAGTAGTGAAATTTGAAGATCCGATGTTTTGAACATTCAATGGAGGTTTAGCAGATCCTAAAATACAATTCCAGAGTTCTTAATCCAAGCCATTCAGATAATCATCCATGCAATCATCCCATTGGTCATCATACTACGTAATCAACATAAGAATCTTTGTTGAAGATCCTAACAAATGAGAGAAAAAAGTCATCGTGTTCATGTTGACGTTTTCCATTATCGTACGGATGAATTTTTTTTAGAAAACTTGAAGAAATCTGAATATGATTGAATGAATTGAACAGAAACTCAAAATCAAACACTCAATTATGCAAATCAAATGTAGAATCTAATCAACACTGATGATCAGAGTTGATTTTCTGAATTTAACAGTGCGGAAACTTTTGAATCAAACTTTACGGTTCAAAAACAAAAGATTCAACTGAAAATCAGATCGCAGTAATGATACCTGCTCTGATACCAATTGAATAAGTGATAATCGAGTTTCAAAAAAATCAGAGTAACAGAAATGTAATAAGAACACGAGAAGTAAATAGAATATGGTTTTAGCTTAATTATACTTTCAACAGTTTTACAGAGAGAAAACTAGACAAGTTTTGTAAAGACACTTATCTAACTCTAAGTAATGTCCCTGTTTATAGGAGACATGAAAGCATACAAAAAATACTAAGGCATAGACATTAGGCTACGAACAACAGACACCATAGCAAATATATTACAAAACATATAAAGGGAATGGAAAACAGACTTCGAATCTTTACAAAATTTCAATCCTGGCACGAAATCCAGAACGCATGCTCGTAGCATGTTCTTGAGCATCTGGATTGTCCGCTTGCTCTAGTTGTGTGTCTGGGCGTTATATATACAGTGTTGAAGTGTAACTGGATGCCCAGATCCTCATGGAAGTTCCTCCAAAATCTGGATGTAAACCAGACATCCTGGTCAGAGACCACTGACACCAGCACCCCATTCCTAACCACCACCTCTCGAACATAAATATTTGCTAATTTCTCAGCAGAGATGCTCTTGGAGATCGGAATAAAATGAGAACTCCTCGTCAATCTGTCCACAATAACCCATATGGCATCTACACCCCTCGCTATCCTCGGTAACTTCATGATGAAGTCCATGGTGATCTATTCCCACTATCACATATGAATGGGTAGCGGCTGAACCTTGCCATGAGATCGCTGATGTTCAGCCTTGACCTTCTCGCAGGTTAAGCACCGCTCCACAAACCAGGCGATCTCCCGCTTCATGCAGGGCCACAAGTAGCTCTGCTCCAATCTCTATACATTTTTGTAGCTCTAGGATGTATAGAGAACTTGCACTTATATGCCTCCTCCAATATCTTTTGTCTCACTCCCCTAGTGACTGGTACCTAGACCTGACCACACTATGTCAAGAGTCCCCAACCATCCCATACAAACAAGGGAAACTGGCCCCAGATCCGCTATATCTTCCAGTTGTCTTTCTTCAGACGCTCCACCTGAGCCTTCTTAATCATATGTAACAGTGGAGAGACCACCATCATCCTCAAACAAACATTCCCGATTGGAGAACCCACCGTCTTTTGGCTCAAAGCATTGGCCACCACGTTGGCCTTCCCTGGATGGTATAAGATTTCGCAGTCATAATCTTTCAGTACATCCAACCACCTCCTCTGTCGCATGTTGAGGTTCCGCTGATCCATTAAATACTTCAAAATCTTGTGGTCAGTATAGATGGTGCACCGCACCTCGTATAAGTAATGCTTCCAAATTTTGAAGGCAAACACCACTGCCCCCAATTCTAGGTCATGAGTGGGGTAATTTTCCTCTTGAGGCTTCAACTGCCTTGAGGCGTACACGATCACATGCCCCCTCTGCATCAGAACCGCCCCTAACCTTGTGATAGACGCATCACAATACACCACCAAATCATACAACCCGTTGGGTAGCACTAAAATTGGGGCCTCACATTACCTCTGTCTCAAGGTCTCGAAAGTCGACTGTTGTTCTACGCCCCACTGGAAACTCACATTCTTCTTGGTTAAACCGGTCAATGGCACAACAAAGTTGGAGAAATCCTTGATAAATCTCCGATAATAACCCACTAGATCCAAGAATCTACGGCTCTCAGACACATTCTTGGGTAATTCATCACTGCCTTAATCTTGGCTGGATCAACAAAAATTCCCTCTTGTTAATGATGTGCCCCAAAAACTACACAACCCGTAACCAGAAATCACACTTCGAGAACTTGACATAAAGCCTTTCCTTCCTCAGTGTCTCCAATTCATCCTTCAGATGTTGCTCGTGTTGCTCCTTGGTCTTAGAATATAACAAAATATCATCACTACAAACGATCATCGACCGATCCAACGTCGACCTACACACCCTGTTCATGAGATCCATGAACGCTGTTGGGGCATTGGTGAGCCCGGATGGAATCACCACAAACTCTTAGTGCCCGTACCGGGTCATGAAAGTTGTCTTCCGTATATCTGTTGGGTTTTGAGCAATCTAACACTCCTCAGTGTACATGCAACCCTAGATACCTTGGATCTATGTTTTCTCTTTTTTTGGTGCTTGTCTTCATGAAGCTTGAGTGCCTAGTGCCCCAAGTGGGACACCTCAAATGGTTCACACAACACCATAAGCATTTGGAATAACTTAGAGAGAAATTAGAACACTTCAAGAATCGGCTTGCCCTCTATGCATATCTAGTGGCCGATTTCTCACATCAATAAGATGCTTATATAGTTGTTACAATTAGGGTAAACCGTAATTGTCATGGCTTTCCATTTCCTTGGATCCATGGGTTCAAATACACCATGGAGCATCCAATGGGTTTGAGCCGAACTTGATAATCCATGGAGCATTAGCCCACTATATAAGTATGGATGATTTACACAATCAACCCATATATTTAATTAGTCTTCTTTTGATCACTTAATTAATTCTAGATTAATTCTTGATCAATACTAATTAAATAATCTCTATTAATATATTAGAACTTATAATATATTAATAAACCTTAAGTGTTATTTCTCTCATTTTAGTCTATCCAAGTGCATGATGCCATGCAACCCAAATGGACCATGCCGGGTCGTGTCAAGTCTTACCAATTATAGTTATGGACTTAGACATTAATCCAACAGTCTCCCACTTGGATATGTCTAAATCTATTATTGCAAGTATGAATTCAAAACCCGACTAGCAATCGTAGCTCTCAAAAGCTTCTGTCGAACTCTGACCTTGTAGATGAACTCTGACCTTTGTCAATGACTTGTACATTAGATAAGTGATCATATATTCCTCCATTCTAGATATCATATGGACTGAGACATGGATTATATTCATTCTCTCTGTCCATTTTTTGTTTCCCTATTTTTGATTTATGACGACTGACTAATTGAACAAATCAAATCAGTCTTGGCTCGGCCGAGCACTTACTTTTGTCATCACTAAATCATCGAGGGGCCCACAGATATCGCTTTTATCCCAAAGGTAAAAGGAATGGATAAACTTCAACTCATATGCTTGTACTAACTATTTGTTGAATCATACACAAAGGCACGTTTTATAGCATCGAGTTACCAATGCATTTTCGTACAATCAATGTATAACCAACTCATAGGCAACAACTCATATCTCTAGGTTTGAAGAATATAAGATATTATCGTCTCATGATTCACTCGTGATAAAATCCATGAAGTGAATCCAAATGAGCGTGGGTTGAATCCAATACTCAGCCCTTATGAGTACTCATGAACATTGTAGCAACCATTGCATTGTCTAAAGCACTTTAGACAAATCATACACGCCAAATTCACGACAGTCTTGATTCATATCTACTTCCAACATATGACCGACTTTGGATGGTTTGAATAACTTGGTCATTCAGGAGAATGACCTAGTTATTCTGGAAGTCAAAACATGCAAAGTGAAACACAAAATAATACTAGTCCTATATGGCCTCAACACTTTGAGCGTAAATAAAACACCTTTTATCTAATCACCATATTGATCACTCATTATTCATGTTTCGATTAATCAACTTAATACTTGAATTGAAATAGTAGTGATGCCATGCTCCAAGCATGCATACTATGTTTCTCTAAACAATAGCTATGCCATACTCCGAGTATGCACACTATGTTTACATATGGTCATCTCTTTGTGAAATGTATATCAATTGAACATGACTTCAATGATTCTCATTTCACAATCCCAATCCTTATTGTAAATGTAAGAATACCAAGTTCCTGTCATTTACCGTAATCTATGCAATGATCCTCTTGTAATGATATTCACACAAGTCACAAAGACTTGGCAACAAACATTACAAAGTATTTCAATGGAAAGCAATTCCATGGAGATGAAGTCTCAAATTCAAAGTACATTCCTTTGAACATCCTTCTTTGCATTAAGTTCTTTAATCTTACACAGATTCAAAGAATAACTTCCACCTATGGAAACAACTCCATATTCCCATCTTGACCATCACTTTTGAACAAGAGTTGCCTCTTTCCAAAATATGTCAATACGATCCTTACTCTATACTTCTAATTGTCCATGAGTAACCAAACTTTGGAAAACCCCAAATTGATATCGACAATTGCTTAATCATCTTAGTCATATCCAGTTCTAATCCATTTTCCCTTCTTAACGCCCTAAGCATTAGGGAAAATTAGAATGGATGAATATTATAACACATGCAATCGATCCTATATCCGAAGCATATGGGATACGATTCATGCTATAAAATTTTTATTTGCCATGTTCTCATAATTCGAGCTATGAAGAGGGATGTCGTAATCATAATCGAATTTTGAGAAAGCAACATATATAGAAATTCCTTATGTTGAACCATTCCAACATAACATTCATATATATTCTTCACAAAAGTTGATTAAAATCTCAATCTAAGCTTGTAGAATTGGAATGAAGTATAAATTTCTCTCCCTTAATTATAGTAAAACAACTTTTTCAAAGCGAGTTGAAACTTTTGTTTTCTATAATTAACATTGCTAACTTGCAACATAATCATCATGATCCCACTTGCATAATGATTATTATCTAACTAGCATAACACTTTATGCTCCCACTAGCTTTGACATGTACCTAGAAATCAGTCAGATTTCTGATACTAGATTGCCTTGATAAGACTTTATCAAATCATACACCTGGAGTCTAAACCTTTCCTTAGATAGCTCACATGTGAGTCTAAAACTTTTCCATTCTCATTAGTTAGTATGCCGGTTAACCACGCACGCTCCACTAACGACATGAGAATGCAAACTTCACATTTGCTATCCACTTAAATCTACTTAGTGAAAGAGTTTCCTCACTATCATTTTCATGAATCGGAGAGAAACCTTATGACACTTAGATTTTGATGGTGTGTGTGTTCCTATCCATGTGAATTTGACATAACCATAATCACATGACAAGGTTAATGACAAATCCAAACTCATATGGACTGAACTCAATCTAATTTCTTGCCACCTGGCAGCTCAAGGGCCTGCCATTGCTTCCAAGTTGTTATGCAACTAGTTGAGAACTCTTAGAACTCCAATGCAAAACCAACTTTAACTGGAATGGGCACATAATATGTCAACACGATAGGTTACAAACCTCAAGTCGTGGTCTAGTGATTAACAAAACTCTTGATTAGTTCTTGAATCTATCTTAAGATCCTTTTAAGATTCCCACTGACGTCTTGACATATAAGATTCTCTTTGTCAAGAACCATTCCTTGACAAAAACGAATATTCAAGAGTTAGTGTAGATTCTTATCAAGTTAAACACTTCTCACAATTGGTCTTAGTTGGTCTTTGTTTTATCCAAAACATCACAACTTACCAATTTCAAATGTACAAGAGTAAGAACACATTTTACTCTACATTTAACAAGTGTTTTAAACCTTTCTTAAGATTATGTCACTCAAGGCTTAATCTTGGAGTATGACTCTAAGATTTAATTTTTGGAACGAAGTATAATTTATCTTTTGATCTAACCATTTCAACAATTCAATTGTGACATGGTTTCATAATCACTAAGATAATCATAAAACAAGATACTCAAGTACTCTCCCATCTCTTCAGATTAGAGAAACTTTTATCTTTCTGCCTTATTTGATTCTTCTTACTCATTATGTCTATCATTGAAACTTCTCCACTGATCCAGAACTATACTTAAACTTGTAAGTATAACCATATTTACTAAACTTTAGTAAATCATAATGAATAATCTTAACAACTTTGTGGTGGACTTGATCAGCGCACACCCAAGTGTATCTGATCCCTTTGTCCTTCACTTGTTTCACATATACATGTGAACAAGGAATCAGTCTTAATTTCCCAAATATATAAAAATTCTCATGATCATACAATACAAGTTGCATGATTCCAATTTTCTATCCAACTGAAACTTGGGTGATGAGAATCTTTCCTTATTTGGTAAATTATGACACTTCCGCTAATGAAAGAATCAAATCCATTTACCCATATTGCTTATCAATGGAAGCATATAACCAACAATTTTTCACAAATGCCATTGTAAGGATACTTAAAATAAATAAAATCAAAACCATTTTTCTTTTTATTTTAAAACTTTGCGGAAAAATTTATCCTTACAATCCATATGGAAAACTTGTTGTTATCTATTCCTAAGCAATATATCATAACTCTTAAGTAAGCTCAAAATTCTGATCACCGAACCATGCGACCGAAATCCATCTTCGCTATCAGAATCAGCATATACTTCCTTTAAGTTTCTTCACCTTTTCTTTGATTCTTAAAACATCAACATGTGACCTTGTCACATTATGCAATAAGAATCTCAGAATAGAAACTTAATAGAGTTAGACAATGGACTTTACCTGAAGTAGAGTCAAACCTATTGACTTTACCATCCTTAAGATGTTTCAGGTAAATTTAGCAGCTTCGCAACCAATGTCTTTCCTTTGGCAACAAAATCATATGGACTCTTTGGAAACGGTACATGGAACTATCACAAACTTAACCTTTCTCTTTACCATTTGGTCAACCGAGTTGACTATGGCCGATCCCTTTCCATTGGGAAGAGAAAGTCTTTCCTGGACCTCCAATGTCACCATTTTCAATGTCCAAATAGGTTTGGAAAGTAGATCTTCCAATCCAATTTGCTTTACTAATGCTCCAAATCACTGCTGATTTAGCATCATCAAGCAAATAGGTAAGATCATTAAGGGTCTTGTCGCGACCTGTCATCAGGGAGTGACTGAAGAACCAAGTCAGCAGCCAGCTACCCCGAGACTTCGACACCCGACTCTCCCGACTTGTCAATATGTGGCTTAATCCCCAAGATCTAAGCACATATAGACTTTGCTTGCCAATAGGGATTGAGTGACTTAGAACTTATCAAGTCTTAAAACTTGTGGGGTAGGGAGATTTATTGGAGGAGGTGGATGAAGTGAAGTATGATTTCTAGTCCCACAAATGCCCAACAAAGGGATTGATCTTTCACCTTCATTGCGATTTGGGATATCATCTTCATTAGGAAGCTTGTTCCTAAAGATTTGGGAAGACCATAGCTGTCTAAACTAGACATCTATAATGGGAGAAATTCAAGTTAGTTGATTTAAAGTCCTTAATTTAACACCCAATATGAAATATTACGGCAATGACCCTACAACCTATTTATAATTGGAAGAGGGATGCCGTAATCCAAATTATAAAATAGTTGAAGGTAGGTAAATGACGATTTACCAATTTCCACCATGAAAACGAAATATTTTATTATTAGGTTTTATTGGTTTTGAAACTCCTAGATCTTATGAGATACATTGAACTTTTCAATGGCATGTTTGAATCTCGATTGTGCCCTCTCAAATTTGTGACTGGGATGCCGAGGATCACAAACAAGGTGTGAATAACCACACAAATTGAATTGGTACCCTTAACAATATTACCTAATCGATGTTCCGGTTAACCACACACGCTCCACCGATCTATAATAAAGTCAAGTCACCCTTTGCCACTCTTACTAGTCCATGTTAGTGTGTCGGTTAACCACACACGCTCCACTAACGACTAGATAAGGTACAAAGTGTAATTTTATGGGCTAGAACCTTTTCACATTTTCCTAAGTAACTAAGATTGGGAATTTATAAGTGTTTAGTTACTTAGTATTTTTCATTATACTTTTAATGAAGGGACAATTATAGTCCATTCCTACCCGTTCGGCTAACGACCCTCCACCAGTCAAGGAAGTGGTGGGTGAGAGTGGACACCCATTAAACTGCCATTTTATAGGCAGTAACCTTATACCCCCTTATAGACCGGCTTCGTGAATGAGGCCTACTAACGGTAAGATTGACTTCCTCTTATACATATCTATATAATTAAAATTATAATAATAGTATAAGGGTTGAATTTTAAACTTTTTAAAATTTCATTGTTCAATTTGGAATTAAAGTATACATGAGGAGTGACTTTTTCAAATTCCAAAACTTGAGGGCAAGTTTTGAAACTATTTCAAGACTCTTTAAATCATAACTTATGAGTTTAATGGTTCATTAAAATGAAGACTCTTCATTTTAATGTAACCCCTTATTCTTTAAAAAACACTTTAAAGAAGTGTCTCTTCAACATCCATAACTTGACGACAAGTTATGGAGTCATTATACTATTTAATGGAAAAACTCTTACATTTTATGTAATCTACAAAACTTTTATGAGTTTTTAAGATTCATAAATATGACTTTTCACATAACTTGAAGACAAGTTACAAAAACATATTTTATGAACTTCTTTTAGACTAATATGGATTGAAAACAACTAAAACATAATTTTTCATTATCAATCTAAACTAACTCATAAATCAAGGAAACATAAAATTCTTGAAAATTCATAACTTGAGGACATGTTATGAACTCCATACAATTTTCAGCAAGATCATGAATTATATCAACAAACAATTTGCACACAATTCCTATGATCTAGCAAAACTCATAACCATGATCATTCATAATAAACAATTTTCAAGAATAACATGAACACATATAAACTTGAAACTTTTATTATAACATTGAAATTGGTTTAACATAATCATTACCACATTCAAAACAAGTTTTATAAGCCCAAAATAGTCAAAGGTAATGATTCAAGACCAATTCCAGCACCAAAACTCGAAAATATGTTGTCTGGGGGTCCAACTCGTCGAGTGCATGAACAAACTCGGCGAGTTGGATGCATTTTGCCTTGGACTTGTCGAGTCCCTTCATGGACTCGGCGAGTCTTTTGGGCAGACAGCACCAAAAGTCGATTTTTAAGCAGTTTAAGCAAGTACAACAAGAAAACAAACCTGGCTCTGATACTACTGTTGGGTTTTGAGCAATCTAACACTCCTAAGTGTACATGCAACCCTAGATACCTTGGATCTATGTTTTCTCTTTTGTCGGTGCTTGTCTTCATGAAGCTTGAGTGCCTAGTGCCCCAAGTGTGACACCTCAAATGGTTCACACAACACCATAAGCACTTGGAATAACTTAGAGAGAAATTAGAACACTTCAAGAATCGGCTTGCCCTCCATGCATATCTAGTGGCCGATTTCTCACATCAATAAGATGCTTATATAGTTGTTACAATTAGGGTAAATCCTAATTGTCATGGCTTTCCATTTCCTTGGATCCATGGGTTCAAATACATCATGGAGCATCCATGGAGCATCCAATGGGTTTGAGCCCAACTTGATAATCCATGGAGCATTAGCCCACTATATAAGTATGGATGATTTACACAATCAACCCATATATTTAATTAGTCTTCTTTTGATCACTTAATTAATTCTAGATTAATTCTTGATCAATACTAATCAAATAATCTCTATTAATATATTAGAACTTATAATATATTAATAAACCTTAAGTGTTATTTCTCTCATTTTAGTCTATCCAAGTGCATGATGCCATGCAACCCAGATGGACCATGCCGGGTTGGGTCAAGTCTTACCAATTATAGTTATGGACTTAGACATTAATCTAACAATATCCTCATCTCGAATCCTCATTTGATGGTACCCTGACCAAAGATTAATCTTGGAAAACCAAGATGCACCCTGTACCTGATCGAACAAATCATCGATCATCGGAGAGAATATTAGTTTTTCACCATTAACTTGTTCAGCTCCCGATAATCAACAAAAATCATGTGTGACCCATCCTTTTTCACAAACAGGATCAGTGCTCCCAACAAGGAACTACTCATACGAATGAACCCTCGCTCTAGTAGCCCCTGAAGCTGCATAGACAGATCCTGCATCTCGAGCGGAGCTAGCCGGTATGGTGCCTTAGCTATCGGAGTAGAACCCGACACCAAATCAATAAGAAAATCTACTTGCCTCTTTAGAGGCACCCCATGAAACTCCTCGGGAAAGACATTATGATAATCTTGTACAACCGGTACACTTCCCAAATCTGTCGGGGCCTCAACCCTCATATGTGACACATACACCAAGAATCCTGAACAACCCTGATGAAGAAGTCTTCTAGCCCTCGCAGCTGAACAGAGGGTTGGCCCCTACGCGGTCCTCCCTCCATTAATAACTAGTTCTCCCCCACTTGGGGTTTGAACTCTCACCACCTGGCGCTCATAATCTGTTATGGCCCCATTGGTCCCCAACCAGTCCATCCCGACTATCACCTTCAACACTCACAAATATTTGTACAAGATCAACCCGAAACCTCTCCCAAAACACATTCAGGACATGATCCCAATATACCCTCGCAACACCCACAGTGTGGTCGTCAGCAATGTCAACCTCAAGCGGGGAATCCAGCGTTCCCGGAGTGTCCCAGAACTTCTTGCTAAGCGCAAGAGATACGAACGATCGGGTAGCTCCTGAATCAAAAAGAACATGATCCGACATACCATTAACCAAAAATGTCCCTATAAAGGAGCGCATATATACACATAAGATATAAAGATCAATAATAAGCAGGAAAACTAAAATACATACCAGCCACAATGTCTAGCGCTGCCCGAGCCTCCTCGGTAGTCAACTGGAATGCACGACTCTTCACTGCAAGAGTATCCGCCTTAGCAGGGCGGCCATTAGTGATCCTCATTGTGGCGGGCGCAGGTGCCGCCACCGCTCCTCCACCTCCTCGCAACCTCTGACAATCGGCTTTTTATGGCCAGTCCCGTTACAGAGAAACCAAATCAAGCCCTTCTTAGGGCAGTCCCTACTCAAGTGGCCCGACTCGCCACATGCGTAATATCCCGAGCATGCTACTCGGCAAGTTCCACTATACGGATTACCGCACTTGGCACATCGGCCACGGCCCTGCTGGCCCCTACCAGAAGAATCCAAGGTCTTAGACTTTTTAGCCTGACTTGCAGTTGCCTGAACCTGCTCTGGATTTCGCTTGGTGCAAAGCTCCAACTCAATTTCCCGCTCATAGGCCTTCTCAACCATCTCATTCAGGGTTTTACACCCTATAAAGCTCACATAATCACGGATATCATCCTTCAGCATGGAATGGTATCTCGTCATCCTCATATCCTCATCCGTAGCATACTGAGGGGTCATCAGTGCTCGTTCCCGAAAGTTGGCGGTCATCTGCACCACAATCTCGGTAGTCTATTGGAGTTCCTGGAACTCCCTCACTAGCCTTTGCACCTCAATAGATGGTGCAAACTCCATATCAAAACGACTAACAAACTCGGCCCATGTCATCTCAGCCACACCGACTGCTCCCACCTGGGTAGTCACCTCCTCCCACTATTCCCTGGCTCGGTCCCTCAACATACACAAGGCAAACCCCACCTTAACGCATTAGCGCAAAAGCTTATGCGATGGGCATTCTCCATGTCTGCCACCTAACATTGCCTAGCTATCGGGTCCCTGACCCCGAAGAACTTAGGTGCTCCATACGCCTTGAACTCCATGAAAGAGGGAGTTCAGGCCCCGACCTGGCCCGCAACAATCTCAGTTCAGAAGTACCTGAGCCGATCCTCCATGATTTCCATCATCGCTTCCTTGACCATCCCAAAAATCATTGGGGTAGCCTCAAGGATGCCCCTCGTAACCTTGACTACAACAAGCTTGTACAGCCTCTTATCAATGGGCTCGGTATCATCGCCCGACCCAGATCCGGATCCCTCAGCTCCATGTCGTGTCACCACCATATTGCATTGCAATACCATAAAAATAATGATAAGGATGTCCCAAAACGGGATCCTTCCACACCAGTTCTCCTCACAGCTTCCAGATCTAGCATTAGTTCGGGTACACGTCCTGTGCTTTTATTAGTACGGGCTTAATACTACCTTCAACACCTACCTATACCTTCCTTAAGGCTCAACCTGATAACTCTAATTCGTCCCAACACATAATCATAATAGACATAAAAGGATGCCTTATGCATGGAAATTATACACAGAATCAAATAGACTTTCGAATAACAGACTCTACACTAAGACCACAACCAGACTAGGAACAAGAAATAAGGCCAAATCAATTATTCTAAGGCTATAAGACCCTAACCATATACAATTTTGAAAGCATACACATAGAAAGATTCATATGATTATCAAAATCCAAATAGCAGTATAGCATGGCTAACATATTGGGGAACTACTTACGTGGGCTCGGCCGATCATGTGCATTGCACTCTCCCTTTTTTCTATTTTAAGAAGTTAACTTTTGATTTTTGAAAACAATTTTACCATTTCCTTAGTTTGAGTCCAAACACACCCGAGAGTGTGCCCGAATCCCTCAAACCAAGGCTCTGATACCAACTTGTAACATACCAAATTTCCAAATAATTTTTTTTCATTTTTAATTAATCAAAACATTCCCATAAAATATGAAATATCAGTGACAACTGCTTTTAAAACCCATAACATCGACATTTTATTTCAAATACCAGAGTGTCCCCATATAAAAAGTCAAAGAGTGCATGCTGCCCCATCATACCTTGCCCTTTCCCTTAGGCTCCGAAGTACCTGAAGCATATCAAAAAACTGTAAGCTAATGCTTAGTGAGTTCCCCAGAGCATACCCCCAAACAATCCACATAATCACATATTCCATATTAGCTATATAAGCTACATAAACGACATAAGCCATGCATACAAACATATAAGGATGTCGTGCGCTCCACCTAGGGTCTTATACCTACATGCCATGGGTTCCCCCTGGTCTTTACTACTTCCCATGGGCTCCCCCACATGGTCTTTACCTAGGAATGCCATGGGCTCCCCCACGTGGTCTTATATCCAACTGCCACGGGCTCCCTAGGGGGTCTTCCATGAAAATAACATAATAGTCAACTAGCATATAATATATCATAGAAATATCTATCATACTACATAACTCATACATAAACAGATAGAGATATCGTGGACTCCCTCTAGGGTCTTACTCCTATGTTTCGTTAGCTCCCCCACATGGTCTTAACTACTTGTCATGGACTTACCCACATGGTCTTTACCTAGGAAAGCCATGGGCTCCCCCACATGGTCTTATATCTAACTGCCACTGGCTCCCCCCAAGGTCTTTACATATCCAATTAACAAGTACTAGCACATTCTCATATACATGCATACCAGACATATCAGTAGTGAATCCACAATAAACACTACAACTAACTAAATGGGTCGGCATTGGTGCCTTCGACCCATTGGTATGGTAAGGAGACTCACCTCTAAAGAAATGTTGCACCGATTAGATAAGTCCAAACTCCAAACTCCAAATAAGCTACCTACAACCATGTGACAACCCGAAATTTCGTCTGTTAGTTCTAAACAATCTCGGTTAATAAAATTTGTATTTTATTAAATTCTCCGTCAAACTTCTTGGGTTAGAAAATCAACTAATGATTAATTAGTATTCTATATGAGTCGGAAATCAGAAATCATGTGAAAACTCGAAATTTTCTCGAAACACACCATGTTCACGGCCATAAACTCGTGTACGGCCATAAACCCGTTTGCGGTCGGTGCCAGGTGGACCCCACCACCGACCATACCCTCCAGCCTATAAATACAGGACCCCCACCCTCATTTGAACCTTCTTGGCCGAACACTTTCTTTCTTTCTCTAACAGTCTTGACCGTAAACACCTAACCCCCCACCCTTTTTCTTCCGAAAAACACCAAAAGTCTTCTTTTGGGGCCGTTTGGGAGCATCTGGAACACATTTTTGTCAAAATCAAGCAACCTTGTTCTTGAGTTTACGACCTTAAACCCTTCAAATCTTCAAAAAGGCCAAACCCTTCAAAGGACAGTTCACGAGCGTAAACCCTGTTCACGTCCGCAAACCCAATTTTCGGCCATAAACCCTCATTCACGACCGTAAACACCTCTTAAGTGGTGAAAAACCCGTTTCCTCGATTCAACCAAGTCCCGGTAACATTCCTTAACTGAAAACGAGTGTTTTTCTAACACTTTATCTAACTTAATCACTAATTTAGATACATATATGTATTTAATGATATTAAGATTTCGTTAAGTGCCACGTGCATAAACTCGAGGATCTTCCAGTTCAATCCTTTGCATCCAACAAACTGTGAGTTCATACCCCTACGCTTTTATGATTTTTAAACGTTTTCCAGGGGGTTACAAGCCAAACAAGTATTCAACAAGTCAAACTTATGCAATTTATACAAATCAATGATTTTCAGAAAGCATTTAGATACTTAATCCCTTTTGTAGTATGCAAAGCATAAGGGACGTTTTCAAAATATAATTGCATAGTTTTCCGAACATTTCATGAACTTATCATTACAGTCAAACTATAAAAGGGTATAGTTTGGGAGACACATCCTCGTATACTTTAATAACAAAGGGAAGGACTTCGTCCTTGGGTACTTACTACATAGAAAAGTGGAGGACTTCGTCCTCAGGCACTTTCAAACATAAGCTAAGTGGAGGGCTACCCTTATGAACCATAATTTCATGTATGGAAAGCGTGAATTTTGTGTATAGATCTATACGAGACTGACTAACACGCACCTGGCTGCTAGCTACAGTCGGACCGTCTGGTCTACGGTTGACAAATGTCATAAAGGATATAGGCGCCCGTTTCACGTCATATCAAGTTTAATTATGGTCATAAAACTCGCCAATCGTACGAAATATTTACGTAATAATATAACTCTCATATACAATTGTTTTAAACAACATAAGTATGATATTTATGTCATTCGATTTCGGAATCATTAAAGCAACAAACACACGCAAACCAGGGAAAATAAGGGATTTTCCCAGACAAACAGAACATATTTTACATATTGGTAGTAGCCATGGTTTTCAAATGGAGTACATTTTACATACTGGTGGTAGCCAGGGTTTTCAAATGGAATACATTTTACATATTGGTGGTAGCCAGGGTTTCGATACAAACGATATTTTGCATATGATGAAAAATAATTATTTATACAAATTTAGTGACTAGTTCTAATACAAAAACATGCTTATGAACTCACCAGGTTTATGCTGATATGTTTTCAAAACCGCTTGTATTCTCAGGACGACAATAGACAGGTATCCTTGCCAGCTTTTGGAGAAGACGGAGCATTTTGGAGTCTCGTCTTTTAGTTTTCTCTCAGTTTGATGTATACAAACTATGTTTTTTAAACAGTTTAAAATATTCATGTGCAATTTAATGGTTTTGTTTACTTTGATTACTATGATGCAATTCTTGTGATACTACGCATTACGTCATCCACCACAGGACGTTTCCTCCGTTTGTTTTCACGGTTCAGGGGTGTGACAGATTGGTATCAGAGCTATTGTTTATAGTGAGCTAAGTATATCGAACCTTACATGGTATACGACTATAAACACTAAGGGGCCAAAGCGCTCTGAACTAAAAGTATACTTTAAAATATAAGTATTTTACAAAAAGTATACAAGTAGACATACGCACCAGAAAATATATCATGAGTAGAACAAAACAGAAGTAATTGGATGTTGGACACTGCGGTTAAACCTGGGCAGTTATGTAATCATGTCTAGGGTCAATATAGCTTGATCAACTATATTTATTCGATACATGACCAACATGTTCTTGGGAATGACTGCGATGTTGCAGCAGGCCTAAAATTTACCGAATATCGATACAACAAAATATTCATATAACAAAACCTACAACTTAAAATACTATAGGAGTATTTTACTAGAGTCAAATACATTGCAAAGATTCACTTCTAAGTGTTGCTACTCATTTCTTTTAGCGATATTTTACTTGGATTAGTAGTTTTTCTCTGTTATATCGCTTAATAGAACACTTATCTATCAGACTGAGATATATCTTGCTTCATATATCTTGATTCAATTCTGGAGGACTTACCATCCTCTTCTTCTTGATTATTTTTAGAACAAGATGCCTCCAAAGAAAAGACCTAGCAAAACGAGCAACAATTCCTACATGGATCTAACACCGCTACCACCTCCTCAGTTTGATCCCGCTATGTTACAGGCAGCTGTTATTGCCGTTGTGACTGCCGATTTTTCACAGATTAATCCTGGTGGCTCTGGCAGGTCGAAAAGTGGTATTCATCCCCAAAATCATGAAGGTAGTGAAGGACACCAAAAGGAGTTCTCCTATAATGATTTCATGAATACAAAACCCACATCTTTCGACGACAATGCTGGTGTTATTGCCCTGACTCGATGGTTCGAGAAGATCGAGTCCATCTTTGAAATTTGTTCATGTTCCAAAGCCAACAAGGTGAAATTCACTGCTTGCACTTTCACCGACAGAGCACTGACCTGGTGGAATGGTCGCGTCAAATCCCTAACCCTGCCTGTAGCAAATGATATAGGTTGGGAGAGCTTGAAAGAGCTCATGCTTGCTGAAAACTATTGGATTAGTGTCTAAATCCATAACTATTTTGGTATGTACTTGACCCGATTATGAGCGTGTTCCTTTTGGGTTGCCTTCACCATAGCAATATGTAGGATGAATTAAGGAGAGAAAGGTTTGATTATGATTTATTAATATATTATGTGAATAATATATTAAAGGAGAAATCATATTGTTTAATTAATATTAGTCAAGAATTAATTAAGAATTAATTTTGTGGCTAAAAGAGATTAATTAAACTTAAGGGACTTATTGTGTAATTATAAGATAATTACATAGATGGGCTAATGGACTCCATAGAAGTTGGAGTGGACAAATTCTATGGGGAAACCCATTAGAAATCGTCCAAGGCATCTAAGCAGGGAGTCCATGGGCTGCTTAGGGCTTAAGCAGTCAGATTAAGGTTTCCTAGCTGTAAACCCTAATAGCCAGCATATATAAGGAACCCTTATGACCCCAAAAACTTATTTAATACTACTTTTAGGGTTTCCAGCCGTTTTTGGTGCCTCCTCTCTCCTCCCTCTTCATCCTAGTTGCTTAGTGGTGTTTGTGACTCCATTAGAGGTGCAACACTTGAGGCACTAAGCTTTCTGAAGCTAAGGATTGATTGTTATTGCTATACAATAATCAAAGGTAATTACTAAACCCTTATTTCAGATCTTATATGATAGATCTAGGGTTTATAGCTTTGGATATTCAACTGCATGTTCATTAGACAAACTAGATTCAAAAGCTATTAGGGGTTGCATGTACACCATAGGAATGATGTATTGCTCGAAACCCATCAGTGGTATCAGAGCCTAGGGGTGTTGTTTGATGTATTTGATGCTATATTTGATTATTCATGCTTAAAATTGAAAAATTTTGGTTTCTGGGAGCTGGACTAGCTGAGTTCACTAGGAACCCGTCGAGTCCAGTGCTGATTCAACGAGTCAGAGTCGCAGATACCTGATTTCGCGGGATTTTGACCTGTTTTGGCTATGGATAATTACCTAAAACGTTCTTTTATTAATAAAAGACGATTTTTATCAATATTTGGAGATTATTTTTGCCAAAATAGAAGATAATTGTCAAATTTTAGATAATCTTTTGTTTTATTAGATAAAGAACGATTATTTGTAATTTAGATTTGAATTATCTTATGAAAAAGTTTCAATTTTCCCCTTTAGGTTTTATAGTTTAAATTTGAACTTAAAAGTTTTGTTTTATGAAATTTAAATAGTTAAACCCTAATGTTTTGAAAATTTTCAAAACTTGCCCTCAAGTTTTGGTATTTAAATTTTTTGATTAAAAGTTTAATTTTGAAATATTTAAATTCTAAACCCTAATGTTTTGAAATGTTTCAAAACTTGCCCTCAAGTTTTGAAATTTAAAATTTGATTAATAGTTTAATTTTGAAATAATAAATTATAAAACCCTAGTATTTTGAAAAGTTCAAATTACACCCTTATGGTTTTATTAATTAATTAAGGTGTATAATTAAAGGAGATTTAATAAACCCATAAAGTTATGTTTTACATTTAATTAAATTAAAAGTATAATTTATTAAATTAGATCACCAAGTATTTTAAAAGTTTAAAATACACCCTATATTATATATAACATTAAAAGTCTAATATTATATATATATATGAGTAAGCAGTCAGTCTTACCGTTAGTAGGCCTCATTCACAAAGCTGGTCTATAAGGGGTGTTTAAGGAAATTTCCTATAAAATGGCGATTGAATGGGTATCCACTCTTACCCACCACACTCTTGACTAGTGGAGGGTCGTTAGCCGAACGGGTAGGATAGGACGAAACCTTCCATTAAAAGTATAATGAAGTACAAAGTTACTAAATGCCTCTTATAAATTCCCAAATCATAGTTACTTTAGGCAAAATGTGAAATTGTATGCTAATCCATGGAATTACACTTCATACCCTTGTCAAACGTTAGTGGAGCATGTGTGGTTAACTGGCACACTAATTTGGGGTGGACATTGGTAGTGAAGGGTGGCTCGATGTTTATCGTAGATCAATGGAGCGTGTGTGGCTAACCGACATAATTATTAGCTGATAGTAGCATTGAGTGGACCATGTTGATTTGCATGGTCATTCACACCTTGTTTGTGATCCTCGGCATCCCAGTCGCAAACTTGAAGGGCATAATCGAGATTAAATATGCCATTGAAAAATTCAATGAATCTTAAAAGATCTTGGAGTTTCAATTCATTTAAAACTTAAACTTCATTTTTGTTTTTCATGGTGGAAATTAGTAAATCGTCATTTACCTACCTTCAAATATTCTGCAACTAGATTACGGCATCCCTCTTCTAGGTTGTAGAGTATTGGGTTGGATCCTAGCCTTGATGTTTCATTTGGGTGTTACATCAAGGATTCTTATCAACTAACTTGAATTTCTCCCGTTTTGTAGATGTCTGAATCTAACAATTTTCTTCCCAAATCCCATGGAACAAGTTTTCCAAATGAAGATGATATTCCACGATATGATCGAGGAAACAGAGATCATGCTTCACTTCCTCCACCTCCTCCAATTATTCTCCCTAACCCACAACTTCGAAGGCTTGAAAAGTTCAAGCTAACTCAAGCCCTCTTGGCAAGTAAACACGAAGATGGGAAACACATGTGTGCACATGTCTTAGAGATGAAGTAACACATTGACAGGTTAAGGATGTTGGGTGTCGAGATTTCAGGTGAGTTGGATGTTGACTGGGTTCTTCAGTCGCTGCATGAATCATATAGTGAGTTCTTAAGATAGTACTATATGATGGAACACGACGTGACCCTCATTAATCTCACCTATTTGCTTATAGCTGTTGAATCAGCAATGATTTGGCGTGCTGGTCAAGCAAATCTATCTGGTGAATCAAACTCCCAAACTTCAATGGATACTGGCAACATTGGAAGTCTAGAAAGGACTAAGTATGAGATTGAATCATGTGCTATGCCAAAGGATTCCATTTGCTCTTTTGAGTTCCTATTTTAGATTCTTAATTCATGATGTGATAAGATTACATTTTGATGTATTGTAGGATCGAAGAAAAGAGAGGAAGCTTAAGGGAAGAAGTGAGCTGAATCTAATCGTGAACAAAATGGATTCCGATCACATTGTTTGAAGATGGGATTTTTGAGCTACACATTGTTCGATTGGCGAGTTCTTGCAGTACAACAAAGGAAATCTGGGATCGGGTGCGGGAGCTGTATTCCACAAATGAAGATCTGGAGCACTCAATTCAGACCTTACTTCTCTATGAATTTGGAGAGTTCAAGCAGAAGCCAGAAAAGATTGTTACACAAACATTCGATCGTTTCAATCATCTTCTCAGCAAGATGATCAAACATGATATTGAAAGGAAGCTCATCGAACAGAAGGTCACTTTCCTGAATGGCCTAAGATCCGAATGGAGAGCTGTTGTGTCTACGGTTAAAGCACATGAGCAGTTCAAATCGTACTCTTTGGCGAAACTGGTGGGGATTCTGAAATCCCATGAAAAGACAGTGCTACAAGAGAAAAGCGTGGTTTCAAATTTGGGGTCTTTGGCGCTTCTGTCCAAAGGTAAGAGTGCAGTGGGAGACGAAGAGGATTTAAATCTGGGAGATCACGATTTAACAGCTGAAGACTATGCTATGATGGTATCAAATCCCAGAAGGTTCATTAAGAAGAAGTTCCCTACCAACAAGAACCGAAATTGGCAGGGAAGCTACAGTTCTGAGAAAGTGAAAGAGGAGCCGAAAGTTGAAGAATCAAAAAAGGAAGCGAAAGGTGAAGCTGACTCTGGTGTCAATTGCTTCTACTGTGGTGGGAAAAATCATTACGTAAAAGATTGCGTGTTGAAGAAGATGGTAGAGAAAGATGAGGAGAAAGATGAAAAAGCAAGTCTTATAAAAAGAATGGAAGAGATAAAGAGGAAGAAAGATGCTACTAATCCCTCTATGAATGCTCTTATTGTGCAAGGTTCGGAAGATGATGATGAGTTCGGAGGCGTGCAGGTGTGGTCGACTGACTCAGAAGATGATGAAGTAAGAAAACCTTCTCATGGAAAGGCTTATGTAGCAAAGAGTGGTGAAGCTGATGGAAGATGTCTGATGGTGTCAGATGTATCTCAGATGAGGGGATACAACACTGATGGTGGAAATGAAGAGGCTAAGGAGCGAGAGGACTTGTGCTTTACAGCAAAACCTCTCAGTGTACAGATTGGTGAGCTAGATGAACTGATCAAGAAGGTACAATCTATTTTTGTTTCATTTAAAATTCCACAAAAATCATATGAAAATGAATTAAATAACTTGAATTCAAGAATTTCGAATCTAGATAGTTGTTTAACTCAAACACAGGTCACGAATTCTAATCTAACTGACCAAATAAGAAGGGTGTCATCCAAGAGTGAGGAGCGAAGGATATGGTTAGAGCAGAAAGAGTTGGAGCTGGTTAAGTCTAGGGAAGAGAACATTTATTTGCAAAGAGACAATCTCAAATTATTAAAACAGAGGAATGTTTTTTGTTTAATTGCCAAAAGGCTTTATGCTAACATTACCCAGCTGCATTTAAACTGTGAAATAGGACAGAAGATACATCGCATGATTTTACCCTTCCTTGAGTTTAAGGAGGATGAAATTGATGCCGAAGCATACAACTGTGAAAGTGTTGTATCTTCTGATGATGTAAATCCTACTTATATGTATGGTCTGGACAAAATTGAATCTTTTATTAAGTCCAAAGACCATAAGGACATGCTTAAAAATCTTTTGGATGAAAATGATAAGTTGAAACTCAGGGCCGAAACCATACAAAAATTTGACTCATTGAGTACCAAATTGAGTTCAGAAAATAAAATTGATGTTGAAAATGCATCTGAACTTAATAAGGACGATGACATGAGTGAAATTTCTGTAGAGGATGAAGTTGATTGTTCCGAGTTCATTAGGAGCGAACCTGAAAACCAAAAAAACCTAATTTCTGAAAATTCTGTGGAATTCGCTCGTTTGTCCAAAACTAAGTCCCCAATCCTTAAAGAAAAGGCCGTTGTGTTTCAAAAGGTTAGAACAACTCCCAATCAGGTTTATAAGGTCACAGGAGTAACCGAACATCAGACAGCCGAACTCACTGCCATAGTGAATGAAGATAATGCAGATGGTTGTGATGAGTTTTTTTGGACTGCACCAATAGACAACGCGGATGAAACAGTCGGTTTGTCGGAGCGAACATCATGGAAGGCCAATGGAAGATATGTGCCCGAACCTCTGAATAAGCCTACCAATTTTGACGTACCAAGTTCCAGTGGCACAGAAGAGATTCCAGTGGAAGAAGTCACCTCAACTAGCGAAACCTCTTCCATGAAGAGTGAACCTGTTGCTAAGAAGCCGAAACAAAAGGCAAATATCTACAGACAACCGAAACAGGTGAAAAATCAAAAGCAGCAGAGAAACTTGAGATACAAGAAAAATCTCTCAGAGTGAAAACAGTTTTGGCGCTCCCAAAATCCTCACTACACTCTCTAGCCTATAAATACAAGACCCCCACCCTCATTTGAACCTTCTTGGCCGAAAACACTCTCTTTCTCTCTTTAACACTCTTGACCGTAAACACCTAACCCCCCCCCCCCCTTTTTCTTCCGAAAAACACCAAAAATCTTCTTTTGGGGGCATTTAGGAGCATCTGGAACACATTTTTGTCGAAATCAAGAACCCGTGTTCTTGAGTTTACGGCCGTAAACCCTTCAAATCTTCAAAGGCCATAAACCTTTCAAAGGACAGTTCATGGTTGTAAACCCTGTTCACGGCCGCAAAGCAAGTTCATGGCCGTAAACCCTCATTTGCGGCCATAAACACCTCTAACACTTTATCTAACGTAATCGCTAATTTAGATACATATGTGTATTTATTGATATTAGGATTCCGTTAAGTACCATGTACGTCAAATCGATGATCTTCCAGTTCAATCCTTTGCATCCAACACACTGTGAGATCATACCCCTACGATTTTATGATTTTAAACATTTTCTAGAGGGAGGGGATACAAACCAAACAAGTTTTCAACAAGTCAAACTTATGCAATTTATACAAATCAATGATTTTCAGAAATCATTTAGATACTTAATCCCTTTTGTAGTATGCAGAGCATAAGGGACGTTTTCTAAATATAATTGCATAGTTTTCTGAACATTTCAGGAACATATCATTACAGTCAAACTATAAAGAGTATAGTTTGGGGATTTCATTACCAGTGTTCCAAAGGCAAACTACTTACATGGTTGAATATATAAACTATGATAAATTTAGTTTATAACACACTCGTTACTACAAGAGTACAACAGTAACTAATTATTTTAGTATAATTATTTTTACTCTACAAAATATATATAAGATTTTCATACGAAAGGTCAGTATAGTTATATATTATTACTCGTAAAGTCGTTAGCTAAATTGGGTGACACGTCCTCGTACACTTTAACAACAAATGGAAGGACTTCGTCCTTGGGTACTTGCTACATAGTAGAGTGGAGTTCGTCCTCGGACACTTTCAAACATCAGCTAAGTGGAGGAATACCCTTATGAACCCAAATTTCATCGAGGGAAAGTGTGGCTTTTGTGTATAGATCTATATGGAACTGACTATCCCGCACCTGGCTGCTAGCTACAGTCGGACCGTCTGGTCTACGGGTGACAAATTTCATAAAGGATATAGGCGTCTGTTTGACGTCGTATCAAGTTTAAGTATGGCCATCAAACTCGCCAATCGTACGACATATTTATGTAATAATATAACTCTCATATACAACTGTTTTAACACAACATAAGTATGATATTTATGTCTTTCAATTTCGGAATCATTAAAGCAATAAACACACGCATACCAGGGTAAATAAGGGATTTTCCCAGACAAACAAAACATATTTTACATATTGGTGGTAGCCAGGGTTTTCAAATGGAGTACATTTTACATACTGGTGGTAGCCAGGGTTTCAATACAAACGATATTTTTCAAAACCGCTTGTATTCTCAGGACAACAATAGACAGGTACCCTTTCCTGCTTTTAGAGAAGACGGGGCATTTTGGAGTCTCGTCATTTACTTTTGTATCAGTTTGATGTATACAAACTATGTTTTTCAAACATATGTATTATTCATATGAAGTGTAATGGTTGTGTTTACTTTGATTACTATGATGCAATTGTTGTGATACTACGCATGACGTCATCCACCATCGGACGTTTTCGCCGTTTGTTTTCACGGTTCGGGGGTGTGACAAACCACCATGTCACTAACTTTTTCAAAATATGGAAATACCAAAAATATCCTTATATTCCAACTTGGTCAACCATGGTCAAAGTCAAGGTCAACAGTCCATGTTGACCCCAACTCGTCGAGTGCATCTAGCAACTCGACGAGTTCCTTCAGAGTCCATAAAACCGAAAACTCGAGTCAACTCGCCGAGTTACCTGAGTAACTCATCGAGTTCTTTAGTGTATAGGGGACTGAAAACCCTAATCAACTCGCCGAGTTCACTCAAAATCTAGAATGCGGGTAAACCTTGCCCAACTCGTCGAGTTAGCTATGCAACTCGTCTAGTTCCCTCAGCCCTTTTCATGCTCATTCCTTTCCAGTTAACTCCAAGGCTCCAAACTACAGATCTGGTCCCCTAGGGTGTAATTACCACGTAAAGTTGCCAACTTTACGTGCAGGCAAGGCATCAAGAGGCTAAAACACTCAAAATTAAGCTTAGGAAAAGGTTTAGTGCATGGTGAAAGGCCAAAGCTTGATAAAGTCGATGACTTTATCACTATAGGGGCCTAGAGAAGTCCAGATCAGAAGTTGCAACTTCAACTCATGCCCTTCTTCCAAAAATGGGTCTAAAGTGGCTAAAAGGAACCCTAAACTCTTGATTTGAGAGATCTAGCGAGAGAATGATCAAAGTATCAACTTTTCACCTTCAAGTGGTTGCTATACTCTGAGTAGATGTTGGATCTATAAGCTCCTTTTCATTCCAAGCTCTTTAATCTTCGAGTTCTCGAAGAAATGCACCAAACACACACACTTTAGCCTTACACTCACTCAATATGGAAGGTTAGCTTGATTAGTGTTTGCTTCTTGGCTGTAAAGATGATGAGGGAGGCCACAATGAGCCATAAGTTCTTTATATAGGGTGCAAAACCTGGAAAATTAGGGTTTTCCTTTCCAACGCCTACTCGTCGAGTTGGGCCTCCCAACTCGTCGAGTAGACCCTTCATTCCCCGTCAAAAATGATCCCTACTCGACAAGTTGTAGCTCCCCAACTCCTCGAGTCCCAGTTCAAAACCCTAAATTGTTAGAGAAATAAGTGAAACATGAAACAAGCGTTACAACATCTGAAGTGCAGCAAACTGACGTAGCCACTTCTATTGATCTTATCCCATGTACTATACTTCAAAACAATAACAAAAAAACAAAATAGTACTAGGAACATTAAATGCACATTACAAGATCTGAATAACAAGTAACAAAAGATGCTTCTCATACAGAACTTCACTTCGGAATTGGTTTCATTTCGGAACACTTCTCACTTCAAAAGACTCCTTGTTTCGGACATGCTTCATCTCGGATTGCTAAAGGATCACTTTTCATGTATCAACAGATACTCACGGTGAGGGGAAAGAAGACCATCACTGATGTGACTATAGTTCAAGATTTTTCGACATGTATTTGCCGAGGATTTATTAGGTGTGCCTCCTAAGTGGTAGGTTGAGTTTAAGATTGATCTAGTTCAAGGTGCGGCCTTGATAGCCATGGCACCTTATCGTATTGTATATCTCCTGATATGCAAGAGTTGTCAATGCAGCTTCAGGAGCTATTAGATAAGGTGTTTATCCAACCCAACAATTCTTCGTGAGGAGCGCTTTTCTTATTCGTCAAGAAGAAATATGAATCGCACCAAATGTACACTGACTATAGGGATCTAAACAAGCTCACAATGTAGAACCATTATCCAAGATTGATTTGAAGAACCATATGTCCATAGATGATTTGTTTGATCAGATTCAGAGTGTATCTTGGTTTTCCAAGATTGCTTTGAGGTCGAGTTACCATAAGATGAGAGTAAGGGTTGAGGATATTCAGAAGACGACCTTCAAGACTCTTTATGGACATTATGAGTTCTTGGTGATGTCATTGGGCTCACCAATTCACCGTCGGCGTTCATGGATCTGATCAACTGGGTGTGTATATTAGTGTTGGATTAGATGGTGATCGTGTTAATAATGATATTTTGGTCTATTCTCAGACCAATGAGAAGCATGAGATGCACTTGCGAGAGGTTCTTGAGACTGTTCGAAGGGAGGGGATTTATGCTAAATTCTCCAGGTGTTGGTTTTGGTTGTGCAAGATCCAGTTCTTGGAAACCATGTCAAGCAAAACAATATCTTAGTCGATCCACCTAAGATCGAGGCAATGATGCGGTGGAACCTTTCGAGGACTCTATTAAGATTTAGATTTTCCTAGGGTTGGCGGGTTATTAGAAGAGGTTTATCGAAGATTTAGTGGGGAAGTTGAGCAGCAGGCAACATTTAAGACTTTAAGCTATAAGTTATGTAAGGCACCAGTTTTGACCCTTCCCGAGGATGTAGAGGAATTCATGGTTTACTATGATGCTTCAATCATAGGCTAGGGATTTATAATTACGTAGAGGGGTTGAGTTATTTCTTATGTTTCGAGGCAGTTAAAGCCTCACGAAGTGAACTACCCGACTCACGATTTGGAGTTGGGGGTAGTGGTTTTTTCCCTTAAGAATGATGTCACTAGTTATATAGGGTTTGTTGTGCCATCTACACAGACCACGAGAGTTTGAGATACTTGATGGACCAGCCAAATGTTAATATAATGCATTGTAAGTTGCTTGATATGGCAAGGTACTATGATTGGGAGATATTATATCATCCAAGCAAGGCCAACATGGTGCCTAATGCGTTGAGTCGCAGGGTGACTAGTGCTCTTATTAGAGGTGTATGTTTGAGGATGATTGTTGTTGCCGTAGTCTTGGAGAAAATTATAGGAGCACATGTAGATGAAATCATGCAATCAAGGAGACGAATCGTAAGAGTGAGAGGGTTTTTTTCAAGTATTAGCATTTGATATCAATAGTCATGGTTTGTTAATCCTTCATGGTTGGGGTTTCTTTCCTTGTTTGGGTGGGGATCGAAAGACGTTAATGGAGGAGGCTCATTAATATAAGTTCTCGATTCATCCAAGGGTGGTAGAGATGTACCAGGATTTGAGACACGACTATTGGTGCCCTGCATAAAGTGAGGCATGGCTTGGTATGTCAAGATGTTTTGGCTACAAAAGGTCAAGATTGAGCATTAGAAGCCTCATGGAAAGTTGTAGCCTTTGTATATATCATTTTGGAAGTGGAAAAAAATTACCATCGATTTTGTAACCAAGCTACTCAATATTGCTCGTGGTGTTGATAATATTTGGGTCATCATAGGTTGATTGACCAAGAGTTCTCATTCTACTCCAATCTAGTAGAGATCTTCAGTGAAGAAGATTGATGACATTTATGTTCATGAGATTATTTCTCGCTATATCATGCCCGTTTCTCTAGTTTCTGACCGATATGTGAGGTTTACTTATTGGTTTTGGAAGTGGTTTCACGAGGATCTGGGTACATGGCTTCACTTCTATACAACATATCACCCCATGACCGATGGACTAAGCAAGACGATCATTCAGAAACTCGAGGATATGCTAAGGGCTTGTATCATATATTTTGGAGAAAGTTTGGATTCGTATCTTCCTTTGGTATAGTTTACTTGTAACAGCAACTACAATTCTAGTATTGGAGTACCTTCGTTCGAGCTTCTTTATGGGAGGAAGTGTTACACCCCGATCTACTAGGAGAGGTTGGTCAGAGATCATATGGAGCACGGAGGTGGTGCTCAAGGCTACATAACTCATCCCACAGGTGAGGCAAACCATCAAATAGAATAGATCTAACACGAGGGACATGGTGTTGTAGAGGTTGTCACCTTAGAAGGGCGTGATCCATTTTCGGACAAGGGTAAATTAGGCAATATGTTTTATGGACCATTTTGGATCCTTTCCCGCATGGAAAAGGTGGCTCATCATTTGGATTTTCTAGAAGATGTCAGTTAGAGCCATAGTACCTTCCACATCTCTAAGATGACGGAGTGTAATGCTGACTCGACTACCGTGGTTTGTGTGGATGACATCCTGACGAGCACTTGAATTATGTTGTTAAACCCATAGCCGTGTTACAAATAAACATGAATACGTTGTGCAATAAGGTTATTGGCCTAATGAAAGTTCAATGGCAACACCATAAGTACTCGAAGTGGACCGTGGAACCGCAAGAGGAGATGTGAAGTCATCATCCCGAGTTATTTACCGTAACAGATTTCAAGGATGAAATCTAGTTCGATTGTGGGCATATAGGACAATACCACAGATAAAAAACAAGGAAACACCTTTCAATTTGGTTTATGGCTCAGAGGTAGTCATACCACTAGAACTGATGGTTTCCATGCACCGGACAACAAATTTTGATCAAAACAACAACGATATCAGATTGCAGAATAACTTAGAGGATTTATGGAAAGGAGATAGATAGCCGCAATAGGACAGGAGTATAACAAAAAAAAACTGAAAACCACTATAACCTAAATGTTAAAGGCAAATCCTTTAAACTGGGCGAGCAAGTCCTACAAAACAATAAACCAAGTTGACAAGAGCCACAACGCAAGCTAAGACCAATATGGGAAAGCCCATATAAGATCCAGGAATAAAACAGAGATGGCTCATATGATTTAGAAATAATGGAAGGGGAAACGATACCGAGGTCGTGGCACATCAAAAACTTAAGAAAGTTTTATGTGTAAGGAAAAAGCCATCAAACATATATGTATATATATATATATATATATATATATATATATATATATATATATGTGTGTGTGTGTGTGTGTATATATATATATATATATATATATATATATATATATATATAAGAAAATATATAAAAAAAGGAAGAGAACAAAAGTTCGAAGCAAGCCAAGAGCTCATAAGGGAAAAATGACATCCTGGTATGACTACATATCATGGTCTCGATGCAAGTCACCATCGCATAATCAGTAAAATGCAACAATACTCATAAAGGAAAAATGAAATTCATGTATGACTACATAACATGGTCTCGATGCAAGTCATCCCATCGCATGATCAGTAAAATACAATAATAGTCATAAAGGGCAAATGACATCCCTGTATGACTACATAGCATGGTCTCGACGCAATTCATATCATCAAATTATCAATAAAATGAAATAATACTAATAAGGGACAAACGACATCCCGTTATGACTACTTAACATGGTCTCGACGCAAGTCATACCATCATATGATAAATAAAAAGCAATAATACTTATAACCGAAAAATGACATCCTGGTATAACTATATAACATGGTCTCGACTCAAGTCAAACCATCCCATGATCAATAAAATGCAATAATACTCAAAAGGGATAAACGACATGACGTTATGACTACACAACATGGTCTCGACGGAAGTCATACCATCTCATGATCAATAAATTATAATCATACTAATAAGGGACAAACATAACCTAGGTAGGACTACATGGCATGGTCTTGTGGTAAGTCATACCATCGCATGATCAGTAAAATGAAACAATACTCATAAGAAACAAATGGCAACCCGGTATGACTACACATCACGATCTTGCCGCAAGTCACATCGTCACATGATCAATAAAGATGAGCCATCACTGCCCGAAATGAGTACAACATGGTTTTAATCTATATCTCACTATTACGAAGCTAGTAAGAATGAAATTACAAGTACACCAATAAATATTCACAACAACAAAAATAACTAAGGAGCGTGGATGCTACAAAATGTGATCAATATTACAAAATAAATAATAAGGGAACTTAGGGAGTAAACTGGTTACACTATAAAGTATTCATAACATTACTGCTTGCATTTCATAAAAAAAGAGAGATAAAAGCATAACCAACTCACAAAATGGGGTATATATAGATTCAGCAGCAAGTTGAGCATGAAGAGCATCATTTTCTCGAAGGCACGCTTCATAGTCAGCAACTAGAAGCGACCTTTGATTCTCCAACATAAAAACCTTGTCCATAAAACATGGTACCAATAACTCAGCATACTTAACTACTTCCCTCAAAATCATTTCCTAGCTAGCCAATTGCATTCCTTCAACAGCTTGCAACTTGACGTCAAGAAAAAGACAACGCTTATGCAAAACTAACAAACCATCGAAGAACTTGGATACCATACTAAGTGCGTTATAAATGATGGTTTCAACCCGAACTATGGAGCGACAAGCTTCATTAAATTCCGCTTGAAATAAAAGACATAAAGCCCAAACCTATGCAAAATACAGACAAAAAACAAAATACAAAAATCAAGACTAATAACAAGTACAAGATACAAATGAAAACTCCTATGGGCACAAACAAAAGGGGAAAGAGAAAAGTCAGGAGGATTTTTCATTACTAAAAACAGTCATAGGAGGATAGTCTACCAATGTGAGTGGCAATGAAATGGGGGTCCCTGTTACCATGTGTAAAAAATCCTCAAACTGATGAGGAGTTAATGTATGTTTGCACTTATGATTCGAAGGAGGAGTAGAAGAAGGCCAAACATCCATATGAGTAGATACAACAAGAAGAGGAAGAAGGTCAACAGAAGAATTAGGAACTCCTAAAAATTGCTCGATTGTAAAACATTTGACCCGAAGCCAGGTAGTCTTAAGGGCGACTCGATCAAAGAATTAACTGACTCAATTTCTCTATATGGATTCATATTCTACAATATGATTTCTTAAGGAGCTATCTCACTGGAGAAATATGAATTCAAATTAAAATAGCATTTACTACCATCTGACATGTTAAATGCACGAAAAACGAGAGAAAGAAAAAGAAACCACATTCATATCAGGTGGATATGGGAAAAAGAGGAAAGAAAAAATAACACCAAATCAAAATAGGGGAACATATTCAAGAAAATCCACCGACAATGAAACTGAATCATCTAGTATGGGGACGGATCCATGAATAAAAGGAAGACAGAGACTATTTGAATCTATCCAAAAAAAATGCTTTTCCACCCAACACTGGTACGTGGAAGGTAAGGAAATAAAGGAAAATGGAGATTGCTAAAAGAATACCAGTCCCTGTATCTCTTTAAACGATAAAAAATATCAAAACAACAAAACTTGCAAAAGGGATAATACATGATCAACAAAAGATTTCAAAAGTGGTAAGTATGGAAACGATGGCTAGAAAAGGTTGAATATGGTGAATCCCAAAAGAACACAAGACCTCTACGAAGAACGATAATGGTGAAAGTCTCAAACAAAATACAAGATGTATGAGGTAAAATCCTTCCTTACCATTTGGACCATCAAATATGCAAGAAGATGAAGATAGAAGGCCAAGGACATGCACTTCGGAATGTTGGTACTCATGCACATACCAATCTAACATATAGTTGTCAGCATTGAAGAAGGTGGATGATCTGTCATAAGCCATGAAAGAAGTGACGTGGAGAAAAAAAAAGATAGGAAAATGGAAGATTCTAAAAAACCGTTTATCTGATATATAATCATGAGGGTGAGTTAAAGTATTAATTAACCAATCCAATCAAGTAAGTGGATATGACTCACTGGCGGTGAGAGAATTTAATGCGAACTTGCACCCACCATTCTTTTACCCTTCAGACTGGGGGGCTTAATGGTGTACCCAGTCTGGTCGCCCAGCTTAGCCAAATATTGTCCTGTCTCCTAAATGATGAAAGGAAAATAAGAACATTGGCCTAGTTGATAGTCGGCCCATGCCGACCTGACTAATTACAAATTATTTCCATAATCTAACAAAAGAAAATTGTCAAAGTTGGATCCAAAAGGCAAGACCAAATCAAAACAGATTGAAGATAGTATACGAGACATATCCCATGATTCGCGGATACATAAGATCTTGACAATAAAAATATAAAGGTTATAAACAACCAATTAGCTATTTTTACCAGGATAATTTGGGGGGGGGGGGGGGGACTGGATAAAGACAAATACCCAAAAATTGATAGGTCATTATTTAGTGGTTTGGGCTTGACATCAATCTTGTATAGGTCTTGGTAGGATTTTGGTCTTGGTGTATGTGATTCTTGTGGCTATCTACGGTCGTAGTCATATGTACAGTCGTACTCCTGTGTACGGTCGTACATGGGTGTACGACTAGTGGTGCTATAAATAGTTTGTGTCTGTTTCTATTAGTGGTAGATGTATGTGCGTGTAATCAAGGTGTACCAAACGGTTTACAGCCCAACTATAAAATTGTGTGCATTGCTTGAGATAAATGCTTTCTTCAACTCAATTCTTGTTTCTACTTGTTTGGTCACTGGCTGGTTCCTGGATTTGATTCCTTACAATTGGTATCAGAGTCATTACGGTGTCAAACTTAATTCTAGTGTTTACGACTACAAGATCTTTATCAATTTCATGGTTAATTCAAGTTTACTTGTTGGATATCTGTTTTTGATCGACATACATGGCTTTTGGATCAGAATTTGCTTGGAAAACTATTGATTTTCATGTGTACGGCTGAACATTGGTGAAGCTTGTACGGCCGTAATCAAGTGTACGACCGTAAACTGTTCAAATATTATTGACTGTACACTACATTTCGACTGTAATCCCTTTATTGATCGTGAAAGCTTCAACTTTGACTATGTATGATTGTAAATTATTGTGTACGACCGTAATCCCCTTGTACGGCCGTAATCCCTTGTGCGGCCGTGAACCCTCTCAGTAGTCATTTGAGCATTTTAAATTTTAGTACTTTTCCTGTTAGCTTGTTTGTTTAATCAATTAAAAAAAAAAGAAACTTCAAAAACCAAAACAACAAAAATGGATTCACAAATCTCTTGTTCTCAATCTTGTATTAAAACTGTTAAATTTTTGCATGATCAAATCGAGTTACTAAAAAAAGAGAACGAGGACTTAAAATATGAAAGATATGAACTAATGAAAGATCAGAGACCATTAAAAGAAAATTTTGAGGCTAAGATCAGCGATTTTAGGAAGTTGCAGGAAGATTACATCAATAAATGTGAAAATTTTAATTACATAAAGAAACAACTTGCTGTTGTCACTGAGGAACTTAACACATTGAAAATACGTTTTGAAAATGCAGAATTTAACTTTAAAAAATTCAATGTGTCAAGTGTGAAAGTGGCAACAATGATTGAACTCCAAATGAAATGGAGTGACCAAAAACAAGTAGGCATAGGATATGAGAGTGTCCCTCCCCCATTTAATCACGATTACACTACTCAACATATGACTCAGGAGGAGATTGATAGAGAACCATTTATGGTGTATGGCAAACCTGTTGTACCAGTGACTGTGACAACCTGAAGTTCGTACCATTATTTGTAATCCTTTTCGTAACCCTTTTCGTTAATCCATTTGTCGTTTTCAAATTTATTTCCGTTTACACTATTCATATAAGTCATTAAATTGAGATTCCTATTATGACTTAATGGGTGTCACAACGCGATTAGAACTCATATTAACGCCCCATACTAGTAATCGGAAAAATTTTAGGGTTACGGCGACTTGATCGGGTGTGACCAAAACCCGCGTTTAACGTCGGTATCAGGTAGAATTCCACCGTGTCCAAATCTTAGAGCCTATTTAAAGAGGATTAAGCTTCCATTTGAATCTTTTGCTCTCTCTCACTACTCTCTCTCTAACCTCTCTCCTCAATCCAATTCAAGGTAAAAAATCATCCAATTTCAAGCCCCAAAACACCAAGGTAATCATCCTCACTTGTTGTTCAACCTTTTCAGCTTCCAAATCCGAGTTTAATCTATGAAAAAGGACTATATTCATGAGTTTACGGCCCTGGAGCATGCTTGGGCCGTAAACACATATAAAGAGAGTTTTAGAGCTTTAAAACCCCTCCAAACCAACTTTGGGGCTTAGACATGACTTAATGGCTTATCAATTCGGACTTAGAACACCTTGAACATCATTTTTGAGGAGTAAGCATGAGTTTACTGCCCAAGAACATGCTTGGGCCGTAAACTCATCTTCATGGGGAGTAAACTCAAAATAAAGTGTTTAAAAGCAACTTAAACACACCAATAGCCTTGGAATAAATTCTAGAACCAACCACAATCGATTTAGGGGCCTTTAACATGATGAAAACCACTCCTTTGAGTGTTCACGGCCGTAAACCCCCAAGAATGGGTTCCTGGTCCGTGAACTCACATATACAAGTCAAATGGTGCCCTAAATTCATCCTAAGGCTTGTAAAATGGCTTGGAATCACATATGATTGAATTAGGACCACCAAAACACAATAAGAATTGGTACATGAGAGTTTACGGCCGTAAACTCCTCAAAAGGTCCATAAATTCCTCAAATCATTTCCCCATGCCTTAAACTCAAACATAGATTTAACCCCCAAGTGTTTCAAGGCCATTTAGCATCCAAAAACACCACTCATGAGTTCACGGCCGTGAACTCATGTGGGTGTGGTGTTTAGGGCCGAAAACTCTTCTAAGAGTTTACTCTTCAAGAGTAAACTCCATTCCTAACGCGCATTGGAGTGTATAATCATATCTAATTAGTGGTTTGAAGTCTAATTAGATACATTTGTATGTCATTTCATATTACATAGGAACCTCGCGCGTTATCATGCCCCGAACGGACACTTAGCATTCAAACCGTCGCGTTTTCTCGTTTGGTGAGTTCATACCCCTACCCTTTTTCAATGTTTTTCACTGTTTTCAGGGGGGGATACAAGCAAAGTACAAGGGAATACTTGTACTCAAAACTTGTTTTTCATGTGTTGTGTTTCATATTACATATGCTTTTAACACTGATAATCGTAACAGACAACCGTTTGAACTTGCAGAACACTTATACACATTATTTCTGAAATACGTTATAAATTGTTATGTTTTATATTTCACAAATGGTTTTCCACATTATATCAGTTAAAAGCATGACATTTGAACTTTGAACATGAAACTTAGTACACTGTTTTGTCCTCGGTAACACTCCACAAAGATACGCGAGTGGAGGATCATTATTGTAATGGTATCTTTCTGTATTATTACTAGTAAATTTGTTATTCCTATAAATTGGAGACACATCCTCGGAGAACATTCCACAGAGATACACGAGTGGAGGACCATACCCGTAACCAGAATCTCTTAGATAGGGAGCGTGACTTGAGTGTATAGATCTATACGGGGCTGACTACCCCACACCTGGCTGCTAGCTACAGCCGAACTGAAAGGTTCAAGGGTGATGAAAGTCATAAGGTGATGTGGACTACTTATTGCCATATCTAGTCTATCGTATGGTTATGGAACTCGCAATTTGGATAACAGAGATTTACTTGTTAGTAATAATGGATTTAGTAACTAGTTTACTTTGTACATGTTAGTTTTATATACGTGTTAAAACTAATACATTTCACAAGGACAACTAGGTTTTCAGTATACATCTTTCACATTTGGTAACCAACATTCAGGAAAATATGGGATTTTCCTGGGATAACATTTGTACATAACCAGAATCGTGTAACAATTCAGATAACTAAACTTTACAATTCACAAGGGTAAACATGTTTTTCAATGTACATCTTTTACATTACATTTTGGATTCGATAACCAACTTTTAAGAAAATATGGGATTTTCTTGGTGTGTAACTTTTTCAGAAAACTGAAAGGAACTTGTACATTTTCAGAAAACAAAACCGCTTATGAACTCACCAGCGTTATGCTGATTTTCAAACCGCTCTTATTCTCAGGTCTGCATTAGACAGGTACCCGATGATTCCTTTTGGCTAAGATGGAGTGCGTAGAAGACACGTCTTACTTTTGTTCATATATAATATGTATCACAAATGTACAACTTTACTTTCAAACAAATGTAAAGTTTCATATGTAATGTAATGGTTGTTTACTTTACTTACTATGTGCATTGGATTTGATACTCAACGTGGAGTCCGCCCCGGAAATTTTTCCGCCTTCGTTTTTCGGGGTGTGACAGATTGGTATCAGAGCCCTTGTTTATAGTGAATAAGTATGCCAAACCTTATATGGTATAAAATTGTAAACACTAAGGGGCCTAAGTGCTCTGAACTAAAAGTATACTTCAAAATATAAGTATTTTCAAAAAGTATACAAGTATTACCCAACCGTCGAGATCCGTAACTACAAGTAGAACAAAACATAAGTAAATGGGTGTCGTACGCTGCGGTTAAACCTGGGCAGTTATGTAGTCGTGTCTAGGGTCAATATATCCTGGCCAACTATATTCATACGAGACACGACCGACATGTGCTTGGGAGTGACTGCGGTATGCGGCATGCCTAAAACTTACCTTAATACCACAAACATCGAGCCAGTGTCGTGGCGAATCATGAAATTCTATGGGAGTATTTCGCGAGCCAATCCTTTGTAGAAATCCTTGTTCACGCATCGTTCCTTGATCATTCCTTTAGCGATAATTTATCTGCTTCGATAACTCTTTCCTGCTTTATCGCTTATTCGAAATATATATCTGTCATATCTCTTGATTCTATTCAGAGGACTTATCATCCTCTCTTTCTTGATCATATTAGATCAAGATGCCTCCAAGAAAGAGACCCAGCTCAAAGACCAACAACCCTCCGCCACCACCTGAAATTGACCATGTGGTGTTTCAGGCAGCTGTTACCGCCGTAGTGGTAGCTGCTATGTCTCAATTGAACACCGGTGGTTCGGGAGGTGGTACTCAAACTCAAAACCAAGAAGGCAATCAGGGACACCGAAAGGAGGGTTCCTATAAATATTTCATGAACGAAAAACCTACATCCTTCGATGGCACTGGAGGTGTCATTTCCCTTTCCCGATGGTTCGAGAAAATCAAATCTATCTTTGAAATCTGTGCTTGTTCGGAATCCGATAAAGTGAAATTCGCAGCCTGTACCTTTATCGATAAAACCTTCACTTGTTGGAACGGCCGATTCAAATCCTTGACCCTACCTGTAGCCAATGCCATGGGTTGGGAAGCCATGAAAGAACTCCTCCTAGCTGAGTACTGCCCTCAGGGCGAAATGCAGAAGTTAGAACACGAGCTCTGGAACTTGAAGATGAAGGGTTCCGATATTACTGCATACACTTCCAGATTTGATGATCTGGCACTACTCTGTCTAGGATTGGTTACCCCGAAGAGTAAAAAGATAGAGAGGTTTATTTGGGGGCTGACACAACCAACCAAAGTAAATGTCTTAGCTGCACGGCGGGATAAATATGACAGCGCCAAGAGTTTAGCCCAAACCCTGATTGACCATAGTGATGATGTTGAGGAAAGAACCACCACTCCTGAATCGACCAAGAGGAGTGGTGAGAAAAGGAATTTTTGGAAGAAGAAGAAGGGTCAATCTTCCCAAGGATCCTCAAAGAAACAGCATACCGTAGCAGTCCATGTTGCTACTATCCCCGTTGCTGCTGCTTCTGTTGTGGGATCTGTTGGAATAGTGTCTAAGGCTGTAACTATATTAGGCAAGTATTTGATCCGGTTGTGCATGGTCCTTTTGGGTTGCCTTCACCATAGAAACTTGATAGGATGATTTAATAAGAGAGAGTAAATATTATTAATATATTATTGGAATAATATAATGAATAATATATTGTTATTTGATTAATATAAGTCATAGAATTAATTATAATTAATTTGGTGACTTAAAGAAGTTAATTAAATAAAGGGGTATAAACTGTCAATTGTTTGATAGTTAAACTTTAGACTGAAAATCCATTGGGATATGCTTTGGACGAATTCTAAGAGATATAAGATAGCTAAAATCGTCCATATGGGTTATCTAGGAATGGATTTAGATAGCCTTAAGAGAAGATTATCCAATTAGGGTTTAGGTTGTAACCCTTAAGGAGTCTACAAGTATAAATAGACCCTATGGCTGATGGAATTCGACACTTGACCTAAAGTAAGGAACCTCTGGTCGAATTCCTCCCCTCTCCTCTCTCCTAAATCATCTTCCTTGTTATTGGTGTTTGTAAGCCATTAGAGGAGTGACATTTGTGACTCTAGAAGCTCCAAGACCTCAAGATCAACAAGGAACTCAAAGGTATGATTCTAGATCTGTTTCAATGTTGTTATTTAACCTAATTAGTAATTAGAAGTCTTGGATTCAAAGCATGTTTATTAGAAAGCCTAGATCCGAGCATTAGGGTTTTGCATGCGCACATAGGAAAGTTCTTATGGCTAAAACCCATCAGTGGTATCAGAGCCTAGCTTGGTTTTCTTTAAATTGTTGCTTGATTAACTGAAACAAACCTACAAATTTCGATTTTTAGGTTTCTGAGTCATGGACTCGGCGAGTTCCAAGGTGGACTCGGCGAGTAGGCCTGACTCGGCGAGTCCCCTTGTGCACTCGGCGAGTCTAGGCGTCAGGAATGGCCAGATTCGGGATTTCTTTGTAATTATCTTATCTAAACTTTCCATAAACTAATTAGATCAATGTTAATTCGTTTTTCTGATAAATACAACTGCAATCTTGATCTAGTTAAAGGTAATTATCAACTAATTAAATATTTAATTTCCTTATATGATAATTAATTAATTATTTTGATTATTTTGGTAATTATCTTAAAAGAAATCTTGAATAAATCAAATATAGATAATTAGGATATTAATTGTTAATTGGAATTATTTGTTATTTGATCCTCCATGTTTTAAATATATAAAACATGCCCTCAAGTTTTGAAATTTATATTTATGATTAAAAGTTTTAATTTAGACAACTTAAATTTCAAAACCCTAGATTTTAAAAGGTTTAAAATACAACCCTATACTAATATGATATTACTAGTATAATATATATATGTATAACTAAATGCTAGTCTTACCGTTAGTAGGCCTCATTCACGAAGCCGATCTATAAGGTGGGTATAAGGTTGCGGCCTATAAAATGGCGCTTAATGGGTGTACACTCACACCCACTGCTTGCTTGATTGGTGGAGGGTCGTTAGCCGAACGGGTAGGATAGGGCAACCTCGTCCTCTCATTAAAAGTATAATAAGAAATACAAAGTAACTACACATATTTTAAAATTTCCCAATCTTAGTTACTTTAGGAAAAGTGAATTGATGCAATCCAATGAAATTACACTTTGCACCTTGCTAAGAAGTTAGTGGAGCATGTGTGGTTTACCGGCACACTAATTGGTTCTAAGCGAAGGTGGCAAAGGGTGATTCATTGTATATCATAGTTCGATGGAGCGTGTGTGGTTTACCGGCACATCGAATAGGTGATCGTTACAATGAAGGCACCATGTGAATTTGCATGGTTATTCACACCCGCTTTGTGATCCTCGGTATCCCAGTCACAAACAAGAGGGGCATATCGAGATTTAAACATGCCATTGAATAGTTTCAATGAATCTCATCCGAACCTAGGAATTCTCAAAAAACACTTAGGACTAATAGTTTAGGTTTTTGTGATGGAGAATTAGTGAATCGTCATTCACTTACCTTCAATTTATTTGCATGTTAGATTACGGCATCCCTTTTCTAATATGTAAATGTCATTGTTGGATCCTAGACCTAATTTGTCTTATTGGGTGATAATTAGGGATTCATATTCTAATCTATCTTTTTCCTTTTCTAATTATAGATGTCGAACGCAAACAACGCTGCTGCTAGTTCTTTCACGTTGATGAGCCTTTGCCAAAAGGTCACTTTCGATGGAACGAACTTTAGCGAATGGATAAGATACATTCGCACCATTGCTCGCTATGAGGACAAGGAGTATGTCCTTGATGAGAAGCTCGAGAAAATCAACACCGAAATCGCTACTCCAGCCGAAATCACCGCCTTTGAAACTCATGAGCGAGATGCAACGAAGGTACATTGCATCATGATTGCTACCATGAACTCCGAATTCCAAAAGTCCTACGAGGACATGTACCCGTACGAGATGCACCAAGACTTATTGGAGAGGTACCACCAAAACGCGAGACAAGAGCGGTATGAGATTTTCACTAACATGATTTCCGCGAAGATGGGTCATGGAGAATCTCTTACCGTGCACTTGCAAAAGATGCAAAGGTATGTCGACCGCCTTCGCAAGTTAAATGTTGACTTCGGGGAAGACTTGGCGATCGACATGGTGCTTCACTCTTTGCCTCCGATGTACAACCAATTTAGGATGACCTACCACATGAACAAGGAAGAGGTCACCCTAAGCAAACTCCAAGGTCTCTTGAGAGTCGCTGAGAGCAACTTCAAGGACAAGTCTGTTGCACCTACTCCCAATCCGCCCGCTGCTCCTGTCTTGGCTATTGGTCAAGGAAAGGGAAAGAAGAGGAAATCTTCATCGAAGAACCATCGCAAGGTGAAAGACCGAGATGGTGCCTCTTCTAGTGGGACCAAAGTTGATCCCGCTAAGCCCTGTCCTAACCCGAAGGAGGCACAGTGCCACCACTGCCACAAGATAGGACATTGGAAGAGAAGCTGCCCAGAGTACCTACAAGCAATCAAAGAAGGAAAGATCAAGCCATCTTTCGCAGATATATACGCAATTAAATCTAACGATTCTAATCATGCTATTTCTTGGGTCCTTGATACCGGTTGTGGTTATCACATTTGTTCTAATGTGCAGGGACTAAGAAGAAGTAGGGATGTGGAGCAAGGAAGGATAAATCTAATCATGGGGAACAGAAGATCGTCGCCTGTGACCAAGATTGGAGTGTATTCTTTAGTGCTTAGAAATAGTTTGGTTTTAGATTTGAACAATTGTTGCTATTCGCCAGAAATGGCAAGAAACATCATTTCATTTCATGGTTTATATAGACAAGGATTTAGATTTTCTTTTAATAATGAGAATGGTTCTATTTTGGCTTATCTAAATGGTGTCTTTTACTTTGAAGCTTTACCATGTAATGGAATATATGAAACTGTTATGATTGTTGATAACTTAGGAAATGATGTTTTGAATATTGATTCTTCCACTAGTATGGATAAAGCATCCTTATGGCATTGTCGTCTTGGACATGTCAACAAGAAACGCATAGCCCAACTCCAAAAGGATGGAGTGTTGGAATCATTCGACCTTAAGGAAGATGACACATGCGAGTCTTGTTTGCTTGGAATGATGACTAAGTCACCCTTCACGAGTACATGTGAAAGGGGCGAGGGTCTATTGGACCTAATACATACTGATGTATGTGGACCGTTTAGATCCACCACGAAGGATGGGAACCGCTTCTACGTGACTTTTACCGATGACTATAGTAGATATGGGTATATCTACTTAATCAAGCAAAAGTCAGAAACCTTTGAAAAGTTCAAAGAGTTCAAGAATGAAGTGGAGAATCAATTGGGCAGGAAAATCAAGATGCTTCGATCCGATCGAGGAGGAGAGTATCTAAGTCTTGAATTCCACGATTATCTCAAGGAGTGTGGAATAGTTTCGCAATTGACGCCTCCTAGGACACCGCAGTTGAATGGTGTGGCAGAAAGGCGTAATCGAACCTTATTGGATATGGTTCGCTCTATGATGAGTCATGCTTCACTACCTATCTCTTTCTGGGGGTATGCCTTAGAGACTGCCGCCCATATCCTTAACCGAATCCCTACTAAGAAGGTTGCCAAAACACCTCACGAGATGTGGACAGGGAAAGCTCCCTCGTTGGCACATATCAAGGTTTGGGGTTGCGAGGTTTTCGTAAGACGAGATACTCACGACAAGCTTGAACCTCGAAGTGAGCGATGTATTTTCATCGGCTACCCGCAGACATCCTTTGAATATCTCTTCTATAGACCGAAGGACCATGTCGTCTTCGTTGCGAGGAGAGGAGTTTTCCGAGAGCAAGAACTCATAAGCCAAGCAGACAGTGGGAGGCAAATCGAGCTTGAAGAGATTCAAGAGTCGATAGATGAAGGAACCTCTACCGCTGGCACTCAACCCGAGGAGGAAACTCCGGTTGAACCGATTGACGAGTCCTTACCTCTTAGACGTTCCGATAGAGTTAGAGTTCTACCCCAGTTTTATGGCTTTCATATTACTACCGAAGGGGACACGTATATTAGTGATGGTACACTAATAAATCTTGATGAACCTAATAGCTATAAGGAAGCCATGGCAGGCCCGGAGTCTGCGAAATGGAAAGAGGCAATGGATAGCGAGATCCAATCCATGCATGATAACCAAGTTTGGAATTTGGTTGATCATGTACCCGGACGTAAGACCGTTGGGTGCAAATGGATCTTCAAGAACAAGACCGACGTGGATGGGAACGTACACACATATAAAGCGCGATTGGTTGCGAAGGGCTTTATTCAAACTCCTGGAGTTGACTATGATGAGACCTTCTCACCAGTTGCGAAGATTAAATCTATTAGAGTGATGCTAGCTATTGCCGCATTTCATGATTATGAGATTTGGCAAATGGATGTCAAGACCGCTTTCCTTAATGGGAAGTTGGCTGAGGATGTTTACATGGCTCAGCCAGAGGGGTTTGTGGATCCGAAGCATCCTAATAGAGTGTGTAAGCTTGAGAAGTCCATTTATGGACTTAAGCAAGCATCTCGCAGATGGAATCTTTGCTTCGATGAGAAAGTCAAAGAGTTTGGATTTGTACGAAGCGAAGATGAGTCTTGTGTATATGTCAAAGCCAGTGGGAGTATAGTAAGCTTCCTCGTTCTATATGTCGATGACATATTACTCATAGGAAACGACATCCCGACTCTGCAGGAAGTTAAGTCCTGGCTCGGGAAGTGCTTCGCTATGAAGGACCTCGGAGAAGCTTCTTACATTTTGGGAATAAGGATAGTAAGAGAAAGAAGTAAGAGACTAATTGGACTTAGTCAGAACACTTACTTAGAGAAGGTACTAAAACGTTTTAGTATGGAAAACTCAAAGAAGGGAGAACTACCGATACAAAGTAATGCCAAATTGAGTAAGACTCAAAGTCCGAGTACCGAAGCTGAGATAGCAGAAATGAGCCGAGTACCATACGCTTCCGCAGTTGGCTCAATCATGTACGCTATGACTTGTACTCGCCCTGATGTAGCCTTCACTTTGAGCATGGTTAGATGATATCAAGGGAATCCTGGCAAAGCACATTGGATTGCGGTGAAGAATATCCTTAAGTATCTTCGGAGGACGAAGGAATGGTTCTTAGTCCTCGGAGGGAGTGATGACTTGAAGGTGCGAGGGTATAGTGACGCCAGTTTTCAGACCGACAGGGACAATTACCGTTCGCAGTCGGGCTGGGTCTTTACCCTAAATGGAGGAGCAGTGACATGGAAGAGTTCCAAGCAAGAGACCGTAGTTGATTCAACGTGCGAATCAGAGTACATTGCAGCGAGCGAAGCGTCGAAGGAGGCAATATGGCTAAAGAACTTCATCGGTGATCTTGGAGTTGTACCTGCCATAAAGGAGCCAATGGAGATTTTCTGTGATAACGAAGGTGCGGTTGCCTTAACCAAGGAACCGAGGGATCATGGTAGATCAAGACATATCGACAGAAAATATCACTTCATTAGACATCGTGTAGAAGAAGGACAACTCATAGTAAAGAGGATATCATCAGAAGATAACCCAGCAGATCCGCTTACGAAGGGACTGAGTAGGGTTAAGCACTTGCAGCATGCTAGGAGTATTGGGCTGAAGGATGATATTAGCATAGATTAGATAGTATTAGAAACATGTAATAGATAAATGTAATTAACACTTGATGATTAAATAAAGGAGTTTTATTTATGAGTAATGTTACTGTCTTATGTTAATTGTTTAACTATTGTTTCACTTTGCATGTTTTGACTTCCAGAATAATTGAGTTTATTAGGAATAATCGAATTGTTCAAATGGTCCACAATCGTTCATATGTTGGGAGTAGATATGAATGAAGATTGTCATGAATTGGTGTGTAGATTGTCTAAATGGTGTTAGACATAGCAAAGGATTGCTGCAACGTTCATGAGTGCTTATGAACTAGTTTTGAGCATTGGAATAAACCCGCGCTTGCTGGAATCACCTTATGGAATAAGATATAAATGGGTGATCGCAAGACGATAATATCATATAGTCTTAAAACCTAGATATATGGTTTGTTATTTGTTAATTGGTTGTACATTGATAATGCGAAAACGCATCAGTAACTCGGTGTTATAAAACGCATTGTTGTGTATAGCTGGTTAATGAATAAGTAAATGCATATAAGTCGAAGTTTATCTGTAACTTTTATCTAAGAAGGTAAAAGCGATATCTCGGCCGCTCGATGATTTGATTTGACTTATGTGTCGGGCCCGGTCAGAACCGAATTGATGTGTTCGATTAAGTTCTATGTCAAATAAATCAGAGATAGAGAAACCTAAATGCTTGGCTAACCATTCCATAGGATTGTCAGCATGATATCTAATAGAGGACTGTACGTTCCCTTATCTAAAGGACAAGATTGATTAGATCAGAGTTTGACAGCGTCTTTAAGAGCTACTATTGCAAACCGAATTGTACTTGTATAGTTACTAGACTTATCCAAGTGGGAGACTGTTGGAATAGTGTCTAAGGCTGTAACTATATTAGGCAAGTATTTGATCCGGTTGTGCATGGTCCTTTTGGGTTGCCTTCACCATAGCAACTTGATAGGATGATTTAATAAGAGAGAGTAAATATTATTAATATATTATGGGAATAATATAATGAATAATATATTGTTATTTGATTAATATAAGTCATAGAATTAATTAGAATTAATTTGGTGACTTAAAGAAGTTAATTAAATAAAGGGGTATAAACTGTCAATTGTTTGATAGTTAAACTTTAGACTGAAAATCCATTGGGATATGCTTTGGACGAATTCTAAGAGATATAAGATAGCTAAAATCGTCCATATGGGTTATCTAGGAATGGATTTGGATAGCCTTAAGAAAAGATTATCCAATTAGGGTTTAGGTTGTAACCCTTAAGGAGTCTACAAGTATAAATAGACCCTATGGCTGATGGAATTCGACACTTGACCTAAAGTAAGGAACCACTGGTCGAATTCCTCCCCTCTCCTCTCTCCTAAATCATCTTCCTTGCTATTGGTGTTTGTAAGCCATTAGAGGAGTGGCATTTGTGACTCTAGAAGCTCCAAGACCTCAAGATCAACAAGGAACTCAAAGGTATGATTCTAGATCTGTTTCAATGTTGTTATTTAACCTAATTAGTAATTAGAAGTCTTGGATTCAAAGCATGTTTATTAGAAAGCCTAGATCCGAGCATTAGGGTTTTGCATGCGCACATAGGAAAGTTCTTATGGCTAAAACCCATCAGGATCTACAGCTCAAACACCCCCTAGTAGTTATGCTGGTAACCTTCCCCAGTGTGAAAAGTGAAAATACCACCACAACCCCGGCCCATGCCACGATCTGTCATGCACCAATTGTGGTAAAAGGGGGCACACGGTCCGATTCTGCAAGGCACCAGCCCAATCTGGAAATCAATCTTCTGGAGCAGGTGTTGGTCAAGCCTGCTACAACTGTGGAGAAGTTGGGCATTTCAATAAAACTGCCCCAAGAAGGCGACAACTGATAACACTGGAAGTGTCCTAGCCATGGGACGGGAGGAGGTAGTTGTCGATCCCACCGTTGTTTCGGGTACGTTCCTTCTCGACAACTTTTATGTTAGTATTCTTTTTGATTTGGGTGTTGAAAGAAGCTTTGTTAGTCATTCGTTCAAACATAATCTAAAACCTAATCCCCAACCATTAACCGAAACGTTTACCATCGAGATGGCTGACGGTGACAAAGAAAGCGCTAACGAAGTGTTCGTAGGTTGTACCCTTACCCTGAACGATCATTCATTTCCCATCGATCTTATGCCAGTTTCCATAAAGAGCTTTGATGTCATCATTGGCATGGATTGGTTGAGTCCCAATCATGCTGATATTCTCTGTTTCGAAAAAGCCATCCGTGTCAACCTTCCTGCGGGTCAGACTCTCATAATCTATGGCTATAAACTCAGCTCCAATCTTAGCATCATATCCTGCATCAAAGCTCAAAAGATCCTGCATAAGGAATGTCAAGCATTCCTAGCCCTTGTAATCAACGAGAAACAGGAAGTTAAAGACCTCGCGAGCATCCCCGAAGTCTGTAACTTTCTTGATGTGTTTCCCGAAGAGCTTCCAGGAATTCCTCCCGAACGTCAGGTCGAATTCAGCATTGACCTAATTCCTGGAGCTACCCCCGTAGCGAAATCTCCGTATCGCTTAGCCCCAGCATAAATGCAGGAGTTATCCAGCCAACTCAATGAGTTGCTCAGTAAAGGATTCATTAGACCAAGTTCCTCACCCTGGGGAGCTCCGGTATTGTTTGTAAAGAAGAAAGATGGATCCTTCCGGATGTTTATCGACTACCTTGAGCTGAACAAGTTAATCGTCAAAAACCGATATCCTCTTCCACGAATAGATGACCTCTTCGATCAACTCCAGGGAGCCAGCTACTTCTCAAAGATAGACCTTCGGTTAGGGTACCATCAGCTATGAGTTCATGAGAGTGATGTTTCCAAGACAACTTTCAAAACTCGATATGGACACTACGAGTTCGTAGTGATGCCCTTCGGTCTAACCAACGCACCGGCAGTGTTCATGGACTTGATTAACCGGGTGTCTCGCCCTTTTCTGGACAATTTCGTCATTGTGTTCATTGATGACATACTTGTCTACTCCAAAAGCGAAGAAGATCATAAACAACACTTGAGGCTAGTGTTGGAAACCCTTAAATCCGAGAAGCTGTACGCGAAATTCTCTATGTGTGAATTCTGGATTCGGAAGGTAACTTTCCTCGGTCACGTAGTAAGCGAGGAGGGTATTCACGTGGATCCTTCCAAGATTAAAGCGATAGAGAATTGGTCGGCACCGAAGACACCCACAGAAATCCGTCAATTCTTGGGTCTCGCCGGCTATTATCGGAGATTCAACCAGAAATTTTCCAGAATCGCCAAACCCTTAACCACTCTGACACAAAAAGGTGTACCCTTTTGTTGGAGTGAAAAGCAAGAAACAACGTTCCAGACATTAAAGCAAGCGTTGTGCAGCACGCCTATTCTGTCCCTACCCAAAGGGACAGAGGACTTCGTTGTCTACTGCGATGCATCTAATCAAGGCTTAGGTTGTGTACTTATGCAAAGAGGAAAAGTAATTGCTTATGCCTCAAGACAGCTGAAGGCACACGAGGTCAACTATACCACACACGACTTGGAGTTAGGAGCCGTAGTCTTTGCACTGAAGATTTGGAGACATTATCTCTACGGGACCAAGTGTACGATCTTCATTGACCAAAAGAGCCTGCAGCACATCCTTGATCCGAAAGACTTAAACATGAGGCAACGGAGATGGGTAGAACTACTCAGCGATTATGAGTCTGAAATCCGCTACCATCCCGGCAAGGCCAATGTTGTAGCAGATGCCCTTAGCCGAAAGGAAAGTTCGAGCCGCAAGGTGAAGACCCTGACGATGACTATCCATTCCCACTTATCCATGCAAATCCAAGAAGCCCAGTTAGAAGCCCTCCAACCCGAGAACGTGTCAATCGAAGCCTTAAGGGGAATGGATAAGAAACTTAAGATCAGAGGTGACAAAGTCTATTGTTTCATGGATCGAATCTGGATTGCAAAGTCCGGAGGATTCAGGGAGATTGTCCTGGAAGAAGCACACAAGACCAGATACTCTGTTCACCTAGGTTCGGATAAGATGTACCTGGATCTCAAGAAACAATACTGGTGGCCAAACATGAAAGCTGAGATCGCTACATTCATGGGCAAGTGTCTGACTTGCGCTAAAGTGAAAGTTGAGTACCAGAAACCCTCGGGTCTGCTCCAGCAACCCGAGATACCCGAATGAAAATGGAAGATGATTACCATGGATTTCATCACCAAGTTACCCAAGTGTCCGAGTGGGTACGATACCATTTGGGTAATTGTCAATCATTTGACAAAGTCCGCTCACTTCATTCCGATCAAAGAGTCATTCAAGATGGAAAGACTCATGCGAATCTACATCCAAGAGGTAATCCGACTGCACGGTGTACCTGCGTCCATTATCTCTGATCGAGATAGCAGGTTTACCTTCAGATTCTGGCAGTCTCTCCAGAAGGCTCTTGGAACCAAACTAGACATGAGCACGACTTATCATCCTCAGACCGATGGACAGAGTGAGAGAACTATCCAAACACTGGAAGACATGCTTAGAGCATGTGTCATCGATTTCGGAAAGTCATGGCACACGCATCTGCCTTTGATCGAGTTCTCGTACAACAATAGTTACCACACTAGTATCAAGGCTGCCCCGTTTGAAGCCCTCTACGGTCGCAAGTGCAGATCCCCTCTGTGTTGGGCCGAGGTAGGGGACACGCAGCTAGCCAAGAGTCGAGTCCCTAACAGCGCTCTCACTGGTCCTGAAATCATTTACGAAACCACCGAGAAGATCATCCAAATCCGGGAATGATTGAAAGATTCACGAGATCGCCAAAAGAGTTACGTTGATAACAGACAGAAACCTCTAGAGTTCTAGGTTGGAGACCATGTCCTGTTGAAGGTCTCGCCCTGGAAAGGCATGGTATGCTTCGGAAAGTTTGGGAAACTTAATCCGAGGTACATTGGACCCTTCAAGATCCTCGCCAGGATCGGTCCTGTAGCCTATAAACTTTGATTACCCCATGAGCTCCGTAACATCCATCCCGTTTTCCATGTCTCAAATCTCATGAAGTGCTTATCCGATGAAACCCTAGTGATTCCCTTAGACGAGATCGAGATCAGCAAAAACTTGTACTTTGTGGAGGAACCAACCGAAATCATGGATCGAGAAGTCAAACGTACAAAGCAAAGCCGCATACCGATAGTGAAGGTTCGCTGGAATGCCAAGCGGGGACCGGAATTCACTTGGGAGCATGAAGGCTCAATGAAACAGAAGCATCCGCATCTCTTTCCACATCTATGATTTGTATCTTAATTCTGAATTTCGGGACGAAATTCCCTCTAACGGGGGGATAATGTGACAACCCGAAGTTCGTACCATTATTTGTAATCCTTTTCGTAACCCTTTTCGTTAATCCATTCGTCGTTATCAAATTTATTTCCGTTTATGCTATTCAATTAAGTCATTAAATTGAGATTGCTATTATGACTTAATGGGTGTCCCAACGCGATTAGAACTCATATAAACCCCCCATACTAGTAATCGGAAAAAATTTAGGGTTATGGCGACTTGATCGGGTGTGACCAAAAGCCCCGTTTAACGTCGGTATCAGGTAGAATTCCACCGTGTCCGAATCTTAGACCCTATTTAAAGAGGATTAAGCTTCCATTTGAAACTTTTGCTCTCTCTCACTACTCTCTCTCTCTCTAACCTCTCTCCTCAATCCAATTCAAAGTCGAAAATCATCCAATTTCAAGCCCCAAAACATCAAGGTAATCATCCTCACTTGTTGTTCAACCTTTTCAGCTTCCAAATCCGAGTTTAATCTATGAAAAAGGACTATATTCATGAGTTTATGGCCCTAGAGCATGCTTGGGCCGTAAACACATATAAAGAGGGTTTTAGAGCCTTAAAACCCCTCCAAACCAACTTTGGGGCTTAGACATGACTTAATGGCTTATCAATTCGGACTTAGAACACCTTGAACATCATTTTTGAGGAGTAAACATGAGTTTACTACCCAAGAACATGCTTGGGCCGTACACTCATCTTCATGGGGAGTAAACTCAAAATCAATTCTTTAAAAGCCACTTAAACACACCAATAGCCTTGGAATAAATTCTAGAACCAACCACAATCGATTTAGGGGCCTTTAACATGATGAAAACCACTCCTTTGAGTGTTCACGGCCGTAAACCCCCCAAGAATGGGTTCCTGGGCCGTGAACTCACATATACAAGTCAAATGGTGCCCTAAATTCATCCTAAGGCTTGTAAAATGGCTTGGAATCACATGTGATTGAATTAGGACCACCAAAACACAATAAGAATTGGTACATGAGAGTTTACGGCTGTAAAATCATAGTTTACTACCGTAAACTCCTCAAAAGGTCCTTAAATTCCTCAAATCATTTCCCCATGCCTTAAACTCAAACATAGATTTAACCCCCAAGTGTTTCAAGGCCATTTAGCATCCAAAAACACCACTCATGAGTTCACGGCTGTGAACTCATGTGGGTGTGGTGTTTAGGACCTAAAACTCTTCTAAGAGTTTATTCTTCAAGAGTAAACTCCATTCCTAAGCCATACATGTCCGTAGATGTCACCCGGGTCACTCCAAACACTTGATTTGAAGTGTTTTCGCACATTGGAGTGTATAATCATATCTAATTAGTGGTTTGAAGTCTAATTAGATACATTTGTATGTCATTTCATATTACATAGGAACCTCGCGCGTTATCAAGCCTCGAACCGACACTTAGCATTCAAACCGTCGTGTTTTCTCGTCTGGTGAGTTCATACCCTTACCCTTTTTCAATGTTTTTCACTGTTTTTAGGGGGGAATACAAGCAAAGTATAAGGGAATACTTGTACTCAAAACTTTTTTTTTCATGTGTTGTGTTTCATATTACATATGCTTTTAACACTGATAATCGTAACAGACAACCGTTTGAACTTGCAGAACACTTATACACATTATTTCTGAAATACGTTATAAATTGTTATGTTTTATATTTCACAAATGGTTTTCCACATTATATCAGTTAAAAGCATGACATTTGAACTTTGAACATGAAACTTAGTACACTGTTTTGTCCTCGGTAACACTCCACAAAGATACGCGAGTGGAGGATCATTATTGTAATGGTATCTTTCTATATTATTACTAGTAAATTTGTTATTCCTATAAATTGGAGACACATCCTCGGAGAACATTCCACAGAGATACACGAGTGGAGGACCATACCCGTAACCAGAATCTCTTAGATAGGGAGCGTGACTTGAGTGTATAGATCTATACGGGGCTGACTACCCCACACCTGGCTGCTAGCTACAGCCGAACCGAAAGGTTCAAGGGTGAAGAAAGTCATAAGGTGATGTGGACTACTTATTGCCATATCTAGTCTATCGTATGGTTATGGAACTCGCAATTTGGATAACAGAGATTTACTTGTTAGTAATAATGGATTTAGTAACTAGTTTACTTTGTACATGTTAGTTTTATATACGTGTTAAAACTAATACATTTCACAAGGACAACCAGGTTTTCAGTATACATCTTTCACATTTGGTAACCAACATTCAGGAAAATATGGGATTTTCCTGGGATAACATTTGTACATAACCAGAATCGTGTAACAATTCAGATAACTAAACTTTACAATTCACAAGGGTAAACATGTTTTTCAATGTACATCTTTTATATTACATTTTGGATTCGATAACCAACTTTTAAGAAAATATGGGATTTTCTTGGTGTGTAACTTTTTCAGAAAACTGAAAGGAACTTGTACATTTTCAGAAAACAAAAATTGCTTATGAACTCACCAGCGTTATGCTGATTTTCAAACAGCTTGTATTCTCTGGTCTGCATTAGACAGATACCCGATGATTCCTTTTGGCGAAGACGGAGTGCGTAGAAGACACGTCTTACTTTTGTTCATATATACTATGTATCACAAATATACAACTTTACTTTCAAACAAATGTAAACTTTCATATGTAATGTAATGGTTGTTTACTTTACTTACTACGTGCATTGAATTTGATACTCAACGTGGAGTCCACCCCGGAAATGTTTCCGCCTTCGGTTTTCAGGGTGTGACAATGACTGAAAGTACTGCAAAGGAAAACGATACTAACGTTTCTAATTCCCATGCAGATACATCTTTAAGTCAAGGAAAGCAGAAGTCTGGAGAGAATGGTGCTAATAATAATTCTATTTTGAAAAATGATGTTTCTGTTTCAGATAATATTGTTTCTAAAACTGATGATTTGATTGGTGATGATTATGTGTCTAATTCTGATGCTTCAAATGTTGCTTGTGGTGACGTGTCTAATAATTTTGATGTTTCTGTTACTAGCACACCCATTGCATCTACACATGACACACAACCTGAATCATGCACGTGTACATGTGGTAAGAGCAAGGGAGTCAATAAAACCACTAAACCAGACAAGAGCAGTACCAATTTTTATTCTAAGAGATAAATATGCTTTAACTGTGGAATTGTTGGTTATATTGCTCGAAATTGTTCCAACCGAGCATTTGTGCATTTTTCAACATCGAAGAAAGAAAACGAGTCTCGAGGAAGGTCTCTAACGACAAATTCCTCAAGATCTCGTCTTCGTGATAATGATCGGAAAATTCATAATAATAAGAAAAGGGCTGATATTAAACCAAACAAACATGCTTTCTCTAAACCAGCCATAGGTACTTTGCAAAAATTGATTGCGGCTGAGCCAAGGTAAATTTCGTCAAAGGGTACGTTTGGATCTTCAACAAATTATAGTCAAAAATCTAAACTCTCAAAGAAAATGAATAATGTTTCTAAATCACATGTGAGTATTTTAAAACCGAACTACCAATGGGTGCCCAAATCTAAAGTTGTCTGATCATGATCATCCTCTAAAAGTGTTTATGATATTAATGCAATTTTGAAAAATCAAAAAGATAAATTTGTCAAAGTCCAGGGTAAACCTAGGGTTGTAATGACCTGGGTCCCCAAATCTAAATAATCCCGCTTATTGTGCAGGAACAGCTGTGGAGGAATGTCGCCAGACTTTGGTATGTCGACAACGGTTGTTCCAAGCACATGAAAGGAGACATCTCTCAACTGCATGACATTCAAACATTTAATGGGTGATAAGTTTCCTTTGTAGGAGGTGAAGGCGGAAAGATCACTCAAAGGGGAACAGTTTCAAATGGATTGTTGCGTTTTGAGTACGTCATCTACGCTCCTGACTTAAAGTGTAGCTTGTTGAGTGTCTCATAGATCAGCTTATGGACTATGGTTTAAATTTTCTTGGCCCCTATTTTTTGAAAATGATACGTTTTGAGGACTAATTTTTTTTAGGTCAGTTTAAATTTGCGCATTTTATTTTCATTCTCACCCATGCACAAATTTAGGGGGAGAAATAAACAAAAATCAGAAAATTTGAGAAATCCAAAAATAGTGTTATTTCTGTTTTATTTTTATCAAGAAAAATATAAAAATTCCAAAAATAGGTTTTTAATGAAGTTTGCTTGCAGGTAATGAAATGGGAAGTGATATCAACACGTGTGATAACAGGTATTTAAAATCTGTGTAAAGTACCAAAGCTGAATTGTCTAGACTCTGTTTTCGATGCGCTGGTAGGCACAAAAGATTTAAATGTACTTGATTAGGTTTAGATGACCTTAAGGAATCTAGTGACTTGACAAAATCTTGACCTAGATAGATCCACTTAACTTTTCCTAGATGAACGGACTCTGTCCTTAATTCCGGTATTGACGGAGCAATTGGGGAATTCTGATAAATTAGGTCTGTAGAAGGTTATTTTCTTTCTTTCTTACTGTTAGTCATATGTTGCTTCCTCTGCTGATTGGAAGAGATCCGGCCTGGAATGCAACATATGCAACTCTGTCTCTCTGCATCTCCTTTTATGCAAATTCTTTCTGTATGTTAGCCATATGTTGTCTCCTTTGCACGATCGATCGAAAGATTCGACCAAGTACACAACATATGCACCATTCTATTTCTCAATCCCTCTAAACTCTGGTTAGTCATATCTTTCACTCTCTACGTGATTGTAAGAGATCTGACCTGGGTGTACAACATATGTTTTCAAAATCTGCCTTCTCCCATAATAATAGTCTGCTCATCTAAAGTAAGGAGTATTCTGGAAGTCCTTGATTATTGGGGAATACCAGGAAGCAGGAAACATGTTCTAGTACATCTACAATTGAACAATTAAAAGGTTGTCTGTAGATATCGCTGCTCAATTTAGGTGAACAACAATATCATTGGTTTTCGTCAGATGAATGGTCCTTAGGAATTTTATCTAGGAACATAAGGTCTAAATGTCTTGTCACTTGTAGCATGTCCTAAATTCATAAAAATCATTTGTGTTTAAGTGGACCACAATACCAGCGATTGACCAGATCTATTCATGAAGGGGAGGTACCGAAAAATGGATAATGGTTGTCTAATAACTTTGATCCCAAACTCACAAAATTATTATCTGCACTGGTGAAAATTTGAAATTAGAAATAATTAATTTTATTTTATTTTATTTTTTATTTTTTATTTTTATTTTGATTCCATAAAATGTGTTGTTTTAAAATTACTTGTGTCATTGGGCTTGGAGTTTAAGCTATTTGGGTTGCAGCTCATTAAGGTTGGACCGGGTATGGGACAAGGTATATAAGCTATAGTGTCCTGCCGAAAACACTTCTTCCCTTAAAATCTGAAACAAAATGGCTAGAATTAAGTTTGTTGATGCTCATAACATGGCCATCCTCTTGGTTGATCCTCCAGAAGCTCACTCTGATTTCAAATCCGTGGTCCATGGATTGAGAAAATGTTGTCTGTCTATTGCTCTTACTACCAGTCCTGTTATTTATCAGCAATTGATAAAGGAATTCTGCAGAAATGCAGTTGTACTTGAAGATAAGAAGGAAACAAAGTCCCTTGAAGGAACTGTCAAAGGAAAGAAGATCTTAATGACTGAGCAGATCCTCCGTGAGGTATTACAGATTAATGATGAGCCAGAATTTCCAACAGAGATTGATATGGATCAGACTCAAGAAATAATCGATCAAATGGGATACAAAGGGGTGTTTCCTCCAACTTTTAAGAAATTGTTGCCTCCGTATTGGAGATTTTTAGCTCACGTATTTGTGATTTGTATTTTTGGTCGAAAATCAGGAGCTGATGAAATTTCCTTACTTAACATTGGTGCAGTCATAGCTCTTGCTTCGGGCATGGATTTCAACTACTCAAGGTTCATCTTGAATAAGATGATTGTAAACATTGAAGAAAAGACAAGGGATACGTTTCTTATGTATCCAAGGTTTCTTCAATTAATCTTCAACTACAAACACCCAGAGATTGAGAGAAGAGGAGAAACTTTAGACCTTAAGTCCATCAGTTCTAGCGCTTTTGGTCTTATGAAACAGAACCAAAAGGGAAAATTTACGTTTGAAGGAATGTATCCATTGGTGAAGTTTGGTAATTTTGCTGAATTAAGTGATGGCTCCGGTCTTAACGATCTCTCAAGCCTTACAGAAACTGAGGATATTGTCATCTCACCCTCAGAGCATGAACAGGAGGGAGAATGTTCTCCATATGTCACAATTGTGGCAGAGGAACATGATCAATTGAAAAATGCGGAGGTTCAAAGTGATTATGATACAAATAATGATGATGAAGATGATTTTGAGGAAATTTGATGGACAATGTGACTGTGAATGATGATGAAGGATATGAGGATGATTCTTTTAATGATATTGATCTTTCAGGTTTTGATAAGGACAACATTTCTTTAGGCCGTAGCAATAAGGGTTTCCTTTCAAATGCAGACCTCAAAACTTTCTTTGACAATATCAATGATGTTTCTTAACAAGCAACAGAGATAGGGGAAGCTGAAGATATTCAAGAAACGATGCTATCTACCTCAAAACATATGTCTGATACCTCATGACATATGGATGCAACTTTAGGGATTCCTCCCCTTGATGGTCTTATTCCAGCTACCGTGCCATCTGTGAGTGATCCTCTAACGACACATACCTCCATGCCTTCTTTGAAAAGACGAAGACTTGATCCAAGGCCTGGGGTACTGATTCAGGAACTGACCCCAATCGTTCAGCCCGTAATCACTACATCAACCACTACTCCAATCATTTCAACTACACCTGACCATGAAAGACCAAGAACCATTTTTGAAGTTGGGAGCTCTTCAGCTCCTGGGAATCTCTCCTCTGCAAGTCCTGCACATGATGTTGCCTCTGAAAGGCTTGCCAGGTTCTTAACTGAACATGAAACAGACTTTCCCACTCGTGAAAAAGGTATATCTATAATGGAAGGCAGCTCGAGGGGAGCAAATCCATCAAATCCAAAGCTAAGGAAGGAGATCGCAATGCTCAAAAAGAAAATAATTGAAATAGATCTTCAGATTGAGAACCTCGATTCTCGAATCTATGTGCTCAAAGCTTAAAGCTCTTTGAAGAATGATCAAAATTCATATCTTCAGCAAGACAATGTTCAGAAAGCCAAACAAATTTCTAATCTCCAGCTCAACCTTGGTGCTCTATCAGTTGGTTACTTTTATTTGAATAATAGACTTATTGCTGAATTTGGAGACAAATTTCAGACAACTGCTGAACGCCCAAGTGTTTCTTAGATCCCTGAACCTGCCCCAGCTACTTCTCCAATTTTTGTTTAGTCTGATAATGCGTCAGTCAGAACCACACTGGTTGTTGACCGTTTTGAGAAGGAACCTAAACATGCTCCACCCCGAATAACAATTAAGCGAGGAGGAAGAACGGTCACATCACAGAAAAGGGGAGGCTTGCTCTTAATGAAGAATTCTGATCAAAATATTCGTGGTGATCAGCCTCAACTGACTGTAACTGGCCTAGAGAAGAAAAGGTTCCAACATAAATATGGAGATCGGTCAGGAATCCGTATGTGGGGCTTTCATGATAAAATCAACTGCTAGCTGGTTAAAATAAAGAGCAACACTGTGAAGTATTATAATCATCAAAAGGACTTTTCCTCGTTTACCAAGGTGGATCTCGCTGAATTATTTGCTGCTCCTTTTTACAATCCTTCCAATGATCCTCGGGCGATAGATTTCAAAAACTTAATGGAAAATCAGGTGAGGAGAGGATTTGATAAGATGAAGACTGCTAAGTCATTTTTGAAGACTACTAAAAGTGTGTATGACACAATCACCAAAAGGCTTATCAAAAATGTCATGTGGCCTCCAACAAAACAGATGAAAAATATTCCCATCATCAAGAATTTATGTGATGGTTCTTTGCACAATATGTTGTATCGGGTGTATGATGAAGCCACAACCTCAGCTATTATAAAGTTCAAAGATGGTGTCTTCCATCTAATCGATAAGAGGGATGTAGTTCAATTTGGTGAGCGGGACATTCATACCTTGGCGTTTCATCAAATTATATGTGAACAGGAAGTTTTGAAACCTGCTGCGAAAGAGTTCACAGGCATGATTTCTGAGATCATTAGCAAAGGAATATGGTTGGGTTCAATGGGAAGATCTGATGTGCTGGTAATTGAAAAAGACTGAGCTCATGCTAGCTTAAAACCAAGGGGGGGGGGGTTGATAGGTCATTATTTAGTGGTTTGGGCTAGGCATTACTCTTTTATAGGTATTGGTAGGATTTTGGTCTTGGTGTATGTTATTCTTGTGGCTGTCTACGGCCATAGTCATGTGTACGGCCATACATGGGTGTACGACTAGTGGTGCTATAAATAGTTTGTGTTTGTGTCTCTCAGTCGTTGACGTATGTGCGTGTAATCAAGGTGTAGTAGACGGTTTACGACCCAACTATAAAATCATATGCATTGCTTGAGTTAATTTCTTTCTTCTACTCTATTCTTGTTTCTAATTATTTTATCACTGGCTGGTTCCTGGATTTGAGTCCTTACAAAAATAAAGGAAGGCCTATAAAAATCCCTAAAGATCATATAGTAAGACACTTTTCGGGGAAAACCCAAAAGAACTCTTAGCAATTTAATAAGCCTTATACAACATCTAACTTATCCATCAAATAGCAACGTCGGGATCGAACCCTCGGTGTAGCTTTCTAACCTAATAGTTTTTTTTATCTTTTGTTGTGCATCTTCAGGAATACTCATTAGAAAAGGTCAGAAAGCACCAAAGGTAGTCGTAAGATCACATAGCAACATGTCCTTTACAGCGAAAAATTTCCCAAACCAAGTCTTTACACTTGTAAAGTTGGGATATGATTTCTTATAGGTAGTATATCATTTATATACATTACTAGAAAAACAACTCCCACTAGCTGTGACATACACACATGACTCATATTCACTTGTAGAAAATACAAACACTTAGACATTTCATTAAAGCAAAGATTCCAGTTGTTAGATGCTTGTTTAAGTCCATAGATGGGCCTTTTCAGCTTACACACTCTATTCAGATACATAGGATCTACAAAACCCTAGGATGAGCCATATACAAATCCTCTGTGAGTTTTTTGTTAAGAAAAGTGGTTTTCACATCTCTTCTCCATAGTTTATAGTCACAGAAGGCAGCTATTGTTGGAAATAGTGTCCAACTAGATGGTAATCTTTCTAGATAATAACAAGGTCCTTTTTGGTTGGCTTCATGACACCATTTGCAATGAAATAGAGGAAAAAAAGTTGTTAATTTATTAACTAATAATTAAATTACTTGGTAATTCTTTTGGTAATTAATTAAAAAAATTTAATTAATTAAATAGGCTGAATAGTAATTAATTCCTTAAGGGTAAATGGAATATCCCAGAACCCTCCAAAAAGAGGAGATAGGCACTTTCGTCTTATCCTGATAAGGATAAGTCAAGTTTTGAATAAGGTAAGGATTATCCTTTAGGAATTTAAATTCCTTAAGGATTAATTAGTTGACTATAAATAGGATGCTAAGGATCAAACCCTAGTTAATCATTCCCATAAAATTTCATTCAGCCCTCTCCTATATCTCTATGGGATCAAAATTTATATCCCCTCTATTGGGATATTGAAATTATAACTCATCCCTTTTAGGATTTCTTGTTTTGCTTTTTGGAGTCTTGGGTCTGACTACATTAGAGGGATTCAACTTTGGGTCCTTCATCCATTGCAAAGGTTTTGAATCACAAGGTCTCAATCAAGAGATCAAGAGGTATGTAAGTTATCCTTCTTTTAGTTTTACTTTAAAATACATTGCTAAAACTAATAAAACCTAAATATTAGGGTGCATCTACACTTATGTATTTTTGTTTGTTTCTGTTGGCATGATTAAGTGTATTGATTATATAAAACCCCAATAGTGGTATATGAGCATATCATGTTTTAGTTATTTACACTGCTTCAAATCAAAAAAGAGGAAACATGGTATTCACACGCCACGATGTGACTAGACGATTTCCAGATTTTCAAAATTTGTAGGGTTTTCGAAAATTTGTGTATTAACTTTTTGATTAAAATATTGTCTTAACTATTTAAATCTGAATATTGAAATAAGGAGATTAGTTTATAAAATTATTTAAATATGGCTTCAATTGGAATATTAAATTAATTAAATTTGAATACTATTTAAACTTCAATTAACACTTGAATATTATTTTAACTTGATTTAAGTTTTCAATATTTATCTTGAAACTTATTTAGTAAGAGAATTAAATTAGAATGAAAAGAATATAAATTTAAAAGGTTTAAATTTAGTATATGGTATAATTACTATAAGTATAACAATTATACCACATGTGTCCTCACATGTTTTATAAAACATTATTGTCGAATCAAGACTACGCGTACCCTCTCTAATATTATAAGAAAGGTTTAAGGAGGTCTCTATGATTCCTAATGAGGCCAATGTTTAAAAGGCTTTGCGCTTACCACCCTCACAACCTTTTTGTATTTAGAGAGTGTAGTTACCAAAATGATTCGATTGGATTTTTGTTTCAATATTAAAAGTATTAACTAATGTAACACAATAAACTTCTCATTTTATATAAAGAAAACGTAAGTCGTGTGTTGTCCATTAAAACACATATTTCATTTATATTCTGACGATGAAGCGTGTGTGGTTAACCGTCACATCTTTTTGAGAATATAAGTTAGAAATAATGTGTCTCTCGTGAAATTATTTTGTTGAAGGAGCATGTATGGTTAACCGAACGCCAATGTAAGAATAGTTTTATAACTACAGTCGCACGGTTTGCATGGTTGGTTCAGTAACTATTCAATGATCCACAATGTCCCTATCATTGAATTTAGATGAGCACAACCCAAGATTAACATTCCAATGAATGTTCAATGAATCTCAAAAGATATAGAAGCTTCATAAGAGATTGAAACTCGAAAAGTACATTGCCTACCTAAATAACTTTGTTGTGTGTTTACAACATCCCTTTAGACATTAAAAAGCAAAACATGGATCCTAGCATTGGAAAATAATTAATCAGAGTTAAAAATTATTTTAAGGATTAATAAATCAAGAATGGAATCTATATCAAATGATTTCTATAATATAATCAAGTAAAATCTACTTCTATAAAACCTAAAAAAATATTAACTGAAAGGATGATTAATCGAGTCTAAAATTCATAGTTTAGGAATTGGTCTCATAGATGAATGAAAGAGCACGCCTTTGATAAAACTTTTCCTAAGTTTCCCTCCTACCACTACATTCCAAAACTATATAACCAATCATCAAACACATTTTAGAGGTGAAATGGATTTTCATTAGAAGCCGACTATGGTTATCATGATCATTTAGCTGGCATAGACATATGATAATTTCATTCTGATTTTCACATAAACAACTTGGAAGTGTCTATAAACGAGTTGCATAACATGATGAGGCCCTTTGGGACTAACATGGCTATTCATAGAAAATTCAAGTTAAAAAATGCTTCTACATTTACTATCATGTACATAAATGTCAAAATGGAAGAAAGCTTGTTGTACATACATGAAAAGGAAATTAGTGTCAACACACCTAATCCGAACCCAAACGCTAAAGGACAATAAGAAGGCTTATTGTGAGATTTATTCTGATAAACTATTTTTTTCCATAACACGAGAAGGACCAAAACAGCATAAATACCTAGTATGTCTGATGGATAAGACTGAAACAGGGAGAAGATAATTTAATCATGGATTACGAGCTCAGGAAACTATCCATATGATCAAATGACAATTCATTCTCATGAATGTTTAGTCTACAACCAGATATTCAGATTCATCGAACTATTGGAAAATTACTCTAAACCCTTGAGTATTTTATTTAGGATAAATTACTCACATTTGCAAGAATGTTCAGTGACTAGAAGGGAGTAAAAATACTGAAACAAGGAGAAAGATATTTGATCGTGAATACCGAGCTCTTGCTACTACTCATAAGATCAAACACATCTCGTTTTCCTAAACGTTTTAAATATATGGTCTTGTGATTAGAACTATTTATACAAAAATTCATTAAATTGTTCTGACTTGATTAAATGTAGAATATTTTACATGTTTCCAATTTAATGGAAAGTCATGAAATCCGTGAATCTATTATAGGAACAATAGTTCAAAACCAAATTTGAATATTTAAATAATGTGTACTAATATGGCATCATCTTCTTGGAAAAAAATAATTACCAAAGATCTAATTGGATGGGATATTGGAACTCGTTTGACTTCAAGTCTTCTGATAAATGCAAGCACTGTATGTCAAGATTGATGAATATCTATGGGAATTGACCTAACTAATTATTTGTTCAGATTTGACGAAGAAACATACTGATTCAAATACGTCAAAAAGTTTGGATGAAATGTACTTGTGAAATCATAGTCTCATTAATAATAAAAAATTGCATTACTAAAGACCTAGTTGGATAGAATTTTAGAAATCATCCTACCTCAAGTCCTATCATCAATGTAACTTTTGTTTATCAAAAACAATGAGAATTGCCTCACTGAGTGATTTGAATATCTATTGGAATTACTTTAGACTAATTAAGCCATTCAAAATTGTTGAATCTATATGTCCAATAATCATTATTGAGTGATATTGCTAATAACATATGATCCTATAGGGTCATACCTTTATCATGTTGTCACATTTTGTATGTCTATTATTAACATGATTATTAATAAATAATATCAAATTTTCTATTTAGTTAGAGAATAATTTTTTGCAGACATAATAATTAAAAGAGTATAAGTGTAACATCCCAATGATGAGGTACTTCTAATTTTGACCCAATATTTAGACAATATTGTATATTGACCCCCCACAGTAGAAAAGATTGCAATATTGGCCCTTAGTGGCATAGTGATAATTTTGGTTTGGGTTAGTAAGTTGGGCGTATGAAGCGTACGCTGAGCATATTAGAGCGGACCTTAGTACGTTGGTCGTATACCTCATACAGAGGGCGTACGTACAAGATGTCCAAACTCCAATTTTTAGGGTTTTGGCCCTATATAAGGACCATTATAACTTCATGCCTCAAATCCTTAGTAGGCTCCTTCTGTGAAAAACCTCTTCAAGAAACCGTAAGAAAGAAAAGTACATTGTTGAGACATAGGAGAGTTATGGAGGTGTCGGTTAAGAAGAAGAAGGTGGTGAGAAGAGCTTGAAGATTGGAAGCATTTTGGATCTGAGATTCCCACCTTGTGTGCAACCTCCTGGAAGTTTAAATCTTACAACTTTTTCACTCCATCTAGATATTTCATTCTATTAAGTTATTTATGTCCCGAAATGGTGATTCTTGAGCATGACATGTTCTTGACCGATTAATTCTCCATTTCAGATCTTAGGAAGGGTTTTAAGTCATAAAAATGTGGTTTCGATGGTTATTTTTGCTCCATGAATTCTTTAGAGGGTCTTAATGCATTAAGATGTTGTACTTTGGTGTATTGGGCATTTAATCGACATGCAAAGTCATAAATTTGGAAACTTTATGACTCTCTATGGTATTTTAGCCATAGATCTGGAAGTGGGGCATGACAGCTTAATTCATTAAGCTCTTAATATGTTTTTGGGAAGATTAGATGTATGCTCAGCATAACCTGAGTATGCAGCACGTACATGGTCAACCTCCCCGATGGTGGTCAATGCTCGAGTACGCCCCACGTACTTCTAGATTACGTACTGTGCACGAGTTGACTCAGCTGGGTTGACTCAACTGACTTGCTGATTTTGACCAGTGTGACTTTGACTTTGACCAAGGTTGGCGAAGTTTGAATAAGGTATATTTTGGATATTTCGGATTGAGAATTGGTCAGTTGGATAAATGGGTGATGATTAAAGCTGAGATTCGGAGTCGGGACCTCATCAACTATTGTTTAGACTTTGAGGTGAGTTTTCCTTACTATTCTTATAGGTCGAAGGCAATAAGGCCGACCCATTGGATTGGATATCCGGATCTGTGATAGTATAACGTTATGATGTAGTGATCGGTTAGATATGAGTCCAATTATATAGGGTGTGAGTATGTAGTAGTGATCTATATATTTGTCTAATAGTTTGTTGGCAAGTTATATGTTTATTAGTTATATGTACAGAAATTTTGATTTGTGGTTGAGGCTTTACTGCTATGTATGTGAGCCAACAAACCGGGAGAATTCTAGCTCTATGGTTTATTGGGTCTAGGGTATTCTAACATGGGGTATTTCTTCCCGATGATGACTGGACCCGTAGGTGGACTGGACATGGGGTATTCCAACCTGATGGTTGAATGGAGTGTTTGTATGGTGGTACTTTGGGGGAACTCACTAAGCTTTGTGCTTACAGTTTCAGTTTATGGTTTCAGGTACTTCAGAGGACCATGGCAAGGCAAAGGCGTGACCATATACATCCTAATTTTTATGTTGTTGATATTGGGTGACTATGATTTTAAGTAATGTTTGCAAACACTTGTTTTCTACACACTTATATTTAGTAAAAATGGTGTTTTGAAAAGTTTAAATTGGTTGTGATTTTTAAGGCATTACAAGTTGGTTTTTGAGCCTTAGTTTACGCGAATTGGAGGAACATCCGTGTGAATCCAGTCTCAGACTAAGGAATTACAAAGGTTTTAAAATTATTTTCAAAATGATTTTCAACATTAATCAGGAAAGAATGTGATGTGTACGATCAACTATAGCCAGTAAGTAGACCTCAAGTTACTGCACTTTTATTTCATGTTATGTTATGTTAGAACAACATTCTAGTTGTAGGATATGGACCCTCATGAATTACATGATAGAATTTCCTGATATATGATGCCTTATTTCCTATAGATTCTTGTTGTTGATTGTTGTCTGACTCTTTCGAGTGTGAACTAAATACTAATCGAATACATTAAGTCACATGCTGTATGAGTTAAATACTTTTAGGTTAAAGGATTTGGTCCTACTGCGCAACTCTTATCTATATCCAACCATGGTAGGGTTGAATCTTTTAATCTAAGATTATTTAAGTTATTTTATTGTATTCATGCACATGTTAACTGGAACCAATGGGGTTCATTTGGTAGTTGATGGTAGTATGAGATGTGGATCCTAGGATAGCCTAGGGAGTATGTAGTCCTCGTTATACAAGCTTGTTGGAAGTTTTATGGGTGTGTTTGTGTTCGAGGGATCGGTCCGAGGAGGAATGATTATCAACTCTTGAGAGGATGAGGACTAGATGAATGTGTATCCAAGATGCGTGGGCCTAGAGGTGGGGGATTTCATATGAGGATCTGCCTGATTTTAGTGTATCTTTGTGCCAGTCGACTCGACTCCTTAAATGTTGTTTTGTTTGTGCTTTATAGGACTGATGTGAGTTAACTATCAAATGACTACATTAAATTACATGCTATGAAGGTTAAATAATATTAGAGTGAAGGATTTGGTCGTATTGCACAACTCTCATTTGAGTCTAATCATTGTTGGGATGACTCCTTTAGTCAAAGGATTATTTAATCTTTGTTGCATGTAATTGTATTCATGAAGTGGTTAGTTGACATTAGTAGGGGTTCTTCGGCAACTCGTAGCAGGGGAGGTGGGGGAAGCCTATGGAAGCCTAAGAAGTATTTTAGTGCGGTTGGTACACTATTGAGCAGGCATTAGGAGTACTATTATGAGTATGTCTCTTAGAGGAACCGAGATGATTCTTGAGGAAGGTATGGGTAGGTGTGGAAGGTAATATTGGGCCCGTATTACTGGAAGCACATGATCCATACTCGCAAGGAAAATTATGGGATTCTGAGGGTTGTTCGGGGAAGATAACATGGTTTGATGCCATGATTCGTGGCAGTGGTTCCATATATGTCGATCTTTTTGTTATGGTTATTCTGGAAAGAGAATGGGTCTGGTAATTGTTTTGCGCCTCGGTGGAGATGCTAGTTTAGGTTAAATGGTGTAGACCTAGATGAGTTTGTTGATTTTGAGGTATCAAGGGATTTGCTCGAGGCCATGCATTTGAATCGCAAGACGTAAGGAGGAAACGATTGTTATGATCGGCTTGAGGATTGCAGCTGGAAGCTAATTAGCAGACTGATGAATTGGAATGTCGCTATCTATTACGTTGATTATGTGCTTTCAGTTTTTTCGATATCGTAGGAGGAAGGAGTAGTCATGTGATTTTCAGATTTAGGATGGAAGCCTAGCATGGGGCCAGTTGGCCACGGTGTTGGCGGAAGTATGACAACGTAGGTGTGCAGGAGGATTGATGTGGTATGGATGCTTAGAGATGTGATCAAGGGTCTATTTCCTTTGGGTGTAGGTAGGTCAGGCATCAGATTGACGTACGAGATGGTAGGCGAGGAATGTATGTTTTGGATAGTAAGTTTGTGTTTTCTTATGAAATTGCATGAAATCCTTAATGTTGAAGGTAGTTATGATTCAAAAAAAATTTGAGGTCTTCATCTATAAATCAGGATCTCTTAGGGTTTTCTTGGTCCTTATCTAGAAGATTGTCTTGCACATGTTACACCATCTAAGGGTCCAGGATGGTTTGTTCTTGGTAGATCTAGTTTGAGATTTCGTTGAGTTACAACACCAGTGGGTAGTAGTTTGAACCCTAAGTAAGGGACAACTAGGTATTCTACTTGGAGGATCATCGATCTATTCGAGTTCATAGTGTTGGAAGAATGGATCTTAGGTATCTGGGGTGTGGGTATGTGGAATCTTGGTTCAAATTATATGTGTGGTTCTTAATTGGTAAATAGCCTTTAAATTGGAACAAGAGTGTGAAAGTTTATCCCATTATCGAGTCGTGTGCAACCATGTTTTTATCTGATTTTGCGTTGGTGGCAGCCTATACTATGCAACAAATTGTACACGATAAGAGATAAGCCCTAGGTTGTGTTTGGTTAGCATCGAAAGGAATGTTGAATAGGTTATCTACAAAAATGGTGGGTTGATGGTTGAGTTTCTTTAGACTCGATAATCATTTTGTTGAGACTGTTAAGTCTCAGATCGTTAGTCTTATTGGTATTGGTGGATGTCAGTGCGTTGTTCATGGGAGTCAGGAGACTCGGTGACCAGATGGTTTGAATAAATTAAGTAGTTATAGGTTATTGGGAGTATCATTCATGAATCAAAATGTCTCTTTTAGAGTATTTTCATTATAAATCATGTTTGTTCGTGAGCTATTATTAGGGGTTTAGTTACCAGGGTTCGGTATCGGTCATGGATTCTCAAGTCATGAAGTTCATTGTGAATGTCTCGAGTGATTTTCCAGGTGGGGGTACACCTGAGCTGATAAGGGTTGGATGTGACATGAAAAATTTTATATTGATCATCCTTGATCGTAGGAGTTGTTGTTTGGTAACGACGTCTCATGGAAACAAGGGTGTATTTAAATGTTTTGTAAAACTTCTGGTTTGGGATTTGGCGAAATTCGCGATTAGAGTGTTTTGAGTATTTCTTTCTATGTGTTTAGTGGTGTTCTTAGTCAAAGATAAGGGGTAGGACCAACGAATAGATGAAATCAATCCAAGAATTTGGGTTCAGAAGTTTTGGACTGATGGGTTCCCAGTCCCAGGAAGCATACTAATGGAGTCATTTCTGTTGTTGGAGTTTTGTAAGTCCCCAACTATATGGTTCTCACTACAGGTTCAGTTATATGGCTAGGAAGATGTGGAATATACTTGCATTGTATGTATTTATTTTCAATGGTTATCTTATTAAGGCTTATGTTGGGAGTCGCCTTCTTTTCAGATGAAGGGTTCAACAATGGTGAATAGTCAGGAGTGCTGTAACATCCTGTTGCGAATCGTTGTATGATTTAAGACTCGTGGGCCGTGTTTCGGGTGTGAGAAGTTTTTGAGGCTAAAGGAGAAAGGTTTAGGCCCTTCTTGGATATGGATAAGGTAGGTTGTGTAATAAAAGAGTTTGGGTTGTGCTTTATAGCCCAAGGTTATTGGTAAAAGTGTTGGCTTGGTCTTTTAAGGGTTATGGGTTTTGTTTAAGAAGTTTTAAGTTTATGGTGTTTCATTAGAGGCATAGGGCTTATCGCTACCTTTCCATGGATATAAGGTTCGTTGGAAACGGACCCAAGATGAGAGAGTTATGGTATTTTGAAGATATTGGCAGAATTGGCCCCTGATGGAAATAGTTAGCAAAGCGATCCCGTGGATGCAAGGAGAGTATGCAAGTCTTTGGTTGCGTACACCCTGCGTAAACTGGGGATACACCCAATGTACATGTGCAAAAGGGACGTGGGTTTTTGAGTGGTACGCCTAGCGTACAAACACTACGCCCGACATATTGTGCAGTATACCATAACCATAAATTTTAGGGTTGGCTCACTATTTAAGAACCTTAAGTCCCAGGTGTGAGCCTCTTTTTCATCCTCCATTGTCATAAACCCTAATCTCAAGCTGTAGCCCCATCCAAGAGTGTTGTGAGCCTTTTTATGTACATCTTTGGTGGGTTTTAGTGTATCTTCAAGAGTGGAAGCTTTGTGCAAAGTGGTGAATCAAGGGGAAGGCTTATGGATCTTGACTTTTGCTCTATTTTCAGCTCATAAAAGGTCAAAAAAAAAGTTCTTACCTTACTCATTAGAAGTTGAGATCTAAGATTATGTGAGTTTTTGGTCCCATTTTGACCTCATGGGTGAGATCTAGTGGTTGGACACCACTCTAGGGGATTTGAGTAGCCACTCTTAGCATTTTTTGAGGTTATAAGTTTATAAAGTTGCCATCTTGAAAGTTAAATATCATCCATGCATGTTCTAGATTGATTAAGTTGGGTATTAATGGATTAAGATGGTCATTGGGTCCCATTGAGTCATGCAAATGCATAAAAGGTGCTGACTTAATGCATTAATAGCTTTACTTTGAGGTTCCATGAAGTTTAGGTGTAAAGTGCTTAAGTGGTTAAGTCAGGAAATCAGTTGTGGATTAAGTTAAGTTACCCCCGCATAAGTGATTGAAAGCCCAGCGTACCGTGTTTGGGTCACCATCTGGTTCGACGAGTACGCCCAACATACAACGTTTAGCTGGGCTTAGGCTTGTGATATTTGGGCTTCAGATCTTTGGGCCACCTTTGGCTTTGGGACTTTTGGGCAATCTGAGATCAACTTTTTGGGACTAAGGAATTATTGGGCTTTAGGATAAGCTCCATATGGGGGCCTAATTTGGAAAATTGGGCCATTAGTTGGCCATTGTGGATCTCTTGGTTTGGGCCTTTTGGTCTTGACCTTGGGCCTCAATTTTGATTCATATTGGGTTAGGGGTAAAATGGTCCCCCAAGTTTGGATTGTGGGCCTTAGAATGGAACCCAATTGCTAATTGATTGTTATTTTTTGCGGTTAGCTCGGGAAGCTGTCAGGACAACAACTAGGGATTTCTCTCTATGAGCTTTAGGATTCGAGGTGAGTCTTCTCACTATACTTACCTATGTGGTAATTTATGTGTGACTGAGGGGTATTATTTGTGTTATTAACCGGAGGGTCATATTCGTGTTATTGACCGAAAGGTCTTATTCATGTTACTGACCGGAGGGTGTTATTCTAATTATTGAATGGAGGGTCTTACTTGCTAACACCGAGATGTGTTATTATGCATTCTGTATTTGTGACTTATGTTGTTATATTGTTTTGTGTATATGTTGAGTTACGTCCGGAGGGTCCATACCGAGATGTGAGACCGGAGGGTCTTCACTAAGGCACGTGACCGGAGGGTCCTTATCGAGATTTAGCCATGAGAGGCTAATTATTTGTGTATGTGGTATTTTAGGAAACTCACTAAGCTTTATGGTTACCGTGTTGATTTAAATGTGTTTCAAGTACTTTGTAGATTCCTGGAAGGCGGAGGCATGATTGTACACATTCATCGGCTTCCGATGTCTTAAGGATTTTGGGATACTCTGATATTGCCTAAATAAAAATGTATAATTTCGAGATCACTTGGATTTATGAATAATGTTTGGTGAATTAAAAATTAAAAATTTTCTTTGGTATTTGAGGTGTAACAATCTGGTATTAGAGGCTTGATTTGAGGGATTCGGGCAAACCCTCAGGTATGTCTGGACTCAAACTAAGGAGTTGATAACTTTTCAAAAGAAATGATTTTTCCATCATACGATTTCCATGGAAATTAAAGAGCTTTGAAAGCTAGTCTGAAGCGGTGTGTACAATCAGCCAGAACCCGAGTGGTGATTTCCCAAAATACCCTTCTTTGATTATGTGTTGTGATAAGTTGTTGTTATGAGCTACTAGAATTGCATGCTAGTTTAGGGATAGAGATTTGCATAGTATTGCATGCTCATGTGCCTACTCAGGAGAGATGCCTTTATGCCTGTTATTTGAGATGGTACTGTTGCATGCTTATGATTAGTGATATCCAGGAGTTGCGAGGTACGATTCCCTAAGTTCGATGATGCATTTTGTATTGTGGTTCGAGCAGTTGGGGTTGTATGCTAGTGTGGTTTCATGTGTTGGTTTGGATAGCATGATTAGGTTATGTGCTAGTAGAGGTTGCTTGATGCCCTAATGGTGCTTGCTTTGTGCTTTTGGAGACTTCCATTAATATCGAGTAATTATTAGTCGAATAGGTTATGTTGCATGTTACAGGGATTAGATAATTTTAGAAGGTTAGATTTAGCTCTATTGCGCAGCTCTAGTTTGAGTCTAACCGTTGTAGGGTGGGATCTTGCATTCGAAGAATTATCTAGAGCATGTAGCAAGTAATTTTATTCGAGAAGTAGTTAGTAGGTATTAAGGGGGTTCCTTTTGCAGCTAATGGTGGATAGAGGAGTAAAGGGGATCCTAGGAGAGCCTAGGGAGTATTTTTAGTACGATGAGTGTGTTGTTTAATGGTGGCTATTCGCTGTAGGGCGGGTATGTGGAATCAGGAATGGTCGATAGTGAATTTGAGTAGATACTTATAAAATCTGGAATGAATTTCAAGGAAAGTATTGGTCGATGTAGAAGGTAGTAATGGGCCCGTAGTGTTAAAAGCAGAGGATTCATACACGAATTGATGGGAATTCTAGGGGGTTCTAAATAGCAGGTTGAGGGTGGATAACATGGTTTGGGTGCCATGATTCATTGCAGAATGTGTTTCCGTCCTTGCAGGTTATTCTTTGGATGCGGGGGTTGAGGTTGAGAATGGGCCTGGTGATTGTTTGTAACAACCCGTTGCTTCAAGTCAATAAAAGTTAATAAAGGTCTCAATTGTTGAAACAACAGCCAAACACTTAATCCAAATCATGATATTATATATATATATATATATATATATATATATATATATATATATACATATATATATATATATATATATATATATATATATATATATATATATATATGGTTTTCGGTTTAGGGAATCTAATCCCTTGCTAAAACCCAAAAACACATGCTTTATGGAAGCCAAGAACCGAAATCACTTCCTTGCGAATAGCCATGACTGAAATCCCAATTGGGAATCAAATTAGGACCGAAATCAAGGGGTTTTCCGCCATGTAGGACTAAAATCTCCATGTTAAGGCCCATTAAGGCCGAAAACTCCCCATATATATAAGTTTATTGCCGACAACCAACCTCATTTCTCACTTTCAAGACCAAAATCCTTCCCAAATTTTCTCTCAAAACTCATCTGTAAACATCATATCTTCATAAGATTTTACCCAGATTCCTTCAAATCTCCTTATTTTCCTCAACAACATTCATACCCATCATCAAATCTTCAAGTTTCCACCAAGAACGATAAAAACACCCAAGAACACCTTCAAATAATTACTAAGGCTTTTTGTAAGTATTTCTTACATAATTTAGTATTGTCTAACACTTTAAATTAATACTTCATTAATTTAAATACAATATCGTGTATAATTATTATTAGGATACAACTATTCACACGAGTTCTAACCCGAGGATCATCGCTACCACTTCGTATCCAAACAAGAACACAAACCGTTTCAACCTATTTTAAACTGTTTCAAGCTATTCCAAATTATTTGAACTATTTCCAACTGTTTTATTACCATATATATATATATATATATATATATATATATATATATATATATATATATATATATATATATATATATATATATAGGATTCACCAGGCTTAGGACTGGTGTTTTCGCCTTAACTCTTGTTCCTTGTTTGGTTGTGGGAGTAGGGTAGAATCCCGTGTCCGACTGCCTTTTTAATCTCAATTATATATGTCGTATATATATGAGTATAAAATTTATTTAAGTAAACTTTAACCTCATTGTAACATGCCAAAGAAAGATGTATTTCCATAAATATTTTTCAGTATACACAGAACATACATATAAACTATAATAGGTATAGTTTATGGAACATGCATACTACTTTAATGGTTCAAGGAACAATACGAGAACATACATGATAAATTATAATAGGTATAATTTATGGAACACTTATATTATTTTACTAAGATCAAAGATACAATACATAAATAATTAGTTAAGTATAATTATTTTACACAACGAGTACACTAAAAAAAGGGAAATGCATACATACACAAGAACAAAAGAACATTTACACACTATATGTAAACAAGTTAATACAGGATTGTGAGCCACTACTTCATCGTACCAACTAGAGTACACTCTAAAGTCCTCAATTGTAACCAGAGTCTCCTGGAGGGAGAGCATGAATTTGTGTATAGATCTATGTAGGACTGACAATCCCACACCTAAACTGTTAGCTATAGTTAGGTCGGCAGGCCTGGGGTGACAAATATCGTAACATTCCGACGCCTGAAGAATGTCCTGCAGGCCACTAGTCATTTTAGCATGGTTATAATATCACTCACAATAAGCATTAACTATACGTTTTTGTTTACGAGACATACATAGCTTCAACGACTTTATTTTAATAGTAGAACTACGTTACAATACACTACTTACAGTACAATTGGTGGATTCCAAGCACATGGATACAAAACGGTTTTCATACAAATATAATACAATACAGTATTTTCCCAATATAGTACATTATGTTCCTAATACAGTACAACATATATTTCTAAGAAGCATTCATTTATATGGTCTTATTTAATAATAATACTTCAATATACTGTTTTAGAGTATAATAACAAACATACATTTTGGTCTTAAGGCCTAAGACTACATTTCATTTACAAAAGAAAATATTAGATTTTCTAGAGGAACACACTAATATTTTCAAGGAACAAAGACAGATTACTAAAACAAAAATGCTTATGAACTCACCAACTTAATGTCGATACACTTTCAAAATCACTTGTATTCACAGGGAACCAGTAGACAGGTACACTTACAGGTTTTGAGAAGGCGGAGCATCATAGTGTCACGAGTTATAGACACAATGTAAACTATATTTTATCAATACAATGGTTGTTGCTTTGATTGCTATTTTTCAATTGTTGTGATACTGTACATGACGTCATTCGCTCCCGAATGTTTCCGCTGTTCCAGTTTGGGGGTGTGACAGATTGGTATCAGAGAATTGTTTATAGTGAACTGAGCATATCAAACACACAAGATATACAACTATAAATACAATGGGGCTGAAGCGCTCTGACTAAAAGTATACTTTTAAAATATAAGTATTTTATAAGAAGTATACGAACACGCATATATACAAGAAACAGTATCAAAGTAAGAACTACATAAAAGTATTTGGATGAGTTGGACGCTACGGTTAAACCTGGATAGTTATGTAATCATATCTAGGGATAAATATAGCCTGATCAATTATATTTATTTGAGATACAACCAACATGTGTTTGGGAGTGACCATGGTGTTGCAACAAGTCTAGAACTTACCAACTCTATATACCAGAAGAACTCTAGAACCAAAATAAAGTTCAAATACTATAGGAGTATTTTATGGAACTATAAAACTAGCACAACAACATCTAGGCCTCGATAGTTATGTAAACTAATAGTCTAGAAGTGCCTTCTTACCGGAAACAATCATGTGAAAACAAAGGGCCCTTGCTGGTAAATCCATAATTGCTAAGTGTATACGTTAGGGTTATATATAATTAAGACTTTATAGACTTAGAATTTGTGATTTCTATTTACTTCATGTTCCTTGTTTGGTTGTGAACATAGAGTAGGATCACTTACTCAAAGGTCTATTTGGTCATAGTTATATATAATTTGTATACACTATTTGATTATAGGAGGAATCGGTATAGGTCACATAATACAAATTCATTTCACGTGTTGCTATAAGTTTCATAAATTGAAATTGCGATTATTTACTTATATTAAGTAGACTTCTCTCGTAAATCACTTAATATAACACTATAACAGTCAGGATATGATGCATTTAGAACTAAGATATATGTTGTTCAATATCACCTGACTCATGACCACTACAGAGGACTTATCGTCACTTCCTATTTAATCATTATAGAGAAAGATGTCGCCACATAAATCAAACAGGCACTTCAACAACACTCCGCCAACTCCACACCGCCACCACCTCCACAGTATGACCCTATTGTTTTCCAAGCAGCAGTAATAGCCGTCGTGATGCAAATCGATGCAAGTGGTGCTATTGGGACGGGTGGTGGTGCCAACCCTTCTACCCACGGAGATAGCCATGGAAACCCAAGGGAGTGCTCATATAAAGACTTCACGAATGCCAAACACAAATCCTTTGATGGCACCGGAGGTGTCGTTGCTCTAATACGTTGGTTCGAGAAGACCAACGTATGTGCCCTGAAGCTAGCAAAGTGAAATTTGCAGCATCCACTTTCATGGACAGAGCCCTCTCTTGGTTGAACGGCTATGTTAAGTCATTGTCTATCCCAGTAGCCAATGCCATGAGCTGGGAAGACTTAAAGGACCTAATGCTAGTAGAATACTGCCCTAGGGGCGAGGTGCAAAAGCTAGAGCAAGAGCTATAGAGTATGACAATGAAGGACTCCGATATTGCTGCTTACACTGCCAGATTCAGTGACCTGGCTATTCTCTGTCCCGGGATGGTCAACCTGGAAAGTAAGAAAATGGAAAGGTACATCTGGGGACTATCTCCTCAGGTCCAAGGAAACGTAATAGCTAAAAATCCACTTACTTTCGACAGTGCCAAGCGTTTGGCACATACACTAGTGGACCATGGAGTTCACCAAGGCTTCATGACAGCCATCCTTGAGCAACCCAAAGAAAGTGGTAACACAATGAAATTTTGGAACAAAAGAAAGGGGCAATTGTCATAGGAGTCCTCAAAGAAGCAGGAAATTGTGGCAATCCATGCTGCTACTATTCCTGTTGCTCCAGCACCTCTCGGTCGATACGCTGGAAACCTCCCAAAGTCCAACAAGTGCAATTTCCATCATCACGGACCCTGCCGGGGGATGCATTGCAATAACTGCAACAGGAAGGGGCACACTACTCATTTTTGTAAGGCACCAGCCCAACCCACCACCCAAGTCCCCGGCGGAGGAGTAAGCCAGGCTTGTTACGGGAGTGGTGAAACAGGACACTTCAAGAGGGACTTCCCAAAAGGAAAGAATGTGGCGGTGAGGGAAGAGTGCTAGCAATAGGACAGGAAGAAGCAATAGCAGATCCCATGGTGGTCATGGGTACGTTGCTTCTCGATAACTCTTATGCATGCATACTATTTGATAGTGATGCAGAGAGGAGTTTCATGAGCCACAAATTTAAACATCTACTCAAACAAACACCACAATCACTAAACGAAACACTCACCGTCGAGATGGCAAACGGGAAGACAGAAATCACTAACATATACATAGGTTGTACCCTCACTCTAAATGACTATTCTCTCCAAATCGATCTTATGCCTATCTCAATAAAAAGCTTTCACATCATCATAGGCATGGATTGGTTAGTTCCTCACCGTACTGATATTCTATGTTACGAAAAGGTCGTTCGCCTTAATCTGCCATGTGTCGAAACCCTTGTCATTTATGGCTGCAAACTCGGTACGAAACTTTGCATCATCTCTTGCGTCAAAACCCAAAAAATACCTATACAAGGAGTGCCACGCATTCTTAGCATGTGTAGTAAATTAGAAGCAAAAAGTAAAAGACATTGAGAGCACTCCTGGAGTCTGTAGTATTCCTGACATTTTTCCCGAAGATCTTCCACTAGTTCCTCATGAATGCCAAGTCGAGTTCCGAATTGACTTGATTACTGGAGCTACCCTCGTAGCCAAATCCCCATATCGTCTAGCACCAGCAGAGATGTAGGAATTATTCAGCCAACTAAACAAACTGCTCAGCAAAGGATTCATCAAACCGAGCTTCTCACCCTGGGGAGCACCTATATTGTTCATGAAGAAGAAGGATGGGTCTTTCTGCATGTGCATAGATTACCGCGAGCTAAACAAACTCACCATTAAGAACTGATACCCTCTACCAAGAATAGATGATATGTTCGTTCAACTCCAAGGAGCAAGATACTTTTCAAATATCAACCTAAGGTTGGGGTATCACCAAGTATGACTCCAGGAGGATGATGTTCCCTCGTTATGGTCACTACGAGTTTGTAGTAATGCCCTTCAAACTAACAAGTGCACCAGCGGTATTCATGGACTTAATGAATCGGGTATGCCATCCTTTCCTAGACAAATTCGTGATAGTATTCATAGATGATATACTTATCTATTCACAGAGTAAGGAAGATCATAGCTAGCACCTAAGACAAGTTCAAGAAACATTAAGGGCGGAAAAGTTATATGCGAAGTTCTCAAAGTGCGAGTTTTGGATTAGAAAGGTAAATTTCCTTGGTCATGTGGTCAACAAAGAAGGAATACATGTGGACCCCTCCAAAATTAAGGCAATCGAGAACTGGTCAGCACGAAGAACGCCAACAGAGATCCGTTAATTCTTAGGAATTGCTAGCTACTATCGTCAGTTCATATAAAACCTCTCCAGAATTGCTAAGCCACTTACCACCCTGACTCAAAAGGGGGTAACCTTTAGCTGGGGAAAGAAACAAGACAGTACATTCCAAACGTTGAAGCAAGCCACCTATCTGGTCTCTTCCAAAAGGGACAGAAGACTTCGTAGTATACTGCGATCCCTCCATGGTCTTCAAGGGAATGCCATGAGCTACCCCCATGGTCTTATATCCCAGTGCCATGGGCTCGTCCGATGGTATTGCCAAGTGCCATGGGCTCCCCCCATAGTCTGCACATAAGTCGACATATAATTCCACTAAAAAACAATCACATACTACCATACGAAACATTTCATAATCAGTAATGGGCCAGCCTTGGTGCCTTCAACCGATGAGTGTGGTGAAAAGACTCACCTCAATACTGAATGGTAGCTGACTAGGTTAAGACTCTAAATATTCGCTCCACACAAACCCTATAACAGAAATAGTTCCTTAAATACAACTCAAAAAGACCCAAAACTCCATAAAGATCAAGCTTGGTCAAACACTAAGGACAGTAGTCAAAATCAACGGGCTGAGTTGACTCAAGTCGACAAGTTGTCCCTCAACTCGTCGAGTTCCTCCATTATCCAAACAGATCGGGAAAAATGCCATCAACTCGTCGAGTTCACTAATGAACTTGTCGTGTTGGCCATAAATCCAACCTCTTAATGCATTAAGCTGATTCCAACGAATCCAAGGACTCTAAATCCCAAATCTCTTCCAAAATGATGTCTAGAAGGGTAAAGTTTCCAACTTCTCCCTTAAGAACCGTCCATAATGAGTTAAACCCAAATTCTAGGTCCATTAGAGTGAGTCTTAATCCATTAAGCCCTTCAACTCTCCCAATATAGTCCCAAAACATGGATCTATAGTCCAAAGGTTGGATAATCATATAAAGTTTCCAACTTTACGTCCATGCAAGCTAGAAATACACTCTAGTGCTTAATAAGGACTTAATAAGGGGCTTATTACACGAATGGAACCTAGAAACCAATAAAGTTTGCAACTTTAAGTCAAAAGGAGTCATGAAGGGGTCAAATCTAAATTATTAACGCCTGGAAAGCTCAACATCTTGGACAACCCAACCAAAATCTCAAAATCTTGCTAAAACTTCAAACAAAGATATCTAGATGAAAACAACACAAGATGTCAACTTTATACCTCAAGAAGACTGTTATTGATGAAGAGTTTATGGATCTAAAATCCTTCTTCCAAGCTTCTTCCAAACAATCACCAAAATCAAATTTGTAAGCACACCACAACTCAACAACACTCAAGCTTGCAAGGATAACGAACTTAGGGTTTCTGGACAAAGGGAGGCTGGTAAAGAGGCCAACCAATAGGGTTTAAGGTCTTTAAATAGGGTGTGAAGCCTTAAAAGTAGGGTTTTCCTCACAGCCGCCAACTCGTCGAGTTGGGACACCGTGGGTCATTAAAACCCGCTGCCACAATCCTTCTCAACATGATGAGATGGAACTCCCCAACTCGTCAAGTTCTAACAATAATTTCATATATTTAATAATTGATTTATACCTAAACCAAGTGTTACAAAATAATTGTTATATGAGCTTACATGCAAAGATGTTATGTGTTAGATGAAATGTTATAAAGATAAGTTTATAAGATTTATACCATATATGTATTTTTATAAATATCATATATTAGGTAATAAAGGTTAATGAAAGACGCCAAAGTATGATGAAAGATAGGATGCCATAGTATGAAAAAAATAAGTGGGCAATGATAGAATGCCATGACATTGGAATTGTAATTTTACCAACAATATAGTCACTTAACAAAGTATAGGTGACAACTACTAGACTAATTGATGATAGTCTGTTGGGCTGAAGTTTTGTTAAAGATTGCGTCATTTGGGCTCGGCTGTTTATTTATTTAGTTTGTATTCTGGTTTGGGCCTGTCCAACCGAGAGCCCTTTTTGTTTAGTATATAAGTATATGCTTGCATGCATATTAGGTTAATGATTAAAAACGATAGATCAGAGCATAACGATAGAATTTACAGATTTCTTTAATCGTTCTTGTAACCTACCAATCCTCTACAGTTGATGTTCTTAATCGAGCTCTTCTGAGGATTTTGTTTTAATCATTCGACACGATTGATTCACTCTTGCCTTGTTCTTATTTTCATGTTCTTGTTGTTTTTATAATTAATTACCTGTTTAAGATTTAATCGATCTTCATAGATTAAAGTTTTAATCTCATCAATTGGTATCAGAGCTGGAGGCTGTGTAATCGATACACATCTTTTCTGTGAAAAGGTTACAATTAGGGTTTTTCCGCAATTAATAATATTTATTGAGTCGTCATCTCATTATTGACGTATCTTGATATTTATTGTTTTGCCCTAATCTGAGTTATTACAAGTCTGATCTTTTAACAGGTTTTTTCGATCATAATGGACGAATCGCAATCAAATCCTATCAATATTTCCAACAGCATCGGTTCGACGAAGATGATTCCAATCCTATGTACCCATGATTATGAAGTATGGGCGCATCACTTTGAAGACTACGTCATAGGATCTGAGGATAATGGATACCTCATATAGGAAGCAATCATTAATGGACCTTTTTCTCATTCTGCAACGTCAAGAATTGTTAAAACTCAAAAGGAGTACAATGATCTGCTGAAGGATGTCAAAGATATTGCACAAGATGAAAAGGATAAATTCCAGTGCAATATCAAGGCGTTAAGATTGATTAGATTTGCCCTTCAATCCGACACTTTCAGGTTGGTCAGCTCATGCACGACGGCAAAGGAAGTTTGGGATAGACTTCGTGAACTGTACTCTACAGACGAGGATCTGGAACATTCTATCCAAACCTTGCTCTTGTCTGAGTTTGGAGAATTCAGGCAAGGAGCCGAAGAAACTGTGACCCAGACGTTCGATCGCTTCAATCATCTTCTCAGCAGGATGATCAAACATGACATTGAAAGGAAGCTTATTGAGCAGAAGGTTACGTTCTTAAATGGTCTAAGGTCTAAATGGAGAGCAGTGGTGTCTACAGTCAAAGCCCATGAGTAGTTTAAATCATATTCTTTGGCGAAACTGGTGGGTATTCTCAAGTCCCAGGAGAAGATTGTACTGCAGGAGAAGAACGTTGTTTCAAGCCTTGGTTCGCTGGCCCTCCTATCAAAAAGTAAAGCTGTGATGGAGGATGAAGACCTTAACTTGAAGGAGTATGACCTCACGTCTGAGGATTATGCTATGATGGTGTCTAACCCCAAGAGGTTCATAAAGAAGAGATTCCCCAGCAATAAAAACCAAAACTGGCAGGGGAGTTATAGTTCAGAAAAAGTTAACAATGAACCGAAGGTTGAAGAGCCCAAGAAGGAACCGAAGGCTGATGGTGATTCTGGAGTAAGCTGTTACTACTGTGGTGGGAAAAACCACTATGCTAAAGATTGTGTCCTTAAGAAGATGGCTGAAAAGGATGACGAAAAGGATGAGGAAGCTGTGCTGCAGAAAAGGCTAGATGAGATGAGAAAGAAGAAGTCTACCGCTAACCCTTCTATGAATGCTCTTATTGTGAAGGGTTCGGTTGCTGATGACGAGTTCGGTAGAGTGGAAGTTTGGTCTACTGACTCAGAAGACGATGAAGTGAGGAAGCCTACTCATGGAAAGGCTTATGTGGCAAAGGAGGAGAGCAGTGAAGGAAGATGCTTCATGGTGTCTGATGTATCTCAGATGAGGGGATACAACACTGATAGTGGAAGCAAGGAACCGAAGGTGCAGGAGGACATGTGCTTTACGGCCAAGCCACTCAGCCAGCAGTTCAATGAGCTTGATGAACTGATAAAGAAGGTACAATCGGTTTTTGTTTCATTTAAAGTACCACCATCCTCATATGAGAAAGAACTAAAAAATGTTAATACAAGAATTTCTCATCTAGATAGTAGCTTAACTCAAACTCGAGTCACCAATTCTAACCTAACTGATCAATTAAGCAGGGTGTCGTCGAAGAGTGAGGAGCGGCGCATGTGGATCGAGTTGAAGGAGTCTGAATTAGTTAAAATTAAAGACGAAAACATTTATTTACAAAGAGACAATTTAAAGTTGTTAAAACAGCGGAATGTTTTTTGTTTAATTGCAAAACGTCTTTATTCTAATATTACTCAACTTCACTTAGACTGTGAAATAGGCCAAAAGATCCATCGCATGATTTTGCCCTTCCTGGAGTTTAAGGAGGATGAAATTGATGCCGAAGCTTATAACTGTGAAAGTGTGATATCATCTGATGATGTCAATCCGACCTACATGTATGGACTGGACAAAATTGAATCTTTCATTAAATCCAAGGACCACAAGAACATGCTTAAAAACCTTTTGGATGAAAATGATAGACTTAAACTAAGAACCGAAACCATACAAAAATTTGACTCTTTAAACGCCAACGTAAGCTCAGAAAACAAAATTGATGTTGAAAATGCATCTGAGCTTAACGAGGACGACAACATGAGTGAAATTTCTGTAGAGGACACGGTTGACTGCTCAGAATTTGTTAAAAACGAACCTGAAAACCACAAAAATCTAAATTCTGAAAATTCAGTGGAGTTCGCTCGATTGTCCCAACAAAAGTCCTCAATCTTAGTAGAGAAAGCGGTTGTATATCAAAAGGTCCAGACCACTCCAAATCAAGTATACAAGGTCACAGGAGTAACCGAACATCAGACGGCTGAACTCATGGCTATTGTGAACGAAGACAATGCTGATGGATGTGATGAGTTCTTCTGGACGGCTCCAATCGATAATGCTGATGAAACAGTAGGCCTGTCAGAAAGAACCTCTTGGATGAGTAAAGGTAGATACATACCTGAACCCTTGAATAAGCCAGATAATTTCGATGAGCCAAGCACCAGTGGTACAAAAGACATTCCTCAGGAGAATGAAAGTTCAGCATCAGAAGACGTTCCCTCTACTTCCTCAGTGCAAAATGAATCTCCTAAAGTTCAAAATGAACCAGCCAAGGAGAAACCGAAAATGAAAGCTAATGTTCATCATCAACCAAAGCAGATAAGGAATAAGAAACGAGAAAGGAACCAAAGATACAGGAAGAATCTCTCTGAAAGGAGACAATTATGGCAATCCCAGAATGCATACTTCTCACACCAAGACAAGAATCTGAAGTATGAAAACAATCCTGTCGGAAAACCTGAGAGTCACAACAACCGAAAGCCAAGGTTCGGTTCACAAGAAAATACCAACCGAAAGCAAAGGTTCGGTTCTGAGAAAGACTTCAACCGAAAGCAAAGGTTCGGTTCAAAGAACGATTCCAACCGAAAGCAAATGTTCGGTTCTGAAGTTAAAAGAGATCAATACTCTAAGGTTAGTCCCTCCAATGACCAAAAGCAAAAGGGTCACTTAGAGTCTCCAGCCAAGAAGTCCTCTCAATCTAAACCCACTCCTTCTAGTTCATCTAATTTTTCTAGTTCTTCCAAATCATCTCAATCATGCTCTAAAGCTCAGTCTGTTCATTCTTAAAAATCTCATTCATCGGCTGAACAAAAAGACAAACAGAAGGTTTCTGCATCCATACCAGAGTCTAAACCGAACGCACCCAATCCTAATAAAATAAAAGTTTTCACCATTAAATGGAAAGATGAAACAACACTTATAAAACAAACATATCTTGCTGATATCTCTCTTACTGTTCCTGTTCCCATGAAAAGCTCACGTGGACCCAAGAAACTTTGGGTTCCTAAATCTGCTTAATTTTTGCAGGTTATAAGTGACGAGCAGTACCACGAAGAATGGTACATCGATAGTGGCTGCTCACGTCACATGACAGGGAGGAAAGAGTAGCTCAGGGAATACAGGTCTCTTGCAAATGGTGGCAATGTCAAGTTTGGAAATAATTCTTTCGGCACCATAAAGGGATACGGGATGATAACAAATGGTGACTTTACTATAAGGAAGGTGGCTTATGTGGAAGGACTCCAACACAACCTCATCAGTGTATCTCAGCTTGTTGGAGGTACAGGTCTCAAAATCTCATTCGATGATGAAGGTTCTGAAATTATTGAGAAAAAGACAAAGAATGTAATTCTCAAGTCGGAGCGAAAGGGTGAGATGTTTCCTCTAAACCTTAAACCCATCAAAGGAAACCCAGCTATATGCCTGTTATCAAAAGCTCAATCTGACGAAAGCTGGTTGTGGCACCGAAGGCTCTCTCATCTCAACTTTAAAGATATCAATAGACTTGTCACTGGAGATCATGTTAGGGGTCTTCCATTGCTCAAGTTCGACAGAGATCATTTGTGTGCTGCATGCGAAATGGGGAAGCAGAGTCGTCAAAGTCACCCATCTGTAATTAACACAAAAGTTGTTGAACCACTCGAATTACTTCATATCGATCTGTGTGGTCCTTCATCTATCGAAAGCATCGGTGGTAGCAAGTATATTCTTGTTATTGTTGATGACTTTTCACGATTTACATGGGTGTTCTTTCTAAAGCTCAAATCTGAAGCGACTCATAAGCTGAAAGTGTTCATCAAGCAGATTGAAGTACATCTCAAGAAGGTCGTTCGCAACATCAGAAGCGACAATGGTCTTGAATTCAAGAACAGGGAGTTTGAAGAATTTCTTGCAGAAAAGGGAATAAGTCACAACTTCTCAGCTCCCTACACACCACAACAGAACAGAATTGTCGAAAGACGAAACCGATCTTTGTGTGAAGCTGCCCAAACTATGCTAAGTTTCGCTTCCTTACCTCTTTATTTTTGGGCTGACACTATTTCTGCTGCTTGTTTTACACAGAACAGGTCTTATCTCAACAAACGATTCACGCTCACACCATACGAGATTCTCAACAACAGAAAGCCTAATGTGAAAATTTTCCACGTGTTCGGCTCACGATGTTTCATCTTTAATTCTAAAGAACACCGCAATAAGTTCGACGTCAAAGGCGACGAGGGAATCTTTCTGGGATACTCTCTCACATCCAAGGCATACAGGGTCCTAAACAAGCGTTCAAGAAAAATTGAAGAGACATATTACGTGACCTTTGACGATGGCTATGTCAAAAAGCTGCAAGCCAAAGAAGACACCGCTGGGGAAATCTTTCCTCAAACTGGGCAAGTCACAGTCTCGATCGCTAATTTATACGATAAATTTCTGGAGCTCTTTGACGAACCAGAGAAAGCTTCTCTCTCAGAAGCAGGTGCAGCAGACAACAAGGTCGACCACATGAAGCAAATTGTCGAAGAAGCTGCCAGGAGAATGAATGAAGGAGGATCGACTATTGATGACCCTCCATCCAACGATGCTTCAGTCGAGGGGGAGCCAAGCTCAAATGTCGAGGGGGAGCCAAGCTCTACAACTGCAACCGAAAGTGCTTCTCCAACCGAAAGTGCTTCTCCAACCGAAGGTCCATCAACGCCTGCAAGTCCAGCATCACAAGAAACCTCTGAACCTCAAGTTTCTCAAAGTTCATCAATCGAGGGGGAGCATGATGATATGACGTTTGACTACGATAGCCAATCTGAGCCAGAAGAAATGATCAATGCTGAACTAGACCCAACCTTTGATCCAAATTACCCTCCTCTTACCAAATGGACCAGAGATCATCCTATCTCTCAAGTGGTTGGTGATGTCTCTGAAAAGGTTCTGACCCGATCACAACTGAAGGCAAAACAGACATCCTTATTTTCAAAAGTTGAATTTTGTATGTTTAACTCATTCGTATCAAAAGTTGAACCGAAGACAGTTAACACTGCCCTCGATCACTCTGATTGGGTTCAAGCAATGCAAGACGAACTGAACGAATTTGAAAGGAACAAAGTCTGGCGCCTCATTCCAACTCCTCCAGATGCTTCAGTTGTCGGTCTCAAATGGGTTTTTAGGAACAAAATGGACAAGGAAGGGAATGTTATAAGGAACAAAGCTCGTCTGGTAGTAAAGGGATATTGTCAGGAGGAAGGGATTAATTATGAAGAGACTTTCGCTCCTGTAGCTAGGCTGGAATCTGTAAGAATATTTCTTGCTTATACTTCCCACAAAAACTTTGAAGTTTTCCAAATGGACGTCAAGTGTGCATTTCTTAATGGAGAACTCGAAGAAACCGTGTATGTGGAACAACCTCCTGGGTTCGTGAACGAAAAATATCCAAATCATTGCTACATTCTGGATAAAGCTGTGTATGGCCTTAAACAAGCTCCGAGAGCCTGGTATGAAACGCTAACAAAATTTTTAAAGATGTCTAAATTCAAACAAGGTTCGGTTGACCCAACCTTCTTTCGCAAAAAGGAAGGTAACCAACTTATGATTGTTCAAATTTATGTCGATGACATCATCTTTGGCTCTACGAATCCCAGCTTAACAGCTGAATTCGGAAAGTTGATGGAGACTAAATTTGAAATGAGCTCAATGGGTCCTATTAACTTTTTCCTTGGTTTAAATATTAGACAGGGACCTGAAGGCATCTTTATCAATCAGGAAGCTTACACGAAGACTCTCCTAGCAAAGTTCGGTATGATGGGAGACTCAAAAGTCAAAGTCCCAATGGCATTCGGCACCAAGCTAACTCCATCCCTAGACAAACCGGCTGTCGATATCACGCTCTATCGTCAAATGATAGGCTCACTAATGTATCTTACTGCCAGCAGGCCTGACATCATGTTTTCCGTGTGTTATTGTGCTCGATTTCAGGCGAACCCACGCGAACCTCACATGCTTGCAGTGAAGAACATCTTACGCTATCTCAAGCGAACCACCTCCTTAGGTCTATGGTATCCTTCCAACTCAGGCTTCTTCGTTCAAGCCTATTCTGATGCTGACCTTGGAGGATGTGGACTCGACAGAAAAAGCACAACTGGTGGCTGTCAATTCCTTGACGGGAAGTTGGTCAGCTGGCAATCCAAGAAACAAACGTGTGTGTCGTTGTCTACTGCCGAAGCGGAATACATTGCCGTTGCATCCTGCACATCACAAGTGATTTGGATCCAGAGTCAACTTATAGACTATGGGCTCAATATGAAGAAGATCCCACTATATTGTGACTCTGAAAGTGCAATTAGGATCTGCCAAAACCCAGTGCAACACTCTAAAACTAAACACATAGCACTGAGGTATCACTTTATCAAAGATCACGTGGAAGATGGAAACGTCGAAGTTCATTTCGTAAGAACCACTGATCAACTGGCTGACGTCTTTACCAAAGCTCTTCCTGAAGCATCATTCAATAAAATCTTGCAAGGGCTAGGTATGATGGAATCAGAGTCAGTACCTCACACTACCTCTCAACCTCAAACGTAAGAAGCGAAACCAACCGAACGTTCGGGTTCGGTTAAACCATCTGACTCGCTCATCACTACAAAGGTAGTTTTTCTTGGTTGTATATTTCTTGTACAAAATTTTCTTTTCTTAATATTGAAAGTCTTTTCCAATTACATGTCTAAATCCCTTGGTTTCTCAAAATTTTCCAAAACCGCAACCTACCGAAGGTTCGGGTTCGGTTTTTCAAAATTTCGTTGAACCGAAACCAACCGAAGGCTCGGGTTCGGTTTTTCAAAATTTCGTTGAACCAAAACCAACCGAAGGTTCGGGTTCGGTTTTTCAAAATTTTGTTGAACCGAAACCAACCGAACGCTCGGGTTCGGTTTTTCAAAATTTTCTGGAACCGAAACCAACCGAACGCTCGGGTTCGGTTTTTCAATTTTTTTTAAAGTTTTTTTTTAAAACTCATTTTTTTTACTTATTTTATTTATATAAATCTCAAAAACTCCAAAAATATTTTTTATTTTTTTTGTGTGTTCGTTCGTTTATGGGGATATAAATGTTGGATTAATTAAGTGTCCCTAGAAGCATGTTGCTGTATGTGTCCCAAGCCTCATAAGATTTTGAATAATAGCCTTCATGACCTGGTATAAACAAACCTTGTCTTCCCAATAAGGCTAACACATTTATTCTAATCGTGAGCTACCTCACTCTCTTCTCACATGAGTTAAGAGTTTTTCTGCTTGGTCCTTATTTTCGCAGTAGAGGTACTTTATCTTCTTACACCATCTCTATTACACTTCTCCATTACATTCGTTTCATCAACGTAACTCTTGAGACTCTCAGAAATTACCACTGAGGTTTATGGTTACACAACATCTGTGTTTATGATCTTAGTTTCGTGCCACTACGAGCTGAGTGAAACCCAAAATTCAACACCAAATCTGAATTGACGGTGAACAATTAATTTGCTCAAGTTTTCACCAATGAATTGATGAATGTACCTTCATGAAATCTCAAATTTTATTTTGTGTGATTCCTATGAAATTGTTAAACACCATAACATTTCTTCCCTCGGGATCCAGTTTTTCATTTTTTTTATCTGAGATTTTATATTCTTCCAACCCATTTTAAAATAAATTCCTACCTACTTGTTCAATAGACTACACTGGTCTCACAAGTACTTTGATCCCTTTCTTTCTTATTTCAAGATTAGAAGTGTTGCATCAAAGCGAAAGCCACCCTAAAGTAGCCTAATCAAAAGAAGCCTTTCAACATTTCTTAAAAAGTGATTGATCGTAATTCAACGGGATTCCACATTAACACTTTAAGGTCTCTATTGACCTTGAAGGAAGAGATTCGTGCCCGGGATCATCAGTTTCGTGTCATTATTGACATCACAGAAAATCCTTAAAAGAGTTGCTTTATTTCTTTTCCTTTTACACTCTTTGCACGAAAATCTTTGATTTTCCAAAATTCCGTTACTAATTATTACAGGTTGTATTATTACTTTGGTGGTTAATAATGAAGCTGTGGTCAAAAATAATCCACGTGGGTATTTAATTCAAAAGATGCCATTTAAAAAGATACGACGAAAGGTTGCTGACTCGGCGGGAGTTAAACGGATTGAAATTCAAACGACGGTAAAAAAGGGGGCACGTTGGAATTTGAAATGCCCATACTTTTACTGACATCAAGGACGCGTGTGCAAATTTCAAGCGCCATCTTTCTGGCACTTAAAGGCGCGTGAGGATTTGAAACGGTTTTCTTCTGAAACGGCGCTTGTTGGGTGGCATGATCCTAGGAATCTGACACTCTCTCTCCTACGTGATCATCGCATAGAAGATTTGAAACGATTTTTCTCTCTCCAATCCCTCACTATAAAAGGCAGTCTACACTCTCATTTACCTTTTTACTACTTCCGGATTTTCTAGAGAGCAAAAACTCCCAAAAGCTTCATTGTTCATCTTCTTCTTCTACTACATTCAACAATGGCGGAATCATCCTCAGTCCATGCTACCTCACAAATCCTTCCTATTCGTCCACAACAATGCCTGGTGATCGATCTCAACCCTCTGGCGTACGACTCCTACATGTCGCCGATCATCGAGTGCCTGAAGTACTCCCAAATCGCTACGGCTCTCTCCAGGATCGAGTCCGTGCCCATGGCGTCTCTCTCGCAGGTTTATGCGACTTCCTATTACGACAAAGCAGTCGAGCGGGTGTTCTTCGAGATTGCTGAACACAAGACCTCTATTTCTCGACAATGTTTCTGCACAATGCTAGGGTTAGCTGTTGACCCATCGAGACTTAATCCGGAGACGATTCCGGTTGGGCATCTTTACAGCATGTTCTACAATATGGGGTACACAGAGGTCCTCACCTCCGTCGCAAAGTTCAAGAAATCTTGTTTGCCGCCACAGTGGAACAGCATGTTCACAGTCCTCTTCAAGGGCTTTTCGGAACGGAGTTCAGGGTCAGACGGTGCTAGTCGACTTTTCTTGTCGATCATGTATGCAGTCTACAACGGGGTCAACTTGGATTTTGGGTTGGTCCTCTGGCAACAGCTCATCCAGAGCCTTTCTTCATCATCACGACACTCTGAGGTGTCGCTGGCTCGGTTCTGGATTTTAATCACAAAGTGGGCGATGGACAAGTTCGACATTCCCACTCCTGTCGGCGCATCGATGTCTTCAATTGGTACGTTTCATACCAAGAAGATCATCGTTTCTGATGCATCCAAATTCTCGTTCATTGGCTCTATTCCGGAGACAATGTATGGCGACGTTCCCTCTGACAGCAGGCTGATCCGGACGATCAAGGAATTCAGGGCAACTGGTCCTAGGGAACTTACACCGGAGATGCTAAAGTCAATCCACGATGCTGACAAACCGGTAAATAGGGGCAAAAAGGCGGACAAAGGGAAGCAAGCAACCAAAGCTACTAAGGGTCCTTCTCCCAAGAAGAGGAAACAAACGAAACCTGCTCAGTCCCCACAACCGAAGAGGAGGAAGACTCAACCGAAGCGAAAGCTTTTTATTCCCTCTTCTTCGAGCGAATCAGAAGATGAGCATTCGGGTTCGGATGGCTCTCAAGGAGGCGAAACCCCTCAAAGAGGCAACACACCACCTCGCTCACCTACCCCAGAGATGGAACTTCATAATTCACCAGTTCCTTCACCTCCTCCAACCATTCCTACTTCCATTCCGACCATAATCCCCACTACCACTATTCCTCCAACCTCTTTCCCTATACCACCACCCATTTTCACAACTGCAACCGAAACACCACCTCAAACCGAAACCCAACATACAACCGAACCTACCTCCACTCAACCACCACCCGAAACTAACCCCACACCCACTCAACCTGAACCAACCAAAACAATCACACCCCCAGCTTCACCACCTCCACAATCTCCAGATAATGCCTCTGATGGAGATAACCCGTTTCTTGGCGGTGATAACATGAACTTCGATTCGGTCTACTATAGTCCATTTCAGGTTCAGAGTGATGAAGAGGATGATGCTCCAGTGACAAAGAAGCATCTTAAGGAGCTCAACGAGAAGGTTGACTTACTTCTCGCCTCATCTTCCCACCAACAGTCCTCTTTATCTGAAGCTGCATTTCAGAAGATTGTTGATGCCTTCTCCAGGGCTCAGCATGATTTCGTAGCCTCAGCCACTGCCGCCATCGAAGCCTCTACCAAAGCCTGTGAGGCTGCGACCGAAAAAGTCGATAAACTATTCTCCGACGCTTCTATCCTGTTGAAGTCCTTACAGGAAAGCGCCGACGCCACAAAGACAACTTTGAAACCGATTGTTCAGCAATTGGCAAAGTTTGTTTCTACGGAGTTGACCTCGTTCGCTACACTTCGCCAATCCCTAAGCGACGACAACTCGGCCCTTCGTGCCTCCATCGACGAGCGCCTCGCTAAGCTTCAGGAGGATCTCGCAGCTGAAAATTCATTGATGGACGTTCTGGCGAGCAAAACAACCGCCCTCAAGATCAAGAGCATGCAGCTTTCAAACTCACAACAACAACTTGAAGCTCTTCGATCCGAAAGGGAAGTCATCAAGACATGTGTTTCGGATGTACACGCTGCCTTATCAAACATCCTAGAAGCACACGATCCCATTCTCAACCATTCAGTGAGGCGAACCCTTGCTGAAAAGCTATCTCCTGCCATGGACCTTCTCAGCAAAATAGAAGGCTTACCGAGTTTTGTGTCCATTCCGAAACAAGGGGGAGAAGAGAAGGAGATCGGATCGAAACCACCTCCTTCCTCCAAAGCTACTCACACAACCGAACCACCTCCGACTGGTCAAGCTTCGGGTTCGGGTGTGAAGGACAAAGGGAAAAACATAGCTGAGGAAGAAGATGAAGATGAAGATGATGAAACCATTGCTAACATGTTGAAACGAAAGAACAGTCGCAATGTGGATGATGATGTTAATCGTGTGGCGCGAGAGGCTGAAGAAGCCGAACGCAAGCAGAAGGAAGCCCACGATCTCCTTGAGAGCAGGAAGACTCTCTTCCCTGCCTGGACTCGGGAGCGCTTGATTAAAGAGGCCATAGATACTCCCAACATCTTATGGCTCGATCCGGTGATTTCGTTCGACTGCTACAACTCTGTCGACTCGCAGTTCGACATGCCGCTGACTCGAAAGGCGTTTATCTTCCACGCCTTCTCAAATATCTTTGAAGTCCCTCATCCAGATGCTGAACTTGATAGGGAGCTCATCGATTTCTATCTGAAGGCTGCTCGTCCTCAATATCTGACTTGGAGCGCCCAGAAGATAGTAAACGTTCGGGTCTTAAAGCCTTACACCGAAGGAAGGTTCATAAACGTTCGGTTCAAGGTGATTCGAGGGTCTGCGAAAACTGAACACCTTATATCTCTGGCAGACTTACCGAACTTAAATCCTCATTATTGGATTGTCTTGCATAATATCCTTTTGACTAATGAAGCCGAATATGGTCCCATTATAGACCATATCAAAAGGATGTTAGTGTGTTACATCATGGAGGTTGCCCTTATGGATCAGGAGGTTGCCACAGTCTTCAAGAAGAAACCGAAGATAGCTCCTGTGGGATCGGCCAGTGATCTCAACCAAATGAAGATGGGCAAGATCGACCCGAGACGCAACTCGGTTATGTTCACTAGAGCGGAAGGACAGAAATGTCTCTTTGCTTTAGCTGACAAACACCTTTACACCACTGCTTGTCTGGAGCATGTGTTGTCGATCATCAAAAGGTGTAAAGAGAACTCAGCGGATGATGTAAAGTACTTCAACGACATGATCCAATGGTACATCAGGTTTAGACAGACTATACTCTCGCTCACCCAATGTCTGTTTAACACCGTGAAGAAGAAGGTACCTGCCTCCGCTGCTGGCCCAAGTAACAAGTGAAGATCTCGCTCCAATTAACGCAAAGGGGGAGATTGTTGGGCTGAAGTTTTGTTAAAGATTGCGTCATTTGGGCTCGGCTGTTTATTTATTTAGTTTGTATTCCGTTTTGGGCCTGTCCAACCGAGAGCCCTTTTTGTTTAGTATATAAGTATATGCTTGCATGCATATTAGGTTAATGATTAAAAACGATAGATCAGAGCATAACGATAGAATTTACAGATTTCTTTAATCGTTCTTGTAACCTAACAATCCTCTACAGTTGATGTTCTTAATCGAGCTCTTCTAAGGATTTTGTTTTAATCATTCGACACGATTGATTCACTCTTGCCTTGTTCTTATTTTCGTGTTCTTGCTGTTTTTATAATTAATTACCTGTTTAAGATCTAATCGATCTTCATAGATTAAAGTTTTAATCTCATCATAGTCCCGTAGAACATTGGCAATTATGGACTTATTGCATATTAGATAAACACTGGCAACTATGAACTTAGTGCTTATTAGATAGATGCTAGAAATTATGGACATAATGATTGGTTTTGAGCATAACAACCAAGACTCTAATGTGTGCATGTAACCCTAATCATGGATGTATGTTTTCTCTAATTGAACATACAACTAATGAACATCAAATGGAAAACCCTAGGAGGTATATACTATTTTTGAAAATCAAAAAACTAGGGTTAGAATACATCCCTTAATTGTTATATTATAATAACAATGAAATCCTAGTGTTCTTGAACTTTGATACCAAGTGTCACACCTCTAGTAGATCACACCCAAACTTGGCAAGAGGATGATAGATGAGAGACGAGGAGGGAGCTTGAAATTTCTACTGCTCTTCTTAGGGTTTCAGGTGTCTGAAATTGAGAAGGGCTTAGGCTCCTTATATAGTGAGGCAGCTTAGAGCCAGAGCTAGGGTTTTAGGAGGAAACCCTAATTCCTTAGCTTAAGGACCAAGCAGCCCAAGAATCCCTATCCAAGACCCCTTGGAATAAAATTATAGGGCCTTCCTAGAAGTTTTTGTCCAATCCTTTCTAGGAAGGTTCTGGAGCCTCTTTCCTCAACTATCAATAAATTGCCAAACAGCCCCTGCACTTTTAATTAATTCTTTTAATCCCAAAATTAATTCCAATTAATTTCTAATTAAATATTAATTAAATAATATGATTTATAACTAATATATTATTTTAATAAAACAATAATAAATCATTTATTTCAATTTATTATTCAAATAATAAATTCAATCGCTCTCCAAAAGTCATCTTGTCTTGTTGCTAGTTATGAGGGCAACATAAAAGGACTGTGCTACTATCAATTCAAGTATTTACCAATTATATTTATGGCCTTAGACACCTAATCCAATAGTCTCCCACTTGGATTAGTCTAATAACTATAGTTTCCTGTATAACTTCAAAATTTGATTAGCAAATTGTAGCTCTTAAAGCTGCGAACGAACTCTGACCTAGTCAGTCAAGTTTCCTATGATAAGTGATCATATAATTCTCCGTTCTGCAAGATATCATGTGGAAAACAACATCGAACAGAATCAATCTCATTGTCAAATATTTTGTTTCCCGATTTCGGATTTGTAATGACAAAGAACTAGAATCGAACACATAAATTTAGTCCTGATCGGGCCTGCCACTATAAGTCAACACCAAATCATCGAGGGGCCCAAGATATTGCTTTTCCCGTTAGGGAAAATGGAACTAATAAACTTTGACTTATATGCTTGCACTATTTAGTAATCAAATCATCCACAATAATACGTTTTATAACATCAAGTTACTATACATTTATGTATCATCAATGCATAACCAACTCGTAAACACAACTCTTTTATCTCCATTTAAAGAGTATAAGATATTATCTTCTCATAATTACTCGTGATAAATTCCATGAAGTAAATCTCTGAGCGTGGGTTAATCCAATACTTAAATCCCTATTTCAGAAGTACTCATGAATATTGCTGCAAAGCCATTTTCAATGTTTAAACCTCTTTAGATAATGTACAATCCAATTCATGACACTCTTGATTCATTACTTACTTCCAAAAGTACCATCGACTGTGGATGTTTGAATAATCTAATTATTCGGGAAGTAAAACATGAAAAATGAAACATAATAATAAACAATAGACAAATGACAATAAACAATACTCATAAATAATTCTCAATTATTTAATCATCAAAAGTCAATTACATTTACTCTATTACAAGTTTCAAAATATTTATCTAACTACTAAAACTAATATCATCCTTCAGACCAATGCTCCTTGCATGTTGAACGTGCTTAACTCTACTCAGACCCTTTGTGAGAGGATCTGCAGGATTCTCCTCTGATGATACCCTCTTCACGACGAGGTGTCTTTCTTATATTATATGTCTGATAAAATGGTATTTTCTGTCGATATGTCTCGATCTACCATGATCTTTTGGTTCCTTTGTCAAGGCAACCACTCCTTTATTATCATATAAAATCTCCATTGGGTCCTTTATGACTGGCACAACTCCAAGGTCTCCGAATGAAGTTCTTCAACCATATAGCCTCCTTCGATGCTTCACTTGCAGCTATGTATTCTGATTCACTGGTAGAATCAACCACGGTCTCCTGTTTGGAACTTTTCCAAGTTACTGCTCCTCCATTAAGGGTAAACACCCAGCCAAACTAAGAACAAAAGTTATATGTGTTTTTCTGAAAGCTAGCATCACTATACCCAGCTACTCTCAAGTCATCACTGCCACCAAGCACAAGGACCGGTTCCTTGGTTCTTCGCAGATACTTAAGAATATTCTTGACCGCTATCCAATGAGCTCTACCGGGATTTCCTTGATATTGACTAACCATGCTCAAAGAAAAAGCCACATGAGGGCGAGTACATGCCATAGCATACATGATCGATCCAACGGCGGAAGCATATGGAAGCCGACTCATTTCTGCTATCTTTGCATCTGTACTCGGACTCTGAGTCTTACTCAGTTTGGTATTACTCTGGATAGGTAACTCTCATTTCTTGGAATTCTCCATGCTAAAACGTTTTAAAACTTTATCCAAATATGTACTTGGACTAAGTCCAATTAGTCTTTTACTCCTGTTTCTCAAAATTCCTCTCCCTAGAATATAGGCAGCCTCACCCAGATCCTTCATAGCAAAACACTTTCCAAGACAAGATTTAACTTCTTGCAAAGTTGGAATGTTGTTCCCTAAGTATGTCATCAACATACAATACTAGGAAGGTCACTATACTCTCACTAGCTTTGACATATGCACAAGATTCATCTTCACTTCTAAAGAAGCCAAACTCTTTAACTTTCTCGTCAAAGCAAAGATTCCATCTGCGAGAAGCTTGTTTCAATCCATGGATTGATTTCTCAAGCTTACACACTCTATTTGGGTACTTAGCATCCACAAAACCCTCTGGCTAATTTATGTAAACATCCTCATCCAACTTCCCATTAGGGAATGTGGTTTTGACATCCATCTACCAAATTTCATAGTCATGAAACGCAACTATGGCTAGCATCACCCTAATAGATTTAATCTTAGCCACTGGTGAGAATGTCTCATTAGAGTCAACCCATGGGGTTTTGAGTAAAGCCCTTCACAACCAATCGATCTTTGAAAGTGTCCACCTTTCCATTCCAGGATGTTTTTCTTCTTGAAGATCCATTTGAACCCAAATGTCTTATCACCTGGCACATTGTCAACCAAATTCCAAACTTGGTTGTCGTACATGGACATGATCTCATTTTCCATTGCCTCTTTAAAATTGGCAGACTCAGGGCCTGCCATGGCTTCCTTGTAGTTAGAACGTTCATCCAAATTTACCAGTATACCATCACTGATAACCATATCACCATCTGTAGTAATATGGAAACCATAAAACTCGGGTGGCATTCTAACACTACTGGAACGTCTAAGAGGTAATGATTTGTCAATTGGTTCAACTAGAATTTCTCCCTCAGGTTGAGCCATAGCATTTCCATAGGTTCCTTCATCGTTTGAATCTTCAATTACTTCAAGATCAATTGTGCTCCTACTATCCTCTTTGCATATAAGCTCTCTCATGCGAAAGACTGCCTTTCGTGCTACAAAGACCACGTTGTCACTATATCTGTAGAACAAATATCCAAAGGAATTTTGTGGGTAGCCGATGAAAATACATCTCTCGCTTCGAGGTTCAAGCTTGTCATATGTCTCTCGTCTAACGAAAGCTTCACAACCTCAAACCTTGATATGTGTTAACGAGCAAACCTTCCTTGTCCACATCTCGTGAGGTGTTTTAGCAACCTTCTTTTTTGGGACAAGATTAAGAATGTGGGTGGCAGTCTCTAAGGCATACTCCCAGAATGAGATTGGAAGTGAAGCTCAACTCATCATGGAACGAACCATGTCTAAAAAGGTTCAATTACACCTCCCAGCCACACCATTAAGTTGTGGTGTCCTAAGAGGTGTCAATTGTGAAACTACTACACATTCCTTGAGGTAGTCGTGGAATTCGATACTAAGATACTCACCACCGCTATTAGATCTGAGCATGTTGATCTTCCTTCCCAATTGATTCTCGACTTCTTGTTTGAACTCTTTGAACTTTTCAAAGGTTTTTGACTTATGCTTGATTAAGTACATACAACCATATTTATTATAATCATCAGTAAAGGTCACACAAAATCGATTTGCATCCCTTGTGGTGGATCTGAAGGGCCCGCACACATCTATGTGTATGAGATCCAACAATCCTTCACCTCTTTCACGAGAACTATTGAAAGGTTTTTTTGTCATCTTTCCAAGTAAAAAAGACTCGCACGAATCATCTGACCTTAAGTCAAATGATTCCAACACCATTTCCCTTCATTCCTGCTTCAGCAGTTCGCAGGAGGTTCTGAAGTTCAGCCAGTGTGGTCTCTTGGTTGTTCAGATGGTAAGTTAGGATAAACTGATCATAACAATTGGGCAATGAGTGCAAGACTATATCAATAGCCAATTCCTCACAAAATTTCACAATTAGGTTTAGCAAGTGCTCCACGTATCATTATATTATTTGCACGTGGCTACTAAATGACTCTTCATCTTTCATCTTGTTAGTAATGAGGGACTTTACTACCTCATACTTTTCTTGACGAGCTCGTTGGTGGTACTTTTCCACCAAGTCCTTGTTCATCTCATATGGTCAGTAATCCTCATAGAACCTTAAAAGCTCATGAGTCATAGTAGCCACCATGATGCATGTCACTTTTTTTGTATCATTGTAGTGCTTCCTATACTCAGCTAGTTCTGCGACGGTAGCTAGGGTTTCGTCGATATCGAGAAGTTCCTTTTTGAGCACATATTATTTGTCCTCGAAACGTAGAGCCGTCTTGATGTTACGCATCCAATCATTATAATTGGTGACATCAAAGGTAACTCTCGACTAGATGTTCAGATGCGAGAAGTTGTTGTTGGAGGAGGAGGAACCATAAGCATCATTGGCAGTTGACATCAGAAAAAGAAGAAGGACAAGTTTTAGGTTAGATAAAAGTAATTCTCAATATAACACCCAAATGAAATATTAAGGCTAAAATCCAACTACATATTTCACAACTTAGAAAAGGGATGTCGTAATCTAATTGTGAAATAAATAAAGGTAGGTAAATGACGATTACTAATTTCACAACAAAAAACGAAATTTAAAAGAATTAGGTTTTTATTGAAATTCCTATATCTTTTGAGATTCATGAACTATTCAATGGCATGTTTAATCTCGATTATGCTTTTCCATTTGTGACTAGAATACCGAGGATCATAAACAAGACGTGAATAACTATGCAAATTAGCTTGGTACTCTCGATGTGATTTATCATCTAATTAATTTGTCGGTTAGCCACACACGCTCCATTAATCAATGATAATTTACGAGACACCCATTGCCACCCTTTATTAGTCCATATTAGTGTGTCGGTTAACTACACACGCTCCACTAGTGACTTATATAAAGTGCAATGTACAATTTCATGGATTAGCATCAAATTGACATTTTTCCTAAACTAACTAAGATTAGGAATTTTATAAAAACATTTAGTTACTTTATAATTTCATTATACTTATTAATGACAATTATTTGTCATATCAAACCCGTTCGGCTAAAGACCCTCCACCAATTAAGGGAGCGGTGGGTAAGAGTGGATACACAACGGCGGTCATTTTATAGGTCGCTTCCTAAAACTCCCCTTATAGATCGGCTTCATGAATGAGGCATACTCGCGATTCGAATGAGTTGGCTTATACATATAGTAAATATTAAACTTTTAATTTTACATATACTATAAGGTGTATTTTAAACATTTCAAAAGGGTTTTATATGAAATTGATTTAATAATTATCTATTAATTAAACCTTTAATTTATTTATTAAACCATTTGAGGATTATCAAATTAAATTAATCAAAATAATTTAACCTAATCATCTCCCCCTAATTTTCGAAAAACATGGAAAGTGTAATTCAAAATTTATAATTATCTAATTAATCACATAAAGAGATAATTACCAAAAATAAGAAAACTCTATCATGAAACCCAAATTTTTTCGAAAATGACAAATCTTAGGGAGGAAGGGAAAGATTTCAGTCCTTGCAATATTTTGAAAATCAAGAGGGTTAAGGAACCCTAATTTTCGAAACCTGTAGGACAAGGGAAAATGTTAAAATCCTTTTCCAAAGCTTCAAAATCTATTGTTAAGAAACCCTAATTGAGAAAACCCTAAGTCCAAAGCGTTTATTTGGCATAAACCCTAATTGATCAAATTCAAACAATTGCATTCAATTCAATAGAAAATAAGTCAAGGCTCTGATACCACTAATGGGTTTTGAGCATAATAACCAAAATTCCTGTTGTGCATGCAACCTTAATCTTGGATCTATGTTTTCTCTAATTGAACATACAACTAGTGCACATCAAATGGAAAACCTTAGGAGATATATACTATTTTCGAAAATCAAAAAACTAGGGTTAGAATACATACCTTAATTGTCATGTTATAATAACATTGAATTCCTAGTGTTCTTGAACTTTGAGAGCAAGTGTCACAAGTGTCACACCTCTAATAGATCACACCCAAACTTGGCAAGAGGATGAGAGAGGAGAAAGGAGGAGGGATCTTGAAATTTTGGCTTCTCTTCTTAGGGTTTCAGGTGGCTAAAATTATGAAGGGTTTAGGCTCCTTATATAGTGAGGTGGCTTAGAGCCAAAGCTAGGGTTTTAGGAGGAGACCCTAATTTCATAGCTTAAGGATCAAGCAACCTAAGAATCCATATCCTAGACCCCTTGGATGAAAATTCTAGGGTCTTCATAGAAGTTTTCGTCCAAGCCTTTCTAGGGAGGTTCTAGAGCCTCTTTCATCAACTATCAGTAAATTTCCAAACATCCCTTACACTTTTAATTAATTCTTATAATCCCAAAAGCAATCCCAATTAAATTCTGATTAAATATTAATTAAATAATATGATTTCTAATTAATATATTATTTTCATAATGCAGTAATAAATAATTTATTTCAATTTATTATTCAAATAATAAATTTAACCTCTCTCCAAAAGTCATCATGTCTAGCTGCTAGTTATGAGGGCAACCCAAAAAGACTGGCAGCGATGGACTTCGTGACTAAACACCAGCAACGATGGACTTCGTGCCTAAACACTGACAACGATAGACTTCGTGCCTATTCCTTAGGACAAATCCTTAGGAATAAAAATAGAAATAAACCTACTAACATGTGTTGCGGAGAAATCCTTGTAACAGTACTGTCAGCAAAGATGATTAAGATGGCCCTTAGGATAAATCCTTAGAGAAGAATAAATAGTAAAACATGGATGGGTAATTGGGTTAATTGTTTGATAATTAAACACATTAATTATATTGTTGTGGGTTGAAAACCCTATGTACTCACCAGGTTTTCCAACCTTACCCACTCAGTTTATTTGTATCACAAGTTTCAATGCGAAGATACATAAAACTAAGAGATTAAAGGAGATTTAGATCATTAGTGTAAATTAATATAAGGTCAATTTATTCTTATGTTTTGTATCAGTTATGACATCCCAAATTTTGAAAAGATATCAATATCGAACGTTTCTTCAGAAATGTTTAATGTTAATATTGTCTCACATTGAAATAATATTTTTGGGACCAATTCCACAAAAAAAGAAATACTTTGTTTTAAAAATAAGCATAAATAAAAGTTTTAAAACGACTGTAAATTTGAGGATGTCACACATAATATATATATATATATATATATATATATATATATATATATATATATATATATATATATATATATATATATATATATATATAGGAATGAGTTCTATGGAAATCAAATAACTAGGGCAACATTTACCGGAACCAATAATCAAATGACACGTGTCCATTTCTTTCTTCACAAGTAATGTATTGTGGAAGTGATGTGTTGTCATGTTTTCATTGGTTCAAATATGTGTTGCCCTAATCATTCATTTTCCATATAACTCTTCCCAATATATATACATACATATATATATATATATATATATATATATATATATATATATATATATATATATATATATATATATATATATATAGCCTGGTAGGTGTTTGCAGAAAGATGTAATCTAAAATGAAGATAATAGTGAAATTTTGAAAATCTTAAAGGTAAATCAAGTTAGGGGTTGAAGTTTAAGAACACTTTAATGCATATATGATACAAAACGATGTATTATGGTGGGTTTAGATACATATGCTTATACCTTTAAGAGTATATTCACTTATATATATATATATATATATATATATATATATATATATATATATATAAAGAAAACCCTTTGGTTTTCTCCAAAGTGGAGATGCTAGTTTCATTAGCCGCTTAGCCACAAAGAGAGCCGAAAACGCTGTGAATTTGATGCGCCTTCTTCCTCAATTGTCTGACCCTCAGAGTGAGCTCCTTCTGCTTCAGTCTTGTATGGGTATTGCTAAGCTTTTCTTTGGGCTGAGGACGTGTCAACCCGTTCACATGGAGGAGGTGGAAATATTCTTTGACAATGGGTTGCGTGGGGCCATTGAGGACATGGTGGTTTGTGGTGGCCCTTTCTTTGGTGACATACAATGGCGCATTGCTTCCTTACCCATCAAGTTTGGTGGTTTGGGTTTATACTCGGTAGTAGAGGCTACTTCATATGATTTTGTTGCCTCAAGGGCCCAAACTTGGGTATTGCAAGACCACATCTTACGGGATAGCGGCATATATGGTATGGATTCTGATTATGATGGTGCCTTGGCTTCTATTCGTAACAAGCTTCCGGATTCTGACCTTAGCAGTTTTCCTACTAAAGACATCGTCCCCCCTAAATCCCAGAGTATGCTGGCGAGTGCCCTTTTTCGTAAAATTGTCCAAGATATGGAAGTTCATCTCGACATGACGGCCCGTCAGAAAGCAATTTTCCAGTGCTTACGTGCACCACATGCCCAAGATTTTCTTCTTGTTATCCCTATGGATGGGATTGGCCAACATATGTCTCCTGTGGAGTATCGTACTATCCTCAAATATCGACTCTTGATTCCAATATTCCCAGCTGACGACATATGTCCGGTGTGTCGCACATGTTTGGACTCCTTTGGAGAGCATGCAATTCACTGTAAAGAACTCTCGGGGTTCAAATACAGGCACGATATGGTTAGAGATGTTTTATTCGATATATTTAAGCGTGCAGGAGTTTCCGCTAAGAGAGGCACCTGTCAATTTCTTGACTGACTCGACAAAAGGAAGGTCAACCCTTAAACCGGCTGACATTTTGATTTTGGATGGGTCGGAGGAAAACATGCATGTGTGGACCTTACAGGGGTATCCCCTCTCGTGGGCTTGAGGGCGGGGGTTTCACGATAGGACTGGCTACTTTAAAAGCTGCTACAGGCAAAGTCACCAAACATGAGAAATCGTGCATGGAAAATCAACGCATGTTCATACCATTTGCATTTGATACGTTTGGTTTCCTCGCACCGGATGCGGTAGAGCTTCTTAATAGAGTAAAACGGATCATGCATTGCAATGATATATCCCCCAGTTCTATAAATGTAGTCTTTAAAAGATTGAGTTTTGCTATACAAAAAGGTTTAGAGGCGCAGCTTGTTGCCCATTTGCTATCTCACTTGTTGTACGCTGTGAATTTGATGCGCCTTCTTCCTCAATTGTCTGACCCTCAGAGTGAGCTCCTTCTGCTTCAGTCTTGTATGGGTATTGCTAAGCTTTTCTTTGGGCTGAGGACGTGTCAACCCGTTCACATGGAGGAGGCGGAAATATTCTTTGACAATGGGTTGTGTGGGGCCATTGAGGACATGGTGGTTTGTGGTGGCCCTTTCTTTGGTGACATACAATGGCGCATTGCTTCCTTACCCATCAAGTTTGGTGGTTTGGGTTTATATTCGGTAGTAGAGGCTACTTCATATGATTTTGTTGCCTCAAGGGCCCAAACTTGGGTATTGCAAGACCACATCTTACGGGATAGCGGCATATATGGTATGGATTCTGATTATGATGGTGCCTTGGCTTCTCTTCGTAACAAGCTTCCAGATTTTGACCTTAGCAGTTTTACTACTAAAGACATCGTCCCCCCTAAATCCCAGAGTATGCTGGCGAGTGTCCTTTTTCGTAAAATTGTCCAAGATATGGAAGTTCATCTCGACATAACGGCCTGTCAGAAAGCAGTTTTCCAATGCTTACGTGCACCACATGCCCAAGATTTTCTTCTTGTTATCCCAATGGATGGGATTGGCCAACATATGTCTCTTGTGGAGTATCGTACTATCCTCAAATATCGACTCTTGATTCCAATATTCCCAGCTGACGAGATATGTCCGGTGTGTCGCACATGTTTGGACTCCTTTGGAGAGCATGCAGTTCACTGTAAAGAACTCTCGGGGTTCAAATACAGGCACGATATGGTTACAGATGTTTTATTCGATATATTTAAGCGTGCAGGAGTTTCCGCTAAGAGAGGCACCTGTCAATTTCTTGACTGACTCAACAAAAGAAAGGTCAACCCTTAAACCGGCTGACATTTTGATTTTGGATGGGTCGGAGGGAAACATGCACGTGTGGACCTTACAGGGGTATCCCCTCTCGTGGGCTTGAGGGCGGGGGTTTCACGGTAGGACTGGCTGCTTTAAAAGCTGCTACAGGCAAAGTCACCAAACATGAGAAATCGTGCATGGAAAATCAACACGTGTTCATACCATTTGCATTTGATACGTATGGTTTCCTCGCACCGGATGCGGTAGAGCTTCTTAATAGAGTATAACGGATCATGCATTGCAATGATATATCCCCCAGTTCTATAAATGTAGTCTTTAAAAGATTGAGCTTTGCTATACAAAAAGGTTTAACGGCGCAGCTTGTTGCCCGTTTGCTATCTTACTTGTTGTACGATGATAATCAAATTTATGAACGTTCAATGGATAAGGATAATTAAAGTTTTATATTATTCAACGGTATTATCTATATAAAAAAAAATAATAAAAAAAAAAAAAAAAAAAAAAAAAAAAAAAAAAAAGTGGACATGTCACCCCAAGCTGAATCCATATTGTGAATTCATATTTTACCGGTTTGATTCTCATGCATGTAGAGGTGCGTAAAATAGGTTTGGGAAATGAAATATATATATATATATATATATATATATATATATATATATATATATATATATATATATATATATATATATATATATATATATATGTCACCCCAAGCTGAATCCATATTGTGAATTCATATTCTACCGGTTTGATTCTCATGCATGTAGAGGTCCATAAAAATAGGTTTGGGAAATGAAATTGACATAGAAAATTGAATTAGAAATTTGATTATATGAAACAATTTGGTTTGAAGTTGAACCGGTAATTTAGATCGGTTTGAGCTTTGGATTGATGGTACGAGTTTGAAAACCTTCTTCCGAACCTTAAAAACTCCCCATTGTATTATTGTGGAAAATTTTATTTCAATCCACTGTCTCTTCAAATTGTTGTTGATATAAGGTTTTAGAAGTTTGCAAGACCAATAATATCCCTTATATGATCTCGGATACCTGAGAAATATTTTTCTAAATAATAAAAGTAGAAAAATGTTCTTTTAAACTCTAAATGAAATGAAATGGTCAAAAACACCTTATGTTAAGTTTCAATACCAAATCAAGTTCGGCCAAATTTAAAATGGAAAAATGTGTTTTCCAAACTAGTTTTTCTTAAGTGGGTTTTGAATGGTTTCAAATCGGTCCTTACATTCAAACATTTTTAACCACAAAGTGATTAAAAACAAAACAACTTTATAGTTTTAGTGAAAAAAGCAAACAAATACAATATGAAAACCAATTTGTGCCCCTCTACATATACGTAGATGCTAGTGCAAAAACTTGTAGCATTTCTTTGGTTGTTTTATATCTGCTTCTAGGATTTTACTTGACCCACAACACAACACATTTTTTGTCTATTCTAATTTGTACCCATTGTTCCAAACTAGACCCTTTGACATTTGTTCTTGGTGGAGTTGATAACAATAATGATGTTGGCAATAAAGATTACCGTTATAGTTGTGGTTTTTGAAAAGTATTTTATAAAATCCAAGTTTTATTTTTATAGATTAGTATTCATTTTGGAACTGCAGAATAGTATGAAAAACGAATTTAACAAGAAGGCAAGAAGCTGGAAAGAAGAATTTTACAATGAGAGAATCATTGTAAACCCAAAAAAGTTCATCATGTAGTATTATAGTTTTGTTCCACAAACATGTCAATTAAGAGTAAATTAAATATTTATTCATCCCTTCTGATGTAGTTTATAGACTACTTCTAATTTTATTTATATTTTATACGAGATTTGAACTCTTAACTTCATTAAGATGAAGTGAAGACAACGTCTGATATCGTTGAGATAGAAGTCATTTGGTTGTTGGTTTTATACTTTTATTAGCGTTCAAATTTTTGTATTCATCGTAAATGTTGTATACTGAAATGATTGATAGATGAATTTTTAATTTTGTGTATGAGAGAGAGAGAGAGAGACTTGTTTATGTGGGATATTTCATTGTAATCAAATCTAATATGAATAGAGAAATAGTCCCCTCATTATTTATTTATCTAAGATTGATTCATCTTTTCTTCTTAGTTTTGTATTTCATATTATATGAATCTAGGTTTCTACAAGAAACAACTTAACAACTTCTAAGAATTAACTTTGATATCATTTTTTTTTTAATAAATCTATAATCATAACTAGATCCAAATTATTTTTACATAATGGTAATGATTTTGGCATTCGTTGGTAATGAAAACATGTCACATGGAAAGTAGATTGAATGCATGTGTATTTCCTTTGCCTATTGAAGGGACTCATCATTTAATTATCGTAAGGTACACTCATCCTTTATACTTGTTATTCACCAATATTATATACTTTTATCTGTCTTAAATATATTTACTACATGTGACCAATATTTTTTACCATATCTATTATGTATCGTCATTTTTAATAACTTATAGAAATGTCAATATCATATGATTTACTTATAAAAAGCTAAACATCACAGCTACCAAGACCAATTTTTTTTTAACTGATACGAAAATATTAATATCACTTTGTTTCAATTTGCGAGAATCTTTTAACATGTACCAAACCTCTTATGCATGTCCCTTGTGCTACAACATACTGAGGTAAATAATTTTGTTGGTAGGAACTCTTAAATCAAATCAATAATTGATATTACAGTCTTGAAGCTTGGTTCAACGGAATTAACAGTTTTATATATATATATATATATATATATATATATATATATATATATATATATATATATATATATATATATATATATATATATATATATATATATATATAACACTCAATCAATAAACAACTTAGACCTATTAGTACACTAAACATAAGAATGAGAAACAAAGTTATCGAAAATAATACTCTTTTTTGGTATATCTTTACCAAAAACAACCCTATTTCGAAACATCCATAAAAACCACTGTGACATCCCCATTTTCGCGGCCAGAAAAAATCGATTTTGTTTATGCTTTATAAAAATCAGAGTACTTTTAATAAAAATGTTGCGGAATTTGTTCACAAAAAAACATGATAAATATGTTATTAAAACATTTTCGAAGAAACGTATTTATTTCATTTTAAAACGTTTGGGATGTCATCGTTAATATAGAAACATAAGCATAAACAGAACTTACAATTATTTACACTAGTGATCTACATCTCTTTAAATCTCTCAGTGTAATGTCACTACATATCGTCACATGTGATATAAATAAACTGAGTGGGTCAGGTTGGGAAACCTGGATAGTACATAGGGTTTTCAACCCACAATAATATAATTATTATGTTTAATCAAACAGTTAACCCAATTATTCATCTCCATTATCTTCTTTATTCTTAAGGATCTACCCTAAGAATTAGCTATTTCTTGTTCATTCATTCCTAAGCAGTATCCTAAGGAATAGGTATGAATTTCATCGTTGTAAATGACACATCTGTCAAGCACAATCTGCTAGTTCTGTCACTAGGGCGCAACTACTAAGATTGTGACATTCTCTATGGGGCGCATCTGCCAAAATAGTCCTTTAGGCGCATCAGCCGGGGTTATGAGGTTCTCTATTAGGCGCTTCTGCCGGTAGAGTCCTTTAGGCACTTCTGCTGGGTTTTATTGACAGTATCGTTTTTGAGAGTCCACTCGCAATACATATCAATGGGTTTTTAGAGTACACCAGTGAACACGTCGTTCACAACACCTACAGGTTGCGAGCCTGCTAGTGTTCCACTGGACTGTCTAGAATAGTCCGTGGTTGTCATCCATACTCTGCTGAATGAAGGGGCCATCATTTGGGAAAAAGGCTTCTCACATCGTCCACCTCTCACCTTCACCTCACGGTCTATTTTACCTCTCAACTCATCATCCAACTCATATTTCATCTATTACATCTACCCATGCCTTACCCCAACATTTTCGTAGATATAAAATATATATATAGTTTAAATCATTTAAAACATGTATAAAATCGTTCACCAAGCATAGACAGCAAGTAAACAGACAATATGCACACATAGCACGTAGTAAATACTTCATATCTATGTGTAAGTTGAAGGGGACCATGCACTCACCTGAAAGGTAGTGACTCAGCACTCGAACAGCGCTTCGATACTCTCAAAACAATTTCCTTCGATAAAACCTAGTACCAATACCACTAGGGTTTAGACTAACGATAACTGTGACCAATTAATAGGTCTGACTATTATTATTATATAAGCGTTAATAACACTCAATATAACTCATAGTAATAGCCCAGATAATTATTTTAAGGACCTAATAACATTCCTATAATTATTTGAAAGCTATATTAAAAATTGCGTAAGCGTAGCTCACTTACAGCAAATTTTATCGAAAACCGGAACTTTATTGGAGCAACGTTTCGAAACCGAAAGACTCCTTTTCTCGGGACTCCGGGAGCCTCGGGGCTTCCCTCGGGAGCTAAGGGGTTTATCTAGGGCTTAGGGGGGTTTAGAGCACTTAGAGAGAGAAACTAGTGAGAGAAAGAAGAGATTTTCGAGTGAGGAACTCGGCAAGCTTTGCACTCCCTTTTATAGGCGCGAGACCTCGGACTACGTTGGGCGTAGCCCTTGGTTACGCGGGGCGTAGGCTTCGAATAGGATTGCCACCTCGGTTCCAGCTGTCTCGCACACCAGTCAGATAGGAAGCGAAGGTACGCTGGGCGTACTAATCTCGAACGCGGGGCGTAATGCGAGGCTATGTGTCATCATCCGAAGCGAGCACCGTGGTCAGCAAGCGACGGCTGAGATTTGGCCACGTCACCACTCTCCCACAGATTTCGCAATTTCCACTCCCGACTTCTAAAAATCATAACTTTCGCATACGAGCTCTTTTTTTGACGTTCTTTATATCCACGTGAAGGTGGGAACGTACTCTACAACTTTCGTTTAGACTCTGTCGGCTAATTTTGATGTTCTTTATATCCATGTGAAGGCCGGGACAGGATTGGTCCGTTAAATCCTCATAACTTCTTCATCCGATGTCCGTTTTCACCCATCTTTTTCTCGTTACGCTACACTTAATGAGATCTTCGATTCTCGTTCAGGTCGTGTCGGCTAAAAACCGCTCGATCTAATATTCGAATTTCGGGCTGTACACTGCCAATCCGAAACTTCGAAAAATCATAACTTCCTCATACGAAGTTAGATTTGGGCGTTCTTTTTATCGATGTTCTTAGTTTAACATACTCTATGACTTTCGTTTAGAGCGCTAAGGCTAAATCTCGCTCTATCGTAAATTTACTATTTACGCTTCCCGGTGTTGTGCCAATTCCGACGCGAAACTTCGACGGGTCATAACTTCTTCGTTATAACTCAGATTTCGGCGTTCTTTATATGTACGGAAACCTTGTGACATCTTCTAAAACCTGGTTAAGATTATTTATTCTAAATAATCTTTTTGTCGAAAAGTCGTTTTCGACCCCTATTGCCTCTAAATTGACTAGCCCGAATTTGTGGGCGTTACAATTATCTCCGCCTTAGGATGATTACGTCCCGGAATCATCAACAAAACAGGGCTCGTATAATAACTCCTACGTCATCTCTTCATCCTAGGTAATAATTATAACTTCTATATTCCTACAAGTCTATCTGTTAGACTCATTGACTGTAAGCAGTACTCGATCATGCACCTGCTCTCTACCTCAGGCTAGACTCCAAATTATGACCTTCAAGTCACAACCTCGATCCTCACTGGATACGAACTTGAGATAAGTTCTTTTATTACTACTATGGATCGATGTGTCATATTCTAATGACCTATCATCGTGTGATGCACGTTTAGACTCAGGTCTCTTAGAGCCAAATTCTAAAACAGACTATGCCTTCCTTCATGTTCTAATGTGATATAATCACACTTTAACATGTAGCATTTCTAGATACCAACTTCTTTAACAACGAACACGATACTTCTATTGATCGCTTTGATTTCAATTGTTTGGTTTAAGTCGGACGCTACATCAAACTTGGTTCTCTGAACCACGTAACCTACTCGTCGTAGTTGGACTCAATGTGATATGACAACTATGGTCGGGATAACAACAATCTTCTTACTCATTACCGAAACAATGGTAAGGACATACTTGAATAAAACGAAATCAATTACTAACTTCTTAGTAACCTTGTGACTTTCCCTGATCCAAGTGTGAGTCATGTGCTTCTGGTAGTATAGGCCTCTACTACTATTCACACCTACTCATACTCGTCTCAAGTATTGTCCCGCAGTTTTCCAAGTAACCACACAAGGAAATCACATAACAGCTTAACACATCAAATAGCAAAACGAAGGTTTTTTATTATTCCTTGAAACTATTACATAGGTGTTCAAGTTCACCCTAGACTATGCCTCGAACAGGCTACATCATACGATTCTGTGGCTACTTCATAAATCGATCCTTGGATGTCAAGCCGTCACTCCTGAATCCTCGCATTTTCACCTGCTTCGTCAAGGATCATTTGAAATGCTCTCGCCTTTGGCTTTGGCGGAACATTTGGCTTTGTAGCCCCCTCTCTCTTTGGGCAATCTTGCTTGAAGTTCCCTTCTTCATTACATTCGTAAGACACCCTTTTATTGAATTTACACTCGTTGGCATAATGCCCATGCTTCCCACACTTGAAAAAAGTCACTTCCTCACCGCATTTTCCAGAGTGTTTCTTTTTGCACTTATCGCACCATCTTTCTTCACTCCCTCCTCCTCTAAACTTCCTGGTACTGGATTTGCTTCTCTCATCGGGCTTCACAGACCCCTCAAACTTCCTCTTTTCGCCAACCTCGGTCTTGTTGGCGGCCCTTCCCTTGATCATCTCCTCAACTGACTTGGCAGCCCAGATAGTTGCCTCCAAAGTAGGTGCCTGACGCACTGGCACTGCATATTCCCATGGAAGTCCTTTTGCGTACTTGTCAACTTTCGTCAGCTCATCCGGAACAAGACGTAACGCGAACTCCATCTTCTCTGTGAAGTTGTTGGTGTATTCATCAACAGACATGCTTCCATTCTTTAAGGTAAGGAATTGGTTTTCTAGCTCGAGCAGATTTTGGGCTGAGCAGTACCTACGTTTGAATTGCACCAGAAATTCTGCCCATGTCAGTTGCAGGGGCTCATTGGGGCTCAACGTCTTTCCCAAGGTATTCCACCATCGTACACGCATCCTCGAAACTGACGCACTACAAATGTGGTCTGTTGTTTTCCCTTGCAACCGCACGTCATGAAAGCAAATTCCATCTCCGTGATCCAATCCATGACCCCGATCGGATCCTCCTTTCCAGTGAAAGTCGATGGCTTGCAAGTCATAAAATCCTTGTACTTTCATCCATTCCTCTCGACTTCGTCATCTTGGTTGTTTTGTCGAACTATTGGTGGGTTTACTTGACCAACAGTCCCACTATAGTTTCCTTCCTCAGTCTGCCCTTCGTTAAACTCGGGCTGTTCGATCTGAATAGTCGATTCCTCTCGATTTTGCTGGAGCAAACGTCTGATTTCCTCCATTTGACGATCCGACATCGCTTGCACTTCGGCCATCGTTATTGGCTCAGCAGCGGCTACCACAACTGGTATTTGCTCAATCGTTGGGGGTTGATCTCGGTTCCCATTTGCATTCACGTTTCCGCTACGGGTTCTTGCCATCTTGATCTATACACCGAATAAGGTGAATCTAGACCTTTACTTAGGATTTACGTTTAAATCATCCTTATCACTCCGAAACATTTATATGTTAGTTCTAATATCGTAGTTAAACGCTAAGAATCCTAAACACATAAGGTTTCCAGATCCGGTCGGCAACAGACAATAGATCCGAACAAATAACAGCATATCACGCACAAGCATTTAGCACATAAAAGCATTTTAGGCACAACTCCTAAAATAATCTAGTGCTCACACCTCACAATCATCGCTTAGCATTCTAAGTTTAAGTCTAGAAATAAATCCATATTCCTAGTTCGCTTAAACTAACGCTCTGATACCAACTGTGACATCCCCATTTTCGCGGCCAGAAAAGACCGATTTTGTTTATGCTTTATAAAAATCAGAGTACTTCTTTTAATAAAAATGTTGCGGAATTTGTTCCCAGAAAAACATGATAAATACGTTATTAAAACATTTTCGAAGAAACGTATTTATTTCATTTTAAAACGTTTGGGATGTCATCGTTAATATAGTAACATAAGCATAAACAGAACTTACAATTATTTACACTAGTGATCTACATCTCTTTAAATCTCTCAGTGTCATGTCACTTCATATCATCACCTGTGATATAAATAAACTGAGTGGGTCAGGTTGGGAAACCTGGATAGTACATAGGGTTTTCAACCCACAATAATATAATTATTATGTTTAATCAAACAGTTAACCCAATTACCCATCCCCATTATCTTCTTTATTCTTAAGGATCTACCCTAAGAATCAGCTATTTCTTGTTCATTCATTCCTAAGCAGTATCCTAAGGAATAGGTACGAATTCCATCGTTGTAAATGACACATCTGTCAAGCACAATCTACTAGTTCTGTCACTAGGGCGCAACTACCAAAATTGTGACATTCTCTATGGCGCGCATCTGTCGAAATAGTCCTTTAGGCGCATCTGCCGGGGTTATGAGGTTCTCTATTAGGCGCTTCTGCCGGTAGAGTCCTTTAGGCGCTTCTGCCGGGTTTTATTGACAGTATCGTTTGCGAGAGTCCACTCGCAATACATATCAATGGGTTTTTAGAGTACACCAGTGAACATGTCGTTCACAACACCTATAGGTTGCGAGCCTGCTAGTGTTCCACTGGACTGTCAGGAATAGTTTGTGGTTGTCATCCATACTCTGCTGAATGACGGGGCCATCATTTGGGAAAAAGGCTTCTCACATCGTCCACCTCTCACCTTCACCTCACGGTCTATTTTACCTCTCAACTCATCATCCAACTCATATTTCATCTATTACATCTACCCATGTCTTACCCCAACATTTTCGTAGATATAAAATATATATACAGTTTAAATCATTTAAAACATGTATAAAATCATTCACCGAGCATAGACAGCAAGTAAACAGACAATATGCACACATAGCACATAGTAAATACGTCATATCTATGTGTAAGTTGAAGGGGACCATGCACTCACCTAAAAGGTGGTGACTCAGCACTCGAACAGCGCTTCGATACTCTCAAAACAATTTCCTTTGATAAAACCTAGTACCAATACCACTAGGGTTTAGTCTAACGATAACTGTGACCAATTAATAGGTCTGACTATTATTATTATATAAGCGCTAATAACACTCAATATAACTCATAATAATAGCCCAAATAATTATTTTAAGGACCTAATAACATTCCTATAATTATTTGAAAGCTATATTAAAAATTGTGTAAGCGTAGCTCACTTACAGCGAATTTTATCGAAAACCGGAACTTTATTGGAGCAGCGTTTCGAAACCGAAGGACTCCTTTTCTCGGGACTCCAGGAACCTCGGGGCTTCCCTTGGGAGCTAAGGGGTTTATCTAGGGCTTAGGGAGGTTTAGAGCACTTACAGAGAGAAACTAGTGAGAGAAAGAAGAGATTTTGGAGTGAGGAACTCGGCAACCTTCGCACTCCCTTTTATAGGCGCGAGACCTCGGACTACGTTGGGCGTAGCCCTTGGTTACGCGGGGCGTAGGCTTCGAATAAGATTGCCACCTCGGTTCCAGCTGTCTCGCACACCGGTCGGATAGGAAGTGAAGGTATGCTGGGCGTACTAATCTCGGACGCGGGGCGTAATGCGAGGCTATGTGTCATCATTTGAAGAGAGCACCGTGGTCAACAAGCGACGACTGAGATTTGGCTACGTCACCACTCTCCCACAGATTTCGCAATTTCCACTACCGACTTCTAAAAATCATAACTTTCGCATACGAGCTCCGTTTTTGACGTTCTTTATATCCACGTGAAGGTGGGAACGTACTCTACAACTTTCGTTTAGACTCCGTCGGCTAATTTTGAATTGATTTTAAATTTTATATTATTAACAGGCCGGGACAGGATTGGTCCGTTAAATCCTCATAACTTCTTAATCCGATGTCCGTATTTGCCCATATTTTTCTCGTTACGCTACTCTTAACGAGATCTTCGATTCTAGTTCAGTTCGTGTCGGCTAAAAACCACTCGATCTAATATTTGAATTTCGGGTTGTACACTACTAATCCGAAACTTCGAAAAATCATAACTTCCTCATACGAAGTCAGATTTGGGCGTTCTTTTTATCGATGTTCTTAGTTTAACATACTCTATGACTTTTGTTTGGAGCGCTAAGGCTAAATCTCGCTCTATCGTAAATTTACTATTTACGCTTCCCGATGTCGTGCCAGTTCCGACGCGAAACTTCGACGGGTCATAACTTCTTCGTTCTAACTCGGATTTTGGCGTTCTTTATATGTACGAAAACCTTGTGACATATTCTACAACTTGGTTAAGATGATTTATTCTAAATAATCTTTTTGTCGAAAAGTCGTTTTCGACCCCTATTGCCTCTAAATTGACTTGCCCGGATTTGCGGGCGTTACAACCACCTGGCAACAAAGAACACCCCTTCCAGAACATCTTTCAAATTCTTCCTCATTCTGATGTTACCAAATCAATCAGACCAATCAATAATAGAGTTGAAGTCATGCTCCTCCAAACCCCACCACTTCTAAAGAAAGTCAGATTAAACTGAGAATCAGTTTTGTTTCATTAATTGAATCGTCCCTGGTTACATCAGAATAGTTGAATAAATAGCCACAAGAAAATAACAAACTAGCCTAACCTATCAGATCAGAAGTCTATCTAGAATAAGATAAATAAAAGTGACATAATAATAACAATTCCTTTACTCCTCCTCAAGTTAAAGCATGAAGATTACGAATGTTCAACTTGACCATGAGAGATTGCATTCGTTCCGCGCCAAGTGGTTTAGTGAGTAAGTCCACCAATTGATCTTTGGTGTGAACCCAAACAGGAGCGATTTCTTTTTATTCCACCCTTTCCCGAATAAAGTAGCAATTCATTTCCACGTGTTTCGTGCGTTCATGGAAAACTGGATTGTGTGCTATGTGTTTTTCAGATTCATTATCACCCAAAGAATCTCACTCACTGTCGTTGCCATTGCACGATATTTAGCCTCAGCGGAAGACCTCGAAACCACCGATTGTTTCTTGGATTTCCAAGAAACGGGAACTCCTCCAAAGAGAAGTAAGTATCCTATTTGAGAACGGCATGAATATGGACATCCCAACCAATCGAAGTCACTATAAGCTACTAGATTAGTAGACCCATCTTTTTAAAGCAAGATACCTTGTCCGACTGTGGTCTTCAAATAAAGTAAAACACGTAAAGCTGCATCCCAATGTGGCTGTTTAGGATCGGATACGAATTGACTCAAAATATTAGTCGAACATGTTATATCAGGGAGAGTGGCTTGTAAATACAAAAGACGACCAACGAGACGCCTATACATATTTGCATCGACCCGGTTTTCATTGTCACCTTTATTGAGTTTATGGTTCTGTTCCATGGGAAAACGGCTTGGTCTACACCCCAGCATACCCGAATCGTCCAAGATATCCATGGTGTATTTTTGTTGACTGAGAAATAAACCTTCTTCTGTGCGTGAAACCTCGATCCTCAAAAAGTATTTCAAACTACCAAGGCCTTTGATACTCAATTGGGTATGGAGACTAGCTTTCGTACTCTCAATCTTTTCTGCATTATTACCAACAATGACCACATCGTCTACATAAATAAGGGCCGCCACAAAAATATTGTTATTTTTGTAAATGAAAAGAGAGTGGTCAACATGAGATTGTATGAAACCAAGTGTACGAATAGTTGTGGTAAACTTGTGATGCCAATTGCGACTTGCTTGCTTTAAGCCGTACAGTCACTTTTTAAGTTTACATACTCGCGTGTCTCCTTCTTTTCCAAATCCTTGGGGAATCTTCATGTATACATCTTCTTCCAAGTCACCATGCAAGAATGCATTATTCACATCGAGTTGGTGAATAATCCAATTCTTTTTCACCGCAATTGTCAATAAAATTCGAATCGTAACAAGTTTAGCCACCGGTGCAAAAGTATCGTGAAAATCTACTCCTTCCATTTGCGTGTAGACCTTTGCAACAAGACGGGCTTTGTACCTCTCTATATCACCATTTGGTTTGAACTTAGTCTTGAAGATCCATTTGGAATCAATGGCATGTTTGCCTTTAGGAAGAAAGGTGAGCTCCCATGTGTCATTATCTTCTAAAGCTTTTATTTCACGTTGCATTGCAAGCCGCCATTTGGGTTGTTTAGCAGCCTGTTTAAAACTTTTTGGCTCATTGTGAAGAACAATAGCCACTAGAAAATCCTTATGTGAAGGAGAAAAATGTTTATATGAAACATAATGAGTTAGGGGATGTATTGTAGAAGCGACTCGATCGGACGCGGGTGGTGGATGATTGATCAATAGGGGAAGCTCAACTTCGAAGCCTTGAAACCAGATTGGTTGACTGCTTGTTCGAGTGGCACGGTGCTCATCAGAGGGTTCTAAATGTGTCGGTTGTGTCTCTACTTCGGTGACGTCATCATGTATGTTGATGACGTCAGCATCTTCTAAAGGTGCCGAAGAGTTAACAGGTGCCTCATGGATTACGTCAGCCCCATCACCATGTGATCCGTTCTCATCGTCATGCATGGAAGGGTTGGGAATATCACCATGCAACGTGAATAAATCTTCATTCTGTGAATCTGCATTCTGTGGTTGTTTATTTGTTTCAGCATAATTCATGGGAACTTGATTCTCTAAGAACCATACATCACGAGAGACTATTATCTTCTTACTTTCTGTAGGGTCCATTATGTGTTGCGTCTTGGGCTCGTTCTTTAGTCCAATTTTTGTATCCGGATTGGGCCTGTCCATCCGTGAGTTATTTCTAGGGTTTAGTATTTATAGATGCTTGCATATATCTCAATACGTAAGATTTGGTGTCGATCATTCATAGAAATTTTTCTGTTTTATCGTTTGTAACTCTAATAGCCTCTACAGCGGAAGTTCTTTGTCGAACTCTACTGAGGCTTGAATCTATTGAATCATTCGACATATTTTGATTCATTCTTTTGTTTGATTTTTCTGTTAGTATTTTTCTGATTAACCTGTTTGAAGATCTAAACGATCAAAGAGTTTTTCAACTCATCAATTGTTATCAGAGCGGGAGACTATGTAATTCATACACATCTCTTCTGTGAAAGAAGTGATTAGGGTTTATTTTGCATTCATTGATATTTATTGAGCCGTCACTCCATAATTGACGTATCTCATTAATTATTCATCTTGCCCTAATATTACGTATTACAAAGTCTGATCTTATAACGGGTTAAATGATCAAGCATGGACGATTCTCAACCTAATCCTATTAACATCTCACACAGTATAGGATCTACAACCAAGATTCCAATTCTCTACACTCAAGATTACGAAGTGTGGACGCACCACTTTGAAGACTATGTCATTGGATCTGAAGATAATGGGTATCTGATATGGGAAGCTATTATATCTGGCCCATTTGCTCATTCAGAAACATCTAGAATCATTAAAACTCAAAAGGAGTACAATGATTTGTTAAAAGACGTGAAAGACGTTGCTCGGGACGAAAATCAGAAGTTTCAATGCAACATTAAGGCATTGAGACTAATTTGATTCGCTCTTCAATCCGACACGTTTAGATTGGTGAGTTGTTGCAGTACAACAAAGGAAATCTGGGATCGGCTGCGAGAGCTGTATTCCACAGATGAAGATCTGGAGCACTTAATTCAGACTTTACTTCTCTCTGAATTTGGAGAGTTCAAGCAGAAGCCAGAAGAGGTTGTTACGCAGACATTTGATCGCTTCAATCATCTTCTCAGCAAGATGATCAAACATGATATTGAATGGAAGCTCATCGAACAGAAGGTCACTTTCCTGAATGGCCTAAGATCCAAATGGAGAGTTGTTGTGTCAACGGTTAAAGCACACGAGCAGTTCAAATCGTACTCGCTGGCAAAACTAGCGGGGATTCTAAAATCCCAGGAAAAGACAGTGCTGCAAGAGAAAAGCATGGTTTCAAATCTGGGATCTTTGGCGCTTCTGTCCAAAGGTAAGAGTACAGCAGAAGACGAAGAGGATCTAAATCTGGGAGATCACGATTTGACAATTGAAGACTATGCTATGATGGTGTCAAATCCCAGAAGGTTCTTTAAGAAAAAGTTCCCTACCAACAAAAATCGTAATTGGCAGGGAAGCTATAGCTCTGAAAAGGTGAAAGATGAGCCGAAGGTTGAAGAATCGAAGAAGGAAGCGAAGGGTGAAGCTGACTCCGGTGTCACTTGCTTTTACTGTGGTGGGAAAAATCACTACGCAAAAGATTGCGTGCTAAAAAAGATGGCAGAGAAAGATGAAGAGAAGGATGAAGAAGCTAGTCTCCTAAAAAGACTGGATGAGATTAAGAGGAAGAAAGCTTCTGCTAATCCCTCTATGAATGCTCTTATTGTGCATGGTTCGGTAGATGACGATGAGTTCGGTGGCGTGCAGGTGTGGTCTACTGACTCAGAAGACGATGAAGTGAGAAAGCCTTCTCATGGAAAGGCTTATGTTGCAATGAGTGGTGAAACTGATGGAAGATGTCTGATGGTGACCGATGTATCTCAGATGAGGGGATACAACACTGATGGTGGAAACGAAGAGGCTAAGGAGCGAGAGGACTTATGCTTTACAGCAAAACCTCTCAGTGTGCAGATCAGTGAACTTGATGAACTGATCAAGAAGGTACAATCTATTTTTATTTCATTTAAAATTCCACAAAAATCATATGAAAAGGAATTAAATAACTTGAATTCAAGAATTTCAAATCTGGATAGTTGTTTAACGCAAACACGGGTCACGAATTCTAATCTAACTGACTAAATAAGCAGGGTGTCATCCAAGAGTGAGGAGCGAAGGATATGGATAGAGCAGAAAGAGTTGGAGCTGGTTAAGTCTAGGGATGAGAACATTTATTTGCAAAGAGACAATCTCAAATTATTAAAACAGAGGAATGTTTTTTGTTTAATTGCCAAAAGGCTTTATGCTAACATTACTCAGCTGCATTTAAACTGTGAAATAGGACATAAGATACATCGCATGATTTTACCCTTCCTTGAGTTTAAGGAGGATGAAATCGATGCCGAAGCATACAACTGTGAAAGTGTTGTATCTTTTGACGATGTCAATCCTACTTATATGTATGGTCTGGACAAAATTGAATCTTTTATTAAGTCCAAAGACCATAAGGACATGCGTATAAATCTTTTGAATGAAAATGATAAGTTGAAACTCAGGTCCGAAACCATACAAAAATTTGACTCATTGAGTAGCAAATTGAGTTCACAAAATAAAATTGATGTCGAAAATGCATCTGAACTTAATGAGGACGATGACATGAGTGAAATTTCTGTAGAGGATGTTGTTGACTGTTTCGAGTTCATTAGGAGCGAACCTGAAAACCACAAAAATCTGATTTCTGAAAATTCTGTGGAATTCGCTCGTTTGTCCAAATCTAAGTCCCCAATCCTTAAAGAAAAGGCTGTTATGTTTCAAAAGGTCAGAACAACTCCCAATCAGGTTTATAAGGTCACGGGAGTAACCGAACATCAGACAGCCGAACTCACTGCCATAGTGAACGAAGATAATGCAGATGGTTGTGATGAGTTTTTCTGGTCTGCACCGATAGACAACGCAGATGAAACAGTCGGTCTGTCGGAGCAAACATCATGGAAGAACAACGGTAGATATGTGCCCGAACCTCTGAATAAGCCTACCAACTTTGACGTTCCAAGTTCAAGTGGCACAAAAGAGATTCCAGTAGAAGAAGTCACCTCAACAAGCGAAACCTCTTCCATGAAGAGTAAACCTGTTGCTAAGAAGCTGAAACAAAAGGCAAACATCCACAGACAATCGAAACAGGTGAAAAATCAAAAGCAGCAGAGAAACATGAGATACAAGAAAAATCTCTCAGAGCGGAAGCAGTTTTGGCGCTCCCAAAATCCTCACTACACTCACTTTGACAAAAATTCTAAGTCAAAAGGAGAAGAAAACAAGAGTCAAAGGAACTTCGAATCTCCAATTCAAAAGAACCAGATGAAGACTTACGGGCCACGGGAAGAGCAGAACCGAAAGGATATGTTCGGTCCCGAAAGCAACAACAACAACCAAAAAGCTAGTTTCGGTCCGCCAAACAACAACAGGCAAAGACCAGATTTCAACCCGTCTAGCTTTTACAACAAAAGACCCAGTTTTGGGCCACCAACCTACAACACCCAAAAATTCAGCTTCGGTTCATCATTAAATGGCAACCGAAGGTCCAGGTTCAGTCCCTCAAATGACCACAACCGAAAGAGTCATTTTGAACCTCAAGTCAGGAAAAATTCTCATTCTAATTTCTTTTCTTCTAATTCTTCTCGTTCTCAATCTTCCACTAAGCCTAATTCTGATCCTACACCAAATTCAAGATCATCAAAGGATTTGAAAGGAAAAAGGAAAATTTCCTCAGCTGATGAAGACCGAAAACAGGCTAAAGTCCAAACACCGGAACCTAAATCCAATACACCTGCATCTAATTCTAATAAAATCAAAGTGTTTACTATTAAAAGAAAAGATGAAACAACCTTAATTAAACGAACATATCTCGTTGATGTTTCTCTTACTATTCCTGTTTCTATAAAAGGCTCACGTGAACCGAAGAAACTTTGGGTTCCTAAATCTGCTTAATTTTTGTAGGTTATTAGTGACGAGCAGTTTAACGAAGAATGGTACATAGACAGTGGCTGCTCGCGTCACATGACAGGAAGGAAGGAAGAGCTAAGGGAGTTTCGGTCTCTTCAAAATGGTGGCAATGTCAAGTTCGGTAACAACTCTTATGGAACGATAAAGGGTTATGGGATGATAACAAATGGAGATTTTACAATCAGAAAGGTGGCATATGTAGAGGGGTTGCAGCATAACCTCATCAATGTGTCTCAACTGGTGGGAGGAACCGGTCTCAAAGTCTCGTTCGATGACGAAGGTTCAGAAATTATAGAGAAGAAATCCAACAAAGTCATTCTCAAGTCAGATCAAAAAGGTGAAATGTTTCCTCTGAATCTCAGACCAATCAAAGGGAATCCAACAATATGTCTTTTATCCAAAGCTCACTCAGACGAAAGTTGGTTGTGGCACCGAAGGCTTTCACATCTCAACTTCAAAGACATCAACAAACTTGTCACCGGCGGTCATGTTCAGGGTCTTCCATTGCTCAAGTTCGATCGTGAACACTTGTGCACTGTATGCGAAATGGGGAAACAAAGTCGCCAAAGTCACCCAACGATCATAAACACGAAAGTTGTTGAACCACTTGAGTTGCTTCACATCGACTTATGTGGTCCATCATCAATCGAAAGCATTGGCGGTAACAAGTATATCCTTGTTATTGTTGATGACTTCTCACGATTTACTTGGGCATTCTTTCTAAAGCACAAATCTGAGGTGACTCCTAAACTGAAAATCTTTATCAAGCAGGTCGAAGTGCAACTGAGGAAAGTCGTTCGAAATATTAGGAGCGACAATGGACTGGAATTCAAGAACAAAGAATTCGAAGAATTCTTGGCAGAAAAAGGGACCAGTCACAACTTCTCAGCCCCTTATACACCTCAAAATAATGGAATTGTCGAAAGGCGAAACCGATCCTTGTGTGAGGCGGCACGAACCATGCTAAGTTTTGCTTCCCTTCCCTTATATTTCTGGGCTGACGCTATTGCTACAGCATGTTTTACTCAGAATAGGTCTTATCTCAACAAGAGTTTCTCTCTCGCTCCATATGAGATTATTAACAACAGGAAGCCGAATGTCAAGTACTTTCACGTGTTCGGTTCCAGGTGCTTCATCTTCAACTCCAAAGAACATCGCAACAAGTTTGATGTCAAAGCTGATGAAGGTATTTTTCTGGCATATTCTCTTACTTCAAAGGCTTACAGGGTTTTGAATAAGCGTTCTAAAAGAATTGAAGAAACCTATTATGTGACGTTCGATGACAATTATGTCAAGAAGTTGAAGTCCACTGAAGAAGCAATAGGAGAGATTTTCTCTCAAACAGGTCAAGTCATAGCCTCTATCGCCAATCTCTTTGACCAGTTCAGGGATCTATTTGATGAACCTGAGAAAGCAGTTCACTCTGAAGCCATGGCAGCAGACAACAAGATTGATCACCTTAAGAATATCATCGAAGATGCAGCCAAACGAATGGGAGCGAAAGAACCAGTTCGAAAAGAACCTCCCCAGAGCGGTACTTCGGTCGAGGGGGAGAATCTATCCTCTTCAAATGAGCAGGACTTACATATTCAGGGGGAGAATCCAATTATTGACGCACCCGAAAGCCCCTCTGCACCCGAAAGTCCTGTTGCTCCCGAAAGCCCCTCTGCAACCGAAAGTCTTGTTGCATCCGAAAGCCCCTATGCACCCGAAAGTCTAGTAACAACCGAAAGTCTGGATCAACCCGAAAGCCCTGTTGAAGAAAGATTTCTTGGCTCATCATTTGTCGAGGGGGAGATTCCGATATACTCTATGACGATGATACTCAATCAGAATTAGAAGAAATGGTGAATGTTGAACTGGATCCGTCTTACGATCCAAATTATCCTCCTCTCACCAAATGGACCAGAGATCATCCCTTATCTCAAGTAGTGGGTGACGCATCAGAGAAGGTTCTAACTCGTTCACAACTGAAGGCGAAACAGGCTGCTTTGTTCTCCAAAGTAGAGTTCTGCATGTTTAATTCTTTCGTGTCCAAAACTGAGCCGAAGACCGTCAATATTGCCCTTGATCATTCTGATTGGGTCCAGGCAACGCAAGACGAACTCAACGAGTTTGAAAGAAATAAAGTCTGGAGACTCATTCCAACACCAAAAGATGCTTCGGTTGTCGGTCTCAAATGGGTTTTCAGGAACAAAATGGACAAGGAAGGGAATGTAATCCGGAATAAGGCTCGGCTAGTGGTAAAAGGATACTGCTAGGAAGAAGGAATCGATTACGAAGACACATTTGCTCCTGTAGCAAGGCTGGAATGTGTTCGAATATTTCTTGCCTATGTTGCACACAAGAATTTTGAGGTCTACCAAATGGATGTGAAGTGCGCTTTTCTGAATGGGGAACTTGAAGAAACAGTGTACGTAGAGCAACCTCCTGGTTTCATGAATGAAAAATATCCAAATCACTGCTATATCTTAGATGAGGCAGTTTACGGTCTGAAACGAGCACCTAGGGCATGGTACGAAACACTAACTAAGTTTTTAAAGATGTCTAAATTCAAACAAGGTTCGGTTGACCCAACCTTCTTTCGTAAAAAGGAAGGTAACCACCTTATGATAGTTCAGATCTATGTCGATGATATCATTTTTGGCTCAACGAATCCTAGCTTAACAGCTGAATTCAGAAAGTTGATGGAGACAAAATTTGAAATGAGCTCAATGGGTCCGATTAACTTTTTCCTTGGTTTAAATATTAGACAGGGACCCGAAGACATCTTTATCAACCAGGAAGCATATACCAAGACTCTTCTTGCCAAATTCGGCATGATGGGAGATTCAAAAGTCAAAGTCCCTAGGGCGTTCGGGACCAAGCTCACACCATCTTTGGAAAAACCGGCAGTTGACCTAACGCTATATCCCCAAATGATTGGTTCCCTGATGTATCTCACAACTAGCAGGCCTGATATAATGTTTTTAGTTTCCTATTGTGCCCGGTTTCAAGCAAATCCACGTGAACCACACATGCTGGCAGTGAAGAATATACTCCGGTATTTGAAGCGAACCACCTCTCTCGGTCTCTGGTATCCTTCAAACTCAGGTTCCTTTGTTCAAGCCTACTCAGATGCAGACCTTGGAGGAAGTGGTATTGATTGGAAAAGAACTACAGGAGGCTGTCATTTCCTCGACGGTAAGTTGGTGAGCTGGCAATATAAGAAACAAACGTGTGTTTCTCTGTCTACAGCCGAAGCAGAGTACATTACAGCTACCTCCTGCACATCTCAAGTGATTTGGATCCAAAGCCAACTCCGGGACTATGGACTCAATATGAAAAAGATCCCTCTATATTGCGACTTTGAAAGTGCAATAAGGATCTGTCATAACCCGGTCCAACACTCCAAAACCAAACATATTGCATTGCGGTATCACTTTATTAAGGATCATGTAGAAGACGGAAACGTAGAGATTCACTTTGTTCGAACCACTGATCAACTGGCTGACATCTTCACCAAAGCCCTTCCTGAAGCAAGTTTTAATAAAATTCTGCAAGGCCTAGGTATGATGGAATCGGAGTCAGTACCAAAAATACATTCTCAGAACAAAATGTTGGAAGCGAAATGAACCGAACGCTCGGTCTATTTCAGGCTCGGTTCACATGGGAACCGAAATGAACCAAACGCTCGGTCTATTTCGGGTTCAGTCCCATTGCAATTTTTTTCGCTTATCTAAACAAGGTGATATTTTTGGTTGTACCCATCTGTAAAATAGTTTTTCCAAAAATTCCAAAAACATTTTTTTAACCGAAATGAACCGAGCGTTCGGTCTATTTCGGGTTCAGTTCCACAAATTTTTTTCTTGTTTGGTTTGTTTTGTTTATCTTTTTACAAAAATATCAAAAAATCCAAAAAAAGTGTCTCTTCTTTTGTTTATATTAATAGTCTACAGATTATCGTTGGGGCAGGTATCATTCTCACACTTTTGCATAGCTAAGTGTCCCTAGAAGCATGTTGCTGCATGTCGTCCAAAGCCTTAACTGATTCTGAATAAAGCCTAACTGACTTGGTATATACAAACCTTGTCTTCCCAATTAGGCTGATACATTTATTCTAATCATGAGCTACCTTACTCTTTTCTCATATGAGTTAAGAGTTTTCTGCTTGGTCACTATTTTTATAGCATAGGTACTTTGGTTTCTTTATACCACCTCAAATATTTTTCTCCATCATATTCGCTTCATACAAGTAACCCTTGAGACTCTCAGAAATCACCACTGAGGTTTATGGTTACACAATCTCTGTGTTAGTGATCTTAGCTGCGTGTCACTACGTGCTAAGTGAACCCACAATTCAACACCTACTATGCATTGACGGTGAACAATTAAATTTGCTCTAGCTTTCACTTATGAATTAATTAATTCATCCAAGTGTTTGTACCATGAAATCTCTAATTTTTCTTTTTGTGTGATTCTTATGAAATTGTTATATACCATAACATTTCTTCCCTTAGAATCCAATTTTAATTTTTTCTTGAGATTTCACTCCAACTATTTTCAACATGTCACTTAAATATTATCCAAACCTACTTGTTCAACAGACCACATTGTTCTCACAAGTTCTTCAGTCGATTTCTGTCTTATGTCAAGATCAGGAATTCTGAACTGAAGCGAAAGCCTCCCAAATAAGCCTTATTAAATGATGCCTTTCAACACTTCTTAACTAGTGATTGATCGTAATTCAACGGGAAACCACACAAACACTTTAAGGTCTCTCTTGACTTTAAAGAAAGAGATTCGTGCCCGGGATCCACTGTTTTGTGTCTCTATTGACATCACAAATTCCCACATATATGTTGATTTATTTCTTTATCTTTGGCACTCTATGCATGAAAATCTTTTTGATTTTCCAAAAATCTGGTTACCTTCATTACAAGCTATTTTTTGGGCTCCGGGATTTAATGCTATCTTCTAAGCAGGATGTGGTGGTTAATGCTACATGTGTTCGCTTTTATTTAGTGACGACAGCTAAGGATAATCTGCTGACTCAGCCGGAAGCTTATCGGTTCAGGAATTCAAAAGGGTATTTGGTGGGAACGCGTGCGAAATGGAAGAGTTTTTCTATCTCATGTGTAATCATAGGGATTGCCAAACAGTCACACGTCAATCACCTCAGGAAACGCTTCGATTTTCAAGAAGATTTGGGAGCAGATTCTTCTCTCTCTTCTACCCATGGTATAAAGGGTAAACCCTAAAGTCTTTTACCTCTTTACTGCACCAAATATTTAGAGAGCAAGAAACAATTATTTTCTCCCACTGTTCATCATCTTCTCCAAAACCACTCTTCAATGGCGGACTCTTCTTCAGTTCATGCTACATCCCACATTTTGCCTATCCGACCTCAACAAAGCCTGATCATTGATCTCACCCCACATGTCTACGACGGTTTCATGTTCCCAATCGTGGAGTGTCTTAAGCACTCTCCACTGGTTCAAGCATTAACCAAGTCTAAAACCATTCCAATGGAGTGCTTGTTGTAGGTCTTCTCGACTGCCCACTATGACAAGTCTGTCGATCGCATCTTTTTCAACATTCTTGATAGCAAAACCTCCATCTCCAAACAACGATTATGTTCGCTTCTAGGGTTCGAGCCTGATGTGTCAAGGGTTAACCCTGAGTCTATTCCTGTGGGACAGCTGTTCTCCATGTTTTACAACATGGGATATACCAAAATTCTAACCACTGTTACCAAGTTCAAGAAATCATGTCTTCCTCCTTAGTGGAATGGCTTCTTCATTGTGTTGTTCAAATGATTATCAGAACGAAGTGCAAGTTCTGATGGGGCTAGCAGACTGTTTATGACAATTCTCTATGGGCTGTACCACGGAGTCAATCTCGACTATGGATCGGTTTTATGGCAGCAGCTGATTCAAAGCCTTGCGTCTACTTCTCGCCATTCTGAGATTTCTTATGCCAGATTCTAGACTCTGGTCACAAAGTGGGCAATGGACAAGTATCATGTCCCTGTCGTTGCTGATTCTCCACTCTCCTCGATCGGTATTTTCCACACAACGAAGATCATAGTGTTTGATTCCTCAAAATTTCAGTTCGTTGGCTCAATCCCTAAGTCAATGTATGCGTGTATTCCAAGGGACAGTCGCATCATCAAGACTTATAAGGAGTTTCTTCGTTCAGGCCCCAGAGAGCTCACTCCAGAAATGATTCAATCAATCCACGACGCTGACAGACCTGCTCCCAGGGGAAAGAAACCAGACAAGGGGAAAGACAAGAAAGTTGTCAAAGGAGCGAGAGGTCCTTCTCCAAAGAAGTGAAAACCTTCGAAGGTAGCTCAATCACCTCCACCTAAGAAGAGGAAAACTCAGCCCAGGCGCAAACTCATTCTTGCCTCTTCTTCCAGTGAATCAGAGGATGAGACCTCAGACTCTGAGGAGTCAATTCGAGGTGACACTCCTCCTCATTCACCTTCACCTGAGGTACATGTTTCAACTACACCAATATCTCCTCCTCCAGTCTCTATCTCTATTTCCATTCCCCCCCATAACCTCCACTACTCAAATACCACCCACCTCTATCCCTGTACCACCTCCTGTATTCATAGAAGCTACGACAACAACCACCACTGGAGTTCGAACCAACGTATCTGATACGGGGGTTCATACTTTAGCACCCGAATCCACACCTGCTACAGAACAAACTACCACAAACGAACCTCCACCCTCGCCTTCATCTCCCAACCACTCAGCAGATGATGAAACTTTTCATGGTGGAGAAGACATGATGTTTGACTCGGTCTACTATAGTCCGTATCAGGTTCAAAGTGATGATGATGTTGATCAAGGAAATTCATGAGAAAATCGACAGTCTCATCGCTTCCTCTTCTTCCTCTCGGTCCACTATCTCAAAGGATGCCATTCAGGGGCTAGTTGATACGTTTACCAAGGCTCATGAAGCCTTCTTCAACTCTGCCACTGCTACTATCGACGCATCTACCAAGGCGTGTGCTTCTGCGACCGAAAAAGTCGAAAAACTATTTGTCGATGCTAACACTTTTTTAAAGTCTTTACAGGGAGCCGCTGATTCCAATGCAGCGAAGCTTGACTCTCTTGTTGTGAATCTGGCTACTTCTTTCACATCCGAATTGCAATCCTTTTCCAGTCTTCGTCAGTCTCTCGACGATGACAATAAAACCTTCCAGGCGATTGTTGAGGAGCACTTGACCAAGCTGCAAGAAGATCTTGCTTCAGAAAACTCTGTGATGGATGCTCTTGCTCAAACAAACACTACTCTAAAGATCAAGAGTCTTCAACTCTTCCAATCAGAAAAGGATGTTGCGTCTCTCCGATCTGAGCGAGCGGTCATTTCTACGTGTGTTTCGGATGTCCACGCCGACCTCTCCAACATTATTGAAGCACATCATCCCATTCTGAACTATTCTGTGAGGCGTAATCTAGCTGAGAAGCTTGCTCCCGCCCTTGATCTTCTCAGCAAAATTGAAGGCTTCCTGATTTCGTGGCCTATCCAAAACAAGGGGGAGAAGATGTGTCTCAATAGCCTCCTACTTCTACTAAAGCAACCGAACCTCTTCCAACAGGTCAACCTTCAGGTTCGGGTGCTAAAGATAAAGGCAAGAAGATTATTGAAAACAGTGATGACGATGATGATAAAGAGACCATCGTTGATCTCTTGAAGAAACAAGGCCGGGAAAAGGATGAAGACATGAGTGCTCGCGTTGCCAGAGAGGCCGAGGTGAATGAAAGAAAAATGAAGGAGGCTCATGATCTCCTTGAGAGTCGAAAAACTCTATTTCCTCCGTGGACTCTTGAGAAGCTTATCAAAGAAGCAATTGATACTCCCAGCATCCTGTGGCTCAAACCGGTGATTTCCTTGGACCGGATCAATTCTGTCAACTCTCAGTTTGATATGCCACTAACCCGAAAAGCCTTCATATTTCACGCTTTCTCCCATATTGCTGATGTCCCTCATTCTCACCCAAAGGTTGATAGGGAACTCGTTGAATTCTATCTGAGGGATGCTCAGCCTCAGTATCACACATGGAGTTCTCAAAAGATCATTAACATTCGGGTCCTAAAACCCTTTCGGAAGGGTAACTTCACAAACGTTCGGTTCAAAGTGCTGAGGGGGTCTACCAAAACAGAACATGCTATTTCACTTGCCGATCTTCCCAACCTGAATCCACATGATTGGATCATTCTGCACAACATTCTCCTCACCAACGAAGCTGAATACGGGCCAATCATTGATCACTTCAAAAGGATGTTGGTCTGCTACATTATGGAGGTCGCCAAGATGGATTAGGAGATCGCAAGTGGAACTCTGGCATGTTCACAAGGAACGAAGGCCAAAAATACCTGTTCGCCTTGGCGGATAAACATCTGTATACCACTGCATGCTTGGAACATTTCTGGGAATCATCAATCGATGCAAGCAGAACTCTGTAGATGACAAGAAGTATTTTGATGACATGATCCAGTGGTACATTCGGTTCAGACAAACCATTCTCGCTCTTATTCGTCGTCTGTTCGAAACCACCAAGAAAGTTCCTGCAGCTGCACCCAGCAAGCTGAAGTGATATCTCGCTCCAATTGACACAAAGGGGGAGATTGTAGGGTCCATTATGTGTTGCGTCTTGGGCTCGTTCTTTAGTCCAATTTTTGTATCCGGATTGGGCCTGTCCATCCGTGAGTTATTTCTAGGGTTTAGTATTTATAGATGCTTGCATGCATCTCAGTACGTAAAATTTGGTGTCGATCATTCATAGAAATTTTTATGTTTTATCGTTTGTAACCCTAATAGCCTCTACAGCGGAAGTTCTTTGTCGAGCTCTGCTAAGGCTTGAATCTATTGAATCATTCGACATATTTTGATTCATTCTTGTGTTTGATTTTTCTGTTAGTATTTTTCTGATTAACCTGTTTGAAGATCTAAACGATCAAAGAGTTTTTCAACTCATCACTTTCCAAATCATATATTTTATATCCCTTAGTGCCATGGGGATATCCAACAAGTATGTAGGGCTTACCCCGTTTCTCAAATTTGTCTCCCTCGGTGTATGTGTTTCTATGATAAGTCAAACACCCAAATACCCGCATGTGTTCGTATGAGGGTTTTCGTTGGAACAGTACCTCATAAGGTGTGGCACCATGTAAAACTTTGGTGGGCATTCTATTAATGACATATGTGGCTGTCAATATACACTCCCCCCAAAAGGTTGTGGGTAAATTAGCTTGAAAGCGTAAAGCATGTGCAGTTTCAAGTAAATGTCGATGCTTGCGTTCCACCACCCCGTTTTGTTGAAGGGTGTGCGAGCAAGATGTTTCTAAAAAAATTCCTTCTTGTGCATAAAAATTGTGCATGTCATTTGATACAAACTCCCCCCCCCCCCCCCCGGGTTGTCACATCTTACACGCTTTATTTGAACACCAAATTGTGTTTTGACCATTTTGTGAAAATCCATGAGGCGTATGCTTGCCTCATGTTTGTGTTTAATTAAAAAAGTCCATACAGCCCTACTAAAAGCATCTACAATGGTAAGAAAGTAAGACGCTTTGCTCATAGACGGGGTTCTATATTTCCTCCACACATCACAATGCACCAAATCAAAACTTGAAAGAGTTCTTATTTCACTAATGGGAAAATGGAGGCGTGTGTGTTTGGCTTTAAAACAAGCATCACACCTGTTATTATCTTTAGAAACATCAATAAAATTTAAGCTTGAAATCTTCTTGGTGGATGGATGACCTATGCGTTTATGCCAAACCTCAAATGTAGTTAGGAGAGCTTTGCTTGACTTTGTTGACCCCATCTGATACAATCCTCCAACACGGTCACCCGCTCCAATCAAGCGCCTCGTCCCTTGTTGAATTAGTGTCTAAGTCCATAACTATTTTGGTATGTACTTGACCGGATTATGAGCATGGTCCTTTTGGGTTGCCTTCACCATAGCAACTTGTAGGATGAATTAAGGAGAGAAATGATTAATTATGATTTATTAATATATTATAAGAATAATATATTAAAGGAGAAATCATAATGTTTAATTAATATTAGTCAAGAATTAATTTTGTGGCTAAAACAGATTAATTAAACTTAGGGGACTGGAATTGTAATTATAAGATAATTGCAATTGGGCTATGGATCTCCTTGGACTATAGGTTAGACGAAATCTATGGGAAGCCCATGTGATTTTTGTCCAAGGCATGTTCTAGAAGGGGTTCATGGGCTGCTTAGGGCTTAAGCAGTCAAATTAGGGTTTACTTGTTAGATAACCCTAATTGCCTACCTATTTAAAGGCCCCTTGAGACCCAAAAACGTGGCTAACACTTATGAAGGGTTTCCTGGACGTTTTTAGAGTTCCAATTCTCTTTCTTCTTCATCTAGTTGCTTAGTAGTCTTTGTGACTCCATTAAAGGTGCAACACTTAAGGCACTAAGCTTTCTGAAGCCAAGGAATAGATTGTTATTGCTACATAAAATATAAGGTAAGATCTAAACCCTAATTTTAGTTATAGTTTATTAGATCTAGGGTTTATGGCTTTGGATATTGAATTGCATGTTCATTAGACAAACTAGATCCAAAGGCTATTAGGGTTTGCATGTACACCATAGGAATGATGTAGTGCTCAAAACCTATCATCCCCAACTCCTGCATTACAACAAAACCAGGGAAGAAAGAAACCTGATGTGTGTAAAACCAACTAGTTTTAATCCTACTAACTTAGACACAAAATAAATACACGAAAGGCAGTGTACCTATCGATTAGTAATATAGTTCAAGCAAGTAGGGTATCGAACACAGGGAACGGTAAACAATTAAAATAAATGCTAATATTATCTAAATAAAACAAATAACAAAAAGGGGGTTTTCTCTAGTTTTACAAGACTAGAAACTTAATTAGAATAACCAACACACAAATTAACTAACTAGCAACTAAAACAATTAATTACCAACTAAACTCAATAGTAAAGAGGACTTCTGTTTAGGTACGACTCATTTGTTCCCATGGATGATTTTAATGTATCAGATTAATCCTTCATTGGCTACCGATTAAGATAATTAGGTTCACGTTCGCTATTCCTAATTCTTAGAAAACAAATTAACTCAAGCAATGGCCAGTTGTCTAAATTAACGGGTTTCCTAGATTATTGATTCGGGTTAAGTAAGACTTGTCATGGTTAATTAAATTGACCCTTCAATTAACCTATTGCTGATGTTCATCAAACAATCTCACACATTAACTTACCTATCTTCTAGTTAGTTCTAGTTTCACATTCGTTATTCCTAGACATACAACTATGTGGTCACAATAAGCCATATGAAATTAATAACTAAGAGATGTTCATACAACTTAATTACTGATTCATTAATAGAAGAATAGTTATTGTCAACACATAAGGTTCTTTAACAAGCTTAACAAAGCATAATTACCAATTAAAATTAATCCTACTCAAATAATCAATCCATGTTCACAAAATTGTCTACCCTAACAGAAGAATAAGTTTTTAGCTCATGATTGCAGTAAACATAAACACAAAATCGAAATCAAAGTATGTAAACATGATTCAAATCAAAAAGTTACTAAGAATAAACCAAAATTGTCTTGATTCTCTTCACAATTGAATGTAGGTTTGATTCTTCAGTTCCTCACGACCTAGCATCACTTCCAATCGTTTCTCAGCCTCGTAGGGTTTCTCTCCATGTTAGGGTATCGATCTGAAAGTCCCTTTATATAGATTTTCACAAAACAGAGGCTACTCGGCGAGTCCAGTGACCTACTCGGCGAGTCCGGCACTTAAAACCCATGTACGGCAAGTCAGCGCGTCTAGAATCGCGAAAGTTCGATACAACTCGGCGAGTAATCGACCCTACTCGCCGATTACGTTTCGAATCAGCATTTTCTCGAAACACGAAAGTCGTCCGAAATTGTGTCTACTTTTCAGAACATTTTGAATCTCGTCAATCGTAGTTACGGTTCATGAGATATGGCCAAAACACTGGCGAGGGGTCAAGCAGTCCAGCAACATCCTTCTTTCTTCAAAATCCAAGATCCAAGCTTCCAATCGCTAGTTCCGCTTCATTTTCCTTTCGAGCATGTCTTTGTTGCTGAAAAATAAAATTATAAACTAATTAAGTACCTTTTGTTCATAAAGTATTAAGATAATGCATGAATTATATGACTAAATATGCTCATATCAAAACCACACAATTCAATTCATCAGTGAGTTTCCCTACCGAAAGAAGACTGTAATCAAAAGTAGGGACAAGCAAAACTCCTTTAATTTTATGACCCCTCTTTAGAGTGTGTTCACCCTCCCCCGTAACAGGCACCATGTCGCCATTGGGAATGACTACAGGTGTCTCCTTAGGGTTTGGGTTTTTGTTTTCCAAAAAATCATCTCTACACGTCATGTGTTCGCTTGCCCCTGAGTGGCCAACCCGACCATCAAAAGATTGATTTCTACCTGCCATGTTTGCTCGTGGATGAGATTTATTGCCTCTCAAGTTTCCATTTTCTTGAAAGTGAGCGACAAGGAGCCAGTATTGTTCATCAGTTAAGCCAGGTACATGGCTCGTTTCTTGTTCCACACAAGCTGCATTGGGCTTCGTTTTCTCTTTGTTGTCGGGCCACCAATCAGGATATCCTATCAGTTTAAAACATCCTTCTTTATTGTGCCCTTCTCGCTGACAGTGAGAGCATATTTTTTTCTTTCGTTTTCTAACTTGGGGTTTTTCTCGATTACCTTGTTGACCGGTTTTTGGTTCGTCTTTACTGGAGTCTGTCTGAAGCTTCTTTGTCCGTTGTAATCTGCTTGAAACGCTACAGCTTCTACTCTAGTTCTTTTGGACTTGCCTGTAATGGCTCGCTGTTGTTCACTTTCGACTACCAGATGGTAGATAGTGCTTAACGATGGTGTCGGTTTCGTGGCAAAAATCTGAGTTCGAACCACATAAAAGTCATCGTCTAACCCCATTAAAAATCCGTAGGATCTCTCTTTCTCCTTTACTTCGTTGAGCCGTTTTCCGATCCCACAATGGCACCCTTTACACGTGCAGCGAGGGTTAGGAAGAACGGTTTGGAGTTCATCCCAAGTAGTACTCAACTTTGTATAATATGTCGAAACAGATACACAACCTTGCCGCAAGGCGTTGAGGGTTTGTTTCAATTCGTAGGCTCGAGGTGCTCCTTTTTTCTTGTACCGTTCTTCTAGATCGCGCCCAATCTCAGACGACGTGTTAGCATATCTAACGTTGGTGCGTATCTCTCTTTACATAGCTGTCATTATCCACCCCTTTATCATCTCATCGGCTCGTGTCCAAGCGAAGTTCAAAGGAGACTTTGCGTCTGGTTTCTCGATTATACCATCCACAAACCCCATCTTGTTCTTTTCCAGCAAGAAATTCATCATCTCTTGCTTTCATTCTCCGTAATTACTATCGTTCAACACATCGTTTACCTGCATCTGCTTGGGGTAATCCGATGGATGAATATAGTATGGAGAGCTTGTATCTATCTTGTTTTTCTTGTCATCACCAAACGATTCCAGCTTATCTCCTGCCATTGGAAGTCTGGTTGTGTATGGATCCAATGCTCTGATACCATAAAGAAAGTCAGATTGAACCGGGAATCAGTTTTTTTTCATTAATTGAATCGTCCTTGGTTACATCAGAATAGTTGAATAAATAGCCACAAGAAAATAACAAACTAGCCTAACATATCGGATCAGAAGTCTATCTAGAATAAGATAAATAAAAGTGACATAATAATAACAATTCCCTTAACTTCAAGATTCTATGAATGACCGTCTTAAAACAAGAAAGAAACACATGATTTCATGATTCCACTTCATCATTACAAATAGTGCATAAAATCAATTGAATCTCCAAGCCTTACAAAGATAAATTTTGTCTTGTAGGTAACCTATCCAAAACATTTTCCAATAGAAAATATTTACTTTAATAGGAATCAAAGACACCCATCTAGTGGCATTACCAACCGAACCCAAAATAGCCAATTACACCAAATTTCGAGCAGAAGAAACAGAATAATTACCCGAGATATCTAAATCCCAAACCCATTTAATAGGATTCGAGTTAAGAGAAATCGATGAAAGAGTGGATGTTAAACCTACTAATTGGTCAGACTCTGCCCCACCCAAACAAGAATGACGAAAAGAATCAACAATCAAATTACTGTTGCATTTAACTGCAACATAGACTTCCTTATTACTCTCTAGGGCAAATAACTGTGGGAATCGATCTTTAAGAGGCGTTTCTCCAACCTACACATCCAACCAAAACAAAGTATTAACACCAAATTCTTAAAATAACTAAATAAATCAACACCTTTAAGACGTAAAGCATAGGAGGCACAAATAATATCAATCCAAACTGATTGTCAATTAGATCTAATATCCGAATCCAAGAGACCATGAACCCTGTGAATAGCTTTGATAATACGCACCCATAAAGAACCAGGAGAAGACCGAAACCTCCATATCCATTTGAAGAGAAGGGCTCTATTCAAAGCAAAAAAACTACCCACTCCCAAACAACCATGAATTTTCGCCATCAACACCTTCTACCAAGCTACCCAAGCAATCTTCCTTTCATCTTTCCCAATGCCTAAAAAAAGCATTCCTCAAAGCTTCCAGTTAAACAAGAATAACATAAGGGACCTTGAACAACGACATATAAAAATTAGGAATAGAACCTAGAACTTATTTAAGAAGAGTGAGATGACCCCCAACTAAAAGAGTATCGATCTTCCATTTAGATAATCTCGGCTCAAACTATTGCACCACAATAGACCACGAATGAAGTCTATTCATAGAGCCACCCACCATCGATCCAACATAAACAAAAGGAGTCTTAAAAGTTACACAACCAACTAAACAAGCCACCGTCTCAACTTTATCAAAAGGAACACCAACTCCAAAAGATGAGATTTGTGAATATTACTCTTTAACCCAGAAGCCAAGAAAAAACATGGCAGAATAGTGACAATGTTCAAAAAATTCTCCACTTTCCAATCTCCTATGAAAACCGTACCATCCGTGTAAAAAAGATGAGAAATTCTGAAATTAGGTTTAATGACAAGAGGCGAAAATTTTCCCTCCGCCACAGGATTAGAAAAAGCAATATGAAAAGACTTTGTCACCAGAATAAAAAGAAAAGGAGAAAGAGGATCTCCTTATCTTACTCCTTTATAAAACTGGAACTCTTTCGTAAGGCTACTATTAATTAAAACAAAACCCATAGAAGAATATAAACATCCCCTAATCCAACCCCGCCACCTAGTTCCAAAGCCAAACTTTCCAAGAATATCATCTATAAAATCCTATCTAACTAAATCATACACCTTCTCAAAATCTACTTTAAAAATCATTGCCTTCTTTTTCTTTGTTTTACATCAAGATAGAACCTCGTTAAGAATCAAAGGACCATCAAGGATTTTTCAGCCAACAACAAAAGCATATTATTTCTCACTAACAAGATCACCAATCACCATACTCAGCCGGTTTCCAAAAATGTCACACCCCAAAACCGGAATGGCGGAAACGTTCGGGGGTGGAGGACGTCATGACAAGTATCACGAGATATGTATATGGTAAGCAAGTAATGAACAACCATTTCATTTAGAAAGAAAGTGTTTACAATATTTGGTCAACAATGTACTCCTTGTAACTGATCTCGAGTTTCCTGTTTTCTATTTTGAAATTAACACTCCTATGTATCATACCGCTATGTGCGCATACATACAAATAAAAGTGGTTTACTAACTGAAAGGATACTTTTATACTATGATCCCCCATGGTACCACTACCATCGCCCGTCATATACAAGTTGTGAATACTTAAGATGATTCAGGCAATCGATTGAGCATCTCTGCCTCAAATCCTCAACCAATTAAGGAAAGGGGAGCTAAGCGGAGTCTCTCACTCTAGGTCTGCAACATCTCAGTTGCGCACAACTCTGATGTATATGGTGAGTCATAATAGCTTCTCTATGGGATCTTTTAATTCTCTTGAATATTACGACCTATTTCAACATGTGAGTTGTTATAGTTACTTTTAAGTGTCATCGCCAAATTTTAATCTTATATGAATATAAATTAATTTTTAAAAGTAAGTACTATTTTGAAAACGCACCACTACTCGACGACGACTCCGAGATAGATTCTCCTGCGTGATCATCAGAATACGTCCATCCGCACCTGAGTTCTTGATTATTGGGCAGTCCCTCTTAATGTGTCCATTCTCACCACAGCCATAACAGGCTCGGTTTTCCTTAGCTCCGAGGACTTGGGAGATCGGTTGAGCCGGTGCCCTATAGTAACGGACTGTATGTCCTTTTCTGTGGCAGTTCAGACACTGCATTTCTCGGCACACTCCAGTGTGGTTAAAGTTGCACTTTCCACACTTTGGAAGATTTCCAGCATAACGACTGGCAGATGCTGAAGTAGTAAGCGTCGTAGCGGCGTACATAGTACTCGCTTGTTGCTCTTGCGGGATGTCTTGTGTTGTTTGCTTCTTCTTTCTCTTGTTCTCCGACTCTTGATTATAGTCCTCTTCCCTTGATGACTCGGGAATAGGGACTTTTACGTTGTGGCGGACTCCATGATCGATGAGTCGCTGAGCCAAGCGTTTAGCACTATCGAACGTGGCTGGGTTAGAAGATAACACATTTCCTTGGGTCGGAGCAGTCAGACCCCAAATGTATCTCTCTATCTTCTTTTTTTCCGAGGTAATCATCCCAGGGCATAGAGCTGCTAGTTCGTTGAACCGGTCCGTGTAGGTCACTATGTCTGAGCCGACCATAGTGAGATCCCACAACTCTTGTTCCAGCTTTTGATCTCGCCTAACGGGCAATATTCTTCCTGCATTACCTCCTTTAGGTTTTCCCAACCTATTGAGTTTGCCACTGATAGGGTCAGTGACTTAACATGGCTGTTCCACCATGTTAGGGCCTTGCCATCAAAGGTGCAGGCAACAAACTTCACTTTGCTTCCTTCGGGGCATAAACAGATTTCGAAGACCGACTCTATTTTCTCGAACCATTGCAGGAGGGCAATGACTCCTTCAGTCCCTTTAAAGGATAGTGGTTGGCATCTGGTGAAGTACTTGTAGGAGAACTCTCCCTGGCGCACAGGGACCTCACCTTGAGTAGAATCGGTAGGCGCTTCACCTCCACCTGTACTGGTGGAGTGATATTGTGCCATGGCTGTTGCCACAGCCTCGGCCACTGCAGTGTTCAAAGTTGCTACATCGATTTGTGGAGAAGGTATGGGAGTTATCGGATTAGCGTGTCTGGGTGATCTGCGAGGAGGCATCCTTGCTAAAATAAAACAAAGATGAGACAGAATAAGTCTATAGCAACGGACACAAGCCGAAAGCTGAACAGATAAGGTTATACAAGTTCTGGATGTATCGGGTCCTGACTTCCACAGGGTTCTAGGAACAATTCATAAATGAGTCTATACCTAATAAACTCTATGAATTTGAAATAACTATCCTCGAATGAATATCTATTTCCTAAATAACTGTTACCAGCTGCATGTATGAAAATAATTCTAACACATGTAATGTGAGAAGTGTTTCCACTCGCTCGCTAAATTAACCTAGTTAATATTTATTAGTGTGACGCGTAAGACGTTTTTGGTTACTTCGGCTAATCTTTCCTTGAAATCTTCTCATTGGTTTGTCCTTGTTCCTCCTGAACTCTTTTGTTGCCTACTATGAGGAAGTGGTTACGTTTATCTGGGCTTGTCATGCGAGAATGAAAGTGACTAAAGAACCTATGAGCTTTAAGGTAACTTTATGGGGTGATCCTTACGGAATCTTCCTATAATTATACTAGGTATACCAGTTGGTATTATATATAATTGAATCAAATAGACCTTCCAACAATTGATCCCACCTCAACACTACTTCCTTAAAAGGAATGGATAGCGAAGCGTCTGTCACAGATTCTATGTCTATAAGGTCTTGATTATATATAAAACTTTATGAATATACCCTGTAAGATTATAGACCTATCCGCAAGGGTCTTTTAAGTTATCACATAAGTTATGTATCTAGACTAAAATACTCCTATAGTATACTAACGTAATGTACTTGTTATGTTCTAGACTTTTTATCGCGCTATCGTATCATAGAATACTCCCATAGTACTCTAACTCTAACTGTACTTGTTCTGGCGTTCTCTTGACTGGTGTTCTGATAAGTTTTAACCCTGTTGCAACATTACATCATTCCCAAAAACATGTTGGTCACATATCGAATGAATATAGTTGATCAGGCTATATTGATCCTAGCTATGATTTCATAACTGTTCAGGTTGACGACAGTGCCCAACCTTTAAATACTTTTAGTTCTGTTCTCCTTGTGATCCTAGTTCTATTATGTACATGTATGAGCAAGTAGGTATATTTTTATAACTTGTAGTTATACTCTAAAATATATCATTATCTAGAGCACTTAAGCCCCATTGTATTTATAGACGTATATCTTTTATCGGTTGATATACTTAGTTCACTATAAACAATGCTCTGATACCAATCTGTCACACCCCAAAACCGGAACGGCGGAAACGTTCGGGGGTGGAGGGCGTCATGTCAAGTATCACGAGATATGTATATGGTAAGCAAGTAATGAATAACCATTTCATTTAGAAAGAAAGTGTTTACAATATATGTGTTCACAAAACATAGAAGTCATAAACAAATAACAAAACAAGACTTGAAGCTATAATGCTCCATCTTCTGAAGTCCCTACATGAGCACCTGTCTAATAGTCTCCTGAGAATACAAGTTATTTGAAAGAGTTGATCAGCAATTAAGCTGGTGAGTTCATAAGATTTTAGTGATGTGAGTAAGCTGTAAAAATGTGGTTGAAAATGTATATGTGAAGTGCTGTAAGCTGTAAGGTGTTGTTTTGTAAAGTTTGACTGTTCCTCTAGAAAATCATATATTTCCTACTTAAAATGGGAGTTGAGTAAAATGACACTACAAGCCTTTCTATGCGTAATAAGTGGGTACAAGTTATATATACTTGGAGTAAACAAACAATCGATTATGCGCATCTACCCTCAACCTACAACCCGACGGGGTACAGTAAGTAAGGCGGATAGCACATATTCCATTGGTTGTTAGATCGTTGTCATATATAACCTTGGTGTATTCACTTGTTACTCATGGAGTTATTTGTAATGGTTCCTTTATATCTAATGGAGAGTTCCTTTTAAGAAAACCTATATTTCTTATAATAAATATTGACCATGGTGATTACTTTTATACTGCTATATATAATTTGGTATTGGGTAGATAATAGATTGGGTGACCTCGGTGTAAACCCACATCCAACGGGAACAGGACGTACAGCGAAGAACACACATCCTATTAGCTGTCGGATATTAGTTTTATATATAAACATGGTGTATAAACTAAGGTGTTATAGAGTTAACTCACTTAAAGTCTTTAAAATTGTACTGGCTTAATAAAATGGATTAATCCCTTAACTAGGAAATCGCTAGTTTTGTATATCAAAAGTACTGAATTTGAAACGAAAGTTTTATACTAGAAAAACTGTGCATTGACCCTGTGTCCTATGACCTGATCCATACCTAGTACCCTTATGATGACTTAATGTATATTAAGCATAAATATATATAGATTCGGGTAGATAGTAGATTAGGTGACCTCGGTGTAAACCCACATCCAACGGGAACAGGATGTACAGTGAAGAACACACATCCTATTAGCTGTCGGAATCTACTTAGCATATATGTATCCTATAGTGTATACATTACGGAATCATAAGGTTAGCATCATGGTCCTAACTTTTTAAAAGTAGCCTTCTACCAAGACTCGATTGTTTTGAAAGTAGTCTTCTACCAAGACCCTACTGTTTTGAAAGCAGTCTTCTACCAAGACCCTACTGTTTTGAAAGCAGTCTTCTACCAAGACTCTACTGTTATGAAAGCAGTCTTCTACCAAGACTCTACTATTATGAAAGCAGTCTTCTACCAAGACTCTACTGTTATGAAAGCAGTATTCTACCAAGACTCTACTGTTCCTTTGTCAACTATAAAGTACATTCTCCCTAGTTTATAACCTATCTCGAATAGATAATAGATTAACCTTCAAGTGTTACTGACACTCTATGAAAGTAATGGGAGAAATGAGTACCCTGATGACGTTTATAATGACATACGGAGGTAATATTAACCTAAAAACAAATTTTTGTTTTATTACGGTCATAATGTGAAAGCTGGAACCCCTACTAACCGCTCTCATGTATGGAGATTGAGGGAACCAAACGCGACCCGAGCAAATCCATGCAAGCCGTGTAATTCACATTAAAGTTAGATCATGTCTGCGTGTTGTCATGCTATAGCAAATTAACTTGTTAGTTATGTTATGTTATGTTATGTTATGTTATGTTATGTTATGTTATGTTATGTTATGTTATGTTATGTTATGTTATGTTATGTTATGTTATGTTATGTTATGTTATGTTATGTTATGTTATGTTATGTTATGTTATGTTATGTTATGTTATGTTATGTTATGTTATGTTATGTTATGTTATGTTATGTTATGTTATGTTATGTTCTGTACTGTTCTGTTCTGTTCTGTTCTGTTCTATTCTGTTATGTTCTGTTTTGACTCTTTGTGTGCTTCATTGTACTAGAAGTAATGAATAGCATTCTCCTAAACTATACCTATAATAGTTTACTAATGCTCTAACTGGACTGTTACTGAAAAGACTCATTTATCTACAAAGTTATGCTTATACTTTTAAAATGGAGTTTTGTATAACTAAAAAGTAACGCAACCTTTGAAAGAGTTTTGAAATGTAAAGACGACTTATAAATGACATAAGTAACATTTTGAAGATTGTTTAACAACAAATAATTACACAATTATAATTGTGTTCAACTTGTATCCCCCCTCCCCCCTTAAAACAATTTAAAATAGTTAAATGATTCATTACGGGGTATGAACTCACCTGATGTGGGTGATTCAAACGGGTATGCGCGTACGGATGAGAAGTTCCACAAATGAAGTTCTGAGACAAAATAAGTCCTAAATGATATTTAAGGACACATAATGACATGAATATAGTGTTTATAAACAACTATATAAAAGATAGCACCTTCCGGGACTAGGAAACACCTTGGCTAGGTGTTGGAATCACATGTGATTCAACATAGGAAGGTATAAAGGCACACATATGAGTTTACTACCATGAGTTCACGGCCCAAGGGATTTTACGACCGTAAACTCATGGTTACTCATGTGTTAGTGCAAGTTTGAAAGCTAGGGAATGTTTTAGGGACATTAGATTTAACCTAGGATGAGAAAGACCACCTTCTTTGGAGTTTTTGAGGATTTCATGGCCCAAATGAGTTTAATACCGTAAACTCATGGCCATTTATGCTTATGAGGGTCCTAAAGGTCATAAGGAAGCATTCTAAATTCATGCCTAAGCCTTAGGAAGTGTTTATGGCATCAAAACACTCTTATCTTGAGTTTACGTCCCATGGACCATTTGGTCATGAACTTGCGGCTGTAAACACCTATGGGTGTTGGTATTTTGGTTGTTTTGGGTCCTAGACACATCATGGTAAAGTGCTATGCTTGTCTATTGTCTTATGGAAGGCATTTAGGGCATTTTGGCACCCTAAAATGGAGTTCACAGCCCAAGAACTTCCTTGGCCGTGAACTCACTTCTAGCCTTGTTTCTTAATTTTTTGGGGTCTAAAACAAGTAATGGTAGTCTCTAGGTTTAGTCCCAAGGCTTGGAGGGATATTGGGCACACTTTGGCCCTTATAAAGGAGTTTACTCTCCAAGAAGTTCTTGGGCGACAAACTCCCAAATCTTGTTGTTTTGGCTTGATTTTTATGTTATTAAGGCATATAACACACTTATATACACTCTAGGTTGAAGTACTCATAGTTGGGGGTGATCGGGTGAAGATCCTTGAGAAAGAAAATTGACTTTTCTCTAGCTAGAAATGTAACAAATGAATCCAAAATGGTTAAATTTTCTTTATATAGCCTTGAGGGTTTTTGGTCCGAATACCTTTTCTGGACTGTAATATTCCAAACTCTTGAAGGTTTGGGCACTTATTGCAACATATTAAACCCTAGTGTATCCTCTCTCCTTATATCCTCTGGAGCACTAACCTTAAAACACTCAAACTCATCCCAAAAGTTTGATAGTTAGTTGATACAGATTTGACTTCAATTGTAGTGGATGGTTTTACCTAATGGAAATTTTTGGGTTGTCACAAAAAATCATAGCAATAATCTTGTATTGACATCATATTAAAATAATATGACAAAAATACTTAACGAACTTCACATCAGAGACTTTCGGTATGAGGGCAATAAAAGAAGGGTTATATCCATTAGGAAACTGACTAGATAAAAAGAATTCTTGAACAGAAGCAATTACATTGGCATCAACCAAGCTCCAATATTTTTTAAAAAAACTCAAATGTAAAACCGTCTGGACCAGGAGACTGATCTGAACCACAATCCTAAACTGCATGTTTAATTTATGCAGCTAAAACTATATCCTCCAAAACCGATAGGTGCTCATTAGAAAGCGATATAGGAAAATCAAAAAGAAGAGGAATCCAAGAGCTAGTTGGAGCCTAAAATCTATCAGCAAAATGATCGAAAAAATCATTTTGACAAGTCGTTGGTCTTCAGTCCAATCCCTTTTCGAAAAATATATATTATCGTCATTTGATTTCTTTTTTTATTTATTATACCATGAAAATATCTATTATTTTCATTACCTTCAATCGACCACTGAACCTTTTCTCTTTAAGCAAGGTCTAAAGCCTCCAGATTATTCAAATCTAGCAATTCTTTAGTGAGAGAAGCTCTAGAATGAATCAACTCAGAATTACCCACTCCATTATTGATTTTTTGATCAACCTCAACCAAAGTTTCTTTAAGATCCAATTTTATATGGTTTTTCTTTGAAATAAACTCCTTATGCCATTGCTTTAATTGGTTTTTTAAAAAACTAAAGCTTCTTTTTCAAAAAAATCCAAACATTATTATCATTCACCCCATCATTCTCCCATGAAAAACTGACCGCCTTATCAAAATCATTTAAAAGAAACCAGGAGTGAAGCAAACGAAAAGGGGAAGGACCGTAGTCCAAACTACCAAAATACCCCCTGAATTCCCCACTGAAGTACTACAAGCCAAAATAAAAGAGTTATTACCCCATAATTTTTTAGTAAGAAAATTACTAATATTCTCCTTCTTAGTCTCCTGTATAGATAAAAAATGATCTTGTATTTAGAACAAAGTTCCCAAATCCAAGATTTTTTTTCTCCTTATAGCTAATACCTTGAACGTTCAAAGATAAAACATTCATCTAGAAACGTTCTTACTCCCATAATGACTAATAATATTCTCTACATTTTTCCAACAACATTCCATATTGAATCCCATAACTTTCCCTATTGAAACAAACTCATTAAGCTTAGAAAGAAGAGAAGAAGAATTAAGCATAATAGGAGGTGCAGCCTCTACTTCAATTTATTTTCTCTCACCAAAACCCTTATCTTGATGCACAAATTCACGTGATTTACCCCGCATGACAGCCTATGAAGACTGAACATCTTGAACATCATGCAAAGAAGCATTTTTTGGAGCTAATCGGACATCTGAAACCCCATTTCCACGTAAATCAACAATAAGAAAAACATTATTATCATCACCATCTTGAACAACCCCGCTTCTCATTGGAGGAATAAACCCCGGAGGGTAAGTTTTTTCAACAGATTCCTCGACTTGTTTCTCTAGAGGAAGAAAATTGTAAAGTCGAAAAGGATCCTTGGAAACTACTTTTGAATCATTCAGTTTCTTGTTGTTACATGACCCTACACTACTTTCATCAATAATATTATCAACCTGAACCTGGTCATCATCACTATTCATATGATCAGTATGAGTTATAGGATCCTCCTCATCATAATCAGATTCATCTTCAACTTCAATATACTTTGGATTCCAACCGATTACTTCTCTGGCACCAATGAAAAACACCTTGCCTTCAACAATTATTTTAAACGTCTCTATAACAATATCTATCACTTTAGTTTTAATGAACAACCTTTTTAGAAACAAATTATTCTTATTAGGATCCTTTGCATACAAAAGACCCCCCCCCCCCCCCCCCCCCGGGTCTTTGAGTAATTTTAGTAAAGGACTTATTAGTCCCATGCAACTGAGGGGGCACCCTCTATATCAAGCCAAATAAACCGGTCTTGCACAATAAATTCTTCTTCCATGGTAATAAAACTGAGAACCAAGATGAAGTAGCCCGATGTTTTCTGAAATTGTCTTTAGCTTTAACTAAATTGAACTCCAAGGAAACCCAAAAACCCCCATATATCTCAAAGTCATGTCATCAAAACCTTCTGAATCACGTGTTTCTTATAGCTTAGATAAACTCCCAAACTCATGATCCTTACCCACTAGAGTAAGAGATAAATCCTTATCAAGCAAACAAGAATCGTCAAGAACTAAAGCAAGGAAATATGACAAATGATTGATCTGCTTATTCGCATTAGAATCACCTCTAACGACTCAAGCAAAAGAATGATTCCCATTTCTTGACTGTTTATGAGTATTTAATTCCACACGATCATTACCACTCTCAACATTCATAGGTTTCTTGACAGCAATGAAACTTCAGTTCTCCACAGGTTTAGGATCATGCAAATATTTGGCAAGATTACCATGCAATCGAACACAACCAATCCACATTGTGTAAAGATTGAAAACAATCAATTCAAGATTGGCCACTTTAGTAAAACGAACAAATGCATACCTGTTACCAGCCTTGGATTTTCCTTTAGGTATAAAAACGTCTACCACATTCCCATACAACTAACATGTTTTCCATAAATCTTGTACAAAGAGTTCCTCTAGAAAACTAGTAACATAGATTGAATGGGAAATCTGTTGTACCAAATCCGAATTAGAACGCGTCTTCACCCTTTGCCAATCCTCCATGAATCGAGAAATGGAAGAAAAACCAAGCAGATGACGTTGACCGACGTTTGTTCCCGCTAGGGAGGACAACTCTGAAATTGTTAGTGCTTAGGGTTTTAAATATGAAGACCATTATATATCTATATACTATATAGTAAAAGAAACATTTTTTCTTTCACCACAAACATTTGGAATTTTCATGATTTTTATTTTTCTTTCTGATAATGATTATAAACTGATTAACTTCGTGTTAAATATGTACAAAACCTAAATTGTAAGGGAAGTGATTTGTAAACAACTTTCTCAATACACAACAATTTATATATTTTAAAGCACAAATTGTTGTGTATAAAGAAAATTTTTTGTGTACAAATTAGTTTCCAAATAGTAATCATAAATTAACTAAACTTCAATATTAAAGTAACATCTTTTACTTCTATTTATAAATTTATGTCTTTAACTTTTAACATATTATACTTAACTTATTAGTTTAGATATGTTGTTATATGTTAACCAATGTCATTTTAAAGTCATTACTTTTTAATAGTTTATGTAAAATATTTAAATTGTTTCTTTAAGTATAACTTTAAGGTGTTAACTTGAATCGAAATTGTAATTAAACTTAAAATGAAATCCAAAAGTCTATTTTGTAAATAGTTAATAGTTATAAATAATAGTGTTAAATGCAAAACCTAAATTATAATCCCAAATTAACTAAAACTATTTCTTAAAACTATTTTTATAATAATTAGGATTTTCCAATAAATAGTTTAATAATAACCTACAACAAAAATAATTAAAAGTAACATTATATAAAAAAAATCTTGCTATCTTTAGAAACAAAATAATGTTTTATGTTTTAAATAAATATCATGATAAAAAAAATTAAAATGTTAAGCAAATAATTTCTTTCAAATTAATTAATCATACCAGCAACTATAAATAACTTAAATCATATATTATATTTAATTTTATTCATGAGTAACCAATAAGTAGAGACTATTGAAACAATTAAGATTATATAGTTTTAATAAATGTCTACCTTATCATATAATTCAAAATAATCAATGTTTCATATCAACTTACTATAAAAATTATTATATCAAAGTTAACAATAATGTCATTGTTATATCAAATAATACAAAAATCACTAACTTTAAATTAATTTTTTAATTTGACATTGTTTTTTGTCTCAAATTTGACATTGCGTTTTTCAGTTTGTTACAATTCATGCTGACATGACAATAATGTGTCAAAATTGAAAACTTTTTTTACAACATACATTGAGTTTTCACTTTTTTCAATTTTCATATTAATTTTTTTTCTTTTCTAAAATTTGACACTTCATTTTTTTGTTCCAAATAAAAGCATCATTTTTTTTCTAATTTTGTACATTGTTGAACAATTCCATTTAAAACTGTATAAATACATTTTTTTATAAACCATATTTTTATATAAATACAATCTTTTTTTACATTCAAACCATAATGTTATATATAAATATGTATTAGTTATATTACAATCGTGTTTTATATTAAATACACAACTTTTAAATGAGTTTGGCAGTGTGTAGTGCATGATCAAATAAGCTAATTTCATCTTGGGAACATGAGGGTTCGATGTTCGCGTTAATTACCAAGGGGCCGTTCATTGGATATATTCGTGATTTTTGGTTTTTGCAGATATACTTCTTCTTCATTTAACATTACAATAGTGCATGAAAAAGACGGTTATAATATAATTAATACATATTTATACATAACGTTATCGTTTGAATGTAAAAACCTTGTATTTATATAAAATCTGATTTTTGAATGAAAAAAAATGTATTTTACGGTTTCAAACGTGAATACAGTTTCAAATGAAAAAAAATAATGTCCGAATTAGAACAAAAAAAAGTGGCACGTCAGCATTTTTTTTCAATTTTGACACGTCAGCATATCATATCAACATGAAACTTAAGTGTCAAAATTGGAAAATAAAAAATGAAACTTAGTGTCAAAACTGAAAAATGGTGAAAACTTAGTGTGTTTTGTAACATTTTTTTTCAATTTTGACACGTCAGCATATCATATCAACATGTCACGTCATCAAAACTAATATGTCATCATGGCACATCAGCAAACAACCGCTTTGATCAGTCAAATGATCGGAATTGTAACAAATTGGAAAACACAGTATCAAATTAGAAACTAAAAAAACACAACGTCAAATTAGAATTTTGGTGTATACGTAGTCACTTTTGTGCTTCCCTAAAAAACATATATTTGTAAAAATTTCAACTATAAAGTTGTATAAAGTGCAATGCATAAGTATTCACTTAATTTCATATATGTTTTGCAACATCAACCACTTTTGATGTGACCAGATATATTGAATTTGAAAGAAGTCTTTTATGATATTTGCATCTGATAATTAGGTATTCCCCTTCTACATGAAATTAAGAATGTGTCATTTTAAGAGTGGGGATATATTCATTGAGTTAAAATAGCATGTGATCGAATACGAGATAAAAATATCCTAAGTAGAAAATATGGTGAAAGACACATGAAAAATACATTGACATAACAAAAAATTTAGAAGTAAATATGATTAGCGAAAAGGTGTAATCCACCATAGGGATGTGGATGCCATGTAATCCATAACTTGATTCTGCTCATTGTTGATGTGGATGTCATGATCCAATTGTTGGACCTAGGTTCTGATGTATAGAACTCGCTTTTTCAAAAAAAAAAACTGAACGTTTCTAGAGTATGGTCATGTATGTGAGAGAGATTGGGAGAGATAGAAAGATTGGTTGAATTGTTGACCCATATTTTTGGTTAGTAATACAAATTAAATAGAAAAAAGTATAAAAAAGGGTGGATTGCTAATTGTTTGGCCCATCGCCACATAAGCTTCATCGACACCTCACACTAAAACGTAGGCTCGGTAACCGGGGATCCGTTAAAAATTTAAAAAAAAGTGACTTAATTGACAAATACGTTGTAAGTTTAATGCGCAAAAGAAAATTTGTTGAGTGATGAAATCAGATAAATAATAATAGTTGATTGTGATATACTGACATTTTCGCAAGTAAAAAAATATGATGTGGCCACAGTAATACAAGTCATCCAGCCACGTAGATTCGGTAACCAGGGAACCGTTAAAAGTTAATGCAAGTGACTTATTTGACATGTAACTTGTAAGTTTAATGACCTATTGCGCAAAAAAATACATTAGTGACCAAATAAGATAAATGACAATAGTTGATTGTGTTGTACTACATTTTCTCATGTGATAAATGACCGGTAAATTAAAAGGGAATCAAAGGTGGCATGGTAGATTATGAGGCAATAAGACTAAGACTGAAGGGTATACTCTCATCACATTGTGTAGTGGGTTGAGGTGGCCATTTTACCATATTTACAACACAACACCGTCGATTGTGGTGAAAATAAAGGTGTACTCGAACGATGTCTATTCCACACACTCTCCATCCATTTTTTTTCTCTCTTGCAATAGTAATAAATTCATTAAAAAAACATTTTTCCACTATATAAGTGCCAACCAATTTTAACCTTTAATCTCTTATCATCTAATATCTTTTTTCTCACAAATTCATTCATCCCCAGTGTCACAATCATTATCTATTTCATTGGATACATTGGCATTATGTAACCATCGAATTTGTCGATCTTAACTCTCTCATATTCAGCCATAAATCTGATATTGGCTTGTTAAAAAACTCAACAACGGAAGTTAAGCACTTCACACAAATTATAAACGACCTTCGTTGAAACTTGCAGAAAAAAAAAACTTTTGAAAATGAAATCAAAATTAAACATAAATCTTAACGTGATTCGGTCAAAATGACTTAGATCCACAGGCGAATGGGCGAGAGGGGATTTTATTAAAAATTTTGGAACATTTACAATCACTCAATTTTGGTACCTCACTTGAGCTCTCAAAACAAAATAATCAATCTTCTTACAAACTGCTCCAAAGGGTATGCTCTCTTGAAATTACTCATGAAACTAACAATGAATAATGAGGGAGAAGTGTGCCTATATATATATATATATATATATATATATATATATATATATATATATATATATATATGAATAATTTCCTTTTCATAATCTAACTTATGAGAAAAGGACGAACTCGATTGTTTTCTTCATTACGGGCTTATGGATTAGATGGGAACCCAAAGCTTTGAAAGAGGGAAATGACTTATGAGGGTAATTACCTATTCATTTTTTTCATATTCATGCAAATTTTGTTTTGGGCACGATTAAACCACGAAGTTGTTAAAATGCTCAAATATTATCATTATGACCAACTATATTATGTTACAACTTGGTATATACTTGGCAAATTAAAATGTGAAACTAACTTAGGAGGGTAGTTATTTGTTTGTTTTGTTCACATTTACACAACTTTTTTTATAAATGATTTGTTGGATTAGGTGTCTAAGTTCATAACTATAATTGGTATAAACTTGAATTGATGGTAGCACAATCCTTTTCGGTTGCCCTCACGCCTATCGATTGGACAGGATATTTTGGAAAGAGTGGTTGATTTATTATTTGATTAATAAACTGAAATAGATAATTTATTAATATATTATGAGAATAATATATTAATTTCAAATAGTAGTATTTAATTAATAATTAAATCGAAATTAATTGGAAATAATTTTGGGATTAATAGAATTGATTAAAAGTGAAGGGGTTAAAGTGTAATTGTTCAATGGTTGAGCAAAAGGCATTCTAGAACCTCCCTAGGCTATGGAAGATTTTGGGAGTGTTCTAGGGGGTTCTAGAATTATCCTTGGAGGATAATCAGGAAGCTAGATATTTAACAAAAAAACAGGATAATATTATTATATTGGTTTTAGGGTTATCTAGGGTTTCCTTGTTGCAATATATAAGGAGCCTTACCCCTTCAGATTTCGGCAACTCATACCTTAGAGATCTGGGACAAAATTCTGATCTCCTCCATCCTCTCTCCTCAATATTATTTTAGCTTGTGTTAGGTGTGAACCACTAGAGGCATGACACTTCTGGTGCTTGCTTCCAAAAGATCAATAAAAGGGATTTTTGGTTGTGTACATCAACAATCATCAAGGTATGTATTCTTACTAATGAATTCAAATTTTGTTAGAAATAGTTCATAATATATTGCCTTTATATGAAAGGCATAGATCCTTCTTAGGTTGTATGTGTCCTAATCATTTAATTGTTAAATGTTTTTCCACTTAGAGAATTGTTTTGTAACCTCCATAACCCTTCAGTGGTATCAGAGCCTATGAGTATATTTCATGTAATTGCACATTGGTGAATTGATCAAAACTAAAAATTTCGGATTAATCACATCTCACGACGTGACCATTGATGCTCATGACGTGAGATCTGATTAGATCAGATTTTTCGAGATTATCTGCCTAATCTGTTTTGTTTGGTAATTATTTGCCTTGAATATCTTCCAAATCTAATTTTTCTGAATATTTGATGATAAATTACAAGCCTTAAAGTTAGGGGATAAATCTTTGACTTGGTTAATTATTTTATTAATTAATATGATTAATTTTTTAAGTGTGTAAATATTTGATTTAGATATTAATCTTAATAATTAATGTCAAATATTATTTGGTTTATATTAAATTTATATTTAAATTACATAAATTTTTTAAATGTATTATAAACCTAGTATTTTTGAAAAGTTTTTAAAAAATACTCTGTATACTGTATGTAAGATTAAAAGATTAATAATTACTATATGTATAAGAATAAGTCAATCGAACCACTAGTACACCTCATTTACGAAGCCATACTATAAGGGGAGTTTAAGGAAACGGCTTATAAAATGAACGTCATTAGGTATCCACTCTTACCCACCACTCTCTTGTATGGTGGAGGGTCGTTAGCCGAACGGGTTTGATAGACCAATTAATTCTCATTAACAATTATCATGCGATTAAAAGTAACTATTTTTTTAATCCCAATCTTAGGTACTTTAGGAAAAATATGAATTTGTATGCTAACCCATGAAATGCACATTATAATTTATAGTTGTTGGTGGAGTGCGTTTGGTTAACCGGCACACTAATAGTGACCATAAAGAGTGATAATGGGCATCTCAAAAATTATCATTGATTAGTGGAGCGCGTGTGGTTAACCGACACATTAAAATGAGATGATAAATGACATCGAGAGTGCCAAGCTAATTTACATGGTTATTCGCATCTTGTTGGTGATCCTCGGTATCTCAGTCACAAATGGAAGAGCATAATCTGAGATTAAACATGCCATTGAATAGTTTTAGTAAGTTTCAAAAGATCTAGTAATTTCACTTAACTTAATTTCCTTCAAATTTCGTTGTTCAATGGTGGAATTGGTAAATCGTCAATTACCTACCTTTATAAAATTTACATTTAGGTTAGGACATCCATTTTCTAAGTTGTGAATTTTTTAGTTGGATCCTAGCCTTAATATTTTATTTTGGGTTGTTATATTAAGGAATATTCTTATCTGACTATAACTACCTTCTTTTTATAGATGTCTACTCCAAATGTTGATCCTGGTTCCTCCTCCTCCTCTAATCAAAACTTCTTGTTGCTAAGCATCTGCTCAAGTGTGACATTAGATGGCACCAACTATAATGAATGGATGCGCAACAGCAAGACGGCCCTTCGTTTTGAGTACAAGGAGTACGTCCTTGAGAAAGAGTTCAATGAGATTGATGAAGAAAAGGCCACTCCTGAAGAACTGGTTGCCTACAAGAAATACTACCATGATGCAAAACAAATTTGATTGCATCATGCAACAAAAGTTGCTTGCATCATGGTAGCCATAAACACTACCAGGATTACTGGCTATATGAGATGAACAGGGACCTTATGGAAAAGTAACATAAATGAGTTTGTCAATGGTATAGACAAAGCATGCTTGTAGCATTTTCTTCTTGGACACGTTAACAAGAACCTCATCGCCCAATTCTAAAAGGATAGAGTGATGGAATCGTTTGGCCTAAGGTCGGATGATGAATGCGAATCTTGTCTATTGGGTAAGATAACAAAATCACCTTTCACTGGATCTTGTGAAAGAGGTGAAAGTTTGTTGGATCTCATACACACAGATGTGTGTAGGCCCTTCAGATCTACCACAAGGGATGCCAATCGATTCTATGTGACTTTTACTGATGATTATAGCAGATATGGTTATATCTACTTAATCAAGCATAAGTCAGAAACCTTTGAAAGGATCAAAGAGTTTAAACAAGAAATGAAGAATCAATTGGGCAGGAAGATAAAGATGCTTAGATCAGATAAAGGTGGTGAGTATCTTAGCATCGAGTTCCACGACTACCTTAAGGAATGTAGAATAGTTTAACAATTGACACCTCTTAGGACAACACAACTTAATAGTGTGGCTGAGAGACGCAATCGAACCTTGTTAGACATGGTTCATTCCATGATGAGTTGTGCTTCCCTTCTAATTTTGTTATAGGGTATGCCTTAAAGACTGTCGCCCGCATTCTTAATCTTGTCCCAACTAAGAAGGTTGCCAAAACACATCACGAGATGTGGACAGAGAAGGTTCCCTCGTTAGCACATATCAATGGTTGGGGTTGTGAAGCTTTCGTTAGACGACAAACTCACGACAAGCTTGAACCTCGAAGTGAGAGATGTATTTTCATCGGCTACCCACAAAAGTCCTTTGGATATTTATTCTACAGACCTAGTGAGAACGTGGTCTTTGTAGCACGAAGGGGAGTCTTTCGAGACAGAAATAGGGAGAGAGATAGAGAGAGAGAGAGAGATCATATGTAAAGAGGACAGAGGGAGTACAATTGATCTTGAAGAGATTCAAGAATCAAATGATGAAGGAACTTCTAAAGATGCAAGGGTTCAAGCAGAGGAAGAAAATCCAGGTGAACCAGTTGATGAGTCATTACCTCTTTGGTGTTCCAATAGAGTTATAATGCCACTTGAGATCTATGGTTTCCATATTACTACATATGGTGATACGTTTATCAGTAACAATATACTGATAAATTTGGATGAACTGACTAACTACAAGGAATTAATGGCACCTCGTGAGGCAGCCAAATGTAAAGAGGCAATGGACGGCGTGATTAAGTCCATGTACGACAACCAAGTTTGGAATTTTTTTGATAATGTACCAGGTCATAAGATAGTTGGGTACAAATAGATCTTCAAGAACAAGAACGACATGGATCGAAAGTGTAACATCCGGGATTGAGGTATAAATTATCTTCCTTAATCTTTCATTAATGTGTCAATTTCGTCCTTATATTGTGAAAGCTGGTGAGTCAGTATGCATGGTGTACACATGATTACGCGTAACGTACTCATGCACTAAGCAGGAACATAAAGGCCACCTAGTACGTTGGGGGTACCCCTTGGTACGCTAAGCGTACTAGGCTCAGTTTGCAAACCCTGATGATTCTAAACTCCCTACTTAAGGAACATGATGGCCTCATGTTTAACCACCTTTATCAGCCTCCAACCTTTCCTAAACCCTAAATCTCGAGTGATTTTTGCAAGCTTAAATTGATTATTGGCTCTTGTAGTTAAAGAAGGAAATTAGAGAAAGAAGAAGAAGGGGGCATCTAGCTTTGAGATCCAGAAACCACCCACCTTTGTGCATCATTTTCAGGTATAAGCTTATACCATGGTTATTGTTTTTTCAAGATATTTCTAGTGTTAATTTTATGAGCTTTTGTCCTCAAAGCTTGGATCTTTTTCGAGTTAAGACTCTTTAGAGAGTTTAGGTTGGCCTTTTATGCATTTTTGGGCTTCTAGATCAATAAAAATGGTTTCTTGATCCTTCATTTGACTCCATTCATGAATAACGTACCTTGGAATCGAAAAAATGTTATTCTAGCCTCTCCTAGCCATGCAAAGGCTTAAAGTCCACGACTTTATGGATTTAGAGACCTTGATTAGCTCAGATATATAGTTGGAGTGTTTGTCTTAGCGGATTAAGACCAGAGAAGTAAGAAATAGGAGTCGAGGAGTACGTCATGCGTACTCCCATCTATACACAACGTAGGCCAAAAATCCCCTGTCGCATGCTTAGCCATCAATACACCCAGCGTACTCGTTGGGTGTTGACCTCGGTTAACTTTTGTTGTTTTTTACTTTAGGTCAAAATTTAGGGTATGGACCTTAGGAGGGGAAATATGGTCCTTTTTTTCCCTTAGTGGGCTTAGCTATAGACTTGGACTTGTGATATAGTATTGGACCTTAATTTATTAATTAAGGGTTATTTATTTGGTTTAATAGACAGAGTCTACATCCGACAGTTTGGGTGCAAGGTTTTCGTATCATCAGTATCAAGTGGGTCTCCTCACTTACTTTTTCATGTGTAGTATGATAGTTGTAACATTATGACTAGTTGGGTCTAGCTATTATGTTATGCTATGCTATGCTATGTTATGTTATGTGTTGATATGATAGTTGTTTAGCTGGGGCTACTGTTAGCCAATCGGGGGTTGCTCATAACCTCCTGAGCATGCTGTTAGCTCACTAGAACTGCTGATAGTCCTAGGGTTGTAGATAACCCATAGTTGTTTATTTATGTTGAGTTATATGTGGTATCTTGGGGAACTCACTAAGCTTCATGCTTATCGTTGTTGATTTATATATAGCAGGTACTTCGTAGGACCACGAGAAAGCGAAGGTCTGATTGTATGCATGCACTGGGAATTTGCTACTTGGACATGATCTTTTATATACTCTAATAATTATGATACTTATGGCTTGGGATTGACTTGTAATTGATAGTTGGTTGTGAACTATGTTTTTGGAACTTTTAAAAATGAAAATTTTGGTCTAAAATTTAAGGTGTTACAATTTGGTATCAGAGCCCTGGTTTGAGGGATTTGGATGAACCTCTATGTGATTCCAAACTCAAACTGAGGGTTTGAACATTTTAAGAACTTAACAAGAAGTGAAGAATTTTTACATAAGGAAAAACCCAAAGAAGTACCATGTACAATCGACCAGCACTCTAGCGGTAGTTTCCCAAAATACCTCATTATTATTTATAAGCAGAAGTGTTGTATTATGAGTAGTTAGAATTGCATGCTAGCTAGGTGTAGGCTAAGGAATCTTGCTGAAATAGTATGTATGTTGCTTGATTAATGATGCCTTAGCCTAGGAATTCTTTCTTTTTGATATTGAATATGTCTTAATTATTTGTGTGGTGTATGTCTTATAGTTGTACATAGTTAGGATTTTATAGCCTTAGAATGACTGATTTAGTCTTTCTTCATGTTCCTTGTTTGGTTTTGGATTTAAGGTAGGATCATTTATTCGAATGTCTATCGAGTCTTGTACTATGTACAGTTGGCATACGCGAGGCAAATGGCTAGGGTAACAAATATCCCGTGAGGTAGAGCAATGTTAGGAGTGCTCTAGAACTAGTATCTAGACGTATGCTAAGGTTCTCATGAACCGGTAGCATGAGTCCATAGCTATTATGAGGAGGTAGAATTCTTGGGGTCTCGGGGAGAGACCCGAGATAGATACTGATTGGTGTGGAAGGTAGTATTAGGCCGGTACTACTGAAAACATCAGATCCATATGCGGCTTAGGAAATAACCTCGATGGGCTAGGGAGCATGTAGGGGTGTGGGAGTAGATATATGTGTTATCTTGGGCAGATGTTTTTCTTATGCTTTTTAATATGGTGGTTACTAGAGGTTCAGGCTCCAACGACCCTGAGAGGTCGAGTGCCAGTGATGATGAGATTCGTAGGATGATTGCCACGGAGGTGGCCACAGCAATCCCAGAGGCTATTCTAGAGATGTTTGGGTCTATCAAGACCATGCTGATTAAGACCTTTGAGGATCGTTATGTCACTATCTCTAAGGTTGTTGCTACCGCAGCCACTGCAGCTCTCCCTTCTGTGAGGCCACAGGGGGGTAATTCTTTGTGGTACAAGGAGTTCACAAACACGAAGCCACCCAAGTTTGATGGGACCCACGATCCAATTTCCGCTATAAGATGGATCTATGATGTCGAGGGATGTTTCTATACCTAATAATGTATGATGAATTTGAGGGTTTGATTTGCTCTGAACCTACATCGTAGGAGTGAAGGACTGGTGGAAGTTTGTGACCGCTGACTACACACCTGCAGAGCATGTTGTGCTGACTTGAGAGAGGTTTACTATGATGTCTAGGGATAAGTTTGTGTCTGCAGTTGAGCGGGAAAGGTTAGCCCACGAGTTCCTGTCTCTCACGCAAAAGATAAAACACAGTGACTGAGATCACCAGGATGTTGCATGAGAGGGCTTTGTTTTTCCCTGAGTAGGTATCAACAGAGCAGGATTGTATGGCTTGGTATTTGATTGTTCTAAGGAGGTACATCAGAGAGTTTGTGGCGAACACCACATATATGACATTGGCTAAGCTTCAGATCAATGCCAGGAGGAGAGAGATCGAATTGGAGACTCGGGCTAGGGAGGAAAGGGAGGCCCAAGGTAGGGATAGGAGGCCAGTGCAGTCGCAGTTGGCGACTATGCGGGCTGAGCCTGATGATTAGAGGTCTGGAGGCCAGAAGGGTCGCACTTGTGGGAAGTACGGGAAGGTTCATGGGGGGCCATGTCGGTCTGGTTCGACTTGCTATCTGTGTGGCAAGGATGGGCATTTGGCTAGGGAATGCCCCAAGGGGTCTCAAGTTTTTTTCAGCTGCAATCAGACAGGCCACGTGAAGGCCGATTGTCCACAGATTGCATCCAGGGCGGTTTAGACTCCCTCGCCAGTGACATTGCTTTATCACTAATGGTTGGCAGGGGAAGGCCGAGGTGCCGAGGGCTCGGGGGAGAGCCTATCAGTTGATAGCAGAGGAGGCTCGCGTAGCTCCGGATATCGTAGCTAGTATGTATTTCTTATATTGTGTTATTTATTTATGCTACTTAGATTGTTATTTATGTAGGTACTTTCCTTGTGAATTCTTTACCTACGCTTGGTTTATTTGACTCGGGTGCCAATCGGTCTTTTGTATCATCGTCCTCCAGTCGCAGTTTTAGCATTCCGCGTGAGGCTTTGAGCATGCCCTTGAGGGTCTCGATACCGTATGAGCATCCGGTCTCAACTACGGATGTTGATCGGGGTTGTTTCCTGGAGATTTTTGGTGATATCTGATTGATCTCATTACTATCCCGATGGGGGATGTTTATATGATCGTGGGCGTGGATTGGTTGAGCCGTTTTGGGGCTCTTATCGACTGTGACTGCCAATTAGTGTCAGTTTGGGATCCTAGTGGAGGAGTGCTGACTATCTATGGCGAGGGTACTAGATCGGCATCAGCCTTTTGTTTTGCCGCCAGGGTAAGACAGAGTTTGCAGCATGGGTGTATGGGTTTTATGGCATATGTGGTGGATACTCGGGTTGTGGAGAAGGGGTCAAATTTTGTTTTTGTTGTCCCGGTGGTATGTGATTTTCCTGATGTTTTTCTTGAGGAGTTACCGGGTGTGCCTCCTGGGAGGCAGGTGGAATTCCGGATTGATCTGATTCTGGGTGCATTGTCGGTCGCCACGGAACTGTACCATCTTGCACCTCCTGAGATGCAAGAATTATCCTCTCAGATGCAAGAGATGTTGGGGAAAGGGCTCATTAGATCGAGCAGTTCTTCATGGGGAGCTCCGATCATTTTCGTCAGGAATAAGGACGGTTCACACCGTATGTGCATTGATTATCGAGAGTTGAACAAGCTGACTGTGAAAAACCATTACCCTTTGCCGAGGATAGATGATCTTTTTGAACAGCTATATGGGGCGTCTTGGTTTTCCAATATTGATCTAAGAGTCGGCTATCATCAGATGAGGTTATGGGAGGAGGATATTCAAAAGACGGCCTTTCGAACGCGTTATGGGCATTCCGAGTTTGTGGTGATGCCTTTCGGGCTCACCAACACACCCGCAATGTTCATGGACATCATGAACGGGGTGTGTAGGCCCATGTTGGATTGATCGGTGATCATTTTTATTGATGATATTCTAGTATATTCAAAGAATAGGGAACAGCGTGAGAAGTATCTTCAAGAGATTCTTGGAGTGTTGAGGGTGGAGAGACTTTATGCCAAATTCTCCAAGTGTGATTTCTGGTTACGAGAGGTCCAGTTCTTGAGACACCTCGTCAATTAAAACAATATTTTGGTTGACCCAACTAAAATTGAGGTGGTGATGCAGTGGGAGGTGCCGAGATCTCCATCCGTGATTCGGATTTTCCTTGGTCTGGCAGGTTATTATCGGAGGTTTATCAAAGATTTCTCTACTATTGTTGTTCCTCTCATCAAGTTGACCAGGAAGGATGTTGCTTTTAGTTGGGGGCCTGAGCAGCAAACATCATTTGAGACTCTTCGCCAAAGGTTGTGTGAGGCTCCAGTGCTTTCCCTCCCGGAGGGAGTGAAGGATTTCGTAGTGTATTTTGATGCATCTATTGCAGGATTGGGTGATGTATTGATGCAGAGAAGGCATGTGATAGCATACGCGTCGAGGTAGCTGAAGCCTCACGAGACGAGATATCCCACCCATGATTTGAAGTTGGGGGCGGTGGTATTTGCCCTCAAGATTTGGCGTCAATATCTGTATGGTGTCTAGTGTACAATTTACACATACCATAAGAGCCTATGGTACCTTATGGATCAGCTCAACGTGAATATGAGGCAAAGGAGGTGGTTGGATGTAGTGAAGGACTATGATTGTGAGATCTTGTATCATCCACGCAAGACAAATCTGGTGGTCGATACCCTGGGTCGTAGGGCAGCGAGTACAAAGATATGAGATGTATGTATGAGGATGACAGTGATGAATCTAGTTTTAGAGATCATCAAGGAAGCCCGGTTGGAGGCCATAAAAGAGGATAAACGTAAGAGTGAGTGGGTGATCGGGTAGGTTTTGGCATTTGATATAGATAGTATAAGGATGTTGACTCTTCACGGGCGAGTATGGGTGCCATATGTAGGTGGAACCCGACGGATTTTGATGGAGGAGGCCCACAAATTGAGATTTTCTATCCATCCAGGGGCCACAAAGATGTATCTTGATCTGAAGCATAATTTTTGGTGGCCATGCATGAAGAGAGATGTAGCATGGTTTTGTAGAGAGATGTTTGACCTGCCGAAAGGTCAAAGCGGAGCACATGTGCCCTCATGGCAAGTTGTAGCCTCTAGAGGCTGTTGGGTTTTGAGCATTCTAACACTTCCTAAGTGTACATGCAACCCTAATAAACCTTGGATCTATGTTTGTCTAAGATACATGCAAATAATTATTTTTCCAAGGCTTATATCCTAACTAGCATGGCATGGGGAACTTGAATCAAATAAAGCTAGTAGAAATACTTACCTTGAAGTTGTAGTTGATTGCTTGGAGTTTTTAAGCCTAGCACCAATAGTGTGGATGCCTCAAATGAAAGTCACAAATCACCACAAACTTGGAACTTTGAGAGAATAGTCACCACTTCTCTTGAAATCGGCCCTCACCTCAACATGTGTCAACTAGTGTCCACTAGATACAACTAGATTGATTTCAAGAGCCAAAGCCTCCTTTATATAGTGTGGTGGATTAGGGTTACATCCATGTAAACCCTAATACCCATGTCTCTTCATTTCCATGAGATCCATGGGTTAAAGCTCCATGGAGTATCCATGGACTTCTCCATCCAAGCCTAGCCCATTCCAAATAAGCATAAGCCCACACTATATAAATATAAAGGCCCATATTTAATTAGTAATACCTTTGATCACTAAATTAATCCTAGATTAATTATAGATCACTACTAATTAAATAATATGATCTTATATTAATATATTAGAACTTATAATATATTAATAAATCATAACTTGTACTATTCTCAAATATTATCCATAAATTGTTCGGGTGAAGTACAACCCAAATGGACCATGCCGGGTCGGGTCAAGTACATACCAAATATAGTTATGGACTTAGACACTATATCCAACAGTCTCCCACTTGGATAAGTCTAGTAACTATATTTGCAAGTATAACTTTAGGAACCGATCAGCACTCGTAGCTCTTTAAACTCTATTGAACTTGAACGCGCCATTTAGATAAGTGATCATATAATCCTCTGTTCTAGATATCAGCCGGACAAACACATGGAACATTGTCTGGCTTATTGTCCAGCATTTGTTTCCCGATTTCCAATTTGTTTGACATAGAACTTAAATGAACACATCAATTTAGTTCTGACCGGGCCCGGTACATAGGTCAAAACAAAATCATCGAGGGGCCCAGATATCAGCTTCTAATCCAAGAAGGAACAGATAAATTTCAACTCATATGTTTGTTCTACCACTCATTGAATTACACACAAAGGCACGTTTTATAACATCGAGTTACCAATGCGTTTACGTACAATCAATGCATAACCAACTCGTAAGTAACAAATCATATCTCTAGGTTTGAAGACTTATATGATATTACCGTCTCACTATCACTCGAGATAAAATTCCATGAAGTGATTCCAGTGAGTGTGGGTTGAGTCCAATGCTCAGAACTTATGAGCACTCATGATTGTTGTAGCCTTGTCCAACACCTTAGACCTCTACAACCCATCATGACAGTCTTGATTCATACCTACTTCCGACATATGACCGACTGTGGAGGTTTGAATAATATGTTATACCAAACAAAATTATTCTGGAAGTCAAAACATGCAAAAGAAATATAGTAAAAGATCGACAAGAGATAGTAACACTTTACTCATAAATAAAACACCTTTTATTCATCATCAAATGTCAATTACACTTTACAAATTCCGGGTTATCTAACTACTAAAACTTATATCATCCTTCAGCCCTATGCTCCGAGCATGCTGGAGATGCTTAACCCTACTCAGTCCCTTCGTGAGGGGATCTGCCGGGTTCTCATCCGATGATACCCTCTTCTCCACGAGGAGTCCTTCTTCAATTCGATGTCTGATAAAATGGTATTTTCTGTCGATGTGCCTGGATCTCCCATGATCCCTTGGTTCCTTGGCTAAGGCAACCGCACTATTGCTGTCACAGAAAATCTCCATTGGCTCTTTTATAGCTGGTACAACTCCAAGGTCTCTGATGAACTTCTTTAGCCATATCACCTCCTTTGCTGCCTCGCTTGCTGCTATATACTCTGATTCACAAGTGGAATCAACCACTGTCTCCTGCTTGGAACTCTTCCAAGAGATTGCTCCTCCGTTTAGGGTAAAGACCCAGCCTGACTGAGAGCGGAAATTATCCCTATCAGTCTGGAAGCTAGCATCATTATACCCTACAACTCTCAAGTCATCATTCCCACCGAAGGTAAGGACCCAGTCCTTAGTCCTTCGCAGGTACTTGAGGATATTCTTTACCGCAGTCCAGTGTTCCTTTCCAGGGTTCGCCTGATACCTGCTAACCATGCTCAAAGCAAAGGCTACATCAGGTCGAGTGCACGTCATAGCATACATGATCGATCTTACAGCTGAAGCATAAGGAAATCGACTCATTTCTGCTATCTCAGCCTCAGTACTAGGGCTTTGTGTCTTACTCAATCTGGCGTTACACTGAATGGGTAACTCACCTTTCTTGGAGTTATGCATGTTGAATCTTTTCAACACTTTGTCCAAGTAGGTACTTTGGCTAAGTCCAATTAGCCTTTTACTCCTGTTTCTCAAAATCTTTATCCCTAGGATATAGGCAGCTTCACCAAGGTCCTTCATAGCGAAACACTTCCCAAGCCAGGACTTTACTTCCTGCAGGGTTGGAATGTCATTTCCTATGAGTAGTATGTCATCCACATACAGTACCAAAAAACTGACTATGCTCCCACTAGCCTTGATATAGATGCAAGATTCATCTTCACTCCTCGAAAAGCCAAATTCCTTGACTTTCTCATCAAAGCAAAGATTCCACCTGCGAGGTGCCTGTTTCAATCCATAAATGGATTTCTCGAGCTTACACACTCTATTAGGGTACTCGTTGCTGACAAAACCCTCTGGCTGACTCATGTAATCATCTTCAGCCAACTTTCCATTAAGGAAAGCGGTTTTGACATCCATTTGCCATATTTCATAGCTATGAAATGCAGCTATGGCTAACAGAACCCGAATAGACTTAATCTTGGCTACTGGAGAAAAGGTCTCATCATAGTCCACTCCAGGAATTTGAGAGAAGCCCTTTGCAACCAGTCTCGCCTTATAAGTGTGTACTTTACCATCCATGTCGGTCTTCTTCTTGAAGACCCATTTGCACCCTACAGTCTTACGACCAGGTACATTCTCAACCAAGTTCCAAACTTGATTGTCATACATGGATTGTATCTCGCTATCCATGGCCTCTTTCCATTTAGCAGCCTCAGGGCCTGCCATGGCTTCCATGTAGCTGTTAGGTTCATCCAGACCTACTAGTGTCTCATCACTAATAAGTGTCTCACCTTCCGCAGTAATATGGAAACCATAGTAATGCTCAGGTGCATTCCTAACTCTCGTGGAACGCCTCAGAGGTACAGGCTCATCAACTGTCTCAACAAGAGTTTCCTCCTCAAGTTGAGGGCTAGTGTTTGAAGTTCCTTCACCGCTTGATTCTTGAATTTCTTCAAGATCAATTTGCCTCCCACTGTCTCCTTGGCTTATAAATTCTCTCTCTCGAAAGACTCCTCTTCTTGCTACAAAGACCACATTGTCACTAGGTCTGTAGAAGAGGTAACCAAAGGATTGCTGTGGGTAGCCGATGAAAATACACCTCTCGCTTCGAGGTTCGAGCTTATCATGAGTCTCGCGTCTCACGAAAGCCTCGCAACCCCAAATCTTGATGTGGTCTAGCTTAGGTACTTTGCCAGTCCACATCTCGTGAGGAGTTTTGGCAACTTTCTTTGTAGGGACAAGATTAAGAATATGGGCGGCAGTCTCTAAGGCATACCCCCAGAATGAGATTGGTAGCGTAGCTCGACTCATCATGGAACGAACCATGTCCAACAAGGTTCGATTACGCCTCTCAGCCACACCATTCAACTGTGGTGTCCTGGGAGGTGTCAATTGTGAGACAATCCCACATTCCCTAAGATAGTCGAGGAACTCTGAACTAAGATACTCACCTCCTCGATCGGATCAAAGCATCTTAATGTTCCTGCCCAATTGATTCTCGACTTCCTGTTTAAATTCCTTAAACCTCTCGAAAGTCTCTGACTTATGCTTGATTAAGTAGACATATCCATATCTACTGTAATCATCAGTAAAAGTCAAATAATAACGATTAGCATCCCTTGTGGCATGTTTGAATGGTCCACACACATCCGTGTGTATAAGGTCCAACAAACCTTCACCCATCTCACACGAGCCTGTGAAGGGTGACTTTGTCATTTTTCCAAGTAAGCATGATTCGCAACTATCATCTGACTTTAGGTCAAACGACTCCAAGACTCCATCCTTTTGGAGTTGGCCTATGCGTTTCTTGCTTATATGTCCAAGACGACAATGCCATAATGATGCTTTATCCAAGTTATTATTAGTAGTAGAATCAATAGACAAAACATTATTTCCCAAGTTATCTACAACAGATACAGCTTCATACACACCATCACAAGGTAATGCTTTAAAATAAAAAATATTATTATAGGAAACATCTATAGAACCAACTTCATTATTAAATGAAAAGGTAAACCCTTGTTTGTACAAAGCATGAAAGGAAATAATATTTCTTGCCATTCCTGGCGAATAACAACACTTATTCAAATCTAAATTAAACCCACTACTTAGCGATAAAGTATAAACTCCAATCTTGGTAACAGGTAAAGCTTTCCTATTCCCCATGATCAAGTTTATTCTTCCTTGCTCCACATTCTCACTTCTTCTTAGTCCCTGCAAGTCACAACAAATATGAATACCACAACCAGTATCAAGGACCCAAGACTTAGAATGGGGTGAGTTATTAGAAATGATAGTGTAAGTACCTACATGGTTGGGTTTGACTTTCCCATCCTTCACATCCTGCTGGTACTTTGGGCAGTTCCGCTTCCAATGAGATTTTTCATGACAATAGAAGCATTCAGCCTCTTTTGGGTCAAAAGAAGGAGTGACGAAACCTTTCTTGGTTCCACTTGAAGAAGAGCCATCAAGGGTCCGAGCCTTGGTACCCTTCGAGGATCTCTTTCTCTTCCTCCATCGATTTTTCCCAATTGCCAAAACCGGAGTTGAGTTTGGAGTAGGAGTGATAGCAACCGACTTCCCCTTAAGACTTGATTCTGCGGTCTTGAGAAGTCCCTGAAGTTTGCTGAGTGTGACCTCTTCCTTATTCATGTGATATGTCATGCGGAATTGATCATAGCACGATGGTAAGGAGTGCAAAATGATATCTATTGCAAGATCCTCAGGGAAGTTCACATTAAGCTTCAGCAAACGATCCACATACCTTTGCATTTTCTGCATGTGGCTCGTGACGGATTCCCCGTCCTTCATCATGGTTGTTATCATGGAGCAGATGATTTCATACCTCTCTTGTCTTGCACTTTGATGGTATCTTTCCATCAAATCTTGGTGCATTTCATAAGGGTAGAAATCCTCATAAGACTTTTGGAGTTCCGCTGTCATCGTGGCCATCATGATGCAAGCCACTTTCATAGCATCCCTTTCATGTGCCCGAAAGTCAGTGATCTCCTGAGGAGTTGCAGTGGTCTCATCAATCTCCTTAAGCTCCTTGTCAAGGACATATTCTTTGTCCTCGTAGCGGGTAATCATCCTGATGTTTCTGATCCACTCATTGAAGTTGGATCCATCAAAGGTGACTTTCCCATACAAGTTCATAAGGGTAAAGGAGCCATTAGGATTAGAGCCAGAAGCATTGTTGGAAGACATCTGAAGAGAAGAGAACAAAATTAGTTTAGATATAAGAGAGTCCTTAATAAAACACCCAAATGTAATATTAAGGCTAGGATCCAATCACAATATAATATAACTTAGAAGAGGTATGTCGTAATCTAAGCTATACCATATTTGAAAGGTAGGTGAATGACGATTCACCAATTTCCACCACGAAAACCGAAATATTTAAGTATTAGGTTTTTGATTGGTTCTTAGAAATTCCTAGATTCTTTGAGATTCAATGAACTTTTCAAAGGCATGTTTCAATCTCGAGTGTGCCCTCCTGGTTTTGTGACTGGGATGCCGAGGATCACAAAACGAGGTGTGAAGTAACCATGCAAATCACTTGGTACCCTTTAAAGTTTATCACTCAATCGATGTGCCGGTAAACCACACACGCTCCATCGATACTATAATAAACCCTAAGTCACCCTTTACCTACCTTGTTAAGTCCAAGTTAGTGTGTCGGTTAACCACACACGCTCCACCAACGACTTAATCAAAGTGTAAAGTGTAATTTCATGGATTAGCACCTTATTCACATTTTTCCTAAAGTAACTAAGATTGGGAATTTAATAAAACATTTAGTTACTTTATAATATTCATCATACTTTGAATGAGAATTTGTAAGTCCTTGTCTTACCCGTTCGGCTAACGACCCTCCACCGGTCAAGCAAGCGGTGGGTGAGAGTGGACACCCATTAAGTCACCATTTTATAGGCAACAACCTTATACCCACCTTATAGACCGGCTTCGTGAATGAGGCGTACTAGCGGTAAGACGACTTTGTTCTTATACATATATATATATATATATATATATATATATATATATATATATATATATATATATATATATATATATATATATATATATATATATATATATATAATTATTAAATCATAATAATATAAGTATAAGGGTTGAATTTTAACTTTTAAAATTCTAAGGGTTGGAACTAAAGTTTTAACTTAACTTTACTTGTTCCAAAACTTGAGGGCAAGTTTTGTAAACTTTCAAAACTTTTCATATCTTGTAACTTATGAGTTTAATAGAGTAATAAAATGAAGACTCTTCACTTTTCTAACTCTCGTGTTCTTTTAATGGTTTTCAATCCAAGAGACTTTTGGTTTTCCATAACTTGAGGACAAGTTATGGACTCCATTAAATCACATTATGATCATGAATTAATCTACCACATAGGTTACAAATAATTCCTATGATCATCTAAACATCATAAGAACAAGATCATGAACATGAACACTTTCATATATCAAAATCACACTTGATCTTTGTAATTTTGATAACTAGTTGTTGTAAATGAGTTAGAAAAGACATTACACCTTCTAAAACAAGTTTTCAAGTACTAAAACAGTTTAGGGTAATGTTTCTAATCCATTTCCAGCAACTAAAGTCGAAAATCTGCACTCTGTCGACCCTACTCGCCGAGTGCATGAACCTACTCGGCGAGTAGGTTGAAGATACAAGTGGACTCGGCGAGTCCCCCCATGGACTCGGCAAGTCCATCAGTCAGACAGCAAGATTTCGACTTTTTCCAAGCATATTGCAACAAGTATCAAACAAACAAGCCTAGTCTCTGATACCACTGTTGGGTTTTGAGCATTCTAACACTTCCTAAGTGTACATGCAACCCTAATAAACCTTGGATCTATGTTTGTCTAAGATACATGCAAATAATTATTTTTCCAAGGCTTATATCCTAACTAGCATGGCATGGGGAACTTGAATCAAATAAAGCTAGTAGAAATACTTACCTTGAAGTTGTAGTTGATTGCTTGGAGTTTTTGAGCCTAGCACCAATAGTGTGGATGCCTCAAATGAAAGTCACAAATCACCACAAACTTGGAACTTTGAGAGAATAGTCACCACTTCTCTTGAAATCGGCCCTCACCTCAACATGTGTCAACTAGTGTCCACTAGATACAACTAGATTGATTTCAAGAGCCAAAGCCTCCTTTATATAGTGTGGTGGATTAGGGTTACATCCATGTAAACCCTAATACCCATGTCTCTTCATTTCCATGAGATCCATGGGTTAAAGCTCCATGGAGTATCCATGGACTTCTCCATCCAAGCCTAGCCCATTCCAAATAAGCATAAGCCCACACTATATAAATATAAAGGCCCATATTTAATTAGTAATATCTTTGATCACTAAATTAATCCTAGATTAATTATAGATCACTACTAATTAAATAATATGATCTTATATTAATATATTAGAACTTATAATATATTAATAAATCATAACTTGTACTATTCTCAAATATTATCCATAAATTGTTCGGGTGAAGTGCAACCCAAATGGACCATGCCGGGTCGGGTCAAGTACATACCAAATATAGTTATGGACTTAGACACTATATCCAATAGAGGCTCCCCTATAGAATTGGGAATAGATTACTATGGATTTCATTATTAATTTGACGAGGATAGCGAGGGGCATTGACACTACCTGGGTGATAGTGGATCATTTGACGAAGAGTGCTCACTTCTTAGCTATAAGTGAGAACTCTTCTGCAGAGAAGTTGGCCGATATTTATGTTCATGAGATGGTGGCTCGGCATGGGGTGTCGATATTTATTATGTCCGACCATGATGTGTGTTTTACTTCCATATTCTGGAAGAGGTTCAATGAAGAGTTGGGTACCCAACTACATTTTAGCACTGCGTACCATTCGCAGATGAATGGGCAGAGCGAGTGGACGATTCAGACGCTCGAGGATATGTTGAGCGCGTGCGATATTGATTTTGGTGGGAGTTAGGACTCCTACCTTCCTTTAGCTGAGTTCTCGTGTGATAATAGCCATCATGCAAGTATCAGTATGCCCCCATTCGAGCTCCTTTATGGTCGGAGGTGCTAAACTCCTATTTGTTGGGGGCAAACTGGGACAGAGGGTCATGGGGAGCATGAAAGTCATGCTCAAGACGACAAAGTTATGCGGATCGGAGGCGCTCAGAGCTAGCGTTCCAAGTGGGGGATTTTGACTATGTAGAGCCATCAAAAGAGTTATGCGGATCGGAGGTGCTCAGAGCTAGAGTTCCAGGTGGGGGATTTTGTACTCTTGAAGTTGTCACTCTGGAAGGGTGTTATTTGCTTCAGGAACCTGAGCAAGCTGGGTCACAGATTCATTGGCCCTTTTCGAGTGTTGGTTCGTATGGGCAAGGTGGCTTACCGATTGGAGCTACCAGAGGAATTGAGCCAGATTCCTGATACCTTTCATGTTTCCCAGCTGAGGAAATGTATAGCCGATGAGACGGATGTAGTTCCCTTGGAGGATATTCAGGCTAATGATCGCCTGAACTACATAGAGAAGGAAGTTAGAGCAAGAAGAAGAAGGTGGCATCCAGCTTTGAGATCTTTAAAGCTTTTACCTTGGCTATTGTTTTTCAAGATCTTTCTAGTGTTAAGTTTAAGAGCTTTAGTCCCCAAAGTTTGGATCTTTTTTCGAGTTAAGACTCTTTAGAGAGTTTAGGTTGTCCTTTTATGCATTTTAGGCTTTTAGATCAATAAAAATGGTTATATGATCTTTCCTTTGACTCCATGCATGAATAAAGTACCTTGGAATGGAAGAAATCTTATTCTAGCCTCTCCTATCCATGCAAAGGCTTAAAGTCCACGAATTTGTAGATTAAGAGACCTTGATTAGCTCATATCTATGGTTGGAGTGTTTGTCTTAGTAGATTAAGACGAAAGAAGTAAGAAATGGGAGTCCGAGGAGTACGTCGTGCATACTCCCAGCTACGCGCAGTGTGGACAAAAAATCCCTTTTGCATGCTTAGCCATTGATACGACCAACGTAAGGATTTGTACGCCTAACATACTCGCTTGGTGCTGACTTCGGTTGACTTTTGTTGACTTTGTTGATTTTGACTTTTAGCTAAATTTAGGGTATGGACCTAGTGAGGGGCAATATGGTTCTTTTTTCCCTTAATGGGATTAGCTGTAGACTTGGACTTGTGAGATAGTATTGGGCCTTAATTATTAGTTAAGGGTAATATATTTGGCTTAATAGGCAGAGTCTAGATCCGACAATTCGCGTGCTAGGTTTTCGTGTCATTGGTATCAGGTGGGTCTCCTGACTTACTCTTACAAGTATGGTAGGACAATTGTAACATTATGATCAGTTGGGTCTAATTGTTATGTTATGTTACGCTATGCTATGCTATGTCGTGTTTTGATATGATATTTGTTTAGTTGGGGCTGCTATTAGCCAACCGGGGGTTGCTGATAACCTCCCGAGCATGATGTTAGCTCACCGGGACGACTCATAATCCCAAGGTTGCAAATAACCCATAGTTGTTTATTTATGCTGAGATATATGTGGGATCTTGGGGAACTCATTAAGCTCCATGCTTACAGTTGTTGATTTATATGTGGCAGGTACTTCACAAGATCGCGGGCAAGCGAAGGTCTGATTGTACACATGCACTGTGAATTTGCTACTGGGACATGATCTTTTATGTACTTTGATAATTATGATACTTATGGTTTGGGATTATCTTGTACTTTATACTTGGTCGTAAAATATGTTTTTGGAAGTTCTAAAAATGAAGATTTTGGTCTAAAAATTTGAGATGTTACAGAAAGGTACATACTTTCAAGGCTCGACTGGTTGCGAAGGGCTTTACTCAAGCCCCAGGGGTTGACTATGATGAGACCTTCTCACCAGCGTCTAAGACAAAACCTATTAGGATAATGCTCTCCATAGCTGTTTTTCATGAGTATAACCACTTACCTTAATGAGAAGTTGCCTAAGGATGTTTACATGAGTCAGCCAGAGGGTTTTATTGATGCAAAGATTCCCAATAGAGTGTGTAAGCTTGAGAAATCGATCTATGGATTAAAAAAATCTTCTAGCAGATGAAATCTTTGCTTCAACGAGAAATTCAAGGAATTTGGTTACTCCAGTAGTGATGATGAGTCATGTGTATATGTCAAAGCTAGTGGGAGTATAGTAACCTTCATGGCATTGTATGTTTATGACATAATTCTTATAGGAAACGACATTCCAACTTTGCAAGAGGTTAAGTCTTGGCTTGGAAAGTGTTTCGCTGTGAAGGATCTATGATAGACTGCTTATATTCTAGGGATAAGAATTCTAAGAGACATGTGTAAAAGACTAATTGCATTTAGTCAGAGTACATACTTTGAAAAGGTGCTAAAATGTTTTAGTATGGAGAATTCCAAGAAAATGAGAACTGCCTATACAGAGTAATACCAAACTGAGTAAGACTCATAGCCTGAGTACCGATGTTGAGATAGAATAAATGAGTAGAGTTCCATATGCTTCTGCAGTTGGATCTATCATGTATGCTATGACATGTACTCACCTTGATGTGGCCTTTGCTTTAAGCATGGTCAGTCGTTATCAAGGAAATCCAAGTAGATCTCATTGGATAGCAGTTAAGAATGTTCTCATGTATATGCGAAGAACTAAGGACTGGGTCCTAGTACTTGGTGGAAGTGATTCTACCTGTGAATCAAAGTACATAGCGGCGAGCGAAGCATCACAGGAGGCAATTTGGTTGAATAACTTCATCGGAGACTTTGGAATTATTCCAGCCATCAAGGAGCCAATGGAAATTTTTTGTGATAACGAAGGAGCGGTTGCCATCACTAAGGAACCAAGAGATCATGGTAGATTGAGACATATCGATAGAAAAATAGCATTTCATCAGACATAGAGTAGAAGAAGGTCACTTCGTAGTGAAGAGGGTATCATCAAAAGAGAATCCTACAGATCCACTCACAAAGGGTATAAGTAGGGTTAAACGCGTTCAACATTCTAGAAGCATTGGTCTGAGAGATGATATTAGTTTTAGTAGTTAGATAGGTTGAAACTTGTAACAAGTAAATGTAATTGACTTTTGGTGATTAAATAATAGATAATTATTTATGAGTTTGTTTACTACCTTTTGTTAATTGTTTATTATTGTGTTTCATTTTGCATTTTTTACTTCCCGAATAATTTGACTATTCAAATTCCACATTCGATCATTCTTTTGGAAATAAGTAGTGAATTAAGATTGTCATGAATTAGATAGTAGATTGTCTAAAGAGTTTTAGACATAGCAATGGTATTACTGCAATGTTCATGAGTACTTTGAAATGAAGATTTAAGTATTGGATTAACCCACGCCCAGAGAATTACTTCATGGAATTTATCACGAGTAATTTTGAGACGATAATATCTTATAATCCTAAAACGGAGATATATGAGTTGTGGTTTACAAGTTAGTTGTGCATTGATGATATGTAAACGCATCAATAACTTGATGTTATAAAATGTATTGTTGTGCATGATTTGATAAGTAAATGGTACAAGCATATAAGTCAAAGTTTATTAATCCCTTTTGCCCTAACGACAAAAGCGATATATTTGGGCCCCTTGGTGATTTGGTGTTGACTTATAGCGTCGGGCCCGCCCAGGACTAAATTAATGTGTTTGATTAGAAGTTCTATGTCATTACAAATTAGAAATCGGGAAACAAAAGTAATTGACAATGAGATTGATTATGTTCCATGTCTCATATCTGAGTGATATCTTGTAGAATGGAGGATTATATGATCACTTATCTTAGGACAGGTAACTGACTTGGTCAGAGATCAACAACGGCTTTTGGAAGCTACAATTTGCTGATCACTTTAGAAGTTATACTGGAAATTATAGTTACATAACTATCCAAGTGGAAGACTATTGGATTAGGCGTCTAAGCCTATAAGTATAATTTGTATAAACTTGAATTGATGGTAGAACCGTCCTTTTCGATTGCCCTCATAGCAATTAGACAAGATATTTTGGAGAGAGAGGTTGATTTATTATTTGATTAATAAACTGAAATAGGTAATTTATTAATATATTATGAGAATAACATATTAATTAGAAATAGTAATATTTAATTAGTAGTTAACCAGAAATTAATTGAAATTAATTTTGGGATTAATAAAATTAATTAAAAATACAGGGGTTAAAGTGTAATTGTTTAATAGTTGAGCAAAAGGCATTCTAGAAGCTCCCTATGCTATGGATGGTTTTGGGAGTGTTGTAGGGGTTCTAGAATTATCCTTGGAGGATAATTAGGAAGCTGGAAAGTTACCAAAAAGACAAGATAATATTATTATATTGGTTTTAGGGTTATCTAGGGTTTCCTTTTTTGCACTATATAAGGAGCCTCACCCCTTCATATTTCGGCCACTCATACCTTAGAGAGCTAGGCCGGAATTCTGATCTCCTCAATATCCTTGTTGCTTGTGTTGAGTGTGAACCACTAGAGGCACGACGCTTGTGGTGTTTGTTTCCAAAAGATCAACAAAAGGGATTCTTGGTTGTTTACTTCAATAACCATCAAGGTATTCATTCTTACTAGTGAATTCAAATTTTGTTAGAAAAATTTTTGTAGTTGATAGTTCATAGTATGTTGCCTTTATGTGAAAGACATAGATCCTTCTTAGGTTGCATGTGTCATAATCTTTTAATTGTTAAATGTTTTTCCGCTTAGAGCATTGTTTTTGTAACTTCCAAAACCCATCATGATTGACTATCAAACTTTGTTTAAATGTTCAAATGTTATATTTTACAAAACAAATAAATAGTTACCCTTCACACAATGTTTTAAAAACCGGTTTGAACCGGCCAGTTGAACCAGTTGAATTGGGAACCGGAGAATGGAGCGGTTTAACTAGCACCGATTTTATGTATATTTCTGAACCGGAATAAACCGGCCAATTTTTAAAAAAATCCGGTCGAACCGGTTAAATAAAATAAAAAACACATGCAAATGAAATATTTTCATAACAAACTATGGCTTTTTTGCACATCTATTTAGAATTTTTTCAATAAAAACACATGATAAATGTTATAAAGTTTTTTATTGTGTTTGTATTCATCTAGATTTTTTATTTTGTTTCCCTATTATACCTTAATTTATTTTCGATGTTCGTGGATTGATGTAAAACTTACATTTAAGTGTTTTTAATGTATTTGGATTGATCTTCAGCTTGTATTTAAGTATATATTTTTAATGTTTAAACTTATGGATGTCTATGTGTGTCTAGGAAAAAATAGAAAAAAATATCAAAATTATAGAAACCAGTTGAACCGACGGTCGAACCTGTAACAGCCCGTAATCCAGGTATTCTTCTTTTGGCCTTACATCTTGGTTAAGTTGATGATTTAGGGTTTTCATGGTAGGCGAGTACGCTGGGCGTACAAGGTGTACGCTGCGCGTACTCGCGCGCCTCATTTGGACGCGTTTCCCCTCAGGTACGCGGGGCGTACCTAAGGTTACGCCTGGCGTAACTTATTCAGACCCAAACCCTAAATTCCTTTGATGGGGCTATAAAAGGAACATGTGGCTGGTCTTCTCAGCCACCATCCCTCAGAGTGAAACCCTAAAAAGAGTGTACCCTCGTTCTTAGGCCATTGTGTGTGTATTCTAAGCTTGGTGGTGTCATTTCAAGGTTGCAAAGGAGAAGAAGAGCTTGTTGGAGAGGCTAGAAGTGGTGCTCAAGTGTAGATCTGAACATTGCAAGGGCTAAAGCTTCACTTCCAGGTATAAAGTTCGGATCTTGTCACTTGGTTCATGTTGTATGCTTAAAAGGTCATTTTCTAGGGTTTAAGTCCCAAAGGTGGAGACTTTTGTGCAAATGGCCTCCATAAGCTTAGATACTTCATATTTCTGATCTATTGGGGTTGTAGACTCATAAAAATGGCATCTTGGACGTGGGGTTTGCACCATGCATGAGATCTAGGTCCTTGAGTTTGAATAAAGGGTTGTTATGTGATGTTGGAGCCTTTACAGCCATGCAAAGGCTTAAAGGTCTCGACTTTATGGGTTTAGACACACTAGAAGAGTCGGATCTAGAAGTGGAAGTAATGGCTTAACCGATTAAGACCAGAAATGGAGAGTGGCTGATTCTGGGGGTTACGCTGGGCGTAACTTCTAGTACGCGCAGCGTACTGGGTGGAGACCCCGATCAGGGAGGGGTTGGCGACGTACACCCCGCGTACTCTCAGGATTTGACTTTTGTTGACTTTTAAGGTTTTGGTCAACTTGAGGACTTTAGGTCAAGGAAGGGTAAAATGGTCTTTTACCCTCTGAGGAATGATGATAAGGAGTAAAGTTCTAAGTGGTGGAAGTCCTTGTGTAATAAATGATATTTTATGTTTAGGCGAGGTTGAGCCGTCGTTCGGGGTCGGTGTTAGCGAGGACACGAGATCTTAGACTTTCCACGAGGTGAGTCTTCTCACTATACTATACCCGGAAGGGTTTGACTGTGTGACCAAAAGGTCGGATATGGTATGAGATATATGTGTTGTGTGTGATAAGTTAATCGTTATATGTGCCATGTATGATATGCTTGATATGGGCCGGAAGGCATTATGTTATGGGCTGGAAGGCGAATATGTTATGGGCCGAAAGGCGTTGTAATGTGGACCGTAAGGTTGGCGTGGGTAGGACCGGAAGGTTTACCTAGTCGGGACGGAAGTCCCCTGAGACACATGGACCGGAAGGTCAGGGCCTGGAAAGGCGTATGTGTGTAGGTTGTATTTTGGGGAACTCACTAAGCAATTATGCTTACAGTTGTTGTGATATGTGTTTCAGGTACCAGCGAGGACCGTGGGAAGGCGCCGGCATGATCTGTACACACTGATGGAGGATTTATGATCTTGGGATTTATATGATTTGTATTATGACATGATACATTGGATCTTTATGACTTATTTTGGATGGAAATATATTTTTAAGAAATGAAAAATTGTTTTAAAAATTTTCGTTGTTACAAGTTGGTATCAGAGCCTTGGTTTGAGGGATTCAGGTGCACCTTCGGGCGTAACTGAACTCAAACCGAGGATTTGAGGAAATCTTTCAAAAACAAAAGCATAAAATTTTTATAAAGGATTTGTGATAACCAAGGATGAAGCAGTGTGTACGATCAGCCAACGCCCGAACGGTAAAAATCCCCAAAATACCCTTACAATATGTGTTATGAAATATGATATGATATGATACGCATGGTAGAAGGATAGGTATTCATATTAGGACTAGAGTGGCCTGATTTGTGATGCCTTAGTCTAGGGAAATCTGTTGCTATGAGGTGCTTTGAGAGCGAGTGGGTAACTAGTGCATGGCAAGAATAAAGTACTCAGGATCCGGGGTTTGAGGAGGAGGACTTGGGGTGAATGTTGATGCGGTGTAGTCGGTAGTATTGGGCCCGTACTACCGAAGACACCGGGTCAGTGGGCAACCCAAGTAAGAATCCCTGGGTATCGGAGACTGAGTAGGGTTGCGTTATCGAGTGCGATTATGCTCGATAGAGTCTCTGATATTTCTATGTTGTATTTCAGAGGCATCATGGTCGGACCATGCCACAGACCCAGTACGAGCAGTGTGAGTGACGAGGAGATTCGTCAGATGATTCATGAGGAGGTGGCTGCAGCGATCCTGGCTGAGATTCCGGAGATGTTTGGGTCTATTAAGACCACTTTGATGGAGACATTTGATGAGCGGTACGCCGCGTTGACTGAGGCTGCAACCGCTGCAGCTACCGCAGCTATGGCCGCTGCCAGACCACAGGGAGGTGACTCGTTGCTGTTCCGGGAGTTCAGCAACACGAAGCCACCTGACTTTGACGGGACGCAGGATCCGATCGCTACGATGAGATGGATTTCTGATATTGAGGGATGCTTCTACACCTGGATAAGGTGTCTAAGTCCATAACTTATTTGGTATATACTTGACCCGACCCGGCATGGTCCATTTGGGTTGCATCTCACCCGAACTATTTATGGATAATTTTATGAGAGTTATACACATATGTTTATTAATATATTATAAGTTATAATATATTAATATGAAGTTATGTTATTTAATTAGTCTTAGTCTTAAATTAATTATGAATTAATTTAGAGATTAAAAGAAAGACTAATTAGATTATGGGCTATTGTTTTTATATGGTGTGGGCTAACACTCATTTGTTAATGGGCTAGGCTTGGATGGAAGTCCATGGATGATCCATGGAGCTTTTAACCCATGGATCCTTGGAAAGGAAAAGTCATGGGTTATTAGGGTTTCACCCTAATCATGTACACTATATAAGCATGCTTATGTTGCATGAAATGGACCCTAAGGGGTAACTAGTGAACTAGTGTGTGTGTGTGTGCTTGTGTGTGGCCGAAAATACAAGTGTGTATTCTCTCTCAAAGTTTTCCAAGAGTTTGTGGTGATTTGTGATTCCATTTGAGGCATTCACACTATTGGTGCTTGGCCCTCAAACTCCTTAGGAATTGAACTCATCATCAAAAGGTATGTAATCTCATCTAATTCTTTTATCTTTAAAAGTACCCCATGACATGTTAGATAGGTTATGAACCTTGGAAAATTATTATTTTGCATGTATTTAGACAAACATAGATCCAAGGTTTATTAGGGTTGCATGCACACTTAGGAAGTGTTAGATTGCTCAAAACCCAACAGTGGTATCAGAGCCTAGGCTTGCTTGTTTGAATACTTGATGCAAATTGCTGAAAATCGAAGATTTTATGCTGTCTGCACAGCTGACTCACCGAGTCCATGAAGGGACTCGACGAGTCCAAGGCAAAACTCATCCAACTCGGCGAGTTGGTTCATGCACTCGACGAGTTGGACCCCCAGACACCATATCTTCGAGTTTTGGTGCTGGAATTGGTCTAGAATCATTACCTTAAACTGTTTTGGACTCATAAAACCTGTTTGTTGATGTGGTAATGATGATGGTGGACCAATTTCAAAGTTATAATCAAAATTCCATGATTTTATGTGTTCATATAATTCTTGAAATTTTGATGATCATGTTCATGTTCTTATGAATTTAGAAGATGATAGGAATTATTTGCTGAATTGTTTAGAATTAATTCTTGATCATTTATGTGTTTTAATGGGGTACATAATTTGTCCTCAAGTTATGGATATCCAAAGGTCACTTTTCTTTAACACACATTAAAAACACATAAGTTACATAAAATGAAGAGTCTTCATTTTTATGAACCTTTAATTCATAAGTTATGAAATGAAAAGTTTTGGATGGTTACAAAAGATGAAGAGTCTTGTCCTTAAGTTATGGAGGTTCAAGAGTCACTTCATTAATAAATATATAAATAAAGTGTAACCTTAATTAATTCCATAAGTTATAAAATAAAGAAAAGTAATTCTTTTATTAGTTTAAAGTCTTCCATAACTTGTCCTCAAGTTATGGAACTTGAAGAGTTTTTGGATTAAAACTACTTTAAACACATAAATCATGGAATTAATTAGTTTTGAATAGTTTCAAAACTTGCCCTCAAGTTTTGGAATTTGTAAAGTTTCACACACTTTAACAAACTTTAATTCCAACCCTTAGAAGTTTTAAAAGTTAAAATTCTACCCTTATACTATTATAAGATTAATGGTTAATTATTATATATATGTATAAGAACAAGTCGTTTTACCGTTAGTAGGCCTCATTCAAGAAGCCGATCTATAAGGTGGGTATAAGGTTGTTGCTTATAAAATGGCGACTTAATGGGTGTCCACTCTCACCCACCGCTTGCTTGATCGGTGGAGGGTCGTTAGCCGAACGGGTAGGACAATGACTTTAAATTCTCATTAAAAGTATCATGAATATTATAAAGTAACTAAATATTTTTTTTATTTAATTCCCAATCTTAGTTACTTTAGGAAAAATGTGAATTTGGTGCTAGCCCATGGAATTCACACTTTGTACCTTACCAAGTCGTTGGTGGAGCGTGTGTGGTTAACCGGCACACTAACTTGGACTAGTAAGGATCACGAAGGTGACTTAATGTTTGTCATAGATCAATGGAGCGTGTATGGTTAACCAGCACATTGATTGGGTGATAATATTAAGGGTACCAAGTGAATTGGTATGGTTATTCACACCTTGTTTTGTGATCCTCGGCATCCCAGTCACAAAATTTGAGAGGGCACACTCGAGATTAAAACATGCCATTGAAAAGTTCAATGAATCTCAAAAGATCTAGGAATTTCAAATCCAATTAAAACCTAATAAAAAATATTTCGTTTTTCATGGTGGAAGTTGGTGAATCGTCATTCGCCTACCTTCAAATATTTTATAGCTTGGATTACGGAATCCCTCTTCCAAATTATAAAATATTGTGTTGGGTCCTAGCCTTAATATTTCATATTGGGTGTTATATTAAGGACTTTGAATCAACTAACTTGATTTTCTCCCATTATAGATGTCTGGTTCAGACAACTATGATCTTCCCAAATCTCTTGAAGATGGTGTCCCTCAACATCATGCTTCACTTCCTCCACCTCCTCCAATTATTCTCCCTCACCCACAAGTTCTTGAAAAGTTTAAAGTCACTCAATCCCTATTGGCAAGCATAGTCTATGTGTGCTCACATCTTGGAGATAGAGTCACATATTGACAAGCTGGGAGAGTTGGGTGTCAAAATCTCGTGAAAGTTGGATGTTCAATCACTTTCTTAGTAACATAGTGAGTCTCTTTGGGACTACTATGAGACAGACTATGACATGACCCTTAATGATGTTATCTATTTGCTTGGTGTTGTGGAATCAGCAATGATTTGGAACACCAGTAAAGCAAATTTGATTAAAAGAACAACTTCCCAAGTCTTAAATGGACATTGACAATGGTAGCATTGGATATCTAGAAAAATATTTCTCTTCCCAATGGAAAGGGATCGGCCATAGTCAACTCGGTTGACCAAATGGTAAAGAGAAAGGCTAAGTCTGAGATAGTCTCATGTGCCATTACCAAAGGGTCCATGTGTTTTGTTGCCAAAGGAAGGGGCATTGGTTGCGAAGCTTCCCTATTCGCCTGAAAGGTCATAAGGTTGATCAAGTCAAGAGGTTTGACTCTACTTCGGGTAAAGTCCACTGACTAACTCTATTAAGTTTCTATTTGGAGATTCTTATTACATAATGTGAATGGATCACATGCTGATGTTTTAAGAATCAAATAGGAAGCTTAAAGTAAGTATATGTTGATTCTGATTGCGAAGGTGGGTTTCGATCGCATGGTTCGGTAATCAGAATTTTGAGTTGTTGCTTAAGAGTTATAATATATTGCTTATGAATAGATAACAACAAGGTTTTCATGTGGATTGTAAGGATAAGTTTTTCCGCAAAGTTTTAAAGTAATTTTATTTATTTATTTTAAAAATATCCTTACAATGGCATCTGTGGAAAATTGTTGCTTATATGTTTCCAGTAATAGCAATATTGGAAAGTGGATTTGATTCCTTCATTTGTGGTAGTGTCTGAATTTACCGAATGAAGAAAGTTTTTCATCACCCAAGTTCCAATTGGATAGAAACTTGGAATCATACAAGTTGTATTGTATGATGAATGAGAATTTTCATCTTTGAAAATTAAGACTAATTCTTTGATTACATGTATATGTGAGTCAGTTGAAGGACTAAGGAATTAGGTACACTGGGTGTGCACTGGTCAAGGTCCACCACAAAGATTGACTTGTCATGATTTACTAAAGATTAGTAAATATGATTATACTTATAAGGTTAAGTATAATTCTGTAACATTGGAAAGGTTACAATGTATGACAAAACAAATGAGAAGAATCAAATTATGCAGAAAGATAAAAGTTTCTCAAATCTGAAAGGATGGGAGAGTACTTTAGTATCGTATTTCATGATCATCTTAATGATTATGAAACCATATCACAAATTCATACTCTAAGGATGTCTTAGTGCATTGTTATGGCTAAGAAGAGAGGTCATGAATTGTTGGATTGGTTAAAATCAAGAAGATGAGTCATACTTCGTTCCAAAACAATTCTTAGAGTCATACTCCAAGATTGTAACTTTGAGTGACATAAAGGAATATTTATTAACACTAGTCAAATGTAAGAGTAAAATGTTTTCTACTCTTGTACATTTGAGATTGGTAAGTTGTGATGTCTTGGATGAGACAAAGACCAACTAAGACCAATTGTGTGAAGTGTTAGTCTTGATAAGAATCCGCATTGTCCCTTGAATATTTTTTTTGTCAAGGAATGGTTCTTGACTGGGGAAACTTATATGTCAAGGGGACAGTGGGAGCCTTAAAGATCCTGAAAGAGTTTCAAGATTTAATCAAGAGTAAAACTTGTAATTTATCACTAGCACACGACTTAAGGTTTGCAACGTATCGTGTTGACATAATTCTTATTTCTGTACCTACTTCAAATAAGTTGAATTTGCATGTAAGTTATCAGAGTTCAACCTGGAAGCATTGGTGGGCCTTGTGCTACCAAGGTGACAAGAAACTAAGATTGAACAAGTTTAATCCATGTAAGGCTGAATTTGTCACTAATCTTATCTTGTGATTATGGTTTTGACACATTCACATGGATAGGAACCCATACACTATAAAATCTAAGTGTCATAAGGTTTCTCTCCAATTCATGAAAATGATGGTGAGGAAACGCTTTCACTAAGTAGATTTTACGTAGATATCAATTGTGTTATTTGCATTTTCAAAAGTCGTTAGTGGAGCGCGTGTGGTTAACCGGCACACTAACATGGACTTGTGAGAAATGGCAAATGCCTAAGCAATTGAGACTATGATTACGGCATCCCTTTTCATAGTTCTGAAAATTGTTTAGACACACATGTGAGCTATCTAAGAAAGGGTGTATGAATCTAAATTTCAGAAGTCCAGCAGATTTCTAGAAATATGTCAGAGCTAGTGGGAGCATAAGTGTTATGCTGATAATCATCATGTTCGTGGGAGCATGATTATTACGTTTAGTGTTGCAAGTTAGCAATGTTAATTATAGAAAACAAAGTTTCAATTCGTGAAGTTGCAGGGGTTGAAAAGTTGTTTTGCTATAATTAAGGGAGAGGAAATTATACTTCATTTCAATTCCAAAAGCTTAAATTGAGATTTTAATCATCTTTAGTCAAGGATATATATATGAATTTTATGTCTAAATGGCTCGACTTAAGGAAATTCTATATATATTGCATTCTCAAAATTCAATTATGACTACGGCATCCCTCTTCATAGTTAAATTTTGAAAACATGGCAAATAAAAAAAATATTGTAGCAAAAGACTGGTCTAGTATCATGTCTTTATGTCAAACATCATGAATCGTGTCCCATATGCTTCGGATATAGGATCGATTACATGTGCTATAATATTCATCTTTTCTAAATTTTCCAAATGCTTAAGGCATTGAGAAGGGAAAAGTCTAGAACTGGATATGACTAAAGTGATTAAGCAATTGTTGAGGACAAATCTGAGGTTCGCCAAAGATTGGTTGCTCAGGGACAGTTGGAAGTATGATGTAAGTTGTCGGAAAGGACCGTATTGACTTGTTCTGAAAAGAAGTAACTCTTGTTCGGAAGTGATAGTCAAAATGGGACTATGGAAATGTCTCCATAGGTGGAAGTTATTCAATCTATGTAAGATTAGAAAACCTTAATGCAAGAAGAATGTTCAAAGCAATGTACTTTGAATATGAGACTTCCGTTCCATAGAAGTTGACCTTCTTTGGAACACTCTGTAATGACTGGTGACAAGGTTTTGGTGACTTTGTGCATAATCATTACAATAGGAACATTGCATAAAAGTTTAAAATCTAACAGTTTTTTTTTGGTAAATGATAGGAATCGGGGATTCTCACATTTACAATAAGGATTTGGGATTGTGAAACGAGTATCATTGGAATCATGTTCAATTGATCTACATCACAATGTAAGGATCATAGACAAACATAGTGTGCATACTTGGAGTATGGCATAACTATTGTTTAGAAAAACAAAGTGTACATGCTAGGAGCATGGGACGACTGTTGTTTTTTATTCAAGTCTTAAGTTGATTGTTTGAAACATTATACAATGAATAATGTGTAATCAATATGGTGATAAATAAAAGGTGGTTCTATTTATATTCAAAAGGGTTCTAAGACCATATTGGATTCGATCATTATTGTGTTTCACTTTGCATGTTTTGACTTCCAAAATAGCTAGGTTATTCTTTCCGAATGACTAAGTTATTTAAACACTCCACAGTCGTTCATATGTTGGAAGTAGGTATGAATCAAGACTGTCATGAATCGAGTTTGTAGATGGCTAAATGGGTTTAGTCATAGCAATGGTTGCTACAACATTCATGAGTGCTCATAAGTTATGAGTATTGGAATAAACCCACGCTCACTTGTATCACTTCATGGAATTTATCTCGAGTGATCGTGAGACGGTAATATCATATAAATCTTCAAACCTAGAGATATAAGTTGTTACCTATGAGTTGGTTGTGCATTGATTGCACGTAAACGCATCAGTAACTTGATGTTATAAAACGTGCCTTTGGGTACAATTCAACAAGTAGTAGAACAAGCATATGAGTCGAAGTTTATCTGTTCCTTCTAGAAATAGAAGCGATATCTGGGCCCCTCGATGATTTTGTTGTGACCTATGTACCGGCCGGTCAGAACTAAAATTGATGTGTTCGATTAAGTTCTTTGTCAAACAAATCGGAAATCGGGAAACAAACTGCTGGATAATAAGTACGACGTTGTTCCATGTATTTGTCCGGCTGATATCATGAGAACAGAGGATTATATGATCACTTATCTAAAATGGCGCTTCATAGTTCAACGGAGTTTTCGAGAGCTACAATTGCTGGTTGGTTCCTGAAGTCACATACGCAAATATAGTTATTAGACGTATCCAAGTGGGAGTCTGTTGGATAAGGTGTCTAAGTCCATAACTTATTTGGTATATACTTGACCCGACCCGGCATGGTCCATTTGGGTTGCATCTCACCCGAACTATTTATGGATAATTTTATGAGAGTTATACACATATGTTTATTAATATATTATAAGTTATAATATATTAATATGAAGTTATGTTATTTAATTAGTCTTAGTCTTAAATTAATTATGAATTAATTTAGAGATTAAAAGAAAGACTAATTAGATTATGGGCTATTGTTTTTATATGGTGTGGGCTAACACTCATTTGTTAATGGGCTAGGCTTGGATGGAAGTCCATGGATGATCCATGGAGCTTTTAACCCATGGATCCTTGGAAAGGAAAAGTCATGGGTTATTAGGGTTTCACCCTAATCATGTACACTATATAAGCATGCTTATGTTGCATGAAATGGACCCTAAGGGGTAACTAGTGAACTAGTGTGTGTGTGTGTGCTTGTGTGTGGCCGAAAATACAAGTGTGTATTCTCTCTCAAAGTTTTCCAAGAGTTTGTGGTGATTTGTGATTCCATTTGAGGCATTCACACTATTGGTGCTTGGCCCTCAAACTCCTTAGGAATTGAACTCATCATCAAAAGGTATGTAATCTCATCTAATTCTTTTATGTTTAAAAGTACCCCATGCCATGTTAGATAGGTTATGAACCTTGGAAAATTATTATTTTGCATGTATTTAGACAAACATAGATCCAAGGTTTATTAGGGTTGCATGCACACTTAGGAAGTGTTAGATTGCTCAAAACCCAACACTTATTGCATGATATGCGTAGGTACTTTTCTTGTGAACTCTGTACCTGCTTTAGTATTATTTGACTCGGGTGCGAGTCGGTCTTTCGTATCTCTGGCTTTTATTCAGCACCTCGGTATTGATCGAGAAGTGATGAGTCGACCTCTGAGGGTTTCCATAGCTGATGAGAAAGTGATATATGCCGCAGACGTGATTCGAGGATGTGTGCTCGAGATTTTTGGTGTCAAATTCCTTATAGACTTGGTTCCTATAGCGATGGGGGATGTCTGCGTTATCGTGGGCATGGACTGGTTAAGTAAGTTTGGGGCAGTCATTGACTGCGAGAGACAGTTGGTGACGATTCGAGACCCTAGTGGGGGAGTGCTTACGGTGTATGGCGAGGGGACCCGGTGTGGGTCGGCGTTTTGTTTGGCTGCCAGGGCGAGGCAGAGTTTGCAGCAGGGCTGCAATGGATTCATAGCCTACGTGACAGATACTCGAGTGGCTGCGGGAAGGCCCAAATCGGTGGATGACGTTCCTGTTGTATGCGAGTTTTCGGATGTGTTCCCCGAAGAGTTACCAGGTGTGCCTCCGGAAAGGCAAGTGGAGTTCCGTATCGATTTGGTTCCGGGAGCGGCGCCCATCGCCAAGGCGCCTTATCGTCTCGCTCCACCGGAAATGCAGGAGTTATCCTCGCAGCTTCAGGAGCTGTTGGGGAAGGGGTTTATTCGACCGAGTAGTTCACCTTGGGGAGCGCCGATTTTGTTCGTCAAGAAAAAGGATGGTTCACACCGGATGTGTATCGATTACCGGGAGTTGAACAAGTTGACGGTTAAGAACCGGTATCCGTTACCTAGGATCGACGATCTGTTCGATCAGTTGCAGGGGGCATCTTGGTTCTCCAAGATAGACTTGAGGTCGGGTTATCATCAGATGAGGGTTCGGGATGAAGATATTCAGAAGAATGCTTTCAGAACTCGTTATGGGGATTACGAGTTTGTGGTGATGCCTTTTGGGCTCACCAATGCCCCAGCTGCGTTCATGGATCTCATGAACAGGGTGTGCAGGTCGATGTTGGATCGGTCGGTGATCGTATTTATTGATGATATTCTGGTATATTCGAGGTCTAGGGAGCAGCACGAGGAGCATTTGAGGGAGATTCTTGGAGTTCTGAGGTCGGAGAGGCTGTATGCCAAATTCTCCAAGTGTGATTTTTGGTTACGAGAGGTCCAGTTCTTAGGGCACCTCGTTAACCAGAAATGGATTTTGGTCGATCCGGCCAAGATAGAGGCAGTGATGAGATGGGAAGTGCCGAGATCGCCCACAGAGATCAGGAGCTTTATGGGTTTGGCTGGATATTATCACAGGTTTATCAAGGATTTCTCCAAGATCGCCGTGCCACTTACTAGGATGACCCGAAAGGGTGTTGCATTTTCATGGGGACCGGAGCAGCAGTCCTCATTCGAGACCCTTCGTCAGAAATTGTGCGAGGCCCCGGTGCTTGCACTCCCGGAAGGGATGGAGGATTTTGTGGTGTACTGTGATGCATCTATATCGGGTTTAGGGGCGATGCTTATGCAGAGGGGGCATGTGATAGCGTATGCTTCGAGGCAGTTGAAGCCTCATGAGTCGAGATATCACATCCACGACCTGGAAATTGGGGGCTGTGGTGTTTGCCCTCTAGATCTGGCGGCATTATCTTTATGGGGTTCGGTGTACCATCTACACGGACCACAAGAGTCTGAAGTACTTGATGGATTGGCCAAACCTGAATATGCGACAGAGGAGATGGTTGGATGTGGTGAAGGATTACGATTGTGAGATCCTGTACCACCCAGGTAAGGCTAATGTGGTAGCCGACGCGTTGAGCCGTAGGGCGGAAAGTGCCCCGATCCGAGATATTTGTATGAGGTTGACAATGATGACCCCGATTTTAGATACCATTCGAGGAGCTTAGGCTAAGGCTGTGAAACCAGAAAACCAGAAGAGGGAGCGGGTTGTGGGTCAGGTTTCAGGATTCGTTACGGATGGTCGAGGGCTTATGACTTTTCAGGGTCGGATTTGGGTACCGTTTGTGGGCGGTACGCGTACTATTTTGATGGAGGAAGCGCATCGATCGAAATTCTCGATTCATCCTGGGGCTACGAAAATGTATTTGGACCTAAGGAAGGAGTATTGGTGGCCCTGTATGAAAAGGGATGTTGCATGGTTTGTTGAGAGATGCCTGACTTGTCGGCAGGTTAAGGCCGAGCACCAGCGTCCGCACGGTAAGTTGCAGCCGCTAGAGATTCCCGAATGGAAGTGGGAACAGATTACCATGGATTTTATCACCAAATTGCCGCGGACTGCGAGGGGAGTCGACGCGATTTGGGTGATCGTGGATAGATTGACGAAGAGCGCTCATTTTCTAGCCATCAGCGAGAGCTCTTCTGCGGAGAAGTTGGCGGAATTATATGTGAGGGAGGTGGTATCGCGGCATGGGGTTCCGATGTCGATTGTTTCTGATCGTGATGTGTGTTTTACTTCCAGGTTTTGGAAGAAGTTTCATGAGGAGTTGGGTACGAGACTGCATTTCAGTACCGCATACCACCCACAGAAAGACGGACAGAGCGAGCAGACGATTCAGACGCTTGAGGATATGCTCCGTGCATGTGTTTTGGATTTTGGAGGGAGCTGGGACACCTATCTGCCTTTAGCAGAGTTTTCGTACAACAACAACCATCATTCGAGCATTGGTATGCCACCCTTTGAGCTGTTGTATGGTCGGAGGTGTCGCACCCTCATATGTTGGGGAGAAGTGGGGCAGAGGGTGATGGGTAGCACGGAGATTGTACTCCAGACGACCGAGCAAATTCAGCAGGTCAGGCAGAGGTTGTTGACTGCGCAGAGTCGCCAGAAGAGTTATGCGGACAGGCGGCGGTCCGAGCTCGAGTTTAAGGTTGGCGACCTTGTGCTCCTAAAGGTCTCTCCCTGGAAAGGGGTAATACGATTCAGGAAAAGGGGCAAGTTGGGACCCCGGTATATCGAACCCTTCAGGGTAATTGCTAGGGTGGGCCGGGTAGCCTACTGGTTGGAGCTACCTGCTGAGTTAGGGCAGATTCATGATACCTTTCATGTCTCGCAGTTGAGGAAATGTATTGCCGACGAGTCGGCAGTGGTGCCATTGGATGATATTCAGGTGAATGCAGGCCTGAACTATGTGGAGAGACCAGTAGCGATCAGGGATCGGAAAGTTAAGGTTTTGAGGAACAAGGAAATACCCCTGGTTCAAGTGCAGTGCAACATCGGAAGGGGTCCGAGCTGACATGGGAGACCGAGTCTGAGATGCGGGATCAGTATCCAGAGTTGTTCCCAGTATGAGACTTCGGGAGCGAAGTCTGATTCTAGTGGGGGAGAATTGTAACAGCCCGAAATCCAGGTATTCTTCTTTTGGCCTTACATCTTGGTTAAGTTGATGATTTAGGGTTTTCATGGTAGGCGAGTACGCTGGGCGTACAAGGTGTACGCGGCGCGTACTCGCGCGCCTCATTTGGACGCGTTTCCCCTCAGTTACGCGGGGCGTACCCAAGGTTACGCCCGACGTAACTTATTCAGACCCAAACCCTAAATTCCTTTGATGGGGCTATAAAAGGAACATGTGGCTGGTCTTCTCAGCCATCATCCCTCAGAGTGAAACCCTAAAAAGAGTGTACCCTCGTTCTTAGGCCATTGTGTGTGTATTCTAAGCTTGGTGGTGTCATTTCTAGGTTGCAAAGGAGAAGAAGAGCTTGTTGGAGAGGCTAGAAGTGGTGCTCAAGTGTAGATCTGAACTTTGCAAGGGCTAAAGCTTCATTTCCAGGTATAAAGTTCGGATCTTGTCACTTGGTTCATGTTGTATGCTTAAAAGGTCATTTTCTAGGGTTTAAGTCCCAAAGGTGGAGACTTTTGTGCAAATGGCCTCCATAAGCTTAGATTCTTCATATTTCTGATCTATTAGGGTTGTAGACTCATAAAAATGGCATCTTGGACGTGGGGTTTGCACCATGCATGAGATCTAGGTCCTTGAGTTTGAATAAAGGGTTGTTATGTGATGTTGGAGCCTTTACAGTCGTGCCAAGGCTTAAAGGTCTCGACTTTATGGGTTTAGACACACTAGAAGAGTCGGATCTAGAAGTGGAAGTAATGGCTTAACCGATTAAGACCAGAAATGGAGAGTGGCTGATTCTGGGGGTTACGCTGGGTGTAACTTCCAGTACGTGCAACGTACTGGGTGGAGACCCCGATCAGGGAGGGGCTGGCGACGTACGCCCCACGTACTCTCAGGATTTGACTTTTGTTGACTTTTAAGGTTTTGGTCAACTTGAGGACTTTAGGTCAAGGAAGGGTAAAGTGGTCTTTTACCCTCTGAGGAATGATGATAAGGAGTAAAGTTCTAAGTGGTGGAAGTCCTTGTGTAATAAATGATATTTTATGTTTAGGTGAGGTTGAGCCGTCGTTCGGGGTCGGTGTTAGCGAGGACACGAGATCTTAGACTTTCCACGAGGTGAGTCTTCTCACTATACTATACCCGGAAGGGTTTGACTGTGTGACCAGAAGGTCGGATATGGTATGAGATATATGTGTTGTGTGTGATAAGTTAATCGTTATATGTGCCATGTATGATATGCTTGATATGGGCCGGAAGGCATTATGTTATGGGCCGGAAGGCGAATATGTTATGGGCCGGAAGGCGTTGTAATGTGGACCGTAAGGTTGGCGTGGGTAGGACCGGAAAGTTTACCTAGTCGGGACGGAAGTCCCCTGAGACACATGGACCGGAAGGTCAGGGCCTGGAAAGGCGTATGTGCGTAGGTTGTATTTTGGGGAACTCACTAAGCAATTATGCTTACAGTTGTTGTGATATGTGTTTCAGGTACCAGCGAGGACCGTGGGAAGACGCCGGCGTGATCTGTACACACTGATGGAGGATTTATGATCTTGGAATTTATATGATTTGTATTATGACATGATACATTGGATCTTTATGACTTATTTTGGATGGAAATATATTTTTAAGAAATGAAAATTTGTTTTAAAAATTTCCTTTGTTACAGAACCGGTTAAACCGAAAACCGGTTGCCATACCGGTTCAACTAAAAAATTGGTTTTTAAAAACATTGCCTTCATGTTTATTTTGTTGGTAAATTCAACAAAGCAAGTTAAGCACTTTAGACAACGAGCTTTAGTGAAACTTACAGAATAGAACTTCTGAAAAATAAAATCAAAATTGAACAAAGTATTTAACGTGGTTTGGTCAAAGTGACCTACATGCACTTGCGAATGTGTGTGTGTGACTGTGTGTGTGTGAGAGAGAGATGATTCTATCAAACTTTTAGGAACTATTACAATCATTTAATGTTGCACCTTAATTGAGCTCTCAAAACGAAATATTCACTCTTGCTTACAAACTACTCCAAATGGTGTGCGGTCATAATGATTGCTCTCTTGAAATCACTCACAAAAACTAGCAAGAAATAATGATGGAGATGTGTGCCACTTTATAGGAGAGCACTGAGAAACCCTAAATCATGTCTTTCCATAATTAGCCCATAAATGGGATACCCTAAATCATCAATCACAAAACACCATGCAACAATTTCCTCCTTCTTGAGAGAGCTTTCTCTCACCTGCCTAGTTTTTTTGCCACCAAATAGAGTTTTCTCTCACCGGCACAGCTTTCTGCCACGAAACATAGATTTCACTCATCAACCGATATTTATGTCACCAACAAAGTTTTTCTCACCAGCAGAGCTTTCTGCCACCAAACAGAGCCTTCAGTTTCCAACAAAGCTTTCATTTACCAATGGAAATTTCTTTCAACATGAGAGTATTTTTTTTTCACCAACAAGTTTTTTGTCAAGACTTCGTACCCCAACACATTTTACAATATATTAAGTCCTTTTTAGTTTCAAAATTTTTTGAACAACTTCCAAATCGTATCAACAATTTCAAATATAAATTTTAGATGACTTTCATTTTTTTTTGTAGCATAAAACAATTTCAAAATACCAATTAATTTTACGGTTTTTTGTAGCATAAAAGAATTTTAAAATACCAACAAGTTTCAAAAAAAAAATCGGAAATATTTATTATTATTATTATTATTATTATTATTATTATTATTTTGTGTGTGTGTGTGTTGTATTTTTAAAGCAACCACGTTATATGTTTGATCTTTATAAATCGGTTGCTCGTTTTTTCCTTGAATATATATGAACAACGTGTTAAATGTCATTCATTAATGATGGTGAATATCCATTATATAATAGGTGTTCAAACCACGCTAAAAATATATTTATTTCAATGGTCTTTATATACGCTTTTCTTTTTTGTATTTTTAAAGCAACCACGTTATTTGTTTGATCTTTATACACCGTTTGCTTGTTTTTATTTTTATTTTTTTGAATATATATAAATTTGAAGATAGATAAATTGTGTACAAGGCAAAATAAAATAAAAGTCAAAGATGTGTGTCACGAGACGAGGTGGTACCAAACGTTAGTAGTTTAACAAGGACCTATTGTCGCATTGGAGGTGGGAAACGTTAGGAAAGACAAAGTTGTCTCTTGAAGTAAAAGGCTTCCAACCTTTTGTCTTGCTTTTTGTTCAAGTTGACCCCACATTTATTTAGCTATTTTAAATTAAATTATTTTAAGCTGATAATATAAGTGGATGTTATCCAAATCTTTTTCATTAAATAAGTCCTATAGAAAAATATTTTTATGTCGGTGTTATATACATATCTAATTGAATATCCTAATTTGAGTAAATATTCCTATTTATAAACTCACAATTCAAATCACACTCTAATTAAGTTTTGCAAGTTTTCTCATGAAAATTATATTGTTTTTTTTATTTATATTACATTTAACAACTGGCTAAAAAGATATTTATTAGCTTATAAATAATAAATAATGAACCAACCGATAAGGTAGCTGTAAAATGTAAAATAATAAGAATTTTTTTTTTAAAAACAATTCAATATTATAAAATACATATATACATTATATTCTTATGTATAAAAATAAAATAAAACTGTTTTTGAATAAAAATTAGATTGTATTGAAAACTTTGTCACGTAGGTTCTTTTTAGAATAATCACAAAAATTATATTTACTGCACAAATATAAATAGTTAAATAACTAAAGTAAATATTTACTTTCGTAACAATGTATTTTTAACATTAATTTATCTATTCGTGATTAGTAAACAGTTTAGATATTTGATTTTTATTAAATACCGTTCATAAACACGGTGTTTTGTCAAATGTCATATTTTACTTGGAATAAATTACTAAAAATATCTTCATAACCATCTTCAAGATAATAATAATAATAATAATAATAATAATAATAATAATAATAATAATAATAATAATTCTATGAAGACAAAATAGTTGAATATTATGCACTCATCCATGATATGGAAAAATGGATGGATGGAAATTTTGACTTTCGAAAATACCAACCGAGAAAACAACGTACCGGCTGTCTTTAATAATTGGCTAATAGCTACTTGTCGAGGTTGTTGACCAAATGATTGTGATTTCGAAATTCAGTGTGAAACTAATTACCTAATTTAATAACTAGATTTGGGCTTCGAGTGTGTAACTAAGCCCAAAATACGTAAACTCACAACCATCATATAACAAAACGCGCTGTTTTATTAATAGCAAAGTTGATAGTTGTAGGCCAAACTCCATTTTTTATGTTCTTTGATTATTGTTTGAGTTTTTTTTGGAAATTCTATTGTTGTACTCTGTAAAGCTTTGCGCTGTTTTATTGTTTTATTAATATAATCCTGCCTTTTCAAAAAAAAAAAAAAAATCATATAACAAAACGCAGAAAGGGAAACTTGGTAAGTTCAAATGCATTTGTAGTGTGCGACAAAATGGCCAAAACATATGTGACCACAACAAGAAAGATGGTGATTGTTATGTGATTCAATCAAGTAGAGTCAAAGAGGAAAAATCCTATTTGTGTTGTGGTTCTCTTTAAGATATTTGTATGGCTTTTGGTTTTATTAGTAATTATGTGGCAGTTTTTTTCGGGCTCATAAATTATTTGTACAAAGATATATACTTGTTAAGTTTAAATTCGTGAAAATCTCGATTGAGAAAAAAAATACTATTCATAATTCCAAATCTTAATGCCTAATCAAATATTTGCAAAAACTAGACTAAGTTACACGAATGGTTTCTATAGTTTGGAGTAATTTGCATGCTTGCTCTTTAACTTATTTTTTTAACTCGATGATCTCTATTATTTGTTTTTATTATGCGTTTGATCTCTAATGTTTGTTTTTATTACGCGTTTGGTCCTTGTTTTACCTAAAAAGACTATTATTTAAATAATGAAAAATTGTGAGGTAGATAAGGTAAAGTAAGTAGGGTAGGGTTAGGGTGTGTATATTTAAATATATTAAAAAATCAAGGGCAAAATAGTCTTTTTAAGTAAGACAGAGACCAAGCGCGTAACAAAAACAAACAATAGGGACATGTCGAGTTAAAAAAAAAAATAAGTTAGGGAGCAAACATGCAAATTACCCTAAACCATAGGGGCCATTCATCTAATTTACGCCAAAAAAATATACAGATATTAATTTACAAAGATAAATTTTTATTAGTAAATTCATACTTTTGTTTTAAAATAAATATATACACAATTATGAATATCCAATTTACGTGTCGTAAGTTCAGATATTTGATAAAATTATTGGTTTGCACGATGCAATATATACTTGAGTATAATGAAAAGAATACAAGAAATCATAGAAATGATATTGGTATATGACAAATTAAACATGATGGTAATGTAATAAATGTTAGAAAAAGTAGGGTTTGTAGTAGAAATCTGGATACCAACTTGGATCGTGAGAACACTTTTTGAACTGATATTTCTACTCTATGTCTGGGTTACAAGAAATTCAGTCTAGGATAACCCAAGTGGACACTTACGATTCTAGGCACAGAAATCGTAAACCAAATTATTAGAAAGATTCTGAGAAAATTTGAAGAAAACAAGAGCTAATATTCGTGTATCTCTTCTAAAAAGGAAGAACTGTTTATATAATAAACGAGATTAGGGTTTCAATAGGGTTGGACCGTCATGAGTTTCTTTGGAAGCAAGTCAAGGTAATCCGGATTTTAATGAGGATTTTGGGTTACCAAAACTAATGAGTTTCGTTAGTTTTACCATAATCACCCTCAAGAAATCTAATTTCCACTAAGTTCCTATATGTAAAATTCAGAGAGGTTTTGGGGCGCTACCCCAAACCCAGCGGGACCCCAGCCAGGGCTCTACCACTTGGACCTTGCTAGGTGCACTGCTCCTAGACCCCGCCAAAGGGGCGCTGCCCCTTTGGATACCTTGGACGCATTGGCTCTGCCCTCGAACCCTCGACTTGTCGTCGAACCGACTTCTAATTTGAACTTATAAATGCGTACACTTCGCACAATCCTAGACATATATTAAAATACAAATTATGAAGCCTCTTAGCTCACATGTTAATTCCAGTTACATAAAATGACATGGTGACACTAAAATCACCAACAATCCTCCTCCCATTTTAGTGTAACCCTTGAACAAACATAACCTTATCAAACAAACCAAACTAGTACATAATGAAAATATCAAAACGATTGAATTTCCACTTAGTATCATACATTTGCAAATACTCGAGAATCAGGGTGTTCTAAGAATTGAACCCATCAACCCATTTGAATACAAGAAAGAAAATACATACTAGTTTATTGAATTTCTAGCCAAATACAACTTGACACTATTATAAAGCCGAGTGTCCCAGTATTCTCATGATCGTATCAAGGTCAAGTCCACAACCTCTTGAAATGAGGCTACACTTCACACTCACGTAGGTAACTCCTTTCCATGTATCTGCACATACATTTATCAAAGGAATTATTAAGAAGCTAAACTTCAACCTGACTAACTTGTAGAACCAAACACATACCTGGGATGAATACTTCATGTGTTCCAATCTATAAGTGTGACAACCCAAAATTTCTATCTTGTACAAGAGACCAATTTAATCAAAGTTAGACTCGTTTTGCTAGCTTTTAGCACTGTTTGGGGTCTATTTGAGTGTTCTAAACCTAGTACAATTAAGGTAAGAACCTAAAAATGGGATAACACGATGCATATCAAGCAAAATCGGGCCAAACACTCCAAAACATGGAGTGTGCGGCCGCACACTTGAGTGTACGGCTACACACAGGTGTTTGCGGCCGCACACCCATCCTAGCCACACACTCTTGCCTATATATGCCATCCTTAGTCATTTTGAACACTTTTCCCACTCCTTCAAAGCTGGAACACGTTTTCTATAAAGTACCATCCAAATCTTCATCTTGATCTTCATAAAAGTAAGTAATCCTTCCTTTGATTTGTTGATTCTTGAACTTAACTAGACTTCTTCCCTACTTTGATCCATGAAAAACACGTTTTTGGTGTTAGATCTTCAAGAACACCAAGAACACACACTAAACTTTTTGAAGTTTAACCATACTTCTAAGCCCTGGATCGTATAAACATTTATCATAGCTTGTTATATGCCAAGAACATTTGAAGATCTATTGGAAAGACGCCATTTCTCATGATCTTCAGGAGTGTACGGCCGCACACACCATGTGTACGGCCGCACACACCTTGTGCAACCATACACACCCCTCTATGGTCCTAAAATAGCAATAAACTCCATACAAGGCTAGAACATGATGTAAGAAACCTTCCTAGATGAGTACTAAGGCCTTAAAATACGTTTTGACACACTTCATAGGGAGTGTGCGGCCGCACACACACCCTGGCCACACACACACCAATATGGTGTACTTTGACCATACACTCCCTTGTATAGCCATACACCCCTTATACACAATCATATATGATTGTAACACTTCAATATAAGTGTTTACTAGTCCCTAAGGGGGGTCCCAATTCAATAATTAGTTGTTACAAACACTAATTATATACATACATATGTCATTATATGGTTATAGGATTCATTTATGCTCAAGTCCACAATTGACACTCAACCTCCTAAACCGATCATACCGTCGCCTCACTCACTAAAGGTGAGTTCATACCCCTTAATTAACCTTTTAAATGTTTTTAAATGCTTTTATGGGGGGGGGGATACAACATGAAGGGGGGGATACAACATGAATCATACTAGTTATTATATCAATCACATGTGATTAATAACTAGTATACAAATGGATTTACTTGATGGGTTTTAAGCAATACATCAATCCTATGGTGTACATGCAAACCCTAATAGCTTTTGGATCTAGTTTGTCTAATGAACATGCAATTGATAATCCAAGGCCACAAACCCTAGATCTAACATATAATAAACTGACTTAGGGTTTAGAGAATTACCTTGATTGTTATATAGCAATAACAATCAATTCCTTGCTTGGATTGGCTTCAAAAGCTTAGTGCCTCAAGTGTTGCACCTCTAATGGAGTCACAAACACCACTAAGCAACTTGGATGAAGAGGAGAAGAGAGGAGGCTGCCCAAAAACGTCTAAAAACCCTAAAAGAACTCTTGTCCACGTTTTTGGGGCTTAAGGGTCCTTTATATACATGTAGGCTATTACGGTTTTCAACTAGGAAACCCTAATCTGGCTGCTTAAGCCCTAAGCAGCCCATGGACTCCTTTAACATATCCCTTGGACGATTTCTAATGGGCATCCCATAGAATTCGTCCAACCTATATATTATTAGGTGATCCATAGCCCAATTATAATTATCTTATAATTACAACTTCAGTCCCCTAAGTTTAATTAATCTCTTTTAGCCATAAAATTAATTATCAATTAATTCTTGACTAATATTAATTAAACAATATGATTTCTCTTTTAATATATTATTCTCATAATATATTAATAAATCATATTTAAACCTTTCTCTCCGTAATTCATCCTACATATTGCTATGGTGAAGGCAACCGAAAAGGACCATGCTTATAATCAGGTCAAGTACATACCAAAATAGTTATGGACTTAGACACTAATCCAACATTACTATGCTTTAAACTGTCTTGTCTACTGAACTACTTCAAAGATGATTTCCAAACACTTTTACATGTTAAACTCTTTATAAAACGTAGTTTTAGTTTCCAAATCTTTACTTTCAAAACTCTTTAAACCTATGTATTGTCAAATCATGTCTAATACATATATAGTTATATAAGTACGGTTTGAAGGACTTAGGACTGATAATACGCTCTATTTCATGTTCCTTGTTTGGTTGTGGACTTAGAGTCCCCTATTGTTTGTCCGAGTGTCGTTTGGTCCTTAGTTATATATCATGTGTATATGTATAGACATAAAAGCTTTCTGTCTTTTTTTAATACACTCAGTTATACAAATAATCTTCTAGTAAACTATAATAGGTATAGTTTAGTGATTACTTACTACTTCTAGTACTATGAAACATACAAAGAGTCAGTTCATACATGAGTCAATACATACTGTAAACCATACATACTCTACACTATACAATTGAACATACTACACACTAGAAAGAGAGAACGTACACTATTACACACTATTCATACACACTAAATACTATACTAAAGAACATACTATGATGAGAATCAGGGAGGACATTCACTACACTAATACACACAATACATACATACTATAACATAAATGTGAACCACTGTTTCATGGCATGGCACCACCTGCGATGGCTCGATATGTATCCAGAATCTCCTAGATGGAGAACGTGAATTTGTGTATAGATCTATACTGGATTGACAATCCTACACCTTACTCCTAGCTACAGTAGGATCTGCAGATCTTCGGGTGACAAATGTCATTACTGTTCGACGTATTACAGCGTCGTGATTTCCCCTAGTCAATTATTATGGTTACTATTATATCACATTATACCGTAATTAACATTTGGTTAAGGTAATAAATACAGCAGAAATTACTATATCATAATACTACAATACTTCATTATTTTTCCATTACATCTACTTTGTGACATTCTCACATAAACAGTAATGAAAGAACTATATTTTATTAAATGATAGTCACATTTGGAAGAAATACTCACTTTTACAATAAACAAACATGCAACACTTGATGCCTTGGTAGAAGGCTACTTTTAATAGAAAATATAGGTTTTTCTAAGGGTTACAAACAAGTACTACGACCATTTTTACAAACCTACACACTCAATACTTACAATCATTTTCAGGAAAACAACGACACTAAAATACTTAAGGACTCACCAGCTTTAATGTTGATAAACTCTTTCAAAATAACTTGTATTCTCAGGTCATCAGTAGACAGGTACCGATGCCAACTTTTGAGAATATGGAGCACTTACAAGACTCATCTTTTGTTTTGATTCATATTTTTGGTGTCTATAAACTGTACAAAACACACTTGTGTTAAAATACATTATTAATGCAATGGATGATGTTGTTTGCCTGTTTACTATATTTCTGTGTTGTGATACTGAACATGACGTCCTACCCCCCAGAACGTTTTCGTCGTTCTTGGTTTTGGGGTGTGACAATAAGTATGAGGTTTCAACATTGAATTCAACTCCTAAGATTATATTAGGATGGGATTGGGTGACTCATCATTACAAAATTAAATGGACTTTAATCCCATCCCGATTACAGACTTGTGCTCTAAGTCTCTTGTCAGACCTTTAGTCAAGTGATCTGCCAAATTTTGTTGCGATTTCACAAACTCAACCGAAATCACACCATTCATGATTAGTTTTCTAATCATGATATGTCTAACACCTAGGTGTCTAGACTTGCCATTATAAACCTGGCTATATGCTTTAGCCAAAACGGTAGCACTATCACAAAGGATAGAAATAGGTGATATCTATTTAGACCACAAAGGAATCTCATAGACTAAATTCCTTAGCCACTCTACTTCTTTACCAACAGCTGCTAACACAACAAACTCAGATTCCATTGTCGAGTTTGTAATGCAAGATTGCTTCTTGGAATCCCAAGAAATGGAACCTCTCCCAAGTTAGAATAACCCACCAGAAGTTGAGGAATGGTACTCCATGTTGGTTATCCAACATGCATCCGATTGACCTTCTAAAACCAAAGGGCTCCCTAAGTAACTCAAACCATTATTCATGGTTCTCTTCAGATACTTAAACACTCTATTTACTGCTTGCCAATGTTGAGCACTGGGTGTAACATCCATAAAATTCATGAAAATTTAAAACTTTTTCAAGCATTCAAAAACCATTATTTATTACAAAATGTTTTCAAAATAGTTTCATATTAGAGTATCCTAGAAATCAAAAGCATAAAATGTGAGGAGGTGCACAATCATGCCTTCGCCTTCCCAGGATCATCTAAAGTACCTAAAAGAAAATCCAAAAATGTAAGCCCGAAGCTTAGTGCGTTACCCCAAAATACCAACGTCATACAAACATAGCCATATAAAAGCAAACAAGTAACATGCATATTGAGTCATTAGCCTAATTGGACTGCGTCGCAAGGCAATCAACCTATCTGGAGCACTCTTCGAGCTATCGGAACGTCTGGACTGCCTCGCAGGCCTTCAGCCTATCCGAACCGCTCATCGGGCCTCCCTTCTGCGTAGTACGACCTTACCGGGTCTACAGTCTATCTGGGCCGCCCTGGGTATGTTAGCCCAGAACACAAAGCAGAGACCGCCTCAACCTATCCCCAATCACATAATCAACACATAAATATCAAATGCTAGCATATACAAACAGTCACACCGATCTAATCGATCACTAATCATAGCATCATCCTATATACCAGGATACCGACCTAACATGTCACTAACATAACATCATCCTATATACTAGGATACCGACCTAATAGGTCCCTAAGCATATCAACATGCAATAAACCCGTATACAAATCCGAAAAGGGCCGACATTGGTGCCTTCGACCCTGTTAGTATAGTGAGGACAACTCACCTCACAATGTCGATCGGAACTGAAATATCAAACTCCCGAAACACGGCTCCAACACCAACACCTAAAACCACCATTGATACAATTCTATAAATTCCCAAATTACCAAAATACCCTCAGAAGTCAAACTGGTCAACCCTTGATCAAAGTCAAAGTCAACGATCAAGGTCAATAGTCCATGTTGACTCAACTCGTCGAGTGTAGCTTATAGACTCGTCGAGTTCCTTCAGAACCCAGAAAGTCATGAAAACCCCAATCAACTCATCGAGTTACCAAGTAACTCGTCGGGTCCATGCAGCATACAGAATATCGAGAAAACCCTAATCAACTTGTCGAGTCACCTTGCTAACTCGCCGAGTTTATGTAGAATCTAGAAAGTGGGAAACCCTCATCCAACTCATCGAGTCACCTTGCTAACTCGCCGAGTTCATGTAGAATCTAGAAAGCGGGAAACCCTCATCCAACTTGTCGAGTTCCTTCAACCATTTTGCATTCATCTCATTCCATTCGAGTTCATTGCTTCAAACTCCATATTTGGCTTCCTAGGATGAAGTTACCACGTAAAGTTGCTAACTTTATGTGCATGCAAGGTGTCATGATGCTAAAATCATCCATACTAAGTTTAGGAAGAGATTTAGGGCATGGAGAAGGGCCAAAGCTTCATAAAGCTTGAGGCTTTCTGTCAAAGAGGGCCTAGAGGAGTCTAGATCTGAATCCATGTCCTTGTGACAAGTTCCAACTTGAGAATGACCCCTGTTTTGCACTAAAATACCCATAAACTTGTATAAGAAGATATCTAATGGATGGAAAGCCAAGGTAAAGACTTTTTACCTCCAAATGAGTGCCAACATGATGTAGATGTTGGATCTAAAAGCTTCTTTCCCTTCCAATCCTCCAAATCTTCAAGCCTCCTTCAAGAAATATACCAAACACACTCTTAGAGCCACACACACACACACTCAAATAGGGTTTATTTCGCTTAAGGTTTGCTCTCTAGACGTGAAAGTGGCAAGGATGGCTGGGGGAAAGAACTTAAGGTGCTTTAAATAGGGTGCAAACCCTAGAAATTAGGGTTTTCATGCATATACTTTACTCGTCGAGTTGGGTCCTCCAACTCGTCGAGTAGATTCTAGAATCCATGCGGCTTTATCAGTTTCTACATGACGAGTTAGGGCAACCAACTTGTTGAGTAGGTCCAAAATTTTAAATATGAAATCTTTAAATAAATACCTGGGAGTCGGGATGTTACAATTCTCCTCCACTTGAACTAGACTTCGTCCTAGAAGTCCACTGCCGCAAACAGATCCGGGTAATGCTCCTACATCTCTGCCTCTGGCTCCTAATTCCACTCAGATCCCCACCTGTGCACCCATTGTACCTTTACGAATAGTACCTCTTTGTTCCCTAGAACCTTCACTTTCCTATCTAGTATTTCCGTAGGCCTCTCCACGTAATTTAGGCGCTTATCGACCTGAATATCATCTAATAACACTACCGCCTCCTCATCAAGTATGCACTTCCGTAAATGGGAGACGTGAAAAGTGTTGTGAATCTGACCGAGCTCCTCCAGGAGATCCAATCTATATACCACTTTGCCAACCCTAGCAATAACCCGAAAAGGTATAATGTATCGAGGACCCAATTTCCCTTTCTTTTTGAAGCGAATCACACCCTTCTAGGGTGAGACCTTCAGTAATACCATGTCGCCTACCTGGAAATCCAACTCAGATCAGCGTCTGTCTGCGTAACTCTTCTGCTGACTCTGAGTAGACTGCAGCCGCTGTCTGATCTATTGACTCCTCTCTGTAGTCTGCAAAACTAGCTTTGTCCGTCCCATCACCATGTGACCAATCTCACCCCAACAGAATAGGGTGCGACATCTCCGTCCATACATCAGCTCATAAGGTGGAGCACCAATACTGGAATGAAAGTTGTTATTGTAGGAGAACTTTACAAGGGGTAGGTAGGAGTCCCAGCTCCTACTGAAGTCAATGAAGCATGCTCTCAGCATATCCTCAAGATTTTGTATGGTCTGCTCACTCTGGCCATCTGTCTGTGGATGATAAGCTATACTGAAATGCAGCCGCATGCCTAGTTCCTCGTGGAACTTCTGCCAGAAACGAGAGGTGAATCGAACATCCCTGTCTGAGACAATAGAGACCGGTACCCCATTCTGAGCAATGATCTCGTGGATATAAATATCGGCTAGCATCTCGGCCGATGAGCTCTCTAGAATGAGTAGAAAACAGGCACTCATAATTAATCGATCCACGATGACCCAAATAGCATCGAAGCCAGGGCCTTCCTCGATAGCTTGGTGATGAAATTCATCGTTATTTTCTCCTATTTCCACATGGGAATCTCCATAGGCTTAAGCTAGCCATATGGCCTCTGATGCTCGGCCTTGACCATCTGACTGGTCAAGCAACCTCTCAATGTACCATGCGATCTCCCTCTTCATGCATAGCCATCAGTAACTCAATCGCAAATCCCGGTACATCTTGGTGGCCCCCGGGTGAATAGAGAAGCAAGACATATGAGCCTCCTCCAGAACAATCAGTCTGACCCCACCAGATGTCAGAACCCAGACCCTAATGCAATGGGTCAACAATCCCCAGCTATCCTACACAAATCGGGTGTTTTCACCCCTGATCCTTTCAAGCTTCCGGTTCTCCCGTCGCATACCCTCAGCCTGAGCTTCCCTAATCAAGCTCACGAGTGGAGAATCTACAAATATCCTCATACATGCAGCGGAGCAGAAGATCCAGCTGACTTGCGGCTCAGAGTATCCACAACCACATCCGCTTTACCAGGATGGTAAAGGATCTCGCAGTCATAATCCTTGACTATGTCAAGCCACTTGAGCTGTCTCATGCTCAAGTTCTGTTGATCCATGATGTGCCACGGACTCTTGTGGTCCGTGTATATGGTACAACGGACCCCATAGAGGTAATGTCTCCAAATCTTGAGAGTGAATACCAACGCTCCTATCTCCAGATCATGAGTCGGCTATCTCTTCTTGTGCAGCTTCAACTACCGTGATGCATAGGCTATAACCCGTCCCCTTTGCATAAGGAAAGCTCCTAACTTGGTGATTGATGCATCACAAAACACTACAAAATCCTCAACTCCCTCAGGGAGTGTCAACATTGGTGCCTCATAGAGTCGCGTTCTAAGAATCTCATGACCCTAAAATCATCCATACTAAGCTTAGGAAGAGTTTTAGGGCATGCAGAAGGTCCAAAGCTTCATAAAGCTTGATGATTTCTGTCAAAGAGGTTCTAGAGGAGTCTAGATCTGAAGCCATATCCTTGTGACAAGTTCCACTCCGAGAATGAACCCCATTTTGCACTAAAATGCCCATAAACTTGTATAAGAAGAGATCTAATGGAAGGAAAGCCAAGGAAAAGACTTTTTACCTCCAAATGAGTTTCAACACGATGTAGATGTTGGATCTACAAGCTTCTTCCCGTTCCAAGCCTCCAAATCTTTAAGCCTCGTTCAAGAAATGCACCAAGCACACTCTTTTGGCCTCGCACACACTCAAATAGGGTTTAGTTTGCTTAGGGTTTGCTCTCTGGACGTGAAAGTGATAAGGGTGGCTGGGGGGAAGGACTTAATGTCCTTTTAATAGGGTGAAAACTCTAAAAATTAGGGTTTTCATGCACAACCTCGACTTGTCGAGTTGGGTCCTCCAACTCGTCGAGTAGATTCTAGAATCCACGCGGCTTTATCAGTTTCTACACGACGAGTTGGGGCAACAAACTCGTCGAGTAGGTCCAAAATTTTGAAAATGAAAGCTTTAAATAAATAACTGGGAGTCGGGATGTTACACTGGGGTTACTAGTGTACCTGATCAATTTACCTACAGCAAAAGTAATATCAGGTCTGGTACTTTTCATGGCATAAATCAAACTACCAATAGCATTAGAGTATTCCAACAGTGAAATGGGAACACCATTATTTGGCATTAGTTTCACACTTGGATCCATAGGAGTACTCACAAGAGAACAGCCAGTAAAATTAAACTACTTGAGAATTTTCTCAATATAATGACTTTGAGTCATTACCAAACCTTTGTTCATCCTTTTAATTCTTATTCCAAGAATTACATCAGCCTCTCCTACATCTTTCATGGAAAACTTAGATGATAACATTTTCTTTATTTCATCTACTTGATTTTGGTCAGTACCAAAAATCAACATGTCATCTACATATAAACAAATGACCACTCCAACGCTAGTAGCATCATCAAATCTATTATAAACACATTTGTCACATTGGTTTGTCTTGAAACCAGAAGACAAAATAACCTCATCAAATTTTTAATGCCATTTTTTAGGTGCTAGTTTCAGCCCATATAAAGATTTGACAAGTTTACAAACCATATGATATTTACTAGGAATAATGAAACCTTCTGGTTGTTTCATGTAGAATTCCATGTCAAGATCACCATTTAAAAAGGCTATTTTCATATCCATTTGGTGAATAATCAGATTGCGGATACTTGCTAGGCAATCAACAATATAATAGTAGAAATACATGCAACCGGAGCATACGTATCAAAATAGTCAACACCGAGTTTTTATCTAAAACCTTGAATGACTAATCGGGATTTGAACTTGTCAATAGTCCCATTAACATTCATTTTCTTTTTGAAAATCCATTTGCAACCAAGTGGTTTAGAACATGGAGGCAAATCAGACAACACCCATATATTGTTCTTAAGAATTGATGACATTTCATCATCATTTGCTTCCTTCCAAAAGGCACTATCACGAGACTCCATGGCCTCTTGATATGGCTTAGGATCATCTTCAATACTATATCAATAAGAGTATTCAAGAATAATTTCATCCCTTGAACCTTCCACCAAATACACTTGGAAGTCGGATCCAAAATTTTTTGCAATTTAGCCTGTATTGCTTCTACGAAGCTCTTGTGGTTCTTGTACTTTACCACCATCTTGACTTTCTAAAATTTGCACTTTATTAGTACCAAAAATCAGATCCTTAAGCCTTTGAATCGATGAAAAAACACATCTCATCAAAAATTGCATCTCGTGATTCGATAACAGTGTTAATTGAAACCAAATCATTAGGTTCTATTACATAAAATCTATATGGCTTGGAATGTTCAGCATATCCGATGAATATGCAATCGATTCCACGTTCTCCTAAATTTTTCTTTTTGGGCTCGGTGAGTTTTACAACTGCCCGACATCCCTAACTGTGACATCCCCATTTTAACGGCCATAAAAGACCGATTTTGTTTATGCTTTATAAAAATCAGAGTACCTCTTTTAATAAAAATGTTGCGGAATTTGTTCCCAGAAAATCATGATAAATACGTGATCAAAGCATTTCCGAAGAAATGTATTTTATTCATTTTAAAACATTTGGGATGTCATCGTCAATACAGAAACATGAGCATTAACAGAACTTATATTCATTATCACTAGCGATTTATATCTCCTTAATCTCTTGGTGTAATGTAACTTCATATCGACACCTATGATACAAATAAACTGAGTGGGTCAGGTTGGGAAACCTGGTGAGTACATAGGGTTTTTAATCCCACAATGTTATATCATATATACAATTTAGGACTCACAAAATGATAAAATTTCCCCATATTTATAATCAACTCTTGCCCCACCCCGTCAATCCTCACAACGAAACTATCCATACTCTCGGACCTTAAATTTTACCTCTTACTCCTAGATCTATTCCGTGTTCTCGGATCAATAATTGTTCCCATTCCATACCCTCGGATTAGGGACAAGTGTCTACGTCTAAATCCATACTCCCAGATTAATGACAGATAACTATGTCTTGTCGATACTCCCGGACTAAGGACAACCAACTATGTCTTAATCCATACTAACAGATTAATGATATTTGACTATGTCCAATCCATACTCTCGGGCTAGGGATAATGACTATGTCTAATCCATGCTCCCGAATCAATGACATATATTAAAGTTCTATTCTCTGAGTATAACTCACTCGTACTCGTAAGAAGATACTACCCAATATTACTCATAATTAATTTAGGTTTACTCTTTATCCTAAATCATCATATATAATCAAGTATGTTCTTTAACATGTATTTCAGGCAACATCAAATATATCGTACATAAACATATATTTAATACTACAATCAATACTTGTATTAAAATCATGTTCATGAAAGGGACTATGCACTCACCTGATAAGGTGGTGACTCGGTACTCGGACAACACTTCGTCTACTTTAAACAACTCCTTTGACACAACTTAGTATCATTACCACTAGAGTTTAGTTTAATATTCACCAAGACTAATTAATAGTCTTGCTATTATTACTATTATATTAGCATGAAAAAATATTTCTCAACTACTATATACAGACAGGGTCCCTACATAAAACACTGGAGGGCAGGACCATTTTGGCATATAGCACTTCTGAAATCCAACAACCCTATGCGGCCCTTTAAACCAAACTCCCCGTACCGCGAGTAGTTAAAAAGATATTATAACAAAACTTATATAACTAATAATAATAGCCCAAATACTCATTATAAGTTCCTAATAACATTACTATATTGAAATATAAGTTATACTAAACATAGGTTAGACGTAGCTCACTTACAACGGGTTTTCTTGAAAATCGGGCTTCGCTGGAGCAGCGTTCCCGAGCAGAAATGCTCTTTTCTCGGGGCTTCAGGAGCCTTGGGGATTCCTTCGGGTCCTAGGGGGTTTACCTAGGCTTAGGAGGGGGGGGGGGGGTTAGGGGCTTAGTGAGAGAAAGTAGAGAGAGAAAGTGAAATTGGGAAGTTGTGAAGAAAGAGGGAACCCGACACCTCTATTTATAGGATGGAATCTTATTCTACTCGTCGAGTTAGAGCTCCTACTCATTGAGTCCATGGATAGGTGTCATCATCTGGTTGCTTTCCTTGGGGAGAAAGCCTTGGCCCATATTCAGCCACGTCACCCGATTTCGCACAGCACCCTGGCGACTTCGAAGTCCCGTAACTTTCGCATACAAGCTCCGTTTTTGACGTTCTTTTTATCCACGCGTAGGTAAAAACAAGATCTACAACTTTCGTTTAGACTCTGTTGGCTAATTCTCGACCAATCTTAAATTTAATAATAGGAGGTGATTATACTATTAAACGTCCGCGTAAAATTCATAACTTCTACATATGGACTCCGTTTTCATCTGTCTTTTTATCATTGAGTTCCTATTAATGAGATCTTCAACTCTCATTTAGGTTACGTAGGACAAAAACCGCTCAAATTAAAATTCGAGTTTCGGGTCGTGCACTGTTATGCCAAATCTTAGAAAATTCAAAACTTCCTCATACGAAGTCAGATTTGGGCGTTCTTTTTTTGTATGTTCCCGGTTTAACGTATACTACAACTTTTGTTTAGAACACTAAGGCTAAAAATTCCTTTATCAAAAATTCACTATTTACGTCCCCCGGTGCCGTGCCGGTTTTGCCGTAAAAGTTCGACGAGCCATAACTTCTTCGTTGTAACTCGGATTTCGACATTCTTTATATGTACGGAACCCTTGAGACATATTATACAAATTGGTTAAGATTATTTATTCTAAATTGTAACACCCATAAATTTTTACGCCAAATTTAAACTTTTCAAGTATAAATAAAACCAGATAGTAACAGTTTACAAAACATTTTTATCAATATCCATCAGAGTGTCCCAAAACAAGATCATACGGATGAGGAGCGGTACGGTCATGCATTTGCCTTGCCATGACCTCCTCCCGAAGTACCTGAAACAATAAACTACAAACTGTAAGCCCGAGGGCTTAGTGAATTACCCCCAAAATACCTATACCACACTGAAATACCAAATATGTAACCACAAATCAACAACATGCACACTGGGCCATTTTCCTGACTGGACCGCCCTTCCAGGGCCTACAGCCTACTGAATCTACACCAAGCCTTTGGCATAACGAGACCGCCACGTTTGCCTACAGTCTCCATGGACCGCTCATAGGGTATGTTGGCCTTCAACACAAAGCAGGACCGCCTCAACCCAAATCAACAAGCAAATAACCATGTGCGCATACAAACATTTATTGGCATATACAAAACATCGAACATATCTATCTCACTGATTACCACGCATAGGAATCTCTCATAACTAGAGCACTGACCTAGCAAGTCACTAACATAGCAATCCCTACGGATCATAAGAACATAACGTATAGTCTATCCTGATTCTGATCTGACGGATCATATCCACATGTAGCATACCATAACGATAACAACTAAAGGGCCGGCCTTGGTGCCTTAGACCCTATCGATATAGTGAGGATAACTCACATTGCAGATGTCGACTCGAAAGGTAAACTCCAAGTCTCGGATCACTTGACACAGGCTCTACCACCTATTATCATTGTACAACATACTCACAAGTCCTTGACCTTATAAGGTACTCCATAACCCACTAGTCGACCCCTGGTCAAAGTCAAATTCCTAAGTCAAGGTCAAACACACAAGCCTTCTCCCTCCAATGATCCTCTTTCCACACTCTACTTGCTCCAATCTCCTTCTTCTCCAAGCCTTCTCCCTCCAATGATCCTCTTTTCAAGCTTCAAACACACAATGGGCAAACACACATGTATTAGGGTTCTCAAGGACTATCTAGAACTGTAAAGAGGCCTAAGGGAGGCTAAGGTTCCTTTAAATAGGGTGCAAAACTCCGGGATTTAGGGTTTCATTTGCTAGCTCCTACTCACCGAGTCCCAATATGGACTCGTCGAGTAGGTCACTTAACTCGCGATCCCACCCCGCTGCTACTCGACGAGTAGCGTAACCAACTCGTCGAGTAGGGCCTAACCCAAGAAATCTTATTTAAAACAATACCTGAGAATAGGACATTACAACTCTTCCCCACTTGAACTAGACTTCGCCCTCGAAGTCCGCTGGAATAAACAATGTCGGGTAATGCTCGCGCATCTCCGCCTCCGGCTCCCATGTCCACTCGGATCCCCTCTGATGTTCATACTGTACCTTTACTAAAGGTATTTCCTTGTTTTGCAAAATCTTCTTCTTCCTTTGCAAAATAGCCACATGCCTCTCCACATAGTTCAGGCGCTCATCGACCTGAATATCATCCAACGATACGCTGCATCCTGGTCCATAATGCATTTTCACAATTGCGAAACATGGAATGTGTTGTGGATCCGGCTAAGCTCCTCCAGAAGCTCTAGCCTATAAGCCATCCTGCCAACCCTGGCAACAATCCTGAACGACCCAATGTAACGGGGACCCAATTTTCCCCTCTTCCTGAAGCGAATCACACCCTTCTAGAGTGAGACCTTCAGGAGAACCATGTCACCCACCTGAAATTCCAGTTCGGATTGGCATTGGTCGACATAACTTTTCTGCCGACTCTGAGCGGTCTGCAAATGCTGTCTAATCTGTTGTATCTTTTCAGTAGTCTGCAGAACTACCTCTGTCCGTCCCATTACCCTGTGCCCAATCTCACCCCAGCTGACTGGGGTCTACACTTCCATCCATACAACAACTCAAAAGGCGGGGCGCCAATACTGGAATAATAGTTGTTGTTGTAGGAGAACTTTGCAAGCGGTAGGTTGGAATCCCAACTCCCACCAAAATCAATAACGCACGCCCTCAACATATCCTCGACGGTCTGGATGGTCCGCTCACTCTGCCCATCTGTCTACGGATGGAAAGCTGTACTAAAATGCAGTCGCGTACCCAGTTCCTCATGGAACTTCTGCCAAAAACGGGAAGTAAACCTGACATCCTGATCGGAAACGATAGAAACTGGAGCCCCATGGCAAGATACAATCTCGCTGACATACATGTCGGCCAATTTCTCTGCCGGCGAACTCTCTCATATGGCCAAGAAATGGGCACTCTTGGTCAACCGATCCACGATGACCCAAATAGCATCAAACCCCTTCGCCGTCCTCGACAACTTTGTAATGAAATCCATCGTGATCTGCTCCCATTTCCACATGGGAATCTCCAGAGGTTGCATCTTGCCATGCGGCCTCTGATGCTCGGCCTTGACATCCTACAGGTCAAGCACCTCTCAACATACCCAACGATTTCTCGCTTCATTCCGGGCCACCAATATCTCAAGCTTAAATCATGATACATCTTGGTGGCCCTCGGATGAATAGAGAAATGAGACTTATGAGCCTCTTCCATCACTGTTTGCCGAACCCCTCCAAACATCAGAACCCATACCCTACCGTATCGGTTCAATAACCCGCGGCTATCCTGAACAAACCGGACGCTCTCTCCCTTAATTCTCTCCAACTTCCAGTTCTCCGGTGTCATAACCTCAACCTGAGCATCCCTAATCAAGCTCACAAGCGGGGAGTCCACCGCTATCCTCATGCACCTTGCTGGGGTAGAAGACCCAGCTGACTTGCGACTCAAAGCATCCGCAACCACATTCGCTTTACCAGGATGGTAAAGGATCTCACAATCATAGTCCTTGACCACATCCAGCCACCTACGCTGCCTCATATTCAGGTTCGGCTGATCTATGATGTGCCTCAAACTCTTGATCCGTATATATAGTACATCGGACCCCGTACAAATAATGCCTCCAAATCTTGAGAGCGAAAACCACCGCTCCCAACTCAAGATCGTGCGTAGGGTATCTTGTCTCATGCGGCTTTAGCTGCCGCGATGCATAGGCTACCACCCGACCTCTCTGCATGTGGACTGCCCCCAAGCCCGTGATGGACGCATCACAAAACACTACAAAGTCCTCGACTCCCTCGGGGAGTGTCAACACTGGCACCTCACATAAACACTGTCGGAGGGTCTCAAACGCCCTCTGCTACTCAGGGCCCCACCGGAAATCCACCCCTTCCTTGTGAGACGAGTGAGGGGTACTGCGATCTTGGAGAAATCTCGAATAAATCTCCGGTAGTACCCTGCTAAGCCCAAGAAACTCCTGATGTCTGAGGGAGATCTCAGAGTCTCCCACTGCATAACCGCCTCCACCTTGACCGGATCGACCAAAATCCCCTCTTGATTAACGAGATGTCCAAGGAACTGAACCTCTCATAACCAAAACTCGCACTTCGAGAACTTAACATACAACCGTTCTAGCCGTAGGACCTCCAACAGCTCCCTGAGATGCTCATCGTGCTGCTCTCGAGCCTTGGAATACACCAAAATATCATATATGAATACAATAACCGAGCGATCGAGCATCAGTCTGCAGACTCGGTTCATCAAATCCATGAACACTACTGGTGCATTAGTGATCCCAAACGGCATCACCACGAACTCTTAATGACCATAACGAGTCTGAAAAGCGGTCTTCTCTATGCCTTCCTCGCTCACCCTGACCTGGTGACCTCAAATCAATCTTGGAAAACCAAGATGCACCCTGCAGTTGATCAAAAAGATCATCTATCCTCGGAAGTGGATAACGGTTCTTCACCGTTAACTTGTTCAGCTCCCTATAGTCAATGCACATACTGTGCGAACCGTCCTTCTTCCCGACGAAAGGATCGGTGCTCCCAAGGTGAACTACTCGGGCAAATAAACTGCTTACCTAGCAGTTCCTGCAACTGAGATGACAACTCCAGCATCTCTGGTGGTGCCACTCGGTACTGCGCCTTAGCGATAGGGGCCGCACCCGGCACTAGATCAATCTTGAACTCAACCTGCCTCTCCGGAGGCACTCCGGGTAACTCCTCCGGAAACACGTCAGCAAACTCTCTAACTACAGGGACCTCCGAAACTGAGGGTTGATCCCTATCCTGCTTATCCACCACGTACGCTAAATAACCGGCACACCCATGATGGATATACTGCCAGGCCCTGGCCGCCGAACAAAACCCTGATCCCATCCTTGTGACCTCGCCATATACCACCAGTTCTCCCCCACTTGGGGTTCGAACTACTACTCACTTCCCCTCACAATCGATCATGGCGCCAAATCGACTGAGCCAATCCATCCCTACGATCATGCACACTTCTCCGATGGGAATACGAATCAAATCTATCGGGAAGGGCACCCCGAAAATCTCTAACTCGCATCTCCGGTAGACCGAAGAAGCAGAAACCCCGTGCTCGTGGCGATCAAGACTCGCAACGGGCACTCAAGCTCCTTTACCGGCACACTAAACCCTCTACTGAAAACCCGAGATACGAACGACCGACTCGCCCCCGAGTCAAATAATACCAGAGCTGGCAAAGAATTCACTAAAAACGTACCTAATCACAGGTACAACCAATAAGCATATCACAAAACAATAACTGAGACAGAAAACAGAAACGTACCAGCAACCACATCCGGTGCCGCCTTGGCCACCTCGTCCGTGAGCTGTAAGACACGACCCTGAGCCTTCGGAGTCTCCACCTTGATTGGCCTCCCATCTCCAATCCTCACAGTAGCTGCTGCGGGACCCTGCGCCGGCTTGGCGGCGAGCTGCGGACAGTTGGTCTTCGCATGACCAACCTTATGACAATGGCAACAAATCCTCATATCTGTTGGAGGGGCGGACTGACGGTAGTCCCTGGCATAGTGCCCCTCCTTGCCATAGTTGTGGCACCCACCTCCTGCTCGACAGACTCCCGAATGACCCCCGCCACACTTTCCACAAGTGCGGCTCTGCTGGCTCCCAGCCCGAGTATCAGCGTTCTTAAACCGCTTAGGTGCCGGCTGAGACTGTTTCGGTGCCTGATGCTGCACCTTCAGCTACAGCTCTAACTCCAACTCACACCGCCTCGCGGCTTCCTGAAGATCCAGGAGGGTATCACATCGCTGTGTAGACACAAACTGTCGAATATCAGTCTTGAGCATACTCAGATAACGAGTCATCTGAGACTGCTCTGAAGCAAACTCTGGGCAAAACATAGCCCTCTCCATGAACATACAGGTAATCTTGATCACAGACTCCCCATCATGTCTCAATGTCAAAAACTTCTGAGCAAGCTGCTCCCGCTCAATACGTGGAACGTAGGGGGTGCGGAACTGATATTTGCATAATTAGCCATATGTGTAGCATATATTTTTATTCATTTTTAGCTAATTATGTGCATAATGTGGACAAAAGGTACTTAATAATGCTTTAATTGTGTTTTCAGTTCAAAAGACATGTTTTGAAGTAAAAAGGAATAAGGAGGAGCAATTAGAGACCAACGAATGAAGAAGAAGGAAAAATCCACACCTACTCGGCGAGTCCACGCACAAACTCGGCGAGTTCATGAGAATGTTCCCGAAGAAAAGTCAAGAATCCTTGCCGTACACGGATTTTACACACCAACTCGGCGAGTCCACGCACCTACTCACCGAGTTTCCCCTGTTTTGTGATACTATAAATATTGGATCTTAATCCGAATTGGGGACTTTTCTGGCTTTCTTGGAGATAGACCTGCGATTAAAGAACCCTTAGAAAACCTGAAGAACCCTAAACTTCGATCTTTTGAAGACTCAAGGCGAATTAGGTTATATTTTCCACTTAATCTTAGAATAGAATCATGTTTAGCTTAGTTAAATTCATGTTTGAGCTTGTTTCCACTGTAATCATGAGCTAAATTCGTATTGTTTCTCTTTAGGAAGAACCAAATTACTCCTATGGTTTAATTATTACTTTTGTTAATTGTTTATTGGTGATTTTATTAAATTAAGTTTGTTAAAGAACCTTATGCATTAACCATAACTATTTCCTGTTAATTGGAAGACAATTAAGCTGCATGAACATCTCTTAGTTGTTAACCTCATATGTTTATGTGACCACTTTATCATATGTCTAGGACTAATGAACATGAAGCTAGAATTAATAAGAGAATGGGTAAATTAATGTGTAAGCTTGTTTGAGAAACCAACAAACAAGAGGTTAATTGAAACACCCACTTGATTAACCAATTACAAATCTTATTTAATCCAAATAATTGAACTAGGGAATTAATTAGTATAAACAATTGGCCACTGCTTGAATTGATTAATTGTCTAAGGGTTAGTATTAGTGAACATGAATCTAACCACTATAGTTGGTAACCAATAACAATTAAGTTATCACATTATTATACAAATAACCATAGGAGTGAATTGGTTGGACCTAAACAGAAACTCTTTATCAAATTTGATGAATTTTTACTTGTTTTAGTTTTTAGTTGATCACTTGTTAGGTGGTGTGTTTAAGTTTCTAGTCTTGTAAAACTAGAGAAAAACCTTTACTTTTATTAATTGCTTAGTTTAAATTAGTTATTAGTTTAATTTCCTTTCCCTGAGTTCGACACTCTACTTATCCAACTATACCACTAAAAGACAGGTTCACTGCCTTTGTGTGCTAAATTTATAATTTAAAAGTAGGATTAAAACCAATGCATTTTACACACATCAGGAACATATCCCGAAGCTGCTCCCAAGTAACAGTAGCTCGCTGATCATCAGTATACGACCTTGGCATCAACCTCCACCAGTCCTTTGCCCCAAGCCTCAGCAGGTTTAGGGCACACCAGACCTTCTGGTCGGCAGGACATGAAGACGTGAAGAAACATCCCTCCACGTCAGATAACCAACTCATAGCCCTGATCACATCATGTGTACCATCAAACGTCGGGGGCTTCATATTATCGAAGTCCTGGTACTGGAAAGCCCTGCTACCTCCTCCTCCAACCCCTGCTGCAGTTACAGCTGAAGTGGCTGCAGCGGCAGCTGTCTCTGCTAGAGCTGCATATCGCTCATCAAAGTACTCAACCATCACGGTCATAATCGACCCAAACATCTCTGGCAGCTGTGCTCTGAACTCCGCAACAATCTCGTCGTGCATAATCTCCCGGATCCTGGCATCCAAATCCTCAGTCCCTATCTGTACCACGGGCTCAAGTGCTACCGGCACCTCCAACCCTCCGTCTCGCGACCCCGATCCTGATCTGGATCCAGAAGCAACACGTCTCGTCACCACCATACTGGAGTATATACAAGTCATCAGATAACTAACGTAATATCGGGAGGCCAAAACCCACAAACCCTAGGGGTTGTGATTTCCTTGCTACGCGTATGGGTCCTATGCTTTTAGTAGTATGGGCCCATACTACCTTCCACACCTACCCATATTTGTCTCAAGTATCACCACAACGCCCTAACAATACTGTCAGCATAGAAATGCGCTCAACCATCACTTCTAGAGGAATATCAACTATCTCGCATCTAGTCTCACCACTTCTCATGACTCACACATCCATGAAACTTCCATCATCCCTTGTAGCGCTAGTGCATGTTAGCTGCACATAACGCTGGACCCAATAGACTTTCGAATATCCAATCTTACCCAAAGGTCGAATCAACATTCTCAGGCTATAAGGTCTTTATTATGCACAACCGTGATGTATACACTAAACATCTACAGTTATGATGTCAATTCCATATACAAGAAACCCTAGGCTAATAAGCATCATATAATCAGGAAAATCTACCGTCCGATTCCTGAAGATCCCAAGCCTAGCACTAGCATGTTGTTCTAACATATCGAAATATCAAATAATTGTATGGTATTTTGGGGTTCACTTACAGGCTCCGGCTGATCGTACCATATGCATCCTCCATCCTTTATTTTAAAAACCATTTTAGAATTTATTTTAAAAATTTCCGTGATTTGAGACTAGGTTCACATGTATGTTTCCCCCAATTCACTCAAACCAAGGCTCTGATACCAACTTGTAACACCCATAAATTTTTAAGCCAAATTTAAACTTTTCAAGTATAAATAAAACCAGATAGTAACAATTTACAAAACATTTTTATCAATATCCATCAGAGTGTCCCAAAACAAGATCATAAGGATGAGGAGCGGTACGGTCACGCCTTTGCCTTGCCATGACCTCCTCCTGAAGTACCTGAAACAATAAACTACAAACTGTAAGCCCGAGGGCTTAGTGAATTACCCCCAAAATACCAATACCACACTGAAATACCACATCTGTAACCACAAATCAACAACATGCATACTGGGCCATTGGCCTGACTGGACCGCCCTTCCAGGGCCTACAGCCTACTGAATCTACACCGAGCCTTCGGCATGACTGGACCGTCATGTGGGCCTACAGTCTCCCCGGACCGCTCATAGGGTATGTTGGCCTTCAGCACAAAGCAGGACCGCCTCAACCCAAATCAACAAGCAAATAACCATGTGCGCATACGAACATTTATTGGCATATACAACACATCGAACATACCTATCTCACTGATTACCACGCATAGGAATCTCTCATAACTAGAGCACTGACCTAGCAAGTCACCAACATAGCAATCCCTACGGATCATAAGAACATAACATATAGTATATCCTGATTCTGATCTAACGGATCATATCCACATGTAGCATACCATAACGATAACAACTAAAGGGCCGGCCTTGGTGCCTTAGACCCTATCGATATAGTGAGGATAACTCACATTGCAGATGTCGACTCGAAAGGTAAACTCCAAGTCTCGGATCATTTGACACAGGCTCTACAACCTATTATCATTATACAACATACTCACAAGTCCTTGACCTTATAAGGTACTCCATAACCCACTAGTCGACCCCTGGTCAAAGTCAAATTCCTAAGTCAAGGTCAACAGTCCATGTTGACCTCAACTCACCGAGTACCCTCGGCTACTCGCCGAGTTCCTTGAAGCACATTCCAACTCGCTGAGTCATCGGGGTGACTCATCGAGTTCCTTCGATTCTTGATCAAACTTTAAGGCTACCCGTCGAGTGTCCTCCTTGCAAATCGACGGATACACATGCATACATATCCTGGTGAAAACTCATCAAACTTGCCGAGTTGTTCTTCAACTCATCGAGTCTATGGCAATCTTCATCGGACTCGCCGAGTTGTTCATCCAACTCGTCGATTTCACGACCATCTTCATGTGACTCGCCGAGTCAACCTTACGACTCGTCGAGTCCATTCAGTCCTTTTTCCATACAGACTTGCCTTGAGCCATGCAGCGGCTCCAAATCACATATCCAAGCTTCTAGGGCATGCTTATCATGTAAAGTTGCAAACTTTACGAGCATGCACGGCTATAAAGGCTCTAAATGCCTATTCTAAGTTCTTAATGGAGCTTCATGCTCAAGAGGGACCTCAATCATGATCAAAACTATAACTTTATGCTTCTAGAATCCAAGGAGGGTCCAAATTTGAAGTTACAACCTCAGATCTAGCCCATAGCTCATCTTACCAACTTAATATTCTACAAAAACCCTAAAACTCAACCAATAGAAGAGATCTACAAGGAAAATAGCGATTTGGGTACCTCTAGAAGGTGATTACTGAGATAAGTGTTGATTCCCACACTCTACTTGCTCCAATCTCCTTCTTCTCCAAGCCTTCTCCCTCCAATGATCCTCTTTTCAAGCTTCAAACACACAATGGGCAAACACACATGTATTAGGGTTCTCAAGGACTATCTAGAACTGTAAAGAGGCCTAAGGGAGGCTAAGGTTCCTTTAAATAGGGTGCAAAACTCCGGGATTTAGGGTTTCATTTGCCAGCTCCTACTCGCCGAGTCCCAATATGGACTCGTCGAGTAGGTCACTTAACTCACGATCCCACCCCGCTGCTACTCGACGAGTAGCGTAACCAACTCATAGACTAGGGCTTAACCCAAGAAATCTTATTTAAAACAATTCCTGAGAATCGAGGCATTACATAAATACTCTTTTGTTAAAAAGTCGTTTTCGACCCCTATTGTCTCTAAATTGACTAGCCCGGATCTACGGGCGTTACACTAAACCCGAAAATAACTCAAATTCGGCTTTTTCTTGGACCATAGTTCATATGGGACTGTTTTTTCTTTTATTTGGAACCCTATTTAATAAATAGCAGGCCGTTAACATGGCCCCTCCCCATAATCCTTCACTCAATCCCGAGTATGACAACATCGATTTTACCATTTCCTTTAAATCTCGATTTTTGCGTACCACAATACTATTATGTTGGGGTGTGTAAGGTGTTGTGGTCTCATGAATGATACCCACTAATCGGAAGTATATGGGATCCATATATTCACCCCTATCAGTCCTAAGACATTTAACCGAAATGCCCAATTGTAATTCCACCTTGGTTTTGTATATTTTGAATTTATCTAAGGCTTCATCCTTAGAATGTAACAAATACATATAGCAAAACCGAGTGCAATCATCAATAAAAGTGACTACATACTTTTTATTTCCCAAAGGAGGAGTGGAGTGAAAATCACACAGGTCACTGTGTACAAGTTCCAAAACAGCTGAATTTCTAGTGACATTAGGAGAGGGTTGTTTTGTTACTTTTGTAAGTATGCATGTTTTACATTTATCAGATGTCATATCAAAGGATGGAATTAATCCATCTTTTGACATCTCATGCATCCTTCTAAAGTTGACATGACCTAATCTTACATGCCAAAGCATACATTTATCAACATTAGAAGTAGAAGATACAAATGCAGAATTTTGAACAGGTAATAATTTGTCAACAATATTTAAATGAAACATTCTATTATTTAAATATCCAAAGCCAACATTCCACCCACAGATAAAATAAACTTACCCGACTCAATAACTTGTTTAAAACCATCAGAATTCAAACAACTAGAACTAACAAGATTCTTGCCAGTCTTGGGAACAAACAAAACATAAAATAACTTAATTGTCTTTCCAGAAGTAAATTCAAGACATACAACACCTAAACTACAAATAGGAATAAAACAATCGTCTCCCATTTTCAGCACCGACCCATCTCCAATCGGAGTTAATGTTTCAAACATCTGTTTATCATCGCCTACATGGTTCGTTGCCCTAGAGTCGATCCACCAAGCAACATCATCATCCTGCATATAGAAGGATTCAAGAACGAATGAAACATAGTAAACATAATTCTGATTAGAATTATCAAAGTTAGTAAAAAACTGACATCCTTTAACTTGGGCCTAAGACCCCTTCACATTCCTATTGGCTCCACTATTTCCAATACTATTGTTGCCTAAATTCACACGATAGTCACACTTGCAATGCCCAACTTGATTGCACCTCCAACAAACCAAACCCTTTCTATTTTTGTTAGAGTTATTTGGGACATCTTCCTACTTACGTTTTCCATGTCCTTTGTGGTTCTGGTTCCTAGGTTTGTTTTCAACCATATGAACCGAGGGCTGTCTAGATTCAACTTTTCCTTTGGATTTTTCAGATTTTTCACTTTCCTTCGCAAGAAGAGATTCTTCAATATGAATGTTACTAGCAAGTTGAACCAAATACAATTCGTCTTTTTGATGTTTCAAGTTGTGTTTGAAGTCTTTCTAGGATGGAGGCAGTTTGTCAATGATGGTTGACACAACAATGGATTCATCCATATTCATACAATGCAATTTAAACTGACCGTATATGCCAAGGAGTTCGTTGTATTGTTTAGTTACAAACCTTGAATCTTCCATCTTTTAATTGTTAAAGTCACTGACTAGAAACTTCTTGCTAGAAGCATCCTTGGTGATATATTTCAATTCAAGGGTGTCACACAACTCCTTGGCACATAAGGCTTCACTATGGATATCAAATAAAGCATCAGACATACCGTTCAGAATGTGACCTTTGCAGATGTAGTCATCGATGTCCTACTTCTGTCTCATTCTTATCTCTTCAATTGTCTTAGCAACACCTTCCTCAGGCTCTGCTAGTCTTGGAGTAGTCATCACATATGTTGCTTTCAGAGTAGTTAGCATGAAGTATATCTTCTTCTTCCAACGCCTGAAGTCGACGCCTTAAAACTTCTCCAATTTGGCAAACATAGTGGTCATCTCGGGGATTGAGTCACCCATCTCCAGGAACAGAAATATCAGTTCAATTGTTAGAAAAAGTAAGGTTTATAGTGGAGATCTGGATACCAACTTGGATCGTGAGAAAACTTTCCGAAATGATATTTCTATCCTATGCCTGGGTTATAAGAAATTCGGCCTAGGATTATCCAAGTGGACACTTACGATTCTAGGCACAAAAATCATAAGCTAAATTGTTAGAAAGATTCTGTGAAAGTTTGAAGAAAACGAGAGCTAATATTCGTGTATCAGTTATGAGAAGGAAGAACCGTTTATATAATAAACGAGATTACGGTTTCATTAGGGTTGGGCCATCATGAGTTTCTTTAGAAGCAAGTCAGGGTAATCCAAATTTTAATGAGGATTTAGGGTTACCAAAACTAACGAGTTTCGTTAGTTTTACCATAATCCAAAACTAACGAGTTTCGTTAGTTTTCCCACTAAGTGCCCATATGTAAAATGCGGAGAGGTTTTGGGGTGTTGCTCCAAACCCAACAGGACTCCAGCCAAGGGCTCTGCCCTTGGACCTCGCTAGGGGCGCTTCCCCTTTGGAAACCCCGGACCCAGGGGAGCTGCCCCAGGACCCCCGACTTGTTATCAAACTGACTTTTAATTTGATCTTATACATGCGTGCACTTCGCACAAACCCGGACATATATTAGAATACAAATTATGAAGTCCCTTAGCTCACATGTTAATTCCAGTTAGATAAAATGACATGGTGACACTAAAATCACTAACAATAAACATGCATAAAAACAACACAATAAATTATAAATTAAAATGATAAATAAAATTTGATAAACTATAATTAAATAAAATATGCTATAACATAAAAATGTACAAATTGTAAAAAGGATTTTTCACATACATTCTATATGCTCGTATAAAATCTTCATTATCCATATGTTTTTTGCTTGTATTAATTATACTAATAAAATCCTAATAGCTTTGTGCTTTAGCTAAAATATTATCGTTTCAAAATGTCAAATTATCTCAATGTTGACTTTATATTTGCTGTTTATTGCAGATTGTCTTGATGTTGGCTTTATGTTTGCGATTAAGGATAACGTTGGGGATAATTTTAAATTATGATTGGATTCCAAGACATTTAGCTTTCACTTCTGTGTCAAATAGCATTTCTTTTGCAATTTACATGATACCTATTAATTTGTTGATAAAAAAATTACAAACCATTGAGCATCTATATAAAACACATAAACCTATTAATATACACATTAGCAGAAGAATTAATTAAGCTCCATTCTTCATAACCACACCATGATCATTGGAAGAGCACCATGAAGGACAATACAGCAAGAATAATATCAAAGTTTTATAGGAACCGCTAGGAGACTTAGATTTGAGGTTGTGGGTGCGCTAGCATCCACGGTTTTCCACGTAAGCCGCAGTCTACAACACCCCCACCACACAATTCGTACTGCGGTCAAGGTCAAGCCAAGAGTGACACATTTTGGATTTTGGCCGCACCTCTCTCTCTCTCTAGTTTTATTTATTTTCCATATTTTTCCTTTAGAAATTCAATTTTTTTATAGTAAAATAAAACCCTTCATTATATAACTTTCATAGTAAACACACATTTTTACTTAGTCTATTTATGGTTTGAAATTTGAAGCCACAAAGATTCCATATATTATTTGGCTGTAATATGAAAAATATTAAGATTTCATACTTTAAACAGTAACACTATTGTTGTTTATGTTCAGATAAGTTGACACTTGTTGCTTTTGAGAAACATTCTGGTAAACAATATTTGGGTGATTGTTGATTGACAGAAGGTTCTCTTGTAAAAAAATTATGATTTTGAGTTATATAACAAAACTTTAATCATATCGGTAAATAGACCACAAACTTGGTCATCGATTTTGTCCCTAAGATGAGTTTCTTAAATGTAGGTTTTATCTCAGTCAAAATAAGAGGTCAGGCTTACCATGATATCCTTTTATTATGCTCTAATAGAAACTTCTATAACTTGTCTATATGCATCAACTTTCCTTTCTTTGCATCTCAAATTTTTACTCATTGTGTGTATTTTAAGATACTCAACAATCGACCAATTTCAGCTTTATATAATTATAAAAGCAACAATACGCATTTTGACTATAAATTCTTATGAAGCTATAAATTCTTAAAGAAATAACATCAAGTAAAGAAAAAGAAGCTTCGTGAAGAATGGAAACTCGGTTTGAAGCGTGGTGAAGAATGGAAAATAAGACAACAATATTCGTTCAAAATGGATTAACATTTTTGTCTCTTAGAATTATTAGCAACAATATTCTATCAGAATGTATTAATGTTTTACGTAGATTTCCATGTTTTTATTTGATTTTTAATCATTCTCAGTTTTATTCTTTCAGAATAAATATAATTGTTAACCATTATTATGAATATTCTTTCACAATGAATATCATTTATGTATGTTCATAGTTGTATTTGTTAAGAATTAATGTAATTATTTATTTTAAGATATTAAAATTCTTTTCATATAAAATTCGTATTCATTAAAAATTATTAATCTTTATAATATATGTTTATAGTATTCTGTCAGAATTTAATATATTTTTTCAAGATAATCATAAACACATTCTTTTATAATGTTCGAATTAATATATTTATTATCCAAAAAACCAGATTTTTAAAGTTTAGAGAATTAATTATTCCTTAAAATCTGCAATTTTCCTTTTTAAATTTATGTTAATTTACTAAAATACCCTTAGAATGAAATTAGATGGTATTTTTTAATTATCTATAATTTAATTATATGTATTATTCACTTTCTTTAAATAAATAAAATGATTGGCCCACAATCAATCTTATATATATATATATATATATATATATATATATATATATATATATATATATATATATATATATATATATATATATGATCAAATGAGAACACTTTATGATTGAGGACGCAAGAACACATCTGGTACATTAAAAATTCAAAATCTTTGGATATTATTAACAAGGTATTTTAAATAAAAATAAATGATTTTTAATTAATTTTAAATAAAAAACATGTAAAAGGCATTCAAGTAATTTAGGATTTCATTCTTTTTTAAAATATTGGGTAATTGATATAAATAAAGGAAACCACTGCCATTTTATAGGAAGCACATCTAATCTTGTATCTTTGGGACGATTCGATCATATCTTCATGTGCAATGCAAAAAAATCTAAACAATCACCATTTATACTATTGTCGATTGATCTTGTTCTTTCGTAAGTACTATTGTCGATTATGGATGCTGTCAAGGATGGAACATGATAGAATGTCGTCGCTGATGAACATGACATAAAGAAGTAAGTTTGTTACGATTTTGAATGGGGTTTAAGTGTAAATGTAGTACATTGATAGCTTTTTAAGTTCTTTTTCTTTCATTTTACCACAATTGTGAAAACCCTAAAATTAGGGTTTTGTTTTTTCTTGTTCTAGCCTCTGTTAAGAAGTATAAATTTGGAAAATCGTTTATGAATGTAGATGAAATTTTAAATGGTTCCCAAAGAAAGGGTTTTATGTTCATGAAAACTCAAAAATTATGGTTTTTGTATTTATTTGTTGTGCACCAAGTCGTTATGGCATTTTAGTTTGTGATTGTCTATTCGAACTTGATAATCATAGCTTCTTTCTATTTACTGTAATTTTGTATTTTGGTATTAGGTGTAGGTCTATGTAATTTAACAATCATTCATTGTAGTGTTTGTTTAAATGTATGCGAATATATATTTTTTTAAATATTTCAGCTATGATTGCTACAATCAATGATGAATAAGCCAGTACGGTTAATGTTGATTAAACATGTGAACAAATAATGTTGGTATAATCATGTATGATTGATAAAGTCAATTATGATTAATTGTGTATAAGTATGAAAGGACATATATGTATTTATGATTGACTATAGTATGTTTTGTTATACAATTACTTTTTATTGTGTATTAAGTTATGATTGTTAGTTAGGTTTAACTAACTTAGATATATTGTTTTATTAAGTTTTGATTCTTACATACATTTGTGATTAATCAATGAAAATGTTATTTTATTGTTGTTTAGGTAGAAAGAAAAGCGAGAGGATATTACTAAAGATGACATTTAGCAAATTCATTAATGAAGAATCAAATTCGGTGCTTATTGATATGGAAGTTGAAGACCATCAAGGAGACGAAACATAACAACCTCTAATTAAAAGACAAATGTAAAAGAAAGATTCAACATCTAAGAAAAAAATAAAGAAACAAGCAGGTAATAATGATGATTACTAATCAAAAAATCTATATTTATTCTTGTATTCAATGTTACCTTGCATATACAAATTATGAATATATCATGAAAATTGTATTTCAATTATATTGTTTAATGATCATATTACTTATATATTGATAGGTTGGAATGAAACTGTACACTAGACACCAGAAAATGAAATACAGAGGGAAAATGAATTGAGAACCAAAAAACATATTGACAATTGTAAGAGAAACGGGCTTGAAGTTGTTGTTTTGAACTCCGATTCAAGTCATGATTAGTTCAAATTTAATTTATTAAAGTTTAGTTCAGTATTTCGTTATAATCATTTATATTGTTTCATATGTATTAACAGAAGAATATAATATGAAAAGTAAAGTGAAGGTTAAGAAGTTTGATGCCGATGAGTACTCGGATTTTAAAGATACTCAACTTATGGTTATTAGGAAAAAGAGGATGCATGGTATTTTTCAAAGCTGAAGATGAAAAATGTGTGAAGAAAGTAAGTAAAAAAGAAGCTGTACAAAAGAGGAGAAAGAATAATGAAGGAAATGTAGGGAAAGAAAAAAAGTGCCTAAAGTTTTATATACTAATGCAGAAGAACCAAGGTGTATACAAGTACGGACATTACCAAATGTGATGTACTGTTGTATGCATAACCTTAGCGAGGCCAATGAATCATATCGTTCTTCTATTGATCTGGGGCATATGTTAAATATGAAAGTGGATGGGTGTGCATCAATTTTTGAGCATTATACGGTAAGGAATTTTGATACAAACAGAATGGTACTCAGGCTTCCTCTTAGTGATATACCGATAAATTGGGAGGTAATCCATGAATTGTTGGGTCAAAATTTAGGGAATGTTGCTATAAATTGGATGACATATAGATAGGTTACAGATGACATGATCATTTTTGGAAGAAACGATTCGATGGTGAATATAATATTAGACAAAGGGCAGTTCAGCATGCTACTATGCAAACAACATATGTTGACTTACTTTTTAAAGTAAACATCTTTATTATGTTGTGTAATAAACTAGCTTTGTCAATGAGCATGGGAACATGTGACCTTTCCATGTTATCAAAGGTTACAAGAGACTTGGATCTAAGTGACATCGATAGGTGTGTAGATATTTTTTTTATTTCCTTAAGGATACAAGAAGTGCATGGATTCCATATAGTAGAAAAAGATTCTATGTTGGGCCAATTATATTTCTTTTCGTAATTTTTAGTATCCGATGCGGATGCTTTTATAAAAATATTCATTTTTCTTATGCATTATCTTAAATGATTCACAATAAATAAATAGGTGTACAAATTCATTAAATTGTGTTTACTTAAATATTGTTTATGTCTGTTGTAGTTGCTATATGTAGAAAGTGTACAATGTGATTCAGTAAAGATTGTACGAGGCAGGCCAACAATATCTTTTTGGAATGTTGATAAACTGTCACACCCCTAAACCGGAACGACAGAAACGTTCAGGGGCAGATGATGTCATGTACAATATCACAACAACTGCATAATAGTAATCAAATTACAACAAACATGTATTGAAAAAGTATAAGTTTTACATATGTGTTCAAGTCATTGTATACATGATACCAAAAAGTTAAAAGACATGAGTCAATGAAGCTCCGTCTTCTCAAAAATCTGTGGATGTACCTGTATACTGATTTCTTGAGAATACAAGTAGTTTTGAAAAGGTGTAAACAATTAAGTTGGTGAGTTCATAAGCATGTTTGTAATTGAAATCTGTTGTTTGTTCCTTTAAAATGTAAGTGTATTTTTCTAAAAAATCTTATATTTTTTTTTGTTGTAATGTGTTGTACTCAAAATATGTAATTGTTACTGTACTTTGAAATAGTATAACATAGTTTTAATTCACATAAAACCATGAAAAGTATGTTTTCTCTGCACTAGAATAGTATTCTATGTTTGTACTTATATGAACATAGTATAATTGTAACTATCTGGATTTACCAGTTGTACTTGTAAAATATTGTATTATAGTTTTATTATTTAATAAAACTATGTGAAGTTATTTACTTATTCATACACTAATCGTATAGTTCAATACTAAATTGTTAGTTATCATAACCATGATTGATGACCTAGGATGGCCTAAACACGACGTTCTTTAGGTGTTGCTATCGGTATGACATTTCTCACCATAGGCGTGCCGACCTAGCTATTGCAAGCAACTCTGGTGCGGGATTGTCAGTCCCGTATAGATCTATACACCACAAGCCTGCCAACCTAGCTATTGCAAGCAGTTCTGGTGCGGAATTGTCAGTCCCGTATAGATCTATACACTAGTTTCACGCTCTATCTCTAGGAGACTTTGGTTATAATTTCAGGACTTGGTTGGTACTTAGATAAGTACTTGAAGTGTGTCTCATAAATGCTATATTGACGGTTACGTGTAGAATAATGAAAAGTTACTTTGTAATAGATAAAATGTAAGCTTTTCTCATAAACTATATTGAATATAGTTTATAGGTCTGTTATCCGTAAGTTATCCTGAATATGTAAAGTAGTATACATGATCCACAAACTGTATTTCTTGTAATTTGTATGCTTATTTTCCTTATTGAAATCTGATATTTGAAAAGTAATATGTAAGTTCCATAAACTATACCCATTATAGTTTATATGTATGTGTTTTATTGAAATGAAAACTTTTGTATTGTAAATAATTTTGTAAGTTTAAATTGAAAATCTGTGATACGGTTATCCAGTGTAATTCGATATTTATTCCCAAATGCTTTTAAAACAGTTTGCAAAAATTATATTTTTGTTTAATTGGTTTAGAAATGAATTTATACTTATATAAATGTAATATTTATATAATTTTGATTACACAGACAGTCGAATAAATAATCCTATCCCAAGGTCACAACCAAACAAGGAACATGAAATGGAGTCAATTATCAATTATAAGCATGTTGAATCGTAATTATAACATATATATATATATATATATATATATATATATATATATATATATATATATATATATATATATATATAGGGAAAGGATCAAATGAGAACACCTAAAAGGTTGAGAACGCGAGAACAAGTATATTCATTTGTGATTCTATGTATTCATTTGTGGAGAAATGATAGATTTTTAAGCACAATCAACATTAATATGCTTTTTCTCTTCAATTGATATGAAAGGCATAAAAATTTATCATTTCCCCACAAATGAATACATGGAAGCACAAATGAATATACTTTGTTCTCGCGTTCTCAACCTTTTTGGTGTTCTCATTTGATCCTACTCCTATATATATATATATATATATATATATATATATATATATATATATATATATATATATATATATATATATATATATATATATATATATATATATATTAGAAACATCAATTAATAAATATTGAAAACATTTATATATTAAAACGAATTTCTTGTATTACACTTGTATTCCCCCCTAAAACAGTGAAAAATCATGAAAACGTAGGGTATGAGCTCACCTCGTGTACATATTTCTGGTTAGATTCGATGTGGTTGCGATGATCCCCGATATAGAATAAGTGTGATTAACCGTATCCTATTTTTATTTTACACATAATTATATCCATAAATTAGCTAACTAATAATTTAACATGATAATACACACTAGATTGTATAGATTACTTACAAATTGTGAAGAAGTTCTTATGAAAGTTTGAAGGTTTCTAGGTAACTGTGTGCAAATGCACAGAACTTTGATATGTGTTTTGAGAGCATACGAGTGAAATGAGCTTACTGTGATAGTCAAATGAATTCATTTGTATCATAAATATGAAGTAAACTCATGAGGCGGTGAATGTGAGGTTTACGATGTAATCACATTGGGAAGTTAACTTTAGATAAGATTATGAAGATATTTGATGTGTTCACGGTCAATATGCAAGTATTCTATAACATCCTGAGTTCAGGTATGTTTATTTATTTATTGTTTTATTGAGGAACTCGACGAGTTGATGCCTTAACTCGTCAAGTAGAGTCTGATCTATTGACGCGATTTCGCGAGCGGACTCGACGAGTCGGGGATCTGACTCGTCGAGTCGGTGCTGATTAGGAAAACCCTAATCCCCGGGTTTGGAGCCTATTTAAAAGCCCTTATGGACTTCATTTGCGGCCACCTTGTTCTAGAAAAACCCTAGAGAGAGAGTGAGGAAGGCTTGAGTGCAAGAGAGGGCTTATAATCTTCTTTTTGGGGTGATTTTGCTAGAGGAAGAAGAGAGGATCCATCTAGAACGTGAAGGGAGCTTGGATTGGAGCTAATCATCTTGAGATATTGTCTTTGGAGGTATAATTCTTTCCATTTCACGTTCATATGGTGGATTTCATAGTTTTAGGGTTTTTCCCTCATAATTTTATGAGATCTAGTGAGTATGAGGTCCCCTTGGTATGAATAACATCAGATATGGACCATGAAAGGTCCCTAGAGCCATTATCTTCCAGCTTTTTGCAAGCAAATAAGGAATTGGAGACTAGGTTGCCATTTCTAGTGTTATTTCTCCATTTGAGGCTTGATATGGGTTGCATGCACGTAAAGGTTGCACCTTTACGTGACTTTTGAGTGTTTAAGAGTTAGATCTATGATTTGGCTAAGCAGATCTGACCTTCAGAGGTTGTTTGAGCAAGTCCATGGAGGAAACCCGTCGAGTCCATATGTAGACTCGACGAGTCGGACCGGGTTACCCCGGGGTCTTACTCCAGTGGTGACCCGGTGAGTTGAGGGGTGACTCAGTGAGTCGAGTGAGGCTTAGAAAGGGAAGAGTCTGTGGGGACGATGGGACTCGCCGAGTTGTCGTATGCACTCGGCGAGTCTGGTCAAAATAGACAGTTGACTTTTGGTTGACTTTTAGGGTTTGTCAACAAATGGGCCTTTGGGCTTGTAGAGGGGTAGAATGGTCTTTTACCCTTCTAGGGATTTGCATGGGAGAATATCCAATTTGCGAAGGCTAGGGCAGTATTCTGATATCGAGATTTTACTGAGATTCTCGAGGTGAGTCTTCTCACTATACTTTACTTAGAGTGGTAATCAGAGCTATGTGACAGTGCATCTTGTATGCTATTTATGTGTTGTGATTTCTATGGGATATGTGATATGCATGATTCAGGGTTTACAGAGTTAGGACCAGTGGGTCCACAGAGTTATGGGACCAAGAGGGTCCCACAGAGATACTCGACCAGAGGGTCATCAAAGTTACAGCCTTGAGTGGCTGATATGTGTTTATGTGGTATTTTGGGGAACTCACTAAGCATTTATGCTTACAGAGTTTTGTGTATGTGTTTCAGGTACCAGTGATGATCGCGGGAAGGCGCCGACATGATCTGTACACACTCATGGAGCTTTTGTTTATATGATTCTGGGATATGTTTTACTATGATGACAGTGGATACATTATGTTTAATATTATTTTATGAATAAGAGTATGTTTTAAATTGTGAAAAATGATTTTGAAAATTTTGGGTGTTACATATTCACGGCCAAAATGAAAGGAAATCACACCAATATATTCACAATATGTTGTTTACGGTCATACACTTCCTTAAAGGAAGTGTTTGCGGTTTGTGCTTCATTCTAAATGGGGTTCACGGTTTGATCTTTGTTCCATAAGAGGGTTCACGGACAATAAGTCACATGGGAAAGAGTTCACGGCCATAGGTCTTTTAGAATAGTTTGATTTTGGTGCAAGGGTTTCTAGAAGAGGGTGTTCACGGTGTTGTTTTGGAATTAACTTCTCTTGGCCGTAAACTACATTTATGTTAGAAATAATGATAAATTATGTTATGTAAAAGCCCTTATTTGAATTAGTGTGATTTTAAGTTAAATACCTAGCTTAAACTTGCCTACTTCAACATGTTTTCCCCATATACTTACATATAAGTTAAATGAACAAGCACTCCAGGCATAGAAAATTCTTACAATATAAATGTTATGATGTTAAATCACTTGCATACTATTGTAGCTTAGACTTACATTGATCTGAAACAATGGGTTGTTACATTATCCCCCCGTTAGAGAGAATTTCGTCCCGAAATTGTTTCTAAAGTGGTACTCATGAACTAGGGAAAAGATGTGGATACTTTGTTTCATTTGATCTTCCCATTCCCAAGTGAATTCAGGTCCCCGCTTGGCATTCTAGCGAACCTTCACTATTGGTATACGAATTTGTTTTGTTCTTTTGACTTCCCTATCCATGATCTCCACTGATTCTTCTATGAAGTGTAGACTCTCATTTAACTGGATTTTGTCGAGTGGGATTACAAGCATTTCATCAGACAGACACTTCTTGAGATTAGAGACGTGAAAAATAGGATGAATGTTATTGAGTTCATGCGGTAGTTTGAGTTTATAAGCAACTGGAGCAATTGTAGCAAGAATCTCGAATGGTCCAATGTACCTCGGGTTTGGTTTTCCATGTTTTCCGAAACGTATCATTCCTTTCCAGGGTGAGATCTTTAACAAGACACAGTCACCAACCCGGAATTCCAAGGGTTTTCATCGTTTGTCTGCATAACTCTTTTGTCTGTCTCAAGAAGCTTTTAATCGTTCCCGGATTTGGACAATCATTTATGTGGTTTCTCGAATGATATCGGTACCGGTTAGTTTACTGTCGAGTATTTGGTTCTTGGCTAGTTGCATATCCCCCACTTCAGCCCAGCACATAGGAGATCTGCACTTACGGCCATAGAGAGCTTCGAAAGGTGCAACTTTGATGCTAGTGTGATAGCTATTGTTGTAGGAGAATCAAGTAATGGTAAATGGGTATCCCAAGATTTACCAAAATCTATCATTCAAGCCCTTAACTTGTCTTCAAGCATTTGTATGGTTCTCTCACTTTGCCCATCCGTTTGAGGATAGTACGCCGCATTCATCTGAAGATTGGTTCCTAAGGAATTTTGTAGTGATTTCCAAAATCGTGAGGTAAATCTACTATCCCGGTCAGAGACAATAGATATTGGCACACCATGCAACCGTACTATCTCTTTAGTGTACGTTCTTGTTAACTTCTCCATTTTATCAGTTTCTTTTATTGGCAGGAAGTATGCGGATTTTGGTTAATTTGTTGATGATTACCCAAATGGTGTCATGACCACCCATTTTCCTGGGTAACTTGGATATGAAATCTATTGTAATCCTCTCCCACTTCTACTCGGGTATTTTTGGTTGTTGTAGTAAACCTGAGGGCTTTTGATATTCTACCTTGAGTTTGGCGCAAGTCAGACACTTGCCCACATAGGTAGCAATCTCAGCTTTAATGCTTGGCCCCCAATAGAGTTTCTTGAGGTCTAAATACATATTGTCTGAACCTGGATGAACAGAGTATCGAGTTTTATGGGCTTCATTCATGACAACATCTCTATAACCACCAAACTTCGGTGTCCATATCTGATTCATGATATAACGAACTCTTCCACCCTTAATTTCCAAGTTCTTTTCCATTCCTCTTAGGGCTTCACCTATCACGTTTTCATGTTTTAAGTCCTATGGCTGAGCCTCCTTGATTTGTGTAGACATGTGGGAATGGATAGTCATAGTTAGAGACTTTACTCGGCGTCCCGAGTACTCTTTACGACTAAGGGAATCTGGTATTACATTGGCTTTACCGAGATGATAACAAATTTCACATTCATAATCATTGAGTAGTTTCACGCATCGTCGTTATCTCTTGTTAAGTTCCTTCTGATCGAATATGTGCTGGAGGCTTTTGTGATCAGTAAAGACTGCATTTCGTACAGTACATGTAATGCCTCCAGATCTTTAGAGCAAAACCCACTACTCCCAGTTTGAGGTTGTGTGTGGTATAATTGACTTCGTGGTTCGTAAGCTATCTCGAGGCATAGGATATGACCTTTCATCGTTACATAAGAACACAGCCTAACCCTTGCTTAGACGCATCACAGTAAACAACCAAATCTTCCATCCCTTCTGGAGGGACAAGATCGGTGCGCCGCAGAGGGATTACTTTAGTGTCTGGAAAGCAGTTTCTTGTTTCTCCTTCCAATTGAAGGTTACACCCTTTTGATTTAAGGTGGTGAGTGGCTTCATGATCTTTGATAAGTTTTGGATGAACCTTCTTTAATAGCTAGCAAGACCTAGAAATTGACAAATCTCTGTTGGGGTTCGTTGGTCGCCCAGTTTTCGATAACTATTATCTTGGAGGGATCGACATGTATCCCTTCCTTGTTGACTACATGACCTAGGAATTCCACATTTCGAATCCAAAATTCACACTTTGAGAACTTCACATACAATTTCTCTGCTCTTAAGGTTTCCAAGACTTGTCGTAAATGTTGACTATGTTCTTCTTTACTTCGGGAATAGACTAGTATATTGTCGATGAAAACTATAATGAACTGGTCTAAGTAAGGTCAACACACACGATTCATCAGGTCCATGAATATTGTTGGTGCATTTGTTAGGCCAAAGGGCATCACTATGAATTCGTAGTAACCATAGCGAGTTCTAAAAGCGGTCTTAGGAATATCGGCTTCTTGGACTCGTAGTTGATGGTATCCTGATCTCAGGTCAATCTTGGAGAAGAAACTTGCCCCTTGAAGTTGATCGAATAAGTCGTTTATCCGTGGTAGAGGGTACCGGTTCTTAACGTTAAGCTTGTCTAGTTTGCGGTAGCATATGCACATTCAAAACGATCCATCTTTCTTTTTCATGAGCAAGACCGGTGCTTCCCGGGGTGAGAAGCTTGGTTTGATGAAGCCTTTGCTGAGAAGTTCATTTAATTGGATGGATAGTGCCTGAATATCTGATGGTGTAAGACGATACACAGATTTAGCTATGGGAGTAGCTCTAGGAACTAAGTCGATTCAGAATTCGACTTGTTGTTTAGGAGGAACTCCTGAGAGATCTTCTGGGAAAACATCATGGCATCACAGACTTCAGGGATGTCCTTGATGCTTTTTATTTCTTATGTCTTATCTACCACATGAGCTAAGAAGGCACAATAATCTTTGCGAAGATACTTCTTGGCCTTGACGCAAGAAATGATTTGAAGATTTGCACCGGATTTGTCGCCATAGATAACGAGAGATTCGTTACCTGGCGGATTAAGACGAATGGCTCTTTTAAAATATAAGTTTCCAGCACGATGAAGACTTAACCAATCCATGCCGATTATAATGTCAAAGCTTTTAATTGAGACTGGTATAAGGTTAATCTGAAATGAATGGTTGTTTAGAGTAAGTGTGCATCTTATGTATATGTTATTTGTGCTTTTGGTCTTTCCGTTTGCCATCTTTACTGTGAATGTATCTTTTAATGATTGATGATTTTGTTTTAGTAGATGTTGAATTTATGGCTCATGAAGCTTTACTCTTCACCACTATCGAAAAGAATGCATGCGTAAGAATTGTTGAGAAGAAACGTACTGGTAACCACGTTAGGATCTGCCATCGCTTCTTCATGGCCAATTTCCAAGATTCTCCCTACACCACCAGCATTCTTTGTCTTTGGGTAGTTTCTCTTGAAGTGCCCAATTTCGCCACACTCATAACAAGCTTGGCTTACTCCTGTGGCAGGGACTTGAGAGATGGGTTGTGCTTGTGCTTTACAGAATCGGGCAATATGCCCCTTCTTGTTGTAGTTTTTACAGTGCATTTCGCTGAAAACTCCCGTGTGATGGAAGTTGCATTTATTGCACTTTGGCAAAGTTCCAGCATATCGACTCGGGGTTGCTGGTGTAGCAGAAATAGTGGTAGGTGTAGAAGTAGGAACAGCAACAGGAACAATAGCAGTGTGTACTGCCACAATTTGTTGTTTATTGGAGGGCTCCTGTGACAATTTTCCCTTTCGCTTATTCTAAAAATTCTTTTTGTTGCCTCCTTCTTTGGCTTTTCAGGAACAACTGGCATGGAGCCTTGACGAACTCCATGGTCTACAAGTGTCAAAGCCAAACGCTTAGCACTATCACATGTAAGTGGATTGGTGGCAATAACGTTTCCTTGAGTCGGGGGAGTTAATCCCCAAATATACCTCTCCACCTTTTTACTCTCCAGGGTGACCATCCCGGGACACAATAAAGTCAGGTCAATAAATTTGGCAGTATACGCAGCAATATCGGAGTCCTTCATCGTCAGACTCTAGAGTTCATGCTCTAACATTTGTATTTCACCTATGGGACAATATACTGCCAGCATCAAAACTTTTAAATATTCCCAACCCATGGCATTGGCGACCGGGAGAGATAACGATTTGACATAGCCATTCCACCAGGAAAGGGCTCTGTCTAAGAAGGTGCACGTTGCAAGCTTTACTTTGCTTGCTTCAGGACAAGCACATATTTCAAACATTGATTCGGTTTTCTCGAACCAACATGTCAGAGCAATGACACCTCCAGTGCCATCGAAATGTTTGGGTTTAGCATTTGAGAAATCATTATATGAACACTCCCTTAGGTTTCCAAGACTTTCCCCGTGATTTGAATTATTAAAACCATAAATATCATCACCATAGTATAAAATCATAAACCATGTATCTCAAAATATCATAATATTTCTCAACATATCAAAATCTAATATAAAATATCAGAGTAAATCTCCCAATCTAGAAAAATGTGGTGTGTGCCATGCGATCATCCCAAGCCATTCTTTTTGCTACTTGAAGTACCTGAAACCAAACTGTAAACTATAAGCACAAAGTTTAGTGAGCTCCCCCAAACTATCACATACCATACACATAACATATAACATATTTTGGACCCCGCCCCTGCTACATCGAGTCTAGCTCGGCATCGACTTTTTCGACATCGGGCCCCGCCCGACATCGAACTCTATTCGGCATCGGGCCCCGCCGACATCGAGCAGATCTCGGCATCCATAATAACATATCAACTAACATATAATATAGCACATATACTAACATGAAAACCTTCCTCGGGTCCCACCCGGCATCGGACCGAGATCCGGTAACATGATATCATATCCTACTAACAAGACATTCTGTGGGCTTACCTTGGCATCAGACCGAAATCCGGAGGCATAGTAACATTTTTCAGGAATTGCCCCGAAATTGGATCGGAGTCTAGAAACATGCTATCATACATACTAACTAGAGATTCCTCGAGCTTGCCCCGAGATCACAAAGACATCAAGCATACAAACATTCAAGAATTCCTCGGGACCGCCCCATCATCGGATCGAGATCTGGAAAAAAAAACATATAACTCAACATCGGGCCACACCAGGCATCAGACCGTAATCCGGAACTACTACTAACTTAAACGGGCCAACCTTGGTGCCTTAGACCCGTTCCTACAGGAGAAAACTCACCTCGCAAAGCTGTCTGCAAAAACTCACGGTGAGGAATATATTATAGCTGCTCCAACAACTCCCCGGCTATCAGTATCACAATAATACTTAGTCAAAATCAGATATTCCTTCTCATGGTAAAATGACCATTTTACCCCTGGTCAAGGTCAACATCCTGGTCAAATTCAAAGTCAACGTCAACTCCCAGTCAGTCCCAACTCGCCGATTCATCTCCCAACTCGGCAAGTTCATGAACAACTCAGACACATGGTCAACTAAGTCAACTCGTCGAGTCCCTTAACAGACTCGTCGAGTTCTTCCTGTCATAATGATTAGGATAGCTCGCTTCAACTTGTCGAGTCCTTCCCTAGACTCACCGAGTTCCCCTGTCTGACTGAGCCATACTAAAGGATTAAGCTCCTACCATTCAGATCTATGCTCCAAACTTCATCTATATACTGGGAATACACTCTTAACGGTAAGTTTCCAACTTTACCCATCCTTAGTCCTTCTTAATGGGTTTAACCCAAACCCTAACTCCTTTAAGACATAAATCTTGGTCCACAAGCCATAAGACCCAAAACCAAGGCACAATATACTAGATCTAGGCTTTTATCATTTGTTGGACACGTAAAGTTCCGAGCTTTCCTTTCATGCATGATCTTTTAGGGCTAAAAAGGCCATGTTCTTGCATAAAAGCTTGCATGGGGCTTCCATGGTCATAAATTTTGCACCTTTATACCATGGAACCCTTCCTAGACCCCAGATCTGAGATATAAGTCACTTGGGATGTCCCAATCCCAAGGACCAAGGTTCATGAACCAAAACCTTCATAGAATGGAAACAAATAGATCTAAGAGAAGGATGATCAAGTTAGAGACTTGATTACCAGAAAATGTAGCAAATAGAGTGTAGTTCCTGGATCTACTTCTTCCCATCTTAAGCCTTTTTCCTCTTCTTCTTCCACAAGCTTCAAAAGACACAAATAACAATCAAAATGGAAAGAAATAGCTCAAGATCACTCAAGGTTGATTAGGGTTTTGAGATTAGGGTTTAGATGTGATGGAGGATGGGATGGAGGCCAAATATGATGCTTAAATAGGGTGAAAACCCTAAAGATTAGGGTTTCATCCAGCCTGTCCTACTCGTCGAGTCAGGGCTGCGACTCGTTGAGTAGCTCACTTAAAACCCACACTTATACTGCCTTCTACTCGATGAGTTAGAGCCACCAACTCATCGAGTAGCCCTTCCAAAATGAATAAATAAATTAATTAAGTGCATACCAGGAACCAGGCATAATAATTCTCCCCACTTGTCTTAGACTTCTTCCTCGAAGTCTACTACATTTGAAAACAACTGTAGGCAGTGCTCCCTCATCTCTTCCTCGGGCTCCCAAGTCTACACCGAACCCTTGTGGTGCTACCAATGCACCTTTACCAACTCCACTCTCTTATTCGTCAAATCTTTCGACATCCAATCAAGGATAGCTACAGGTCACTTGATGTAATTCAGGCTATCATCAACCTGAATATCCTCAAAGGGTACAAATGCTGAATCATCCACTAAGCACTTCCACAACTGCGAAACGTGGAGAGTGTTGTGGATCTGGCTGAGCTCTGCTGGAAGGTCTAACCGGTAATCAACCTGACCCACCCAAGCCAAAACCCTAAATGGACCAATGTACCTAGGGCCCAACTTGCCCCATTTTTGGAACCGAATGATACCCTTCCAGGGTGACACCTTCAGGAGGACCATGTCACCCACCTGGAACTCTAAGTCTGAATGCCTCTCGTCGGCGTAGCTCTTCTGCCGACTCTGAGTAGTCTGGAGCCTGCTCCGGACCTGCTGAATCCTCAAAGTAGTCTTGAGTACTAGTTTAGTACTCCTCATAACTCTCTGACCGACCTCACCCCAACGGACTGGGGTCCTACACTTCCTCCCGTAGAGCATCTCAAAGGGAGGTCGGTCTATGCTGGCATGGTAACTGTTGTTATACAAAAACTCCGCTAACGGAAGATGCTTATCCTAACTGCCATCAAAATCTAACACGAATGCGCATAGCATGTCCTCGAGAGTCTGTATTGTCCTCTCACTCCGTCTGTCTGTCTGAGGGTGGAAAGCAGTGCTGAAGTGGAGATGAGTACCCATCTCTTCGTGAAACCTCTTCCAAAATCTGGAAGTGAAACAGACATCTCGGTCTGACACCACCAAGACAGGCACGCCATGCTGTGCCACTATCTCTCGCACATAAATTTCGGCCAACTTCTTGGGAGATATGGTCTCCTAGATCGGGATAAATTGAGCACTCTTGGTCAACCGATCCATGATGACCCATATCGAATCTACTCCATGTGTGGCCCTGGTAAGTTTGGTAATGAAATCCATGGTGATATCCTCCAACTTCCACATGGAAATATCTAGCGGTTGCATCTTGCCATGCGGTCTCTGGTGCTCGGCCTTGAACTTCCTACAGGTCAAGCACGTCTCCACATACCATGCTACGTCCCGCTTCATGTAGGGCCACCAGTAATCAAGGTGAAGATCTCGGTACATATTCGTCACCCCGGGATGGATGGATAACCTCGACTTATGGGCCTCATCCATCAGAACCTGTCGTACTCCACCCCAGTACAAAACCAAGACCATCCCATGCAGGGTTAGCAATCCTAGGCTATCATAATCGAACGAGGCCACCCGACCTAGAATCCTCTCACAGTTTTGGCGCTCTTCTTTCAAGCCCTCAACCTGCGCCTCTCTAATATGCTCCAACAATGGAATGATCACCATCAAGCATAAATCTCTAATCAGAGCCGCTACAGCCTTGCAGCTCAGAGCGTCGGCCAGAAAATTGGCCTTGCTCGGGTGGTAAAGGATCTCACAGTCATAATCCTTTACCACATCTAACCACCGACGCTGCCTCATGTTCAGATTCGGATGATCCACGAGGTACCTCAAACTCTTGTGGTCTGTGTAAATGGTACAACGTACCCTATAGAGGTAGTGTCGCCAAATCTTGAGGGCGAATACCATAGCCCCTAGCTCTAAATCGTGTGTCGGATAGTTAGCTTCGTGAGGCTTCATCTGTCTCTAGGCATAAGATATCACATGACCCCGCTGCATCATCACTGCTCCCATGTCTGTGATCAAAGAAGCATAGTAGACTACCAAGTCATCTACTCCCCCTAGAAGAGTGAGAATCAGTGCCTTGCACAACCGCTGCCTGGGCATCTCAAAGGCTACCTGCTGCTCAGGTCCCCAGCGAAAAACCACCGACTTTTTGGTCATTCGGGTCAACGGAACTACAATCTTGGAGAAGTCCTGAATAAATCTCTTGTAATATCCTACTAGACTCAGGAAACATCGAATCTCAGTTGCAGACCTCCGAATCTCCCACTGCATCACGACCTCTATCTTGGCCGGATCGACCAGAATACCTTTCTGGTTGATGAGATGCCCAAGCAACTGCACCTTGTGCAACTGGAACTCATAATTTGAGAACTTCATAAAAAGTATCTCCCTCCTCAGTGTCTCCAGCACCTCTCTCAGGTGCTCCTCATGCTGCTACTGAGTCTTGGAGTAAACCAAGATATAGTCAATGAAAACTATTATAGACCGATCCAGCATCGGTCTACACACGCGGTTCATGAGGTCCATGAACGCGGATGGAGCATTGGTGAGCCCAAACAGCATCACCACAAACTCATAATGACCATAGCAAGTCCTAAAAACTATCTTTTGCACATCATCCTCCATAACTCGCATCCGGTGATACTATGACCGTAAATCAATCTTGGAGAACCAAGATGCTCCCTGAAGCTTGTCAAACAAGTCATCTATCCTCAGAAGTGGGTAACGGTTCTTCACTGTTACCTTGTTCAGCTCCCAGTATTCTATGCACATGCGATGTGACCCATTCTTCTTCTTCACAAACAGGATCGGGGCTCCCCATGGTGAACTGCTCGGCCTGATAAAACCCTTATCTAGCAGCTCTTACAACTACGTAGACAACTCTTGCATCCCGGGAGGAGCCAACCGACATGGTGCCCTGGCTATCAGAGCCGCACCAGGGACCAAGTCAATCCTAAACTCAACCTGTCTCTCCGGAGGTACCCTAGGTATTTCCTCCGGGAATACATCCGGGTACTCTCGCACTATCGGTACATCATCAACTATCGCCTTACTCTACTCCTGGGTATCCATGACGTAGGCGACGTACCCTGCGCAACTGTAACATCTCAAAAATACAGGCCAAAAATTTTATTTTTAAATATGTTATTATAAAACCAACAGTATAATAAAATATCCATAATATCATGTCATGTCAAAACCAAAGTAGAAATAATCAAAACATGTTATCATAAAACAATATTAGAGTGTAATCCCAAAGATCTCATGTGTGGAAAACCATAGTGTGATGCGCTGCGATCGAGCCGGCTCCTTTCCTTTGAAAAAGAAGTACGAAACCAAAACTAAAAACCGTAAGCACGAAGCTTAGTGAGTTCCCCCATCATACCATATACCATACAATCACATAGCATACATACTGTCGGGCAATTCTGGGGTGCCCAACCTACCCAATCCGCCTATTCTGGGGTGCCGACCTACCCGTGTCAAGTCATTCTGTGGTGCTGACCTACCCTTCGAACCTAACAACCGAACTCCGAGGACTGTTTCACCCCTACTACTACTACCACACATATCATAACATAATCATATTGTCAGGCATATATAGGGTTCCCGACCTACCCTTCGGTCCTAATAACCGAACTTAGGGACTTTTCCCCTCCTACTACCACTATCACATATAACATATCATGCTAACGCATAAACATACCAGGTAGTAGCAAACCAGACAATTATCACAAAGACAATCATCTCAACTATAATCAACTACTAGTGGGCCGGCCTTGGTGCCTTAGATCCACTTCTATTGGAAAGTAACTTACCTCACACTGCTGAAGTCCTGCATACCCAACCCCAGCTGCTGGATGACAGGTTCCCGAACTGTCAACATCAAAACAACACCCAATTAATAATTGGGTTCCAATACATAACCATAAGTACATGCTTGGGGTAAAAGACTGCCTTACCCTAATCTTAGCTTGATCCAAGCCTAAGGCCCAATCCAAAGGCCCAAAAGTCAACTATGGGTCAAAGGCCAACACATGGCCCAATTTTCCAAATTGGGCCCAAACCTTTATAAGGTCTTACCATAAGGCCTAACCATTTAGTCCAGTCCAACATTCAATATTCTAATGGCCAAATAGCACATAATCATAAAGGCTCAAACTATGGCCCAATTTTCCAAATTGGGCCCAAATCCTCATATGGACCTTACCTTAAAGCCCATTAATTATTATAGTCCATTTACTTGATCTTGGATGGCCCATTAATAACCCAATCATCAAGGCCTAATAGAAAGCCCCAACAATAAACCCAAGTGAAATTATGGTTTCACATAAAATGACGATTAGGGTTAAGTGTTTCTCACTTAACCCATTAAGGACTTAATCCATCAAGTCCAATATTGGTTTAGGTTGATTCCAAATGATTATTAATTAATATATTAAGTTTAGTGAATAATTCAAGTGCGGGTCCCGATCGAATTCCCAAAATTAGGGTTTCACATAAAATGAAAACTAGGGTTAAGTGTTTCTCACTTAACCCATTAATTCCACCACTCTATTAGATAAGTGATACAAACTAACATTTTCATATACTACTCCAAAGTACGGTAACGAACATATACGTTAGAAAATATCGGATTTTCTTGAGAAGCATACAAATATTTTTACAAATTCAATGACAGGTTTACATTAAAAAAAAACATTCTTATGAACTCATCAGCTTAATGCTGATACTCTTTCAAAATCGCTTGTATTCTCAAGAGATGAGTAAACAGGTAATCCTGCAGACTTTTGAGAAGACGAGGCGTATAGAGTCTCGTCTTTTATATTTTTCTATACTTTTGATGTATACAAATTATGTATCAAAAAGATGTCAATACCTTATATTTTCAATGTAATGATTGTGTTTACTTTGATTACTATGATGCAATTGTTGTGATAATATACATGACGTCCTCCACCCCCGAACATTTCTGCTGTTTCGGTTTGAGGGTGTGACAGATTGGTATCAGAGCTATTCTTTATAGTGAACTAAGTATATCGAACCTTACATGGTATACAACTATAAACGCTAAGGGGCCAAAGTGCTCTGAACTAAAAGTATACTTTTAAAAATATAAGTATTTTATAAGAAGTATACAAGTATATATATACATACCAGAAACAGTATCGCAAGTAGAACAAAAAAAAAGTATGTGGATGTTGGACACTGCAGTTAAACCTGGATAGTTATGTAATCATGTATGGAATAAATATAGCCTGATCAACTATATTTATTTGTGACACGACCAACATGTGTTTGGGAGTGACTATGGTGTTGCAACAAGCCTAAAACTTACCCACTCCATTCAAAAGAGAACAAAAGATCAGAACACACAACTTAAAATACTATAGGAGTATTTTATCTAGAGTCCAACACAGTGTAGAGATTCATTCCAAGTGTTGCTACTTATTTCTTTTCTATCGATAATTTACTTGTATTGGTAACCTTTCTTTGTATATCGCATAGTAGAACACTTTATCTATCAGGTTAAGATATATATTGTTCCATATCACCTAACTCTAAAATTTAGGGGACTTAACATCCTCTTCTCCTAGATTATTTTAGAGTAAGATGCCTTCGAAGAAGAGACCCAATATGAAGAACAACAATCTGTAACAGCCCGGAATTCCAAATATTGATATAATTATGATTTTGGGGGTGTTTTAAGAGGGGACTCGGCGAGTTGGAGCCTAGACTCGCCGAGTAGGATCGCAGACCGGGTCGCGGGTTCGCGACTGGACTCGACGAGTCCAGATATGGACTCGGCGAGTCTGCGCTGTTTAGCGAAAACCCTAACCGTTCAGGTTTGGGTCGTATATAACGCATTATATGCCGTCATTGTTTGTCTTTTAGTCGATTGAGAAGAACCCTAAGCGGCTGTGGGCATCTAGAGCAAGATTGAAGGCCATTGGTGACTTGAAGAAATTGTGGTGCAAGAAGGGAAGAGTTTTGGCTAAAGGAACTGCAAGGGATTCGAGTTCTGAGGTTTGGGGACACAGAGAGTGCGTCATTCAGGTAATATTCGGATCATTTCTGTTATATTGATGTGTGCATGGATCTAGGGTTTATGGAACCCATTTGGTGATTAGATGGATTATTACCTTGTTACCCAAACGAATATAACCCTGTATTAGGACCTTTAGAGGTCCAGAAGGTCCCATGCTTGTGTATTTCGGAACCATACCTATCTCAGGAAGCAGTTTGATCGACTGTATGGTATGGACTCGCCGAGTCCGATGAACAGACTCGGCGAGTAGCTTGAAGATTTGCTGGGACTCGTCGAGTTGTTCTTCAGACTCGGCGAGTTGAGTCGGGGTGACCCCACGATTCTTCCAGGAGGAACTCGTCGAGTAAAAAGGGGATACTCGACGTGTAGAAAGGGAATTTTAAAGAATCAGTGAGTCAAGGGCGAGTGGACTCAGAGTCGTTGAACTCGGCGAGTCTTGGGGTGACTCGGCGAGTCAGGTCGCGGGTTAAGCGAAGTTCTGAGTATGGGGACTCGGCGAGTCATAGGGTTGACTCGGCGAGTAGGGTCAGTCAGGGGTTGACTTTGACCTTGTCTTTGACCAAGGATTGACCAGTGGTTCCAGGGGTATTTTGGTAATTGTTGTTTATTGTTTGAGTTCAGTGCATTGGTGGCTGTCCAGAGGTGGAGATCGTGTCAGTGATCGGAGCAGCTTGCGCTATCTGTTCAGTCGGCAGTTTCGAGGTGAGTTATCCTCACTATATCGCTAGGGTTTATGGCACCAAGGCCGACCCTTTTATCGGATGGAAATCCGGGTAGTTGTCATTGCATGTTATGGGCCGGAAGGCGTTACTATGTGGACCGGAAGGTCATGGCCTGGAAAGGCGTATGTATGCAATTAGTATGTTGACTGGTTCATAGGGTAATGTTATGATAGTGACCGGCTAAACCGGTATCTCGATAGAGTAATGCTATGATATGTGATCTGTTGATCGATTGTTGTCTATGAACTGCTATATGATTGCTTGTTATGTTATATGTGCATTTTATGCTTACAAGCCGGAAGGCAATATGTTGTGGGCCGGAAGGCGATTATGTTGTGTGATGGACCGGAAGGTCGGTGTGGGTAGGACCGGAAGGTTTACCCAGCAGGGACGGAAGTCCCCTGAGACACATGGACCGGAAGGTCAGGGTCTGGAAAGGCGTATATGTGGTTGGTATTCTGGGGGGTATCTCACTAAGCTTTCGGGCTTACAGTTGTGGTTTTATGTTTCAGGTTCTCAAGAGTCTGTGGCAAGGCAAAGGCGTGATCGTACCGTTCCTCGCGTTGGTGTTTCATGATATGAACCTGGGAAAATTACTCTGTTAAATAATGTATTGAAAACCTTTTTGTAACAATGTTAATAAAATGGGTGATTTTGAAAAGTTTTAATTGTTTTGAAATTTTGGATGTTACAAGTTGGTATCAGAGCCTTGGTTTGAGTGAATTGGGGAAACATTCGTGTGACTCCAGTCTCAAATCGAGGAGGATTTTAAAAAGAGAAATTAAAATGAGAAATTAAAATGGTTTTCAAATTAAGTAAAAGGAGAACGCGGAGGTACGATCAGCCGGAGCCAGTAAGTAACCCCAAGATACCATACGTGATATTTGTTTTATTGAGCTTGATAGAACAGCATGCTAGAGTTAGGCTAGGGATCTTCAGGAATTCATGATAATGTTGCCTGATTTGTGATGCCTGTAGCCTAGGGTCCCTTATGGGATATTCTCAGTGTTCCTCTAGTGGTGAGGGTTGATAGTTGTTATGCATGTTCCCTAGGGTATTGTGGTAGTACTTCATACAAATATGGGTAGGTGTGGAAGGTAGTATGGGCCCGTACTACTGAAAGCACAGGACCCATACGCGTATCAGGGAAACCATGGTCTCTAGGGTAGGGTTGCGAGAGTTGGATCCCAGGATTTTGGGAAGTGTCTGAGATGGGTGGGGTGTCTTCATTATGGAGATCTCGAAGCATGATGATAGTGGATCCGGATCGGGATCGGGAGCTGGAGAGCGAGTTCCGGGTGGGTCGGTGCTGTCGAAGGTTATCGATCGGATAAGCACGAGTGAGCAGGAGGCGAGGATGCGTGAGATCCTGCGTGATGGGGTTGCTGTATTGTTCCGGGCTGAGTTGCCGGAGTTGTTTGGGTCGATCAAGACCGCCATGATTGAGTATTTCGATGAGTGATATGCGGCTCTCGCAGAGACGGATGCCGCGGTGGCTACAGCGGCTGTAGCAGCGGCAAGGGGAGGAGCTAGTCGGGGTTTCCAGTATCGGGACTTCTATTATACGAAGCCTCCCACATTCGATGGAGTTCAGGACCTGATTGTTGCTATGAGATGGTTATCAGACTTGGAGGGGTGTTTCTCCACGAGTTTATGCCCTGCTGATCAGAGGGTGAGGTGTGCTCTGAACCTGTTGAGGCTAGGAGTGAAGGATTGGTGGAGATTGACTACGAGGTCATTTTCCGATGCGCAGAGGGCTGCAGTTTCATGGGATCAATTCAGAGAAATGTTCAGTACTCGCTACGTTCCACGGGATGAAAAGGAGAGATTGGCTCGGGAATTCCTTGAGCTGAAGCAGGATGTGGAGTCGGTGACTGAGATCACCAGGATGTTTATTGGGAGGGCGATGTTTTGCCCTGAGTTCGCTTCGGAGCAGGCTCAGATGCCCCGATATCTGAGTATGCTCAAGGGGGGTATCAGACAGTTCGTGTCTGCGCAGAGGTGTGAGACCTTGCTGGTGTTGCAGGAGGCCGCCATGCGGCATGAGTTAGAGGTTGAGTTGCAGTTGCGTGAGCTGAGGCAGGCTCCGATGCAGTCGCAGCCAGCGCCGAAACGGTCCAGTACCGTTGATGTTAGAATGGGGGATCGGAGCGGCCACACTTGTGGGAAGTATGGGAGGGGTCACACCGGAGTTGCTGGTCCGGTGGTGCATGCCGCAAGTGCGGAAAAGAGGGGCACTATGCGCGGGATTGTCGGCAGTCAGTGCCGATTCGGGATTTGAGGATTTGCCATCATTGACGGCAGGTTGGACATTTGAGGGTCAACTGTCCACAACTTTTTGCAGGACCGGTGCAGGCTCTAGCACCAGCTACCTTGAGGAGTTCAGGAGGGGGACAGGATGGAGCGGAGCCCAAGGGCTCAGAGTCGTGCTTATCGGCTTGCGGCAGAGGGAGACGGAGCAGTGCTGGAGGCAGCTGCGGGTATAATGCTTTCTTGATGTCTTGATTATCTTGCGTTGATTGTGGCGTATTGTTGTGCTGGTATCTTGTGTGGATTTCGATGCGGTATTCGTTGTTTCGCGGGTTTGGCATGGTTAAGGAATGGTGTTTCAGGTTTTTGCTTTGGCATTCGTTGTTCCCTGATGGTTGGTATGGTTATAGTTGGTGTTTTGGTGCCGGTATCCTTGTGCGGTTTTCGATGTGGTATCCATCCTTTGGCAGGTTGTGGGTTTGGTTACGGGTTATTGTTGGGAATTCCGTTGGTTATCGTTCGTGAGGGTTGTTAGTGGAGATACGGCACTGGGTTGAATGTCGGGTAGCATCTGCAGTCGTAGAGTGGATAATTGAAAGATCGGATTCTTTTGGGTGGTTTGATCAGGGAGGAGATGTGTTTTGCTGAGGGTTGCTTATGCTTGTGAGAAGCAGTCAGTGTGTAAATGTTCTCTTTGTGCAGGATTGTTCTGAAAGGTCGTTAATGACGATCGGTGGCGGTTAGTCAGTGCTTTAGTGGGGGAGAATTGGAGAATTCTCCGGGAGATCGATGAGTATGTGAGGGTGCTTAGCTGTTGGGATTCAGCAGTGTTTGTCAACTCAGAGTATAGGCCGACGAGAGCGAGTGTCGGGTATGCGGGGCGGGATACAGACCTAGGGCATTTGGTTGTGGAGGCCTGGGAGCAGGCCGGGATCAAGTTTGAGTAAGTAACCAGGGTTATGCGATCAGAGTATTTGTATGTTTGAGGTACGTGATGGGTTGTACTGTATTAATCCCACGGGATTATGTTGTGCATGTTTCTAGAGCTGGAACCGGAAGGTTCCCAGAGTTAGAACCTGAGGGTTCGCAGAGTTTGGGTGTACGGACCCACAGAGATATAGCCTCGAGTGGCTAGTATGTGTTATGAGAGTCGGTCCAGTCATGCTGGAGACTCTGTTGGTATTGCTGGATCAGTGTGAGATTGCGGATCGTGTATGTTGCAGTGTGATTGCATTGGAAGGTCTGGCCCCGGGTTAGTGATCTTGTTTAGCTGAGGCAGTGATTTTGATGAGTGGAGAGAGTGCATGGGATTGAGAGCCCCTGCAATGGGAACCACAGTATGTGAATAGCGGTTACGCAAAAAGGGTGGTGTCGCCTGGGGCGAGCACCGTGGCACCGGTTCGAGTGGCATTATGGCCAAGAGGGTTCCTTGGAAAAAGGAAAAGAGGAAGGTGTGTAACTCCGAAGGGGGTGCAAGTTCACGAAAGTGAAAGCTGCAGAGCAGAGTTATGGTTAGAGTATTTCGAGTATGGTTTTGAGCATCGTGTTCGCGGCAGTGAAGTAGGAACCCATCCGGGTTGGGATGACTGTCGAGACTCAGAAGGGGTGCAGGGAGAGAGAGAATCTTGAATTCTCAGTGTGATTCTGATCAGAGTGTAGGATGGATGTAGTGGTTCATATTGGGAGATGTTCGAGGATATCGTCAGGGTATCGGGTCTTTCAACCTGCGGGTGTTGGGACTAGTTCAGTATGTGTATGTGATGGCAAGAGGAGAACTTGTGAGAGTTGCTCTGAGAGTGAGAATGGACCTCTCAGTCGGTCCGAATGGACAAGGTGGGCTTTGGATCGGGGATCTGGTGGTTCATGGTTTTCCAACCCTTATGGGTCGAATGATCGTTGAGATTTAGAGCAGAGTTGCATCTTGGGTAATTTTCGATTTCAGAGAGTGATGTGTAGTGCAGAGATCGTGCTTCAGTCGACAGAGCAGATTCAGCAGATTAGACAGAGGTTATTGACCGCCCAGAGCCGACAGGAAAGTTATGCAGACAGACGCCGGTCCGAGCTTGAGTTTCAGGTCGGTGACTTCGTACTCCTGAAGGCCTCTCCTTGGAAAGGAGTGATTCGCTTCAGGAAGAGAGGCAAGTTGGGGCCCCGGTACATTGGGCCATTTCGGGTGATTGCAAGGATAGGCCGGGTAGCCTATCGATTGGAGTTGCCAGCGGAGTTGGGACAGATCCACGACACCTTTCATGTGTCGCAATTGAGGAAGTGCATAGCCGATGAGTCGGCAGTGGTTCCATTGGAGGATATTCAGGTGGATGCGAGACTGAATTATGCTGAGAGACCAGTGTCCATCAGGGATCGGAAGATCAAGGTTCTGAGGAACAAGGAGGTACCTCTGGTATTGGTTCAGTGGCAACATCGGAAGGGATCGGAAATGACTTGGGAGCCGGAACGTGAGATGCGGAAGCAGCATCTGGAACTATTTTCAGAGTGAGATTTCGAGGGCGAAGTCTAGTTCTAGTAGGGGAGAGTTGTAACAGCCCGGAATTCCAAATATTGATATAATTATGATTTTGGGGGTGTTTTAAGAGGGGACTCGGCGAGTTGGAGCCTAGACTCGCCGAGTAGGATCGCAGACCGGGTCGCGGGTTCGCGACTGGACTCGACGAGTCCAGATATGGACTCGGCGAGTCTGCGCTGTTTAGCGAAAACCCTAACCGTTCAGGTTTGGGTCGTATATAACGCATTATATGCCGTCATTGTTTGTCTTTTAGTCGATTGAGAAGAACCCTAAGCGGCTGTGGGCATCTAGAGCAAGATTGAAGGCCATTGGTGACTTGAAGAAATTGTGGTGCAAGAAGGGAAGAGTTTTGGCTAAAGGAACTGCAAGGGATTCGAGTTCTGAGGTTTGGGGACACAGAGAGTGCGTCATTCAGGTAATATTCGGATCATTTCTGTTATATTGATGTGTGCATGGATCTAGGGTTTATGGAACCCATTTGGTGATTAGATGGATTATTACCTTGTTACCCAAACGAATATAACCCTGTATTAGGACCTTTAGAGGTCCAGAAGGTCCCATGCTTGTGTATTTCGGAACCATACCTATCTCAGGAAGCAGTTTGATCGACTGTATGGTATGGACTCGCCGAGTCCGATGAACAGACTCGGCGAGTAGCTTGAAGATTTGCTGGGACTCGTCGAGTTGTTCTTCAGACTCGGCGAGTTGAGTCGGGGTGACCCCACGATTCTTCCAGGAGGAACTCGTCGAGTAAAAAGGGGATACTCGACGTGTAGAAAGGGAATTTTAAAGAATCGGTGAGTCAAGGGCGAGTGGACTCAGAGTCGTTGAACTCGGCGAGTCTTGGGGTGACTCGGCGAGTCAGGTCGCGGGTTAAGCGAAGTTCTGAGTATGGGGACTCGGCGAGTCATAGGGTTGACTCGGCGAGTAGGGTCAGTCAGGGGTTGACTTTGACCTTGTCTTTGACCAAGGATTGACCAGTGGTTCCAGGGGTATTTTGGTAATTGTTGTTTATTGTTTGAGTTCAGTGCATTGGTGGCTGTCCAGAGGTGGAGATCGTGTCAGTGATCGGAGCAGCTTGCGCTATCTGTTCAGTCGGCAGTTTCGAGGTGAGTTATCCTCACTATATCGCTAGGGTTTATGGCACCAAGGCCGACCCTTTTATCGGATGGAAATCCGGGTAGTTGTCATTGCATGTTATGGGCCGGAAGGCGTTACTATGTGGACCGGAAGGTCATGGCCTGGAAAGGCGTATGTATGCAATTAGTATGTTGACTGGTTCATAGGGTAATGTTATGATAGTGACCGGCTAAACCGGTATCTCGATAGAGTAATGCTATGATATGTGATCTGTTGATCGATTGTTGTCTATGCACTGCTATATGATTGCTTGTTATGTTATATGTGCATTTTATGCTTACAGGCCGGAAGGCAATATGTTGTGGGCCGGAAGGCGATTATGTTGTGTGATGGACCGGAAGGTCGATGTGGGTAGGACCGGAAGGTTTACCCAGCAGGGACGGAAGTCCCCTGAGACACATGGACCGGAAGGTCAGGGCCTGGAAAGGCGTATATGTGGTTGGTATTCTGGGGGTATCTCACTAAGCTTTCGGGCTTACAGTTGTGGTTTTATGTTTCAGGTTCTCAAGAGTCTGTGGCAAGGCAAAGGCGTGATCGTACCGTTCCTCGCGTTGGTGTTTCATGATATGAACCTGGGAAAATTACTCTGTTAAATAATGTATTGAAAACCTTTTTGTAACAATGTTAATAAAATGGGTGATTTTGAAAAGTTTTAATTGTTTTGAAATTTTGGATGTTACACAATCCCCCGATAGATCCGACATCGCCACCTCCTCATTACAATCTAGCTGGTTTCCAAGCAGTTGTGAAAGCCGCCATGGCTATTGCTATGTCCCAAATCAACGCCATCGGTACAAGTGGGGCAGGTAGTGGTGCCTCTACATTCAATCTTAGTGACAATCATGGTCAGAAATGGGATTGCACATACAAATATTTTACTAATGCCAAGCCACGGTATTTTGATGGCACCGGAGGTGTAATTGCTCTGACTCGATGATTTGAGAAGACATAATCCATCTTTGAGATATGTGCTTATCCCAAATCAGCAAGGTGAAGTTTGTAGCGTGCACCTTCATCGACAGAGCTCTAACTTAGTGGAATGGCCAAGTCAAATCCCTAACTCTTCTGGTGGCTAATGCCATGAGTTGGGAGCATCTGAAAGAACTGATGCTTGCTGAGTACTACCCTCATGGTGAAATGCAGAAGTTGGAGCAGGAGCTCTGGAGCCTAAAGATGAAGGGCTCAGACATTGCTGCTTACACTGATAGATTTAGTGATCTTGCTCTTCTCTGCCTGGGGATGGTCACCCCAGAGAGCAAGAAAGTAGAAAGATTCATATGGGGATTGACACCCCCAACTCAAGGAAATGTCCTGGATGCTAACCCGCTGACGTTTGATAGTGCCAAACGATTGACGCAAACTTTGATTAACCCTAAGGATCACCAGGATCCCATGCCAGGTGCTCACGAACCACCCAAGGAAAGTGGTGGGAAGAAAAAGTTTTGTAACAAATGCAAGGGCAAATCTTCGCAGGAGCCCTCCAAGAAGCTACAATTAGTGGCAATTCATGCTGCTACCACTCTTACTGTTGCCCCCGCAACACAAGCACCTGTTAGTAGATATGTTGGAACCCTCCCAAGGTGCGACAAGTGTAACTTCCATCATCACGGAGAGTGTCGTGATATGTAAGGAACCAACTGCGGCAAAAAGGGGCATACAACCCTTTTTTGCAAGACACAAGTTCAACTCACTAGTCAGGCTCTTAGAGTTGGAGTAAGCCAGGCCTGTTATGGATGTGGTGAGACCGGTCACTTCAAGATGAATTTCCCAAAAGCAACAAAAGATGGCAACACAGGGAGAGTGCTAGTGATGTGCCAGAAGGAGGCAGTTGCTAATCCCACCGTAGTTATGGGTACGTTCCTCCTCGACAACTCTTATGCATGTATTCTTTTTTCTAGTGGTGCAGAGAGAAGTTTTGTTAGTCATGCATTTAACCACCTACTCAAGCATAAATCCCAACCTCTAACCAAAATATTTACCGTCGAGATGGCTAACAATAAGAAAGAGAGCACTAACGACGTATTCATAGGTTGTACCCTTACCCTGAACGATCATTCCTTTCCCATCGATCTCATGTTGGTCTCCGTTAAGAGCTTCGATGTCATCATCGGCATGGACTAGTTAAGTCTTCTTCGTGCGGATATTCTTTGTTTCGAGAAATCCATTCACCTCAATCTGCCAAACGGTGAAGCCCTCATCATCTATGGCGATAAACTCAGCAAATACCCTCGTATCATTTCATGCATCAAAGCGCAAAAGTATCTGCGAAAGTATTGTCAAGCGTTCCTAGCCCATGTCGTTAACGAAAAGCAGGAAGTTAAAGATATCGAGAACATCCCTGAAGTCTAAAACTTTCCTGATATCTTCCCCGAAGATCTTTTCGGAGCCCCTCCCGAACGCCATGTCGAGTTCCAAATCGACATAATCCCCGGGGCTAACCCTATAGCCAAATCTCCTTACCGTCTAGCGGCGATAGAAATGCAAGAGTTATCCAGCCATCTCAATGAACTGCTCAACAAAGGATTCATAAGACCAAGCTTCTCACCCTGGGGAGCCCCAGTCTTATTTGTGAAAAAGAAGGCTGGATGCTTTCGGATGTGCATAGATTATCGCGAACTAAACAAACTCACCATTAAGAATCCCTACCCTCTTCCCTGAATCCACGACCCCTTCGATCAACTCCAAGGAGCCAACTACTTCTCAATGATAGACCTGAGATTAGGGTACCATCAATTGCGAGTCCATGAGGGTGATATTCCTAAGACAACATTTCAGAGTCGATATGGTCACTATGAGTTTATGGTGATTCCCTTTGGTCTAACCAATGCACCTGTGCTATTCATGGATATGATGAATCGGGTGTGCCGCCCCTTCCTAGACAAGTTCGTGATAGTATTCATTGATGATATACTTGTCTATTCTTGGAGTGAGGAAGATCATAGACAACACTTGAGGCAAGTGCTTGAAACCTTAAGAGCGGAGAAGCTATATGCAAAATTCTCCAAATGTGAATTCTGGATCAGAAAGGTAACTTTCCTCGGTTATGTGGTTAGCAAGGAAGGCATACATGTGGACCCTTAAAAAATTAAGGCGATTGAGAATTGGTCAGCACCGAAGACACCCACAGAAATCCGTTAATTATTGGGTTTTGCTGGCTACTATCGCAGGTTTATCCATAACTTCTCCAGAATTGCTAAGCCTCTAACCACCCTGACTTAGAAAGGTGTAACCTTTAGTTGAGGAGAAAAGCAAGACACTGCGTTCCAAAACTTGAAGCAGGCCTTATGTAGCACACCTATCTTGTCTTTGCCAGAAGGGACAGAGGAATTCGTTGTCTAATGCGATGCATCCAATCAGGGCCTAGGTTGTGTACTCATGCAGCGAGGAAAAGTTATTGCTTATGCATCGTGACAAACTGAAGGCACACGAAGTCAATTATACAACTCACGACCTGGAGTTGGGAGCAGTGGTCTTTGCATTAAAGATATGGAGACATTTTATCTATGGAACCAAGTGTACTGTGTTCACCGACCACAAAAGTCTAGATCACAATTTTTATCAAAAGGAGTTGAACATGAGGCAGAGACGATGGGTAGAGCTACTCAATGATTATGAGTGTGAAATACGCTATCATCCCGGCAATGCCAATGTGGTAGCAGATTCCCTTAGCCGGAAAGAGTACTCAAGACGCAGAGTGAAGGCACTAACAATAACCGTCCATTCACATATGTCTGCCCAAATCAAGTAGGCTTAACTGGAAGCCTTGAAACCAGAGAACATGTCGGATGAAACTCTGAGGGGAAAGGAAAAGAACTTAGAGATCAAGGGAGATGGAGTCTACTATTTTATGAATCGGATTTGGACCCCAAAGTTTGATGGTTACAGAGAGATTGTCATGAGCGAAGCTCACAGGACACGATATTCCGTTCACCCAGGTTCGGATAAGATCTGGATCTTAAAAGGCTCTATTGATGGCCAAACATGAAAGCAGAGATTGCTACCTTCGTGGGCAAGTGCCTGACTTGCGCCAAGGTGAAGGCGGAATATCGAAAGCCCTCAGGTCTACTTTAACAGCTTGAAATACTTGAGTGGAAGTAGGAACGAATTACAATGGACTTCATCACCAAATTGCTCAAGACTCTGAGTGGCTATGACACTATTTAGGTAATCTTCGATAGACCGACTAAGTCTGCCCACTTCTTGCCAATCAAAGAAACATTCAAGATGGAGAGACTGACCCAAACCTACATCCAAGAGATGGTTCGACTGCATGGTGTTCCTGTGTCCATTATCTCTGATCGGGATAGCAGATTTAGCTTGAGATTTTGGCAGTCACTACAGAAGGCTCTTGGAACTAAGCTGGATATGAGCACAGCTTACCATCCGCAAATTGACGGGCAGAGTGAGAGGACCATTCAGACGTTGGAAGACATGTGGAGAGCATGTGTTATAGACTTTGGCAGTCACAGGTCCGGAAATCATTCGAGAAACCACCGAAAAGATCGTGCAAATCCTAGAACGACTGAAAGCCTCTAGAGATAGACAAAAGAGCTACGCCGACAGAAGACAAAAACCCTTAGAGTTCCAGGTTGGTGACCGCGTTCTATTGAAGGTCTAACCCTGGAAGAGCATGTTACGCTTTGGAAAGCATGGAAAGTTGAATCCGAGATACATTGGACCATTCGAGATCCTCGCTAGGATCGGTCCTGTAGCTTACAAACTCCGATTACCACAAGAGCTTAGCAACATTCATCCCGTCTTCCACATGTCAAACCTTAAAAAGTGTCTATCCGACGAAACCCTTATGATTCCACTCAATGAAATTGAGATTAACGAGAACCTTAACTTCGTGGAAGAACTAGTCGAAATCATGGATCGGGAAGTCAAACGAACAAAACAAAGTCGTATACCAATAGTGAAGGTCCGTTGGAATGCCAAGCGGGGACCAAAATTCACTTAGGAGAGAGAAGATCAAATGCAACAGAAGTACCCACATATTTTTCCAAGTCCATGATTGTATTCTATGTTCGAATTTTGAGACGAAATTCCCTCTATCGGGGAGATGATGTGACAACTCGAACCTTTTTTCCGTCAGCGATACTCAAATTCAATTAAATAAAAATTTGAATTTTTATTGTTCCATTAAATTCTTGTGGGTTAAAAAATCATTTCAATTATATAAATAAAATTTATATAAGAGTCGGAACCAAAATCGCACGAAAAACCGAGTTTTCCTTCAAAAATCAGCAAAAATCCCGTCAGCATTGAGTTCACGGCCAAAAACCTGATTACGGCCGAGAACCCGATTTCGGCCGTAAACTCAACCGATATATATAGTTTTCCCGTAGAGATTCCTCATTTTCATCATTTTCACTCAAAAATTCTTTCAAATCTCTCCCAAGAACATTCATATCTTCAAGAACAAACCTTCAAATCATCAAGTTTTTCACCAAGAAAACCATGAACATCAAGAACACCAAGAACAACCTTCAAATCTTCAAAGACCGAAAACCGTTCACAGCTGGAAACAGTTCACGGCCGAAATCAGTTCCAAGCCGAAAACAGTTCACAGCCGTAAACCCGAGATCCCAGCCGAAATCAGCCTTAAACCGTGAATCTTGGCTGACAACCCGCTTTTCCCAATTCAAACAAGTCACGGTAACATTACTAACCCAAAAGAAAGTGTTTTCCAACACTATAATTAATGGTTTCGCTAATAAAAATACATATATGTGTTTAATTATTATTAGGTTTCCGTTTATTCCACGTATAACAACTCGATGGTCCTCATTACAGTCTCATGGTCCGGTACCTACACACAACCAACAGTGAGTTCATACCCCTACACTTTTACCTTTTTAACGTTTTTAGGAGGGGGGATACAAGCCAAACACAAATAATTTTTGTGACTTTATGCAAATAATTTCAACAGGATTAAAACTTATGCAATTGATACAACCAAAAGATCACTACATTTTATAAAGTATTTAGATATTTTATCTCTTTTGTAACATGTTGGACATAAGGATGGTTTTCAACTTACAACTATAATTGCATGGTTTTCAGAACAATACATGAGTCGAGTACATAACACACATGCAAACTATAATAGGTATAGTTTGGGATTTCAATACACAGTTTTACCATCTTAGAGCTTATACATTAACAAACATATAAACTATGGTAGATATAGTTTATGGTATACATTACTACTTTCTGAATACAAGAGTACAATACTAAATAATTATTTAAGTATAATTATTACAACTCTACGAAAGTATACATACGATTTCAAGTACAAGAGAACGATATAATATTACACGTGAACTAGTTAATATAGGGTTGTGACACATCACTTCAATCGTACCCTTCGGGGTGTGGGCTAAATCCTATCATTAGTGTAACCAGAGTCTCCTAGAGGGAGAACCTGAGATTTGTGAATAGATTTATTCGGGACCGACAATCCCACACCTAAACTACTAGCTATAGTTAGGCAGGCATGCCTGGGGTGACAAACATCATACCATCCGATGCCTGAAGAACGTCGCAGAGGTCATCAGTCATATCAAACATGGTTATACAACTCATAACAATATAAACTAACCATATGTTTACGGGATTTCATTCTTCATTAGTTTTATTTTAATTAATAGAACTACTATACATTACACTGGAGGATTCCAGGGAATACAATACATGGGTTTTATTTTAAGTAATAAGACTATTATACATACTGGTGGTAACCAAGGTTTTCATACAGAACATTTTATACATTACTGGTGATAGTCAGGGTTTTCACACAAGGGTCTTTCATAAAAAACAACGTTATACAATACAGCTGGTGATAACCAGGCATACTAACTAACATTTTCATATACTACTCCAAAGTATGGTAACGAACATATACACTAGAAAATATTGGATTTTCTTGAGAAGCATACAAACATTTTTACAGATTCAATGACAAGTTTACATTACAAAAACATTCTTATGAACTCACCAGCTTAATGTTGATACTCTTTCAAAATCGCTTGTATTCTCAGGAGATCGGTAAACAGGTACTCCCATAGACTTTTGAGAAAACGGAGCGTATAGAGTCATGCCTTTTATATTTTGAGAAGACACTGCAGCTGGAATAAATCCTTAGAGAGTAATGTTTGCACATTATCCATCTCAATATATACATATTTCTAAAATTTCTCACATGCAAACATATATCTTTTTCCTTTTTTTTTTATTGTAACACATTCTTCCTATCATGATTGATGTTGGAACCAATAGTAAGAACCTTCTACAAAATCCATTGTGTAACTTTTTTTCTTCTCTTCTTGATTTTTTTTTCAAACCTTATTAAGTAAATTACATGTGATTCATATGTAAATCACATATGAATCACATGTGATACACATGTAATTCACATATGAATTACATGTGATTCACATATGGATCACATTTTATTCACATGTAAATCACATGTTATTCACATATGAATCACATGTAATTCAAATATGAATTAGATGCGATTCACATGTAATTCACATATAAGTTACACATGATTCACATGTAAATTACATATGAATTACATGTGATTTACCATGTGATTCACATGTAAATCACATGTTACTCACATATGAATCACATGTAATTCATATATGAATTAGATGTGATTCAAATGTAATTAACATATGAATTACATGTGATTCACATGTAAACCACATATGAATTACATGTGATTCATATGTAAATCACATACGAATTACATGTAATTCATATGTAAATCACATATGTATTTTTATGAGTGTTTTTGCATCAACCGATTTCTTTTTAATTTTCTTGTAGATTTCGAAGAAATTGTGTTGAATATTGAAGAGGTGAAAAATGATAAATTGAAAAACATATGAAAATATTGACACGAATACATGAAAACGCTTTGAAACTTTATAGCATTTTTTTGTTTTTTATAAGTATTTTGTATTGTATGGAATAAAATACTTATTTTATTGTGTTTAAAGATTGGTAAATAAAATGAGTTTTCCTATAAATGTTTTACAAATATTATAATATATTAAATATGCATATATGCACTTGTAAAAATATACATAAATGTACCAAAAATTTTGATTTTGTTGGTTAAAAAACTATAGTATTTTTTAAATAATCCAGGTTTTTTTTTTTTTTTTTTTTTTTTTTTTTTAATTTTATTGATTTTTAAATGTTTTTAAAAAAAATTGCAGTCATTTTTTTTAATATTTTTTTTTCAAAAATTCATGTTTTCCATAAAGAAATTAAAAAATCAGCACTTAAAAAAAACTTAAAAAAAAATATTTTTGAAAAAATCCGAAAATTTGATTTATTATGTATTTTTTAGACATTTATATTAATATTTACAATAACACAAAAAATTAAACATTAAATGAGATTGATAAGATTACAATAATGCCCTTAGTGAATTAGTTGTGATCCAACGCTCCACTTTTAGTTCTTCGGTTCTCGAGAAATTATGAGTTCTCAATCGATCGCACCCATATATATATATATATATATATATATATATATATATATATATATATATATATATATATATATATATATATATATATATATATAGGGTGAGGTTCAATAAAGAACCATAATTAACCAAGGAACCAATCTTTTTTCAATTTTTAAAACTTATTTTTTATCAAAAAAAAAAACTAAAAATACCGAAATTCATAACTTTTTATCATTTTTCTAATGATATAAAATTCGATTTTTTTACATCAAATTCACAATGTGAATTTTTGAAAATTCACAACGTGAATCCGAAAATTATTTTTCACGTTCACAATGTTAATATATGAATTTAGATATTTTTAGATTTTTTTTTCGATAAAGAATAAACTTTAGAAATTGAAAAAAAAAAGATTTGGTTCCTTAAAGAACTAATAATTATGGTTCTCTATTGAACTTTTCCATATATATATATATATATATATATATATATATATATATATATATATATATATATATATATATATATATATATATATATATATATATATATATATATATATATTATTCATTAACAATTGAAAAACGAAAACCCCACATAGTTTGAAGATATTCTTACAAAAATGAGAACCAAAAATCAACTATATGTCTATATCAAAATTTCAAGTTAAATAGGACGATTTATAAAAAAAATTAAAATAATAAATAATTTAAAATAGCCACATTTTTATCATATCATCATCTAATTATTTCGTTTGATTTCCATATTGTCGTTATTGGTTAATACTGTAATATAGTAAAAATAAATTATCTTGCCTATATTGCTAAAAAGAGTAAGATACTTTGCTATTTCTCATAATTACCCAAATAAAAATTTAAAACATAACATTATCAACATAAATGGTCCATAAACATTGATATGTTTCATACAATTTTGAACCTACATGAATGAATAACACTAAATTATGCAACTAAACCATAAATCAATAAAGTAATTCCAGTTATTAAAATTCACAACATGCTTTATATTAAACTAAAACTTAACGTTATTAACATAAATGGTCCCGTGTAATAGAAATTTACAGGATACATCCTTGTGTATAATTTTTTCATGGATATGTGTGCCTGTGCATAATTTTTTCATAGACATGGTCCGTAAACATTACAAAAAAAGACCCACGTGGTTGAAAATTGCAACTTAAAGAATTTTCGACACTCGATTAAGGGTGTGTTCGAAAAAACTAACGGTTATGTATTTTTTTTAAATGCTACATGAGATAACTTTTAACATTTGATTATTTTTTTAAAACTAAATGCTAAAAGTTTATAGTGTCAAACTTAATTTTTTTGTCAAAACAAAGAGTTTTATCAAACATTAGAAAAGCAAGAAGGTCTCAAATACTCTATTCCAAACACACCCTAATAGTCTCACATTTTTATAAACCTATGTGATAAGTCAAACTTTCATGTATATTAGATATGATGCATAATCAACACATATGCTAGTACACCAATCAAGTATAGATTTTAGTAGCAAAAAGAAACTACCAAAAGGTACAGTAACTTTGCAAACTGTCAATTGACCAAAAGACCGTTTATGCAAACACCAAAAGGCACATCCATGGAAACAATAAAAGAAAAAAAAAAATCTATTTTTAAAAACCATTGCCTGATGCTTCCTTTTATTTTGAAAACTTTTTTGAACAATTAGTATACTTACAACATTTGTATCCATATAAGCTACATCTACTTTGAGCCCCTTCATTTTATTTAGTCACTCTACAAAAAAGAAAATGATATGGGTGTAAAGTCAGGTAATTGTAAACATACTTTCAAAACTTATTCTTAAGGTATGTGAAATGGACCTGCAACTAGCATATCTTTCAGGAAACAAGAGGAAATAATTTCTACATGCAACTACTATAATAAAGCATATAAGAATCACAAATTCCACCCACCTTACATCTATACACAACATTTGTAACCCCAAATTCAAAATCTGTACACAACATCTAACCCTAACACACGCCACCAACCAACTATCGAACCAAAAACACGACCTCACCAGTCACCACCATCGTTGGTTCTATCTTTGTATTCAACCTCCAAATCGTCTTTGAAGATGAACTAAGAATCTAAGAAATTTTCTAGCTTTGGTGTTGAGTTTGTGTGTTGAAGGGATGACAGGTTGCTTTTGTGAAATATCTTAGGAAATGTCAAAAAATAAGAAAACATGATTAAGAGTGAAGAATAACACGATGAGTTGATTGGGTTCATCGATTATTGCATTTCGATTTGTATAAATTTGTTTTGATTTTTATCGATTATGTTTGATCTTGTTAGATAGATATTAGCTAAGACTAGTTTAGTTTTTTCTCGATTTTGTTCCTGGTCTGAGTGTGATTAGCATCTTCTGATCATGGAAAAAAATAATGATGGATGGAGTAAGATACTGGTGGTAAACGATTTTGTTTATGTTTGAATCAAATAGGATAACCCACTGGATGTTGTTAATTTTAAAGATCTCCATATATATTTTTCTAATAGTGTTCTTGATTTTTGAACTCTACGAAATTCTTTTATCATTTTATGTTTGAATCAAACACTTATTCATGTTCTTCATATAACTTTAACCAATCTGTTTAATTTTTAATCTATAAAACTAAAATACGATGCAAGCTATTGAAGGATTTACTACTACAATTGTGCGTGTTGAATTTGATTGGAAAAAGTAAATAAAGAAAAGATTGTATGTGCCACAAACATTAGGTTTTCACAGCCTATTAATTCGCAAAACATATTATATTATTCGTTGCATCTTAATATAAAAACATATATCTCTTTTTTTATATATTTTTTCACATTAAGTTGAACTAGATCCGCCACTGACTACGGCATTTGTTAGGGTTATAAAATCATTTTTTTTGGTGGACTCTCATTTTGTCAATATACTGTTTGACCATGCTGGTTAATTTTGTTATCCGTTGACTTTGACTTTATTTAATTAAAATGTTTTGTTCCTAAAAAATACTCTATATAAAATTTATTACAATAATTAGCAACAAATGGTATATAAAGTTAAATTGTAATAAATAGTAATAAATGTTATATAATTTTTCTATATGGATTATTATAGTCTTTGCGACAAAAGTAAACTTTTGACGAGAGTCAACGCTGACTTTTCGAACCCAGATTTGCAGTAACGTCTAGTATTTCATCCGATGTAACCGAGTCCTTTAAATTTGTTATTTATACGTTGGAAAGTCAATAATTTGTAACGATAGTCTCGCTCCTCTGATCCTCTCTCTATAATGGGTATTCTATTATTCGTTTTCAGGCTGTTTTTGGTAATAAAAGGGATTTATGGTGCTCCTGAAGTAAACCAACCACGACCATTTTTCGTGTTTGGCGACTCTCTGGTTGATAACGGCAACAACAACTTCTTGATAACTCCTGCACGTGCAGACATCTTCCCTTACAGCATCGACTCTCCCTCAAAGCTTCCAACCGGCCGCTTCTCCAATGGCCTTAACATCCCTGACATTATCAGTTCAGTTTTTCCTTGCTTCTTTTACACATATATGCCATGTTTCTTTGCATCTTTTATGGATGTCTTACTTCTTTTCTTCTGTTCCATGTTTAAAACCCCCGATTCTATTGCTTTGATTCTGTGCATACGCATGTGACTGGATGAGATAATTCAATATTATGCGTTATAAACAGGTGAGCACATCGGGTCTGAACCTGTACTTCCGTTTTTGAGTCTGGAATTGCATGAAGAAAAGCTTCCTTTAGGTGCAAACTTTGCTTCTGCCGGAGTAGGAATACTCAACGATACAGGATTCCAGTTTGTAAGTTGACGAAAAGTGTAATTAACAATATATTTATATGTGTCTGTGTGTAAACAAAATTTAATCATCACAGGGAGAGATAATTGCAATGCCCTTACAATTAGAGTACTTTAAGGTTTACCAACAAAAACTGAGTTCTTTAGTAGGAGAAGAAAAAGCAAAGGATATAGTAAACCGAGCGTTAGTTCTTGTTTCGTTGGGGGGTAATGATTTCGTGAACAACTATTACTTGGTCCCGTTTTCTACTAGGTCTCTACAATATACTCTTCCAGAGTATGTCATCTACCTTGTGTCAGAGTATCGCAAGATTTTGATGGTAATTAAGCTGTTGTCAAGAATTCATTAGGATGACGATGTTGGAGAAAAACTAATGTTGTTAACTATCACACAGAAAATGTACGAAATGGGAGTTAGGAGGGCAATACTGTTAGGTTCTAGACCACTAGGCTGCGCACCAGCAGAGATTGCGCAACATAATGAGCTTAGTGGTGAATGTTCAACCGATCTTCAAGCTGCAGCGGAGTTGTTTGAACCACAAGTAGACCAAATGGTTAAAAACCTTAATGCTGAATTGGGCACTGAAGTGTTTATTTCAGCCAACACAAGACTGATGTACTTTGATATGATATGAACAATCCTCAGGCCTATGGTAAGAACCATTTTCGTGAAAAACCATTTGTAATGATTAAGTGGGATTTGACCGTTTCAAATGATTATGCATGCAGGATTTGTAACTTCAAAATCGGCTTGCTGTGGACAAGGAGCATACAATGGGTTAGATTTTTGTAATGCGTATTCAAACTTGTGCGAAAACAGAGACGAGTTTGTGTTTTGGGATGCGTTCCATCCGTCAGAACGAGCATGCAGATTGATCGTTGAAAAGATAGTGAATGGGACAGACGACTACATGAGACCAATGAACCTAACCACAATCATGTATTTGGATTCCCGTGTGTGAAATGTTGATATGAAGCATTTTTATACGTTTAGTATCCTTGTTATGGTGATTTATTAGTACCAATGTTTGGAATGCATCGTACGTGGTATCTAGGCTAATTATGTGCGACAATAGCCGTAGTGTTTTCTGGTTGGTTTTTGATGAGCTACCTACATTTGAATCCTATGGCACTGATTTTAAGATACTATTTACTTTCATTTTTGTTTAACAACAAATATATTATGAATTAATTTTTAAACCTTTCCTGAACTCTCGATCTTAAAGAGCGGATGATGACAATAACATTTGATTTTATGATACAATTTATTTTCATCTAACTTTAAAATCTTTAGAAACTTTCAACCCAATTTCCTATGTTGTTAATTTTATTTTATTGAAGAAAAGACAATTGTAATAAAAACAAAACTAGGAAGAAAGTGATCATAAGCAATTACATGGCAAAAGAATAAACAAGATTAATACAACTATCTAACCAATTTATACTACTCTTGTTGGTCTGATATTTTATCCAATTGTATCAAAGCAATTGAAAGTCGTATTCTATCTTTAATGGGGAATTAAACTTCATTTTGAAAAGTCTTGAGTTCCTCTCATTCAATATCACTCATATCAATGTGTAACATAAGGCTCTAAGAAGCTTCACTGTGTTACCCTTGTTGGGAGATGATGTGATTACAACAAACATCTATATAAGAAAGACGTGCAACCCAACAAATCTTTCTTTAGTCCATATTCCCATCCCAAATAAATCTTTGGAGGAAACTATAACCACCATAAACGAAAACCAAACAATAATTAATGGAAGTTGATCGCTGTGTTTGACACAGTTTTCTTAAAACAAATTCGACTAACTCCAGGTGTTTGTTTACAAGGATACAACAAACAAAAAGAATGATTCTTCAAGACCGTCGAACTCAACAAGATCTGAATATTACCTTGATACTGTAACATCCATAAATTTCACAAAAATTTTAAACTTTTTCAAACATCCAGAAATCATTATTTATTATAAAATGTTTTCAAAATAGTTTCATGTCAGAGTATATCAGTAATCAAAATCATAAAATGTGAAGAGGTGCACAATCACGCCTTCGCCTTCCCGCGATCATCCAAAGTACCTGAAACAAAATCCAAAACTGTAAGCCCGAAGCTTAGTGAGTTCCTCAAAATACCCGCACAACAAATAACACACATATAATAACAACATACTATGAGCCCAATCAACCATCGGGTTGGACTGCCCCAGGCCCTCAACCATCGGGTTGGAATGCTAACATACTATGGTCCAATCATCATCGAGATGGTATACCTTCGTCCCACAACCATCGGGTTAGAATGCCCACATACTATGAGTCCAGTCATCATCGGGATGGAATACTCTCGACCCACAACCATTAGGTTGGAATGCCCCGGTCTGTTGGCTCTCGCACAAAGTACATAAGCCTCAACCACCAATCAATCATGTGCGCATATATCAGATAATCACATAATAGTCTACAGACAGACAAACCGAGCTACAGATCACTAAGCATACAAACATCCTATCTACCAGGATACCGATCTAACCGATCATAACCACATAGAAACATCCTATCTACCAGGATTTTGATATAACAGATCACACTAACAATGAAATAGGATAACAATCCAAAGGGCTGGCCTTGGTGCCTTCGACCCTTGAGTATAGTGAGGAAAACTCACCTCACAAGTAGTGTTGAACTGGAAAGACAGTCTCCGACTGCTGTCTCATCGAAAATCTCGAACTATCCAAAATAACGAATACTAAGTCAAAAATTGGCATATCAATCTTGACCAAGGGTCCCACATAGAGCAATAGTCTATTTTGCTCTTTCTCTAATTTGGACCAAGGCCCAATACCAAGTCCATGATACAAAAGTCTAAATATATAAGGCCCATCATTGGCCTAATTTTCCAAATTGGGCCCAACTTCCTAATTGGGCCTCATTTTAAGATCCATTACCAAAACCGACCCAAAACACACCTATTTAAAAAGTCCAGCAAGGCCCAAGTAAAACTGGTCTAAAAGTGGCCCAATCCCGAAGCCCAAATCATCAAAAGCCCATCAGAGGGCGTACGATGGGCGTACTCTGCCTTGCGTTGACCACCATCTAGGTGGTTGACTCAGTACACTGGGCATACAAAACTTACGCGGGGTGTATGTTGGTTTTACCAAATCCTTAATAAGTTCTTAATGGCTTAAGCACTTGGGCCCAAATTTCAGATCCATGGACTAAACGAACCTCGGAACCATAAAGTCTTAAACTTTAAGACTTTTGTCGTCCAAAAAGTCTTTAATACATGGTCTTAACCCATTAAGACCTTTCTAATACATGCATGGGACACTTTTAGCCATTATGACATCATTTTTATCACTTAGGACCCTTTCTAGGGTCTGAAAGGACGGCTTATCACGTCCAAAACACAACATGCACAATATTTGGACTTTTTGGGACAAGAAAGGTGTTATAAAGCTAATAAGGCAAGATCTACATCATATAAGCATAAAGGTTGGAGCTATTTACCTCCTAGAGCTTCTAAAGCACAAAATAACCTCATATCTGCAAGCTTGCCTCCCTTCTCCAACTCCTTGACGCAATACCTTCTTATTCTACTACTCAAGACACACACTTTTAGCTCACATACTCAAGAGTGGGGTTAGGGTTTAGGGAAAACGGCTCAAAACTATGGAGGCTAAAATGATAGAGGGTTATGAGCTCATAAGGACGTTTATATAGCACCGAAACCCTAAATATTTGGCTTTCCATCTGACATGAGTACGCTCAGCATACACAAGTGTATGCACAACGTATTAGAGCACGCCTAGTACTCTCAGCGTACCTTATGTACACTTAGCGTACTCTTCTTGATCCCAAAGTTGCAAATTTAGCCCTTAGGCTTCTCATGGCTTCAGTCTTCCATCCCTAGGGACTACAAATGACAAAATAATAATAAAAGAGATGATTCGGAAATACCTGCAAATCTCGGGATGTTACAGATACGTGCTAGAAAATGCGGCCATAGAAAAGAGAAGAGTAGAGAGTATTTTTGTATCATTTACCATGTACAAGATCACCTTATTTATAGTGTACACATGTAACAATCAACCTAATAACAATTTATGATGATCATAAAACCAACAACTTAATTACTCAATTAAGTCAATGTTAAACTATATATATATATATATATATATATATATATATATATATATATATATATATCATACATACTTATAAAGCTAGCATTTTTTTTCTTGAATCTCATGTATTTGAAACCCTCATTCTTTTTTCCTTTCATTACATTCATTTGAAACTCCTATAACTTTTCAATTTCTTTATAATAATAATTATAATTTGGTAATTAGGTTAAATAAATATCAAATCTAAAGTGTATTCATATATAAACTAAATTTCAATATTAAAATAATATCTTTAATTCTACTTATAAAATTATGTTTTTTTAACTTTTAACATATCATACTTAATTTATTAGTTTTAATATATTGTTGAATGTAAACCATTATCATTTTAAAGGTATAATTTTTGAACAATTTGTATAAAATACTTAAATTATTAATTAAAATATAACATTATAGGCTCAACTTAAATATAAATTTTATTTAACTTATACAACGCAAAGATTATTTTATAAATAATTAAAAGTGATTAATTGTAGTGTCTTTCTAATAATGATTGTAAGTTGGTTAATTAGGTTAAATAAATATCAAACCTAAAGTGTAATCATAAATAGACTAAATTTCAATTTTAAAATAATATCTTTACTTCTATTTATAAAGTTATGTCTTTAAATTTTAACATATTATACTTAATTTGTTAGATTTAAAATGTTGTTGCATGTAAACCATTATCAGTTTAAAGCTACAATTTTTGAACAGTTTGGACAAAATACTTAAATTGTTAATTTAAATATAATATTACAATGTCAACTTAAATATAAATTTCAGTTCTACTAAAAAACCCAAATAATATTTTGTAAATAGTTAAAAGTGATAAATTATAGTGATAAATGCAAAAACTAAATTGTAATATCAGTTTAACTAAAATATTTCCTAAATATATTTATATAATCGTTAAAAATTTTTAAATAAGTAGCTTAAAATAACTTATAATAACAATAGTTAAAAATAACTCTATATAAATGATTATATTGTTACATTTAAAATCAAAAAATAATGTTTGATGTTTTAAATAATTATAATGATAGAAATTAAAATATTAGGCAAACATATTTTAAAAAATTAGTTAAAAATAACAACTATAAATAATATTAAACCATATATAATATTTAATTTTATTGATGTGTAACTCGCAAGTAGAAGTCATTCAAACGATTGAGATTATGACGTTATAATAGATTTATATATTATCATACAATTCAAAATAGTCAATATATTATATCAAATTAATATACGAATTATTATATCAAATTTAACAACAACGTTAGTGTTATATTTTAAAATATATATATTTGTAAAGACTTCAACTATATAGGTGTTTCTACGCATTACAATGTCAACTCAAATATAAATTTCAGTTCCATTTAAAAAAAACAAAAGAATATTTTATAAATAGTTAAAAGTGATAAATTGTAGTGATAAAAACAAAAACTAAATTGTAATTTTAATTTAACTAAAATATTTCTTAAATATATTTTATAATCGTTAAAAGTTTCCAAATAAATAGCTTAAAATAACTTACAATAACAATAGTTAAAAACAACTCTATATAAATGATTATATTGTTATCTTTAAAATAAAAAAAAAAAAACAATGTTTGATGTTTTAAGTAATTATAATGATAGAAATTAAAACATTAAGCAAATAAATTTTAAAGAATTAATTAACAATAAAAACAACTATAAATAACATCAAATCATATATTATATTTAATTTTATTCTTGTGTAACTTGCGGGTAGAAGTCATTTAAACGATTGAGATTAAGAAGTTATAATAAATGTATATATTATCATATAATTCAAAATAATCAATATATTATATCAATTTAGTATATACAAATTATTATATCAAATTTAACAACAACGTTATTGTTATATTTAAAAAATCATATATTTGTAAAGACTTCAACTATATAGGTGTTTCTGCGCAACGCGCGGGCATTCGCCTAGTATATCTAATAAATGAAGCATTTTTCCTTGATTCTTATGCATTTGAAACCCCCTAATTTAATTTCCTTGATTCTTATGCATTTGAAACCCCCTTACCACTCAATAGACTTTTTAATAATAATTATTAATTGGTTTTTTAATGTAAAAATAACATGAACAACATCAAACATAACAAGACCAAGTATAAATACGGTGAATAATATTAATATTTGGATTTATCCTTGGCATCACAAGGTGGATTTATTGAACCCTAGAAGATATTGGAAAATTTGAAGTCATATTAGCAAATGTATTGCGACATATAAATTGTTTAAATGTCAATTGGTCTTAGTTTCCATTAAAGTCATAATTTCTTATTTGATCCTAAAAAATGACATGTGAACTAAAGGCACGTCATGCGTATTTTAATGTTATACTGGTACAGTCGATACCAATGAGTTGCCATGATCCATTTCAAGTCATGAGAATATAATCTTTTTAGCTTTCATTCTTTTGTATATATACATTTACTCTCAACCAAACATTTTTGTGGTAGGGGCGTGTTTGTATTAGTCTCTAATAGAAATTAGATGTTGGTATCCAAACTATGCCTATGTGGTTTTAGTTTGCTGATGTTGGAATATGAAAATTAATATGATGCATTGATATGCATTTAACAAATAATAAGTACATCACATTATTTACTCAATCGAAATTAATTGATATAAATGTCACTTTGCGCATTTGCAGTTGCGTAATCTTGATTGAAGCAGAGCAGTAGAGATGTATGGTGATAAACAAACATAAATTTCGTAATATTTGTTGGATATTTTGGCTTTGATAGAAAACAATCCATCAAATACAAAAAAACAATGTTAATATATTTCTAAAAATGAAAACGTTGTATTTTGAATAACATGTAATAGTAGGGTAAAATATGAAAAGTGTTATGATATAAATATCAATAACATATATTAATTTAATATTTATTTGTCAAAATTTAAAATACATAATTTTATGTTGCGCAACGCGCGGCTATTCGCCTAGTATATATATATATATATATATATATATATATATATATATATATATATATATATATATATATATATATTGAATAGCATGTTAGTTTTCTGTAATACATATTTAGCATGTTAACATACTTTCTTTCATAAAACAATCAAAATAACCCATAAAAGATTGTTTATCTTCCTCTCATGACTAAATAGTAATATTAATTAAATTGTATAAGAATATTCAATGTTCTAAAAAGCTCACTATGACTCCGTCATGGTGCGTCATGACTCCAACGCTTGTACTTGTTGCTAAGCTTTGACAATATGTCGCCTTAAGTCACATATGTATATAAAAATGAATAATAGTAGAATATATATATATATATATATATACAAAATTGTCGCCTTAAGTCACAATTTACAAACGACGTGACTAGCTACGACTCAGAAAGGCTTGAGGCTTGACATTGCCAAAAGTCGTGTTTTATGTTATTTTTTTGTAAGTGAATACCTAAATTGTCCTTCTTCTTCTACTTTTTACTTATTGCCCGTTTATCTATGTTAAGCGGTTTCCGATTTTACAATTGTAGCATTCATTAAATCAGAGATATACCTAAATTGATTTCCCTCTACTTCTCAATAAACCAACAACGAAATCGTATCTAAAGTTGAATCTACATGTAGGGCTCAATTACTGCTTTTAATGGATTACGATACACCTACCTATCGCATTCCTTCTCTTCTCAGTCAGACAATTGATATGGTTCAAGTAGTTTTCCTTTCCTGAGGTTTATTAACAAATATGTTACATTTCAATATTATTCCATTTCTAATTCATTTTTCCTTTTTTTTACGGTTTCTAAGACATCGGTGTTGATCTGGTATGTTTTTCATTCTTTTTTTTCCATGTTCGATCTAATTCCCACACAAGTTTCTAAAAATCGTTTATTTTTTTTTTTTATTTTTCTATTTGATTTGATCTTTTGTCTTTGTATTTAATGGATTGGATGTTGTGAACACTATAAATTCTTATCTGAGTCATTATTGTTTGTCTTTTATTTATGAGGGTACACATGGAGTGCACTGTATAATTTATTACAATAAGGCTCTATAACAAAGAACTTAATTCGATCATGATATTGAAATTTAGATCAAAGGTTTTCTTTCAACTTGGTTTGAAGCTTAGTATCTATTCAGTTTGATTTTTTTTTTGTTCAATTTTGGTCTTTGTTCTTCCTTTGTATCAATAAGATAATTGCCAATAAATTTTTTGGATTGACCTTAGAAACCATCATGTACCTAAAATTTTATGGATAAATTTCACTTTCAAGACAGTCAAACCACTGAGAATTCCAAGGATATATTTTTCAGGTTTGCACATGCTATTCCTTTTCTTCTATGCAAACTTGGCTTTTCAAACTTTACAACCTTGAACTACAACTTCCTGTTAAACATTTTTGCTTTTGAACATGCTTTAAAAAACATTCTTACATTTTTGAGGCTATATGGATGTCGTGTAGGGACGCTCGAATAGTTCATTAATTTGTAATGGTTACAAGGATGTGGGAGTTGATGTCTGTTAGATTGTACCCAATGCTTTAATGGAATGCGTCGGTGAAATTGATAGTTTTTTTTATAAATGTTTTGTATTTTTTCTTTAATCGTTTAAACCATTTTGTGACCTATGTAGATGGTTAGTATTCAGCCTACTTTGATGGAGTTGATTCAGTGAGATAGCATTAGATGTATGTTTACGATTTTTTGACATAATTAATCCATTAAGAAGTTGGCGTTATATATATATATATATATATATATATATATATATATATATATATATATATATATATATAGAGAGAGAGAGAGAGAGAGAGAGAGAGAGAGAGAGGGAGAGAGAGAGGGAGAGAGTTAGGTTCATATATAAACCTTAATTAGTGTGTAAATGTGTGAACTAATGAGAATTTAGAAAAACAATAAATGATTAATAAAACAAATAAAAGTTAATTTTGGAAGTTTACATATAATTATTTACTAACCAAAAAATGAAGTTGTGTATTTTTCCTAAATTATGGTTTCGGTTACAAACTTTATATCTGTATTCGCTTTTTGAAGACCAAAATTTTCCGGAGCAAAAGTTGCAGGTAAAAAAAAAAGACTACGTGAGAACAATTATTCTTCAAGAATGAAAAGTTAATTGTGACTTGGAAAACGGGTAAATCAATCTCCAAGAAAATTGACCTGAAAAGTTAAATTTCAAAACAATTAATTTGTATTCTTAAAGAATGTACACATTTAATATACAAAATCAACCAAAAAACATGAAAGTGTTCTTATAGATTTTCAATATGCAGATTTTATTATATCATATTCTTAGAGAATGCACGTACAGTATTTAAGAGGGTTACTTTATTGTATTTTTCTTTACGAATGTTTCTATTATTTTTCAAAATCTTATATTATTCTTCAAGAATTTGTCCAATTGTATTTAGTTTTTTAGTCTTCACGAAAGACTTTTTTTTTTTTTTGAAGAACCTAACTATTATTCTTAAAGAATAAGATATATGAACTTATAATTTATTAATTATTCTTCCAGAATGAAAATGATAAGAATAAAGTTGACTTGCATTCTTGGAGACGTTCAAATCGAGCTTTAATAAAAACGTGATAATGATAAGAATAGAAACTGAATTTTCAAAGCATTTAAAAATACTAATTTGTATTTTTTTTTTTAAATTTAGTTTTTTAGTAATTAATGTGACTTAGTTGCCTAAAATAAATGTAATTTTCATTTATTTCTCTTAATAAAATATCTTAGTTTTCTTTACAATTAATTAAGGGTAATTATATAATAATTGTTAGTCCATGTTAATACCATGTTCCTTACAATCACATTTCTTCATTATATTTAATCTAATGGTTATAATTTTGTCACACATTCACACAATAATTGTGATTCATATTTAATCCTATATATATATATATATATATATATATATATATATATATATATATATATTATATATATATAAGAGCATCCGCAATACATAGTTTAATGAGAGAGTTGACTGAGGTGGAATGCTTAATTGGCATTCAATGGATTAAACTCTACCATTGTGTGATGCCATGTTGGCATTCAATTGATATGGATTTCAATAGCCATTGAATTCTTCAATGAGAAAAAGAAAACCTTTTAACTATTAAATATATATTCCATTGCCCTATATTGAGTTCAATGAATTGTAAGAAAATTAATGTTCAGTTGTATAGTAAGTAAAATAATGATGCGTCAGTCCATTAAACTCTAATAAGTTTAATGCATTGTGAATGCCCTAATAAGATTTGGAGTCAGACTTCTGAAACACGGTTTTGATTTTGTCAATTATTGCTTCGCAAAACCATCATTAAAATGGGCAATATTTTATTATAACTTATTCAGAAAATCACTACCATATCTATGTTATCATATTAAATAAAATTCAGTTTTTTTATCATCTTTGGAAACAAAAATAAATAAAAAAGATTGTATGATACTAGAAATATTCATGTGTCAAATGAAAGTATGTTGTTTGGTTATTGCGTTTATCCTATTAATTTAAGGGATAATGACTTAAAAGGGTAATATATTTTTTGATTTATACATATTTGGTCATTGAGTTTTTTTCGTCCATATTTACCCCTTCAACTTATTAAACTGTACACATTCAGTCTTTATGACCGATTACTTTAGGTTAGCCGGTAAAAAAGACTTAATAAGGTAATATATTTCTCACTTTGTACATATTTAGTCCTTAATATTTTTGTATACATTTAGTCCTTAATATTTTTTTTTGGAAAATAAGTCATTTTTATTTTTGTATTATTCGGTACTTATGAATGATTTTGTTTAGTTTTTTCTCACGAAATCTTATGTGGGACATTCATTAATGAGGTGTTTGAGGCTTTTGATGTTTATGTTCATCGCGATCTCGACTACTTGGTAGTTTAGGTCATCTGTTCTGAACGTCATAATTTCTTCATATGATCTAAGATTTTTACGATCTTTATGTCCATACGTTCGTATTTATTCTACTACAACTTTCATTTAGATTATTTCCATTAAAAATAATATATTTTTATTTACGATTTTTATATCCATACGCAGGGGCAGATTTAGTCTGGTGTTGATGTTGCACCGGCAACACCTGTTTTTTCTGTCCGTAGCGGAATTTTTTTTTCGTTTATACCTATTTTTCATGTATCGGCAACATCTATTTAATCTCGGCAACACCAACTATGTATTCCTGCGTCCGCCCCTGTGCATACATTTTCTATGAATGCATGTATGAATGTTTTTTTTATAAAATTGTAAGTAAAAATATATATTACATTTTAATGGGAGTAATCTTAATGAATGTTGTAGTACACTTGAAAAATAAACATGTGCATGTAAAGATCATTAAAATCTAATATCGTATGAAGAAGTTATGACATTCAGAATACAAGACCTAAGTCAAACCACAAGACCTACGCAACCAAGCAGTCGAGATCGCGTTAGGCATAAGCATCAACAACCCCAAACACCTCATTAATGATTGTTCCACGTAAGATGTCGTGAGAAAAACCTAAAGAAATCATTCGTAAGTACTGAATGAGTACAAAAAATGACTTATTTTGAAACAAAAAATGTTAAGGACTAAATATGTACAAAAATATTAAGGACTAAATGTGTACAAAATGAAAAATATATTACCCTATTAAGTAATTTTTCCCGGCTAACCTGGAGTAATAGGTCACAACGACTTAATGTGTATAGTTTAACAAGTTGAAGGGTAAAATGTAGACGGAAAAAAACTCAGTGACCAAATGTGTACAAATCGAATAATACATTACCTTTTTAACTCATTATCCCTTAATTTAAAGAGTTCATTAGGATTTAGGACTTGTACCTTTTACTAATACAGAATAATATCTTTGGGATTTGTCATTTTTGGTGACCCCAAACTTATATGGATGTAATAGGACCACACACCAATAAGGTATCATATCCCTAGCTATACCTATCATTTATTGTTTATAGTTTCTAGATTTTTTTTTCTTATTATAGTTATTTAATTGTAATTGCTTCTTTTCACCTTTACATGTTGGTTTAATAGGGGGCATGTGAGCATAACCATTCATTTATAGTTAAAAACCTCAAATTAATTGATTATTTGTATCATATGTTGCAGTATATTTTATTTTCCATCATGTCTTGGTGCACCATTGGTATGTTTCCATTCTTTTCTGCTCTCCATATAAGTCATTCATGTGTCTTTCTCTTAAATAGGAATGTAATTATATTAATAGTTTTACAAAAAAAAAAAGGAATGGACATACATGTGTGTATGTGTGCATGTATGTATTAATAGTTTTATAAAAAAAAGCTATGTAGATATATGTTTTATTTGATTTAATTTGTGTCTCTTTTGTTTTGCTAAATACCAAAAATAACAGTATACATTGTTTCTTTTGTTTTAATGGCATTTAGAATGAAAGTGCAAAGCTTATAATCAAAGTTGGGTGTTATACATTGATTTATTAATTTTAAGGATTAGGTAAAAGATGATTATATTTCTTGTCTATTAATAATTTGTTGGTTGTTTCATAGTCAAATAATCATATTATTAATTTTTGTGATTTGATTTTTGAAATTATTTTTAGTCCCAAAATATAGTCCTATCTAGTTGTAGACCTAAAAGTATGTTGGTTTTGAATTTTGCTTGATTTCATTATTTAAGTATAAAAGTTTTATACATTGACTACTTTTCATTAAATTACAGCTAAAGGGTTGTTGTCACTAAGAAAGGGGTAGAGCCAGATGGTAAGTCTCGAATATTTATTGATAAGTAAAATGTTAGATAAAGCAGTTTTTTAGTTTGGAGTGGATATATATATATATATATATATATATATATATATATATATATATATATATATATATATATATATATAGGATTAAGTAGAAACTCAAAAAATAGTAGGATCCGCGAGGACAATTTTTGGCTCTAAGATTGAAAAATTAAATGGTCAGGGTTTTATTTTATTCATTGTCAAAATCTCGTGAGATAATATAACATTTTCATAATTAATTGCGAGATTTTGAGAATTTCCGGGGAAGATTAATTGTTTGGAGAGTACGAGTGACAAAACAAAAAAGATTAAAAGAAAAAAGAAAAAATAAAAATGAAAATTCGGCCATGCATGACAAGTGTCCAGCCGCTGGTGGGTTTTTTATCCAATAGGTTAGTTTGTCGGCCATAACCTTCTGTTTTCTTTGAAAAAAAATCTGAAAAAACCAAAGTTCTTAAAATTTAAGTCTTTATAAAATGAGCACAATCATGAAAATTTAAAAATAATATAGATATATATATATATATATATATATATATATATATATATATATATATATATATATATATATATATATATATATATATTACAAATCCCAGAAAAAAATTCTCCAAAAGTTATAAAAATTTAAGATATACTTCTACTCACTTTTCTAATGACTTTGTAAAAAAAAATTTTAAAAAATAAGGTGTTTTAGATACCAAACTAGATTTTAAAAGATTAAAGTTTTTAAAAAAAATGTTGAACATAATATGTTGCAAATAAAGATGATTCAAAATATTTATGATTCAAAAATATTATGATTCAATATGTTTATTATCCTTAACTTGTTATGATCTAAAAATATTTTGATTCAAATATATAATGTTCCTTAATTATTATATTTTTTATTATTCAAAATTAAATAATTCAAAAAATATAATGATCGAAATGTTATATTGAACAAAAACTTTATTTAATTCAATATACCATGATCCAAATTAAAATGTTCCAAAAATATATGATGTATAATATCGTTATGATTCAAAATACTATGATTCAAAAATAATATGATTCAAAAAAGAGTATGAACGGAAAGTATTATGATCCTTAATATTCTTTTTATTAAAAAATTTATGATTGTTAAACATTAAAAACTCAAACCGATATTTAGTTTAAAAAATCAGAAACATAAAAAAGCAAAATATAATCAAATAATAATAATAATAAATCCATATTATCTTCAAGTGTGTAGTAAAGATATTAAAAAAACAAAAAAACAAAAAAAATTAAAAAAACAAAAAACATAAAAAAAAAAATTAAAAACATTAATACCGAGCATATACCTATTTAAAAAAATGAATTTTTTTTACAAAAAACAAAAAAATAATTAAAAAAGAACAAAATAAATGAAAAAGAAAAGAAGAACTCATTTAAATGACTTTCCATGGATTTTCGTCGCACATAATTATTGTCACGAGTCCGTATTACATTCAATGCACGTGCGCCGCGTGCGAACGCGTCACGACCAAGTAAATGGGTTTGACATTTGTGCCATTGACGAAGTGATTAATGGAAAATAGTCATCGCGGTTCCTACTAATTTTCGGGTTCCTATTTGATCCGGACCCTATATATATATATATATATATATATATATATATATATATATATATATATATATATATATATATATATACATCTTAATAAACATTTAGCCTTAAATGGTGAGATACAAACTCAAATACAAGTTGTACAAACAACTTATGTCATGTATCCCCTACGTACCTAAGAGTACGCCCAACGTACAAGAAAAATCATGTGTCCCCTGCATTGGGGCTTTAGGACCAATTTGTAATAAATTTCACACCAAGGGGTTGAAATGGAAAATACCTTAACAATGGGTGTTAGAAAATTAGTTACATATTATACACATGCCGAAGCGTTTTCCCATTTTTCGAACTCTATGGATAAGTCGTGGGTGACAGCCATATTTTTCCCACCAATTTTCCACAAATTTTTTTCCATGGGTAGTCACCTTGTAATCCGTGAGAAACACTTTGTAAATTAGGGTTTTTTTCGGTGGTGGAAAATCAATGGAAATGTGTGGATAAATTGCCCATAGATTGTCCTTTGGTAATTTTTTCGGGTGTAAGTACATTATGTTTTTCTTTTTTATTGGCTAATCTAATCTACTTCTAATCTAACAAATCTAATTTCACCATTATCCAAAACACAACGAACCCTTAACTTAAAAAAGAAAAGACAACAACAATATTGTTGGGCTAGAATCCCTTTTGGTAAAAGTTCATTATGTATTGGTTAGAATTCACAGAGTTAGACCCGTTAGGCGCCATAAAATTTTGATCTAATTAAAAGCAATACTGAAACATTCCAGATTTATATTTGACGCAAAACATGTGTAAGTTTGCTGATCAGTGACTACCCGATCAACCACAAACTAAATCTATAGTTACATGATTATTAATCATACTAGCTAGCTTTATTTGCAATAACTTTAATTATATGGAAAAACAAAGAATTAGATATAATATATATAAAGATAAGAGCTTATTTAATTAGCTATATGGAAAAGCCCGTAATTATGTTTGCAACAACATTTCATATAACATGCTCGCTCGTTTCATATAAGTTCAAAGTAATTTAAAAGTGCATGAATCAATGGCTGTTAAACTGGACCCTCACCCCTTGGCATATCCATGAACAGTCCCTCAGTAATTGGAGATGGTGCAAACGGTGGTAGAGCAAATGGTGCAAGAAAGATTGGTCCTTCGGCACTTGGTGTTAACACATCTGGTGTTGGAACATCTGCATTCATCGGTGTAGGAGACTCCATGGATGTTGGTTCATCAGCATTTGGTGTTGGCACTTCAGCGTTCACCGGTGTAGGAGACCCCATGGATGGTCCCTCAGCCTTTGGTGGTTGCACATCCGTATTCACCGGTGTAGGAGGAGATGCCATGGATGGTCCCTGAAGCTCTGGTGTTCTTGAACCTGCATTTGATGGTGGAGGAGGTGCTGATGGAAAACGTAAACAGTATGCTTGCAAGACTTGAGGGAAGAATGGATTGTAAGGAAATATGTTAGACCAACACCCAGAATCCATGCTTCTGGCAGCTTTGCAACAAGTTGGCGCGATACCAGCATCAACTTTGCCTCTTTCTGCAGCCCTTACAAGATCACCATAGCACCACCCTAGGTCAAATAAAGACGACCAACATTCCAGTACGAACTCCTTATTATCGACAAAGTTCGAGTTTCTAGGAGCAACAAATGGTGACTTTTGCGATAGCCCATGTGATATCAAAAATGCAAAGCATATTGTGAGAAGTATAACCATAGATTTCATAGCCATGGTATAGACTATTGAGGTCTTCGTAGCATTTGATATACACAAGGGTAATTAATTTATACTATTTATCATCGAAATTGATTTTTGTAGCACGGAGACTAGTCTTTACATAAAATACGAAACTCATACCGGTAATTAATTTTTATACTATTTATCACTTATTATTGTACGTAGTTGATTTTTGTAAACCTTTTTTTTTCCTCGATAGGTAACTAAAGCTTTTTATTTCCTCGATAGGTAACACTTCTGATCCTTAAATTTGTAACTAAACTAATTATAATTCATTGTCATTCAATTCTCATTATGCCGATACGTGGATTCCTTGCAATTATATGAAACGTCATGAAGTTAGTGTTTAAATTATTTTCGAACAAAATTCCATATAAACTTTATTTATTTATTTATTTTTTTCGAACGGCAAAGACTCATTCTATTTTGAACAGTGATGCAGCATTTTTTCTGTTGGGGGAGTAACCAACGACTATATACTTGATTCGGTCAAAATGATTAAAATAATCAGGTCGGGTCATAATAATTTACGTTTACAAATAGCATGTATTTTATAAATATTATATGATCACAGTATATCATATCTAACGCAATGTAAAATTTCTCCATGACCAAGATAAACACACAAAAACAATGTAATCTAAAACTAACTGTGTGAAAACATAAATATTTATATCACGGAAGTATTTATATAGATAATTCTTAAATGATTGAATACATTAATATTATCCAAAATATCATCAAAACATAGCTTTTAATCTTTAATTTTATAATTTTGGCAAAGCTATGTAACATTCTTCGTAGGCTTTTCATTTTTACAAATAATGTGAAATAATTAACTAATATTAATACTAATAATAATTAGCAAATTAAATTAATATATATATATATATATATATATATATATATATATATATATATATATATATATATATATATATATATTAAAGATGTGAAAGTTAGGAATAATACACTTCCTAAATGTTTGGCAAGATTGATGTGTAAGGTTATGTATGTTTGCTTCTCTTTTTTTTTTTTTTTTCAATTTTTTGGTCAATTTTGATCCTCCAACTTATGTTGATTTTAAAAAACTACAAAGACTCTTCACCTTTATGCTTTTATTCACAAACAATCCTTTCACTTTCCTTTGAATTTCTCATAACACTCGTATTTTATTACATATTATTAGTATTTAGTCTTTTTGCAGAAATGGTCCCTCATTATTATTATTATTATTATTATTATTATTATTATTATTATTATTAGACAAAATTACACGATTGGTCCCTCTAGTTTACCAGATTTAACACATTGAGGACAACGATAGAAACTGAAATTACTCTTTTACTCCTAATCCCATTTTTTTTTATTAATTTATATATTCTCTTTTTGGTTTTAAATTAATGTTTTATTTATTAGAAAATACTCACTCAATACTATAAAACCACCCACCAGCTGCCATCACCACCACCGCCAAAATTATATAAATGGTCCATATGGTTACCCGTTGTTACAAATTCAGTCCCTATTACCTTAAAAGACCAAATTACCCTCACATTAGTGGGCAAAAAACAACGGTCTATATTTTCCGGATTGGTTTTCCGGCCACTGCCATACATGGCTATAAAGTTCAATTTGTGAGATAATTTCTTTATTTTCCTCATTTATTGCAAAAAATAATGATTTAGATTTTTTTTTAATTATGTAATTAGATAACATTGTTTATCTTCCTTTACTAGATTATCTCAATGGAATTCAACATGCTACTTTACCTTACAAAGCAATACCTTCCGACCCCGACAACTCCAGAAAATCTTTTCTAGTTAGAATAAAAGTCATTTATTTTATACCGAGCTTGACATCTTCGACTACTTTTTGCATCTTTTGCTTATCCACCAATAACAAGATGCCTTCAACACTTCAAATATAACAGCCTAAACGAAAATTTGGTTGGAGGCCTTACGTATTATTAAAAAAAAATTCAAATAAAATTTTAAATAGCCTTATGTAAATTTTTCCAACCATTGGGGTCACTCAACATCTCCACCCCCCGGGCGGAGCTACTATGTAGTCTGGGTAGTCCGACTACATCTTAAATTTTCCCATTAAATGTAATGTTTTCAAAAATCCTTCACAAATTCATTGGAAATCCGTCATAAATTCGTCGGCAACCCATCACAAAGTCTGATAATTGTAAATTTAGTATAAGTTTGTCGTTTAGTGACGATTTGTGACGGTAATTTTCTTCGGAAACAATTTTTTTCTAGATCCGCCACTTCCCCCCCCCCCCCCCCCCCCCTCCTCCTTTGTACCTTGACCCGCCCCTGATTTTGAAGTATTTAAAACTTAACCAATCATTAGGTTCGTTGATAGTTGTCCATATATAACTTTTTGTTTGGCTTGTAGTCGCATGGATTGTGACACAAATTTATACATAAAGTTAGCTAATCATTGTTATTCAAATTGCTCGTTTAAGGTTAGCATATGAATTATGTGAGATGTTACTATAGTTTTATTACATACACATGCATGCACTCTATATAGCAACCAACTATTATTTCCTTGCCAATTTGGATAACAAACTATTTTTTAAATTAAGTTTCGTAACGATATTATATAGAAGGGTAACTTATCGACTTTAATGACAGATTTAACGATAAAAATTGTGGTTGCCCGGCTTAACAAAATAGATAGTTATACTTGCTTTATATTTATCGTGTTAGATGTTCAAGATTTATACTTCTAAAACCTAATGTTATATTTACTATTTTACCAAAAGAGGTTAAATTCATTTATTTAAAGATAGGGAGATTACTTACATTGGAACAAATTCATTTAACTGAACTTTCTATATATTGAAATTAATAAATACAACCATTAAATTGTTTAGATGAAAAGGGCAAAAGCGTAGGTCACAGTTGGCTGTAAAGTTGTACTCCACAATGAGATGTTTATATAAACAAGTTACGTAAGCATCATAGGTGATGGTCTGTTTTCTTTTATAATACTAAAATGAATGCTATACAAGAATATCTTTTTATAGAACCATTTACATACATTATTGAATGTCCGGACCTTGAAATTTTGTTAATTAATAAAAATAATGTTTTATAGATGAACTATATTATCGAATCATCGAGATGCACAAATATTAATATCTGAATACATTGGCCAAATATATATATATATATATATATATATATATATATATATATATATATATATATATATATATATATATATATATATATACTAGGTTTAAACCCGTGGAAACTACGGTTGATAAGTAAAATAACGTAGATTTTAAAAGAAAAAACAAAATTAGGTTTCTCCAATCAAATAAGATTTCATAACTTCCGAAAATATTAGTGAAAATGTTTTTTTATTAAATTTGATTAACATTGTTATTTTTAAGTAATAAGTATGAAGAAAACAACTTATAATCGGTGATGGACATTGACTATCATAACAAATATAAATACTAGAAAATTGGACTATTTCTGAAGGACAAACCCACAATATTTCATCGAAATGGTACACGAGTGATTTTTTGTGACATACCTCAACTCAATAACAGATCAGCGATGGATTATTCCGTCAGACTTACATACGAATTTACAACGGTCAATAATGATCTCAACCCCATCAAGAGCACACCAAAACAAATGAAAAGTAATTTAATTTTTAGTGAACAAGAGTAAGACTAACAAATTAAAACACAACTCACCAGAACCAACTAGTGTTATACCCGTCCGGTGGAAAGGTTGACTTATGTAAAAAAATTGATCGTTTTTACTTTTTTTAATTATAGAATCATACTTTCATTTGTTCCCATTATAACATCGTACGATAATAAATCTACCTGATTATAGTTATATCATTCATGTAAAGTCATTATAGACACTATGTAGGGAGCATTGTACATTTGTTTGGTTGATTTGTTTATTATAGTTGTAGCCCATAGGTAGGACATGGCCATGCTTCATTAATATGTATATTTTAAGCAAATAAAAAAATATCAATGTTTCAAGAAAAAGCATGTTTTGTCTTGCAAAATATGTACACTAAATTTATGACAACTTATTTACTCTATTAAATATGAGAGTAATACAAACTACCATAGTTAACACTATCTGGTTCCGGTTCCATCAATTCAATACTCACCACTACATTTTTCCTATAGAAAAGAATAGCAAAAAACATCAATCCTCGACATCAACACTCCTGAATGAAATAAATAAATAAATAAACATGTTAACCTACTAATAACAATTGTTCGAACATCATTTTTCCAAATTTTTAGTATCATTTTCACTTCATTCCCGATCCAACATGATTTTCGTTATTGCATATTCATTCCAGCACCAACCTATGAAAAATAATATCAAAATAAGTGTAAATTGTTGTTTAACTCATATCTAAATGAGTACAAGTAATAACAATATACTTTTTTCGTAATGACAATAAACTTATATTTTTACCATAAATGGAAATATCTAGCAACAATGAAACTTGTAAAAAATTGGAAAGTACATTGTTATTTCTTGCTAATAGCCTTTGACTGGGCTATTGTAAGAAATACCAATGAATTTTGCAATTTTGCCATATTATGGCATTGTACATTAACAATAAAAAACTAAAAACTATGGTAACCCTAGTTTTACTAACCACAAAACCAAAGGTTACATGTTTTTTTTCATATGGCTAGCACAACTCCAAGGTCTCCAATGAACTTCTTCAACCGTATTGCCTCCTTTGATGCTTCGCTTGCTGCAATGTACTCTGATTCGCACGTTGAATCAGCTACGGTATCCTACTTGGAACTTTTCCATGTCACTGCTCCTCCATTAAGGGTAATGACCTAGCCCGACTGTAAACGGTATTTGTCCTTGTCGGTCAGAAAACTGGCATCACTGTACCCTCACACCCTTAAGTCATCACTCCCACCGAGGACTAGAAACCATTCCTTGGTCCTACGAAGGTACATAAGAATATTCTTGAATGCGGTCCAATGCGCATTGCCAGGGTTCCCTTGATATCTATTGACCATGCTCAAAGCGAAGGCCACATCAGGGCGGGTACAAGTCATAGCGTACATAATCGAGCCAACTACGGAAGCATATGGTACTTGGCTCATTTATGCTATCTCGACTTCGGTACTCGGGCTTTGAGACTTACTCAACTTGGCATTACTTTGGATCGGTAACTCCCCTTCTTTGAATTCTGCATACTAAAATGTTTTAGTACCTTGTCCAAGTAAGTATTCTGACTACGTCGTATTAGTCTCTTACTTCTGTCTCTCAGTATCCTTATTTCGAAAATATAGGAAGCCTCTCTGAGGTCCTTCATAGCGAAGCACTTCCCGAGCCAGGACTTAACTTCCTGCAGTGTCGGGATTTCGTTTCCTATGAGTAGTATGGTATGGACATACAATACAAGGAAGCTAACTATACACCCACTGGCTTTGACATATACACATTATTCATCCTTGCTTCGTAGAAAACTAAACTTTTTGACTTTCTCATCGAAACAAAGATTCCATCTACGAGACGCTTGTTTCAGTCCATAAATGGACTTCTCAATCTTGCACACTCTATTGGGACGCTTTACATTGACAAAACCCTCTAGCTGAGCCATGTGAACATCCTCAACAACTTCCAATTAAGGAAAGTAGTTTTGACATCCATCTGGCATATTTCATAGTCATTAAATGCATCAATGGCTAGCATCACCCTAATAGATTTTATCTTCGCAACTGGTGAGAAGGTTTCATCATAGTCAACTCCGGGAGATTGAGTGAAACCCTTCGCAACCAATCGCGCCTTATATGTGTGTACATTCCCATCCATGTCGATCTTCTTCTTGAAGATCCATTTGCACCCGACCGTCTTACGACCTTGTACATTGTAAACCAAATTCCAAACTTGGTTGTCATACATGGACTGAATCTTGTTGTCCATCGCCTCTTTCCACTTTGCTGACTCCGGGCCTGCCATGGCTTCCTTGTAGCTGTTAGGTTCATCCAAATTCACTAGTGTACTATCACTAATGAACGTATCCCCTTCAGTAGTAATATGATAACCATAAAACTGGGTTTGAACCCTAACTCTTTCGGAACGTCTATGAGGTTAGGACTCGTCAATTGGTTCAACCTGAGTTTCCTCCTCGGGTTGAGCACCAGTGTTAGAGGTTCCTTCATTGCTCGACTCTTGAATCTGTTCAATATCGATTTGCCTCCCACTGTCCCCTTGGCTTATGAGTTCTCGCTCACGAAAAACCCTTCTCCTCGCGACGAAGACAACGTTGTCACTCGATCTATAAAAGAGATATCCAAAGGACTTCTGCGGGTAGCCGATGAAAATACACCGCTCACTATGAGGTTCGAGCTTGTCGTGAGTCTCTCGTCTTACGAAAGCCTCGCAACCCCAAACCTTGATATGTGACAACGGCGGAGCTTTCCCTGTCCACATCTCCTGAGTTGTTTTGGCAACCTTCTTCGTAGGGACTAAGTTAAGGATATATGCGACAGTCTCTAAGGCATACCTCCAAAATGAGATAGGTAGCGAAGCACGACTCATCATGAAACGAACCATGTCTATCAAGGTTCGATTATGCCTCTTAGCCACACCATTCAACTACGGTGTCCTAGGTGGCATCAATTGCGAAACGATTCTGCATTCCTTGAGGTAGTCGTGGAATTCAAGACTTAGGTACTCTCCACCTCGATCAGATCGAAGCATCTTGATTTTCCTGCCCAACTGATTCTCCATTTCTTGTTTAAACTCTTTGAACTTTTCAAATGTTTTTGACTTGTTCCTGATTAAGTAGATATACCCATATCTGCTATAATCATCGGTAAAAGTCACATAGAAGTGGCTCGCATCCCTTGTAGTGGATCTAAAGGGCCCACACACATCGGTATGTATGAGATCCAATAAACCCTCACCCCTTTCACAAGTGCCAGTGATGGGTGACTTGGTCATCTTTCCAAGTAAACAAGACTCGCACACATCATCGTCCCTAAGGTCGAATGACTCCAACACTCCATCCTTTTGGAGTTGGGCTATGCGTTTCTTGTTTACATGTCCAAGACGACAATGCCACAAGCATGCTTTATCCAAACTATTAGAAGAATCGATACACAACACATCATTTCCTAAGTTATCTACAACCATCACAGTTTCATATATTCCAGTACAAGGCAATGCTTTAAAATAAAAGACACCATTAAGATAAGCATTAAAAGAACCCTTTTCATTAGCAAATGAATATCTAAAACCTTGTCTATATAAACCATGAAATGAAATGATTTTTCTTTCCATATCTGACGAATAGCAATAATTATTTAAATCTAATCCTAATCCACTACTGAGCATTAAAGAGTAAACTCCGATCTTGGTGACAGGCGACGATCTTCTGTTCCCCATGTTCAAATGTATCTTCCCATCCTCCACATCCCTATCTCTTCTTAGGCCTTGCAAATCAGAACAAATGTGAAAACCACATCCTGTATCAAGTACCCAAGAAATGGAATGTGATGAATCATTAGATTTGATAGTGTAAATAACTGCGTAGGACGGCTTGATCTTCCCATCCTTTATTACTTGCGTGTATTCTAGGCAACTTCTTGTCCAATGCCCTATTTTGTGGCAGTGGCGACACTCTGCCTCCTTGGGGTTTGAGTTGGGTTTAGCAGACCCAAATTTGGTTCCACTAGAAGAGGTACCATCTTGGTACTTTCCCTTGTGGTGGCTCTTTGAGGAAGCCTTCCTCTTCTTACCCTTCCCTTGCCTAGTAGCTAAAACAAGGGTAGCATTAGGAGTTAGAGTTGATGCAACAAACTTATCTTTGAGATTGCACTAAGCAGTCCTTAGCAAGCCTTGAAGCTTGCTCAAAGTGACCTCATCCTTATTCATGTGGTAGGTCATGGGAAACTGGTTGTAGCTGGTAGGCAAGGAGTGAAGGATGATGTCAACTTCCAGCTCTTCATTAAAGTTAACATTCAACTTTAGCAGGCGATCAACATATCTCTGCATCTTTTGCAGATGGGTGGTAAGGGACTCTCCATTACCCATTCTAGTAGTGATCATCGAAGTGATGATCTCGTACCTTTCTTGCCTCGTGCTCTGGTGGTACCGGTCCAGCAAGTCTTGATGCATCTCATAACGATACATGTCCTCATAGGACTTTTGGAGTTCAAAAGTCATTGTCACCAGCATGATGCAATGGACTTTCGTGGCATCAGGCTCGTGGGCCTCAAAGGTAGCGATCTCTTTGGGAGTGGTAGTGTTCATGTCGATCTCCTTTAGCTCCTTGTCAACAACATACTCTTTGTCTTTGTAGCAGGTGACCATTCTTATGTTACGGATCCAATCATTGAAATTGTTTCCATCAAATATCACCCTCCCACACTAGTTCATGAGTGAGAATGAGCCGGAGGCGTTGTTGTTGTTCATGTTCGACATCTGAAAAAAGAAAAAGAACAAAGTTTGATTAGAAATGAATCCCCAATTAAACACCCAAATGAGAAATTAGAGCTAGGATCCAACAACATTATTCACAAATTAGAAGAGGGATGTCGTAATCTAACAAGTAAATAATTTGAAGGTAAGTCAATGACGATTCATTAATTCTCCACCATGAAAAACAAAAAAGAGATTAAGCTTTGAATTATTGAAAACTCCTAGATCTTTTGAGATTCATTGAACCTTTCAATGGCATGTTTAAATCTCGATATGCACCTCAAGTTCGTGACTGGGATGCTGAGGGTCACAAAGCGGGTGTGAATAACCATGCAAATGTACATGGTGCCCTCATTGTTACAGTCACCTATTCGATGTGCCGGTTAAACACACACGCTCCATCGAACTATGACAAAAAATGATTCACCCTTTGCCACATTTGCTTAGAACCCAATTAGTGTGCCGGTTAACCACACACGCTCCACTAACGTCTTAGCAAGGGTACAAAGCGTAATTTCATGGAATTGCATCAATTTCACTTTTGTCTAAAGTAATTATGATTTGGAATTTTGGAAAAACATTTAGTTACTTTTATAATTCATTATACTTATTAATGAGGAAAGGGTTTTCCTATCCTACCCATTCGGCTAACGACCCTCCACCAGTCAAGGAAGCGGTGGGTGAGAGTGGACGCCCATTAAACGACCATTTTAAAGGCCATAACCTTATACCCTCCTTATATATCAGCTTCGTGAATGAGGCCTACTAACGGTAAGACTAGCATCTAAGTTATACATATATATATATATATATATATATATATATATATATATATATATATATATATATATAAATCTTATAATATCATAAAGTATAATGTTGAATTTTAAACTTGTAAAATCCTAGGGTTTGAAATTTCAATAGTTCAAATCAAACTTTTAATCAATAGTTTAAATTTCAAAACTTGAGGGCAACTTTTGAACTTTTCAAAACACAAATGATATAATAGCAAATAATTTAAATTAAACAATTAATTTAATGATTATCTAAATTTGATATAATCTATTTGATTTACAAGATAATTCAACAATTAATTTAAATAATTAAATATTATCATATAAGGAATTTACTATTCAAAAAATTGGCAATTATCTTTTAATTTGGTTAGGATAATTTTAAAACAGTAATAAAATTTTGATTTTATTAGTAAAAAACGATTTAGGTAATTATCCTTAAGCAAAACAGTAAGATATCCCAAAAATCCCTTTGTCTAACGCTCCCACTCGCCGAGTCCCCTTATGGACTCGTCGAGCCCACATTGGGACTTGCCGAGTTTGTCAGGTAGAGAACACCCTATGTGCTCATGCAAAAGAAACCAAACAAAGCTCTGATACCACTGATGGGTTTGAGCCAAAAGAACATCATATGTGCTCATGCAAACCCTAATGCTTGGATCTAGGTTTCTCTATTGTACATGCAATTCATCCAATACTTGCAAACCCTAGATCTAGTGTATATAACTCGAAATTAGCATAACAAAACAGATCTAGATGATTACCTTGATTGTTGATTGTAGATCATGAAGCCTTGAGAACTTTAGCACCTCAAATGTTGTTCCTCTAATGAATCAGAAAACACCAAAAGGAAATGCATGAAACAAGAGAGAGAGAGAGGGGAGAGGAGAATTTCGGCTCTAAGACTTCTAGGGTTAGGTGTAGCCAATTCTCATGCCCAAGGGGTTCTTATATGTGTGTAGGAATTAGGGTTTCTATCATTATCCTTATCTAGTTAGTTAGCCACCAAGCAGCCCATAAGATAATTCTAGAATCCCCATTATGGACGAATTCTTAAGGCCTTGTCCCTAGAATTCGTCCACCCTATCATTTAGGGTTTCCTTGACCAACCTTGTAACTATCACATAATTACAATTCAGTCCCCTAGTTCAATTAACTTCTTTTGATCACAAAATTAATTCTTAATTAATTCTTGACCAATGTTAATTAAATAAATATGATTTTTCCTTTTAATATATTATTCTTATGATATATTAATGAATCATAATAACCTCTTTCTATAGTATTCACCCATTCAAGTTGCTTTGGTGAAGGCAACCCAAAAGGACCATGCACAACCGAGTCAAGTATATACCAAACATATTTATGGACTTAGACACAAATCCAACAGTTCCTTCATCATTCGATTCTTGAAGCTCTTCAAGATCGATTTGCATCCCACTATCTCCTTGGCTTATGAGTTCTAGCTCTTGGAAAACCCCTCTCTTCGCAATGAAGACAACATTGTCACTCGGCCTATAGACGAGATAACCAAAGGACTTTTGCAGGTAGCCAATGAAAATGCACTGCTCACTACGAGGTTCAATCTTCTATTGAGTCTCTCGTCTTACGAAAGCCTCGAAACCCCAAACCTTGATATGTGCCAACGATGGAGCTTTCCTTGTCCACAACTCGTGAGGTGTTTTGGCAACCTTCTTTGTATGGACTACGTTAAGGATATGGGCGGCAGTCTCTAAGGCATACCCATAGAATGAGATAGGTAGCGAAGCACGACCTATCATGGAACAAACCATATCGAGCAATGTTCGATTACGCCTCTCAGCCACACACCATTCAACTGCAGTGTCCCAGGTGGCTTCAATTGCGAAACTATTCTGCATTCCTTGAGGTAGTCGTGGAATTCAAGACTAAGGTACTCTCCACCTCGATCGGATCGAAGCTTCTTGATTTTCCTAACCAACTGATTCTCCACTTCTTGCTTCAACTCTTTGAACTTTTCAAAGGTTTCTGACCTGTGCTTGATTAAGTAGATATACCCATATCTGCTATAATCATCGGTGAAAGTCACATAGAAGCGTATCACATCCCTTGGGGTGGATCTAAAGGGCCCACACACATCGGTGTGTTTGAGATCCAATAAACCCTCGCCCCTTTCACAAGTTCCATTGAAGGGTGACTTGGTCATCTTTCCAAGTAAACAAGACTTGCTCACGTCATCGTCCCTAAGGTCGAATGACTCGAACACTCCATCCTTTTGGAGTTGGGCTATGCGTTTCTTGTTGACATGTCCAAGACGACAATGCCACAAGCATGCTTTGTCCAAACTATTGGAAGAATCGATACACAACACATAATTTCGTAAATTTTCTACAACCATCACAGTTTCATATATTCCATTACAAGGCAATGCCTCAAAATAGAAAACACCATTAAGAAAAGCATTAATAGAACCTTTTTCATTATCAAACGAAAATCTAAATCCTTGTTTATATAAACCATGAAAAGAAATGATGTTTCTTTCCATTTCTGGCGAATAACAACCATGATTTAACTCTAGTCCTAACCCACTACTAAGCACTAAACAGTAAACTTCAATCTTGGTGACAGATGACGATCTTTTGTTCCCCGTGATCAAGTTTATCTTCCCATGCTCCACATCCCTATTTCTTCTTAGGCCTTGCAAATCAGAACAAATGTGAAAACCACATCTTTTATCAAGTACCCAAGAAATAACATGCAATGAGTTGTTAGATTGAATAGTGTAAATACCTGCGAAGGACAACTTGGTCTTCCCATCCTTGATATCTTGCAGATACTTCAGGCAACTTCGTTTCCAATGCCATTTCTCATGGTAGTAGTAGCACTTTGCATCCTTTGGGTTTGAGGTGAGTGTAGCAAGACCATCCTTGGTTCCACTAGAAAAGGAGCCATCATGGGACATTCCTTTATGGTGGCTCTTGGAAGGAGCCTTCCTCTTCTTACCCTTCCCCTGCCCAATAGCCAAGACGGGGGCATCATTGGGAGTTGATGCAACAGATGTATCCTTGAGGTTGCTCTCAGCAGTCCTCAACAACCCTTGAAGCTTGCTCAACATGACCTCCTCTTTGTTCATGTGGTAGGTCATGCGGAACTGGTTTTAGCAAGGAGGTAAGGAGTGAAGAATTATGTTAATTTCCAGCTCCTCATTGAAGTCCACATTTAACTTCTGTAGGCGGTCAACAAATCTCAAAATTTTCTGTAGATGAGCAGTGACAAACTCTTCGTCTCTCATCTTGTTCATGATCATCGAATTGATGATCTCGTACCTCTCTTGCCTCGTGCTTTGATGGTACCTATCCATCAAATCTTGATGCATCTCGTATGGGTAGAAGTCCTCGTAGTACTTTTGGAGTTATGTGGTCGCTCGTGGGTCTCATAAGCAGCAATCTCCTCGGGAGTAGCAGTCTCGAGGTTTATTTCCTTCAGCTCCTTGTCGAGGACATACTCCTTGTCCTCGTAGCGGGTAACCATTCGTATGTTGCGGATCCAGTCATTAAAAGTGTTTCCGTCGAAGATTACCCTCCCACACAAATTCATGACTGAAAAGGAAAAGAGACAAAGTTTGATTAAATAAGAATCCCCAATTAAACACCTAAATGAGAAATTAGGGCTAGGATCCAACAACATTATTTACAACTTAAAAGACGGATTTCGTAATTTAAATTGAAAATAATTTGAAGGTAAGTGAATGACGATTCACTAATTTCCACCATGAAAAATGAAAAAGATTAAGTTTTAAATGTATTGAAACTCGTAGATCTTTTAAGTTTCATTGAACTTTTCAATGACATGTTTAAATCTTGTTGGATCAAAAATATGGTTTATACTTTTACTTTTCTAGGCAATTATATTTTTCAGTCTAGGACCGTAAACAGCCTGGTGTTTACGGCTATATGGGTGTTCACGGTCGTGAACCTGTTTACGGCCATGGACGTGTTTTCGGTTATTTAATGATTTTTTGGTCAAGGCCTTGTATTTTGGGCTTGGCCTTAGGTCTATATATATATATAGTGTTATTGGAGTCATAAGGGTGTACGGCTAGAAAGGAGCTTAAGTGTGCGTACTCTAAGGTGTTCTAGAGACAGAAAGTAGAGAGAATAAGAGAGTGTGTGTGAATCTTGTAAGGAACTTCATTCTAATCATCAAATCATTCAAGATTCATCTTATTCTTGTTTTCCTTCTTCTCTATTTTGATCTTGCATCATCCAATTGATTGGGATTCCACACCATCAATTGGATCTGATTGATATGTCAAGCAAATTTCGGACTTACAGTTGGTATCAGAGCATGAATTGTATCAATCAATTTGGCCAAATATGGAGCGTTTTTTATCTTATTTTTGAAGGATTTTTGTGTTTTTAGATAGTTCTTGGCAAGATAGTGGGGGTTTGTTCTTTGCGTTTTTCATAAAAACGAGTTTCTAATCGAGTTTTGGAGCAAAAAGAGGTGAAAAACGTTGTTTTTTTCGCGACCCGAAAAAGCTTTCACAGCCACGGAAGCAGTGTTCACGGCCGGGAAGAAGGGTTCACGGTGCTCGGAGCTTTCACGGTCTGAGGTTCGTATACGACCGAGAAGCGTTCATGGCTCGTTTGCGGTTAGCCTTCTCATTCTCGCCGGGAAGAAGGGTTCACGGTCCTCGGAGTCTTCACGGTCCGAGGTTCGTATACGACCGAGAAGCGTTCATGGCTTGTTTGCGGTTTGCCTTCTCATTCTCGGCCCAACAAGATTTTCGATCCATCTGCGATCAGCAGCATTGGTGCGAAGTAGCAAGCTTATAAAAATCTTCTGGGGGTTGCAAGGATCGAACCCGGATCTCCCATGAACCCGGATCTCCCATGAAGTACATTCCTTCCTGATTTAATTCAAAAAGGCTCATTATCTCGGTTTCAATTTCGAAATCTGTCAATTTCAGCCCAAAATTAATTTTTTTTAATTTTTAAAATTCCATTTTCAATTTAAAACATTGACTTTTAATTTTTTACTATCATTTTTGACATTTGACTTAAAATTTTGACTTTGACTTTAATGTTTGACCTTTGACTTTAAATTTTGACTTTCTCTTTTAACCTTCAAAATTTCAAATTTAGTATTTGGTTTGACTTTTTAAATTTGACTTTTAAGTTGAGTTTTGAGTTTTTAGTCAAAGGGCAATTTTGATAAACAATGAGTTCTTCAAACATCCCAGTAAATGAAGTTTCATGTACTCCATCTTGTGAAGCTAAGATTAAATTATTTTCACGAACAAATTGATTTGCTTAAAAGGGAAAATGAGGACCTTAAATATGAAGGCTATACTCTTAGGAAAGGTCAGAAACCCCTAAAAGAACAATGAGAGGCCAAAACAAAGGACTTCTGAAAACTTCAAGAAGATTACAACAACAAGTGTGAGAATTACGAAACAACTTGTTGCTGTAACTGGAGAACTCGACACAATGAAAATCGTTTGGAAAATGCTGATTTCCATTTTAAGAAATATGATGTGTCAAGTGAGGTAGTTGCATCCATGATTGAAAAACAACTAAAGTTCAAAGATAATCAAAATAAGGGTCTAGGGTATCATAGTGTACCACCTCCATTTAATGACAACTATAACCCACCCCTTGAGACCAACGAGGAAGAGACACCTGCTTAGTTTGCCCCACTCCCTGAACCAGCTCCAGCTTCAGTTAAGACTGAACAATCAGGTCCAACTAAGGGTGTTGAGGTGAAGAATACTGATGCTTCTACTTCATGTGCAGGTAATGTAGCGGAAGATGAGAACAAGGAGGACATTATTGAACAAACCAATGTCTCCTTAGACTCTGAATCTGTTGCTTCTAACTCAGTTACTCATAACAAACCGGCTGATAAGAAATACAGGCCACCAAAACAAGCAAAATCGACGGCTTGCTGTGTGTGTGCATGTGGGAACAACCAGAAGCGAGGCAAAGGCATGCCACCAGGGGCAGGAAGAAACAACTTCCCAATGAAGAAAAATACATGTTTTCACTGTGGAACACCTGGACACATTTCCCGAAACTGTCCAAATCGCGCATACATTCCCTACTATGCACAAGGCTGGTAGAACGCGCCAAGAAGGAGATTCTCCAAAGGAAATCATTCAAGGTCACATTCGCACAATGGTGACTGGAACGTGTAGAAGGCCAAGAATCAAAATCCCAACAACAAGAAGGGAATTTCGGCCAAGAAGCCAAGCTCAAGAGTTGGTCCAGTGAAGCGAAGACCGGTTAGGTCAAAGCCATCTCGACGGCCGACTTCTAGTTTAAAAGCAAGTGATAAGGCATCCATCTGATCGAACAAGAAATGGGTCAAACCCGACTACAGATGGGTTCCGAAGGTTCACTCTCCCAAATCTTCTTATGATTCTAATATTTCTTAATCTTTTGTTTGTGATAAGCAGGATATGTCATGGGAGAGAGTGCCTTGCAAAGATGACAAAGGTCAACCCGATTTCAAAATGGACTGGGCCAAAGACCAACTGATCCCACTCAGTGTCAGAGTAGCTATGGAGGCATATCATCAGACTTCAGTTTGTTGATAGTAGCTGTTCCAGGCACTTGATAGGAGGCATCTCTCAACTATACAACACTCAGAACTTTAAGTGAAAGTATGTTTCCTTTGTGGGAAAGGAAGAAGGAAGAGGATCACAAATGGGGTTTGTGCTTAATGATGTGAAGAACTTTTGGATCTGTTCCGAGATTGAAACATAGCTAAGGCTAAATTCGTTGTTACATGCGTCTTCAATTCCTGACTTTCGGTTTGAATTCTTTCGATGCTCCTGAGTTTTTTTTCATAAAATGATACGTTTCAAAGACAAAATTTCTTTTAATTTTGCACATTTATTTTATTTCTTCCTTATGCTCAACTTATGGGGGAGAAATAAAAAAAATCAAAATAAAAAATTAAAAAATATATCTTTCTTTGGTAGGTAATCATGTGGGGAATGATATGAGATTTAGTGATAAAGGGCAAGTTAATTTGCCTGACAACTTTGATCCTAAAAGTTTTTGTATTTTACTTTTGTTTTTGATTAAATTTGTTCATATATTCTTATATGCACAAATTTAAGGGGAGAATTAAAAAAAAAACAAAAAAATTAGAAAATTTCAAAAATACAAAAATATGTTTCTTTCTATAGTTAGGTCAAAAATATGGTTTATACTTTGCTTTTCTAGGCAATTGGGTTTTCGTTCATGTAATATGTTTTTGTAGTTGTGTGTTCACGACCCAAGTGGGTGTTTACAGCCGTGAACTGGTTCACGGTAGTGAACCTGTTCGCGGCCCATGTTCCATTTAAATAGATGCCAGGTGGGTGAGGAGTGAACGGCTAGAAATGAGCTTAAGTGTGTGTACTCTAAGTTGTTCTAGAGAGAGAAAGTAAAGAGAAGGTGCAAGTGTGTGTGTGTGTGTGAATCTTGTGTTGTATCATAACTTTTATCATCAATGCATTGAAGATTCATCTTATTCTTCTTCTCCTTCTTCTTCTTTTGATCTTGCATCATCTAATTGTAGAGTCCTAAATCCATGGATCCAAACCAGTGATCAAACAAGTAATCAATCAAACAAACAAGAATGGAGTAGAGAAAAGGATTAGTCAAGCAATGCACACATTTATATCATAAAAATGTCAGGTACACCTTGAGCACACACACACAGAACCGTGAACAACTCTCTACAACGTTCCTGACAACATTCTGATACACTCCTACTTATAGGGACAGACCAACCGTAAACAAGGTTAATAGCCGTGAACACCTACACAACTGCAAACACTAAAACAACAAGACCAAAACCCTACCAAGACTTATACATAAAGAAACCTAGCCCAAACCACTAAGTTATGACCTAACAAGTCTCGATATGCCCTTCAAGTTTGTGACTGGGATACCGAGGATCACAAACAAGGTGTGAATAACCATGTGAATGTATTTGGTGCCCTCGATGTTACAATCACCTAATAAATGTGCCGGTTAGCCACACACTCTCCATTGATCTATGACAAACAATGAGTCACCATTTGCCACCTTTGCTTAGAGCCAAAATAGTGTGTCGGTTAACCACACATGCTCCACTAACGTCTTAGCAATGGTATAAAGTATAATTCCATGAAATAGCATCAAATTCACATTTTTCTTAAAGTAACTAAGATTGGGAATTTTATAAAAAAAAACATTTAGTTACTTTATTAATCATTATACTTTTAATGAGGAATTAGGTTGCCCTATCCTATCCGTTCGGCTAACGACCCTCCACCAATCAAGGAAGCGGTGGGTGAGAGTGGACACCCAATAAACGACAATTTTATAGGTCATAACCGTATACCCCCCTTATAGATCGGTTTTGTGAATGAGACCTACTAACGGTAAGACTAGCATTTATCTTATACATATATAATAATTATTCTTATAATATTATAATAGTATAGGGTTGAATTTTAAAATTGTAAAATCCTAAGGTTTGGAATTTAATTATATCAAAAATTAACTTTTAATCAAAAATTTAAATTCCAAAATTTGAGGGCAAGTTTTGAAACATTTCAAAACTATGTAGATCAAAATTCAAATAAACAATTAAAAAATTAATTTGGTGATTATCTAATTTTGACCTAGTCCAATTTCATGCAAGATAATTGATCAAATAATTCAAATAATTAATATTTATCAAATAAGGTAATAATTTGTGACATCCCCATTTTTACGGCCAGAAAAGACCGATCTTTGTTTATGCTTTATAAAAATCAGAGTACTTCTTTAATAAAAGTGTCGCGGAATTTGTCCCCAGAAAAACATGATAAATACGTTATTAAAACATTTTCGAAGAAACGTATTTTATTCATTTTAAAACGTTTGGGATGTCATCGTCAATACAGGAACATAAGCATAAACAGAACTTACATTCATTTACACTAATGATTTACATCTCCTTTATTCTCTCAGTGAATTATGTCTTCGTATTGATACCTGTGATACAAAGAAATCTGAGTGGGTCAGGCTTGGGAGCCTGGTGAGCATATAGGGTTTTCAACCCACAATAATACATTTATTATATTCAATTATCAACAATCAACCCAAATACCCATCCCCATTATCTTCTTTAAGGTTTTACCCTAAGAATCGATTATACTTTCTTCATTTATTCCTAAGGGTTTACCTGAGGAACTGGCACACAGTCCATTTGCTACCACGGTTTATACAATAGGTACTACGTCGCATAGTCACCAGGGTTCATACAATTGGCACTACGTCTCATAGTCACCAGGGCTTACACAATAGGCACTACGTCTCATAGTCACCTGGGTTCATACAATTGGCACTACGTCTCATAGTCACCACGGTTTGCACAATAGGCACATCGTCACCAAAGTTTATCAAATAGGCACAAAGTCGCATCGTCACCAACTATTCCATCTACCCATGTTCTACCCAACATTTTTGTAGATATAAATACAAACACAATTTGAATCATTTAACACCCGTATAAAAACATCAATTCCAAATCCATCTCAAATAGATAATTAATATATAACACCTAGCACGTATTTCATAGCTAATACTTTATATTTATGTATTAGAAGAAAATACTATGCACTCACGCATATAAACAATAATATATATGTATACACATAACACGTATTTTATAAAATACTTCATATTTATGTGTAAGATGAAAGTGACTATACACTCACTTGCTCAGAAGATGATCCGACAGCACTACGGCTTGCAGATGTAGCGCCTCTCCGCAGATCTGGAAGATCTTCACAAAAACCGGGCTCCTCGCGGGTAGGGCTTCGGCTCGGGAATAACGCTCTTCGGGATTCTCGGGGCTTCGGATCTCGCTTCGGGGCTCGGGAATGATACTGGGGCTTTGGGATATGATTGGCATGCAAATCGAGGCAAAACTTAGAGAGAGGGAAGAGTTTGAACAAGAGAAAATGGCTTATTTCGAGTTCTATTTATAGGCTGAGGGTCTGGGATTACGCGGGGCGTACTCTCAAATTACGCAGGGCGTACTCAGTACGCGGGGCGTACTCGGTTACGCGGGGCGTACTTTGACGTCACTGCATGCGTCGATCTGTGGCACTCGAGTATTGGTCAGACAAGTTGCATCCGATTGAGTATGCGGGTCGTACTCAATTACGCGGGGCGTAATTGACTCGTCGAACTTCTAAATTGCGTAACTTTCGCATACGAGCTCCGTTTTCGACGTTCTTTATATCCACGCGAAGGTCAGACCATACTCTACAACTTTCATTTAGACTCCGTCGGCTAATTTTGACTTTTATTTTTATTATTTATTTTTAGAAGGCCGGGACAGAAAAACTTCGTTATAAATTCATAACTTCTTCGTCTGACGTCCGTTCTCGCCTAACTTTTCATCGTTTCGCTACTAACAACGAGATCTTCAATTCTCATTTAGATTGTTTCGGCTAAAAACCGCTCGATCTCAAATCGAGTATTTGGGCTGCATACTGCTAAGTCAAAACTTAGAAAAATCATAACTTCCTCATACGAAGTCAGATTTGGGCGTTCCTTTTATGCACGCTCTCGGTTTAACGAAATCTACGACTTTCGTTTAGATCGTTAAGGCTAAATATCGCTCTATCTTAAATTCATATTTTACGTCACTCGACGTCGTGCCGGTTCTGTCGCGAAACTTCGACAGGTCATAACTTCTTCGTTATAACTCAGATTTTGGCGTTCTTTATATGCACGGAAACCTTGTGACATATACTACAACTTGGTTAAGATTAATCCTTCTAAATAATCTTCCATCAAAAAGTCATTTTGATGCTTATCGTCTCTAAATCGACTAACCCTGATCTACGGGCGTTACATAATTAACTAATTAAATTGCCAAAATCTTTTATTTTCACAAAGATAATCATATATAATCAATAAAATTCAGATTTTATCAATTAGAAACACTTATGGTAATTATCCCAAGTCAAAATAAGAAAAATCCCGAAATTCCCTATGTTTGACTGCCCAACTCGCCGAGTCCCTTAGTGGACTCGTCGAGTTCATCCGACTCGGCGAGTCCTCCTTGGGACTAGACGAGCCTGTCAGGAAGAAGGCCAAAAAATCAAATTCAAGCAAAGAATAACTAAACCATGCATCAAATACAATAGAAACCAATCAAGGCTCTGATACCACTGATGGGTTTTGAGCAAAAGAACATCCTATGTGCACATGCAAAACCCTAAAGCTTTGGATCTAGGTTTCTCTATTGTACATGCAAATTATCCAAAGCTTGAATAACCCTAATCTAGCATGCTTTGAAAATCAACATCTATAATTAAATAGGTTTAGATGATACCTTTCAATAGTTGCAAGAATATTCAATATTCAAAAGCTTAGTATCACAAGTGTAATACCTCTAATGGCTTACAAACACCAAGGTAAGAAGATGATTGAGATGAGAGGAGGAGGATGCACAATTTCAGCTATAATAACTCTAGGGTTTCTTCTGGTAGCCGAAAATTGTAGCCTTGGGGTCCCTTAAATAGCTGAGCAGCTAGAGTTTCAGTGAAAACCCTAATTGGATGACTTAGACCCTAAGCAGCTCCAAGAACCTTCTGGAATAAGGCCCCTTGAACGAAATTAGTATGGGCTTCCACTCTAAATTTCGTCCCCCTTATTTCCATAAGGATTCACAACCCAAATTCAATTATCTTATAACTGACAGTTCCAGTCCCCTTTATTTAATTAATCTCTTTTAGCCACAAAATTAATTCTTAATTAATTCTTGACCAATATTAATTAAACTATATAACTTATCTTCCAATATATTATTCATGTAATAAATAAATAAACCAAAACAACCTCTCTCTCTCTCTCCATAAATCATCCTATCTAGTTGCTTTGGTGAAGGCAACCCAAAAGGACCAAGCACAACCGGGTCAAGTACATACCAAATATAGTTATGGACTTAGACACTAATCCAAAGTAGATAAGTACTTGAAGGTATGTCTCACAAATCTATATTGGCGGTTACGTTTAGAATAATGAAAAGCCATTTTGTAATGATAAATCGTATGTATTATCCTTTTCATAATGAAAAGCCTATTATAGTTTATATGTTTGTTCTTGTATTGTTATGTTACATATTAAAATAGTATGTAAGTTTCCTAAAATATATCTATTGTAGTTTGTATGTATGTTCTGTATGTAATGAAAACCTTCGTAATATGACATTTTGTATAAACAGTAGTGAAATATTTGAGAAAGATGACCTTTTGCTCAACATGTTACAAAAGGATTAAAGTTTTATTTAAATAACTTATATATATATATATATATATATATATATATATATATATATATATATATATATATATATATATATATATATATATATATATATATAATTTAGATTGAAAAGGCAATCGGATAAGTGATTCTTCCTTAAGCCCATAACCAAACAAGGAACATGAGTTAAGGTGGAAACACCAGTCCTAAGCCTGTTAAATCTTAATTATATATATATATATATATATATATATATATATATATATATATAGTGAAAAACAAAATTTGAAATAATTGAAGGAGTTTGAAATAGTTTAAAATAGTTTGAATTAGTTGAAAGACCTTGAAATAATTTGAAACTGTTTGAAATCACTTGAATGTTAACACAAGATTCCTTGTGTTTTACTTGTATTCCTCCCTGTAACGCCTGTGTTTCCGGGCTTTTCATTTTAGCAATGTAATGGTCTAGGTTAACCTTTGTAACCCGTTTTGAAATAATAAGATTGTATTATTTGAGTATTATGTGTTTTGTGTTTAATTGCTTAATTATGTGGTTTGATTAATTAAGAATAAAAATAAGCATCAAAATTTAAGTGTAAAATAAACTTAATAACTTTGATTTATGTTGTAGTAGTTGAAACGAGGTTTCCGAATATATATAGAACGCCCAAATCTGACTTCGTATGAGGAAGTTATGATTTATCGAAGTTCCGGCTTAGCGGTATGCAACCTGTTTTACTCGATTTGAGATCGAGGGGTTTTTAGCCGAAGCAATATAAATGAGAATCGAAGATCTCATTGTTGGTATCGAAGCGATAAAAAGTTAGGCGAGAACGGACGTCAAACGAAGAAGTTATGAATTTATAACGAAGTTTTTCTGTCGCGGCCTATTAAAATTGAATAATAAAAATAAAGTCAAAATTAGCCGACGGAGTCTAAACGAAAGTCGTAGAGCATGGTCTCACCTTTCCGTGGATATAAAGAACGTCGAAAACGGAGTTCGTATGAAGAAGTTATGAATTTCCGAAGTTTATTAATCATTTTGTATTTATATTTAAATCAAAATTCGGAAGCATTATCCGAAGCGAGTCATCGATCTGATCCAAGGTACGCGCCGCGTACTCGAGTACGCCCCGCGTACTCTGAGGGTGTCGACATTGCAGCAAGTGGCTTCGGATGACGCATGTGCTTACGAACTTGAAGCAGTACGCGCTGCGTACTGCTGTACGCCCCGCGTAATTGAGGCTTCCAGCCTCCTATAAATAGGATGCGAGGGTTCCGGGTTCATTTACTATTTTCCTCTCATTTTCGTGTCGAAGCTCTGCGCAAAAACCCCCGAAGCTATCCCGAAGCCCCGGTATCATACTCTAGCCCCGAGGCAAGTCCCGAGATCCCGAAGATCCCGAGAAGTGCGGTTTCCGAGTCGAAGCTCTGCCCGCGAGAAGTTTGATTTTCGAGGAGATCTTCCAGATCTGCTGTGGATTACTACTTCTGCAAGTCGTAATGCTGTCCGATCATCTTCTGATCAAGTGAGTGTATACTAACTTTCATAAACACGATAATAATACAAGTTTGGTTCGAGTGTATTAAGAATATTGTTGTTTATAAGTGTGAGTGTGTAGTTACCTTCTTCTAACACATAAATATTAAGTATTTTCTATAAAATACGTGCTATGTGTATAATATATTGTTGTTTATATGTGTGAATGTGTATTCACTCTCTTCTATCTCATAGATATGATTTATTCTCTATGAGATATGTGCTATGTGTGTGTGTGCCTCATCTGTTATGTGATATATGTGTTGATCAAAGCATGCTATACAGGTTTTTAAACTATGTATACAAATGTATATTTTTATCTACTAATATGTTGGGTAGAACATGGGTAGATAGTTGGTGTGTAATAAACAGATGTGAGGCCTCATTGTTGTTTGATTGAGTCATCTAGCGGAGTTTAGATGACGACCACTGGCTATTCTAGACAGTCTTGTGGAAACATTAGCAGGTTCGCCACCTGTAGGTGTTAATGAACTTGGGTGTTCATTCGTTCTACTCCATCCCCCTCATGGTTGCCTTATTTGACTTATATTGCTGAGGTACCCCCGAAGCATGTGTTGTCGCCCCGATGAAATATTCTTAGACTAGGTCCCTTATGATTAGTTGTATTAGGGACATTAAAGTGAGAATAACGGGAATGGGTAATTGGGTTATTGTTGGTGGGTGAAAATTAAATATGATATTTATTGTGGGTTGAAAACCCTATATGCTCACCAGGCTCCCAAGCCTGACCCTCTCAGTTTTAAATTGTATTACAGGAAGTGGCGGAAGGGCATGAGATGGATGAACCATCAAGTTGTTTTGTTTACAAGTCTGCATATGTTTATATTTGTTAAATGACTTGTAATGTATTCGTTTATGCTTATTGGTCTGTATCGGAACATGACACCCCGAGTTTTGATTATAATGAAAATACATTTCTTTTATGAAATGCTTTGGTAAACATTGTTTTATCATGTTTTGTTTTTGGGAACAATTCCGCAACTCTTTCAAATCAAAAGGATTTACTCTGAAAATATTTTAAAAGCATAAATGAAAATCGGTCTTTTCTGGCCGAGATTTTGGGGATGTCACAGTTGGTATCAGAGCATTAGTTTAAGCGAACTAGGAATTTGTAGGATTTCTAGACTTAAACTTAGAATGCTAAGTGGAATTTTGAGATGTGTGTCTGTTGTGATTTAGACACGAGCACTAGTTTATTTTACGAAATTTGCCTAAAATGCTTTATGTGCTAAATGTTATATGTTGCCATATATGATATTATTTGTTCGGATCTATGGTCTGTTGCCGACCGGATCTAGAAACCTTATGTGTGTAGGATTCTAAGCATACGTCTACGATATTAGAACTAGCATGTAAAAGTTTCGGTGTGATAAGGAAGATTTGAATATCTATCATGATTGAGGATCTAATTTCACCTTATTTGGTGTGTAGATCAAAATGGTGAGAACAAGAAGTGGAGTTGGAAATGCTGACGAAAACAGGAATCAACCACCAGTGATTGAACAAGTACCTGTCGTAGCAGCAGCACCTGAGCCAATAACCATGGCTGGTGTGCAAATGATGATTCAGACGATGTTGGATCGTCAGATGGATGAAACTAGACGGTTGCTTCAACAGAATCGTGAAGAACTGTCAATCTGTGTGGAGGAGCCTGAATTAAATGAAGGCCACTCGGAAGGTGGAAACTTCAGTGGGTCTGTTGGTCCAGCCAACCCACCGATAGTTAGGCAAGATAACCGTGAAGGAAGGAATGATGGAATGGGATGCAAGTACAAGGATTTCCTAACTTGCAAACCATCGACCTTCAATGGAAAGGAGGATCCGATTGGAGTTATGGATTGGATCTCCGAAATGGAGTTAGCCTTCATGACGTGTGGCTGCAGAGGCAAGTTGCAGACTATCTATGCCGTGCGTCAATTCCGAGGTGGAGTCGTTCCTTGGTGGAACACTCTAGGGAAGACTTTGAGCCCTAATGAGCCACTGCAATTGTCATGGGCAGAGTTCTTGGTGCAGTTCAAGCGCAAGTTCTACTCGGCTCAAAATCTGTTGGAGTTGGAGAATAAGTTCCTATCATTGACGAAGGGTAGCATGTCAGTTGATGAATACACCAATAACTTCACCGATAAGATGGAGTTTGCCTTGCGTATCGTTCCAGACGAGCTGACGAAGGTGGACCGGTATGCAAAGGGACTTCCATGGGAGTACGAGGTGCCAGTACGTCAGGCACTTACTCTAGAGGCAACTATCTGGGCTGCCAAGTCTGTTGAGAACATGATAAAGGGAAGAACCACCGTCAAGGTTGAGGTTGGTGAGAAAAGAAAGTTTGAGGGAACATCTGGTTCTAGTAAGAAGAGCAAATTTTCGAAATCTGATTCGAAAAAGTTTGGAGGAAAAGGAGGCGAAGCGAAGTGGTGTGATAAGTGTAAGAAAAAGCACTCTGGGAAATGTAGCGAGGATGTGACCTGCTACAAGTGTGGAAAGGTTGGACATTTTGCCAATGAATGTCCGAACAACAAAAGGATGTGTTTTGGTTGCAATGAAGAGGGGCACATTTTGAAGGACTGTCCGAAGAAGAAGGAGGCAGCAAAGCCCAACATTCCGCCAAAGCCGAAGGCGAGAGCCTTCCAGATGACACTTGAGGCTGCGAAGGATGAAGCTGATGTCGCTTCAGGTACCTTTCTCGTAAACGAATTACCTGCTCATATATTGTTTGATTCTGGAGCCAACTACTCCTTTATTTCGCATGAGTTTGGTAGAAAACTAGCTTTGCCTGTTGATAGACTAGATAATGCTTTATTAGTCAAAGTAGCTAGTGGCAAGTTTGTACCTGTTAGCCATTGTATGAAAGACATCTTAATCGACCTTAATGGGAATAAGTTTCACGAGGCGTTATTGCCTATCGAACTTAATGGTTTCAACATCGTCTTGGGAATGGATTGGCTTAGCGCCAATGATGCCGAAATTTTATGCAAGAAAAAGATAGTTAAAGTAAACCCGCCTGGAAAAGATTCGTTTATGGTGTATGGGGACAAACGGCGAGTGAATTCTGGGATCATTTCTCTAATGAAAGCCAGAAAGTGTTTGACCAAGGGATGTACATCATATTTAGCATTTGTGATTGATGCTAAGAAAGAAAAGAAGGTGATGCAGAGCATTCCAGTGGTGTGTGATTTTCCGGAAGTATTCCCCGAGGATCTTCTTGGATTACCACCTGATAGACAAGTGGAGTTCAGAATAGACTTGTTACCAGGAACCACGCCAATAGCAAAAGCACCTTATCGATTAGCACCGACGGAGATGAAGGAGCTGATGATGCAACTTCAGGAGTTATTGGACAAAGGTTTCATTAGACCTAGTTCATCGCCCTTGGGAGCTCTGGTGTTATTTGTGAAGAAGAAAGATGGAAGTATGAGAATGTGCATCGATTACAGAGAGCTGAACAAGGCAACAATAAAGAATAGATATCCGTTGCCGAGGATTGATGACCTATTTGATCAATTGCAAGGTTCGAGCTATTTCTCGAAGATCGATCTTAGGTCAGGATATCATCAGCTGAAAGTAAGAGAGCAAGATATCGAGAAGACTGCATTCAGAACTAGATATGGACACTACGAGTTCTTGGTTATGTCGTTTGGACTAACCAATGCTCCTGCAGCATTCATGGATTTGATGAATAGGGTTTCTAATCCTTTCCTTGATAAATCCGTGATAGTGTTCATAGACGACATTCTGATTTACTCGAAAAGCCAAGAGGAGCATGGCAGACACTTGCGAGAAGTGTTAGAAGTTTTGAAGATGGAGAAGCTTTATGCAAAGTTCTCCAAATGTGATTTTTGGATTCGTGAAGTCCAATTCTTGGGTCACGTGGTCAACCAAGAAGGGATAATGGTTGATCCAGCGAAGATCGAAGCTGTGACGAAATGGGAACAACCGAAAATTCCCACTGAGATTCAAAGCTTTTTGGGATTAGCCGGATATTACCGCAGGTTTATCCAAGGCTTTTCTTCGATTGCTACTCCATTAACAGCTTTGACCCACAAAGGAGCTACTTATGCTTGGAGTGATAAGCATAGAGAAGCATTCGAGAAGTTAAAGAAGAAGCTATGCGAGGCACCGATACTTTCTCTACCCGATGGAGTTGAAGACTTCGCTGTTTATAGCGATGCGTCTGGTGTTGGATTGGGTTGTGTTTTGACCCAAAGAGAAAAGGTGATAGCATATGCGTCTTGACAGCTGAAAGAGCATGAAAAGAATTACCCGACTCATGATTTGGAGTTGGCAGCGGTAGTTTTCGCTCTGAAAATATGGAGGCATTACCTCTATGGCACGAAGTGAAAACTTTTCACTGATCATAAGAGTCTCCAATATCTCTTTAATCAGAAAGAATTGAATATGAGGCAACGTCGCTGGCTAGAATTACTTAAAGACTACGACTGCGAGATACTTTACCACCCCAGTAAAGCTAATGTTGTTGCTGATGCTCTCAGTCGGAAAGTCAATCTTGAAAGGAAGAGGCCAAGAGTGTTGAGAATTGAAGTTGTCTCAACTATTGTGGAAAGTATAAAGAAAGCTCAAGAGGAAGCTTCTGAGAAAAATGACCGAAAGGAGGAACGTTTGGGTAAAACGTTGGTGTTTGGTACTAACGGTCATGGACTGAAGGTATTCCAAGATCGTATTTGGGTACCTAAGTCAGGAGGAATTAGGGATCTTCTGATGGAAGAAGCTCATAAAATCATGTACTCAATTCATCCGGGTAGCACTAAAATGTATAGGGACCTGAAACCCTACTACTGGTGGCCGACGATGAAGCTTGATGTTGCAAAGTATGTGGCCGAGTGTGTGACTTGTGCGAGAGTCAAGACACAACATCAGAAACCTTACGGGAGTTTAGAACCATTGCCTGTGCCTATGGGTAAGTGGGAAGACATTGCTATAGATTTTGTCACTAAACTGCCCAGAACAAAGAACGGTCACGACATGATTTGGGTGGTCGTTGATTGATTCACTAAGAGTGCGCATTTCTTAGCAGCCAAGGAGAAATGGTCTATGGAAAAGCTTGTGAATTCTTATGTGAAGGAAATTGTGAGGCTTCACGGTGTTCCGTTAACGATTGTATCGGATCGTGATAGCCGTTTCACCTCAAGGTTTTGGAAAAGTCTACAAGAGGAAATGGGTACCAAGTTATGTTTAAGCACAGCTTACCATCCGCAGACTGATGGTCAGAGTGAAAGAACAATACAAACACTTGAAGATATGCTGAGAGCATGTACCTTGGAATTCCTAGGTAATTGGGATGAACATTTATCGTGAGTAGAATTTTCCTATAATAATAGTTTTCACTCGAGCATTAAGATGGCACCTTATCAAGCTTTATATGGACAGAAGTGTCGTACGCCGTCTTGTTGGCTTGAGGCTGGGGAAAAGCAGTTTATGGGACCGGAGATGGTTCATCAAACTGCTGAAAAGTTGAAAATAATTAGGGAAAGAATGTTAGCAGCTCAAGATCGTCAAAAGAGCTATGCTGACAAGAAGCGAAGACCGATGACTTTTGAGGTTGGAGATTCGGTTTTGCTTAAAGTCTCGCCGTGGAAGGGACTTATAAGATTTGGTAAAAGGGGAAAGTTGAGTCCAAGGTTTATTGGACCGTTTAAAGTCCTTCAGAGGATTGGGAACCAAGCTTACAAGCTCGAATTACCCGAAGAACTGAATGGAATTCACAACACTTTTCATGTGTGTGATTTGAGGAAGTTCACGGGAGAAGTTCCCGATATAATTCCAATTTCTAAATTGAGAATTGATGAGAACAAAAGGTTGATTGAAGAACCAGAGGAAATTGTTGACCGAAAGACTAAGAAGTTTCGACGCAAAATGGTTGGGTTAGTGCTTGTCCGATGGAAACACACGAATGGGCCGAATCTCACCTGGGAGACGGAGAGTGACATGTTGAGTCGCTATCCGCATTTGTTTGTTGATGTGTGATTCTGGGGATGGAATCATTCTAAGGTGGAGAGAATTGTAATGCCTGTGTTTCCGGGCTTTCCATTTTAGCAATGTAATGGTCTAGGTTAACCTTTGTAACCCGTTTTGAAATAATAAGATTGTATTATTTGAGTATTATGTGTTTTGTGCTTAATTGCTTAATTATGTGGTTTGATTAATTAAGAATAAAAATAAGCGTCAAAATTTAAGTGTAAAATAAACTTAATAACTTTGATTTATGTTGTAGTAGTTGAAACGAGGTTTCCGAATATATATAGAACGCCCAAATCTGACTTCGTATGAGGAAGTTATGATTTATCGAAGTTTCGGCTTAGCGGTATGCAACCTGTTTTACTCGATTTGAGATCGAGGGGTTTTTAGCCGAAGCAATCTAAATGAGAATCGAAGATCTCATTGTTGGTATCGAAGAGATAAAAAGTTAGGCGAGAACGGACGTCAAACGAAGAAGTTATGAATTTATAACGAAGTTTTTCTGTCGCGGCCTATTAAAATTGAATAATAAAAATAAAGTCAAAATTAGCCGACGGAGTCTAAACGAAAGTTGTAGAGCATGGTCTCACCTTTCCGTGGATATAAAGAACGTCGAAAACGGAGTTCGTATGAAGAAGTTATGAATTTCCGAAGTTTATTAATCATTTTGTATTTATATTTAAATCAAAATTCGGAAGCATTATCCGAAGCGAGTCATCGATCTGATCCGAGGTACGCACCGCGTACTCGAGTACGCCCTGCGTACTCCGAGGGTGTCGACATCGCAGCAAGTGGCTTCGGATGACGCATGCGCTTACGAACTTGAAGCAATACGTGCTGCGTACTGCTGTACGCCCCGCGTAATTGAGGCTTCCAGCCTCCTATAAATAGGATGCGAGGGTTCCGGGTTCATTTGCTATTTTCCTCTCATTTTCGTGTCGAAGCTCTGCGCAAAAACCCCCGAAGCTATCCCGAAGTCCCGGTATCATACTCTAGCCCCGAGGCAAGTCCCGAGATCCCGAAGATCCCGAGAAGTGCGGTTTCCGAGTCGAAGCTCTGCCCGCGAGAAGTTTGATTTTCGAGGAGATCTTCCAGATCTGCTGTGGATTACTACTTCTGCAAGTCGTAGTGCTGTCCGATCATCTTCTGATCAAGTGAGTGTATACTAACTTTCATAAACACGATAATAATACAAGTTTGGTTTGAGTGTATTAAGAATATTGTTGTTTATAAGTGTGAGTGTGTAGTTACCTTCTTCTAACACATAAATATTAAGTATTTTCTATAAAATACGTGCTATGTGTATAGTATATTGTTGTTTATATGTGTGAATTTGTATTCACTCTCTTCTATCTCATAGATATGATTTATTCTCTATGAGATATGTGCTATGTGTGTGTGTGCCTCATCTGTTATGTGATATATGTGTTGATCAAAGCATGCTATACAGGTTTTTAAACTATGTATACAAATGTATATTTTTATCTACTAATATGTTGGGTAGAACATGGGTAGATAGTTGGTGTGTAATAAACAGATGAGAGGCCTCGTTGTTGTTTGATTGAGTCATCTAGCGGAGTTTAGATGACGACCACTGGCTATTCTAGACAGTCTTGTGGAAACATTAGCATGTTCGCCACCTGTAGGTGTTAATGAACTTGGGTGTTCATTCGTTGTACTCCATCCCCCTCATGGTTGCCTTATTTGACTTATATTGCTGAGGTACCCCCGAAGCATGTGTTGTCGCCCCGATGAAATATTCTTAGACTAGGTCCCTTATGATTAGTTGTATTAGGGACATTAAAGTGAAAATAACAGGAATGGGTAATTGGGTTATTGTTGGTGGGTGAAAATTAAATATGATATTTATTGTGGGTTGAAAACCCTATATGCTCACCAGGCTCCCAAGCCTGACCCTCTCAGTTTTAAATTGTATTACAGGAAGTGGCGGAAGGGCATGAGATGGATGAACCATCAAGTTGTTTTGTTTACAAGTCTGCATATGTTTATATTTGTTAAATGACTTGTAATGTATTCGTTTATGCTTATTGGTCTGTATCGGAACATGACACCCCGAGTTTTGATTATAATGAAAATACATTTCTTTTATGAAATGCTTTGGTAAACATTGTTTTATCATGTTTTGTTTTTGGGAACAAATTCCGCAACTCTTTCAAATCAAAAGGATTTACTCTGAAAATATTTTAAAAGCATAAATGAAAATCGGTCTTTTCTGGCCGAGATTTTGGGGATGTCACACTCCCCCCCCCCCCTAAAAACATTGAAAAATAGTGAAAATGTAGGGGTATGAACTCACCTCGAATGTGTGTTCTTGTTTGTATAGCGTACCGATAACAAAAATCCTCGCGTTAGGCCACGTGTGAATAGTCGTATCCTAATAATATTTATACACGATATCGTATTTAAATTAGCGTAATAATAATTTAAAGTGTTAGACAACACTAAATTATGTAAGAAATACTTACAACAATTCTTTGGAATTAACTTGATATATTTGATTTCCTGGGAAAACTTGAATATGTTCCTAAGGAAACTTGAAGATTTGAAGTTGAAGTGGGTAACTGCTTTGAAAATATGAAGGATTGAATATGGGTTTTGAGAGCAAATGTACAAAACTTAGAAGTGAAGAACTGTAATTGTGATGGTTGATTTCGGTAAGACATATAAATATGGAGGAATTTAACATGATATTTGCATAGGGAAGTGTATTCTATCACATTCGAAAGGTGAATAACAAATCAATTGGCATAAATATCTAGATATTTAGGAGGATTTCGGCCAAAAAGAAAGTGATTTCGGTCCTACAAGGCCGAAAACCCCTTGATTTCGGTCCTAAATTGATTCCTAATTGAGATTTCGGTCAAGTCATTTCACAAAGAAGTGATTTTGGTTCTTGGCTTTCATAAAGCATATGATTTCGGCCATCCCTTCCATAAAGGTAGTGATTTCGGTTTTGATATGGGATTAGATTCCCAAAACCAGAAACCACACACACACACACATATATATATATATATATGTATATATATATATATATATATATATATATATATATATATATTATGAATTATCATGATTTACTTTAAGAGTTTGACTTTTATTTGAACAAGTGTGACTCTTATTGAATTTTATTGACCCGAAACAACTGGTTGTTACATTATCCCCCTGTTAGAGAGAATTTCGTCCTAAAATTATTTCTAAAGTGGTACTCATGAACTAGGGAAAAGATGCGGGTACTTTTGTTTCATCTGATCTTCCCGTTCCCAAGTGAATTCAGGTTCTTGCTTGTCGTTCCAGCGGATCTTCAATATTTCATCTGCTATTTTGCTCGGTAGTGAGTGTGTGGGTTTGGTTTACTTGTCTACGTTCACTCGAATGGTAGCATGTCTACTCGTAGTCATGGACAGCTTTGTCCTGAATTTCATAGTAGGACTCATACTTGGTTCATCTATCATCACCTCTTGTATACAAGTCGTATATAATAAAGATTGAAAAGACAGTCGGATGGGTGACTCTACCCTAAGTCCACAACTAGACAAGGAATAGGAGGTAGGGCGGAATTACACATCCTAAGTCTGTAGAATCTTAATTATATCCCACCCTCGCATATACACCTAGTAGTGATAGGTTAGCCGTATGGGTCGTTAGTCTCTATTCTTGAACTTGACATGTTGTACGAGTGGTATCCCTGAGAGGTCTATTGGGAATACTTTGGGAAGGTTATGGACTTTCGGAACATCCTCGATGTTTTACGATATAAGCTTATTGTCTACGGAGTGGGTTAGGAAGGCGTGGTACCACTCGCATGGGTACTTCTGAGTTTTGAAGCGGGAGACGATACGGAGGTTTGTGTCTGGTTTGTTGTTATAGATTGAAAGGATTTTGTTAGTCGGTCGGTTAACGAGAAGGGTATTTTCGTAGCACATGAAATTGGTATGGTGAGGACCAAGCCAATCCATGTCAAATGATGATGTCGGAAATTCTTATGGTATCAGGTGTTAAGTCGATTTGGAAGGAGTGATTGTTTAGAGCGATGGTGTATTCTACTTATATGTTTTTAGTGCTTTTTGTTTTATCCTTGTTATTACTACTGTTAACATTTTTGTACCGCATTCAGCGAGTACAGGCAGTAAGAGTGCTTCGATAAATAGTGATGAAATCTCGTAGTATGATCCCTACCAAGTCTCTCCATAATCGCTTAGCGTATACAAGTCGTATATAATTAAGATTGAGAAGACAGTCGACTGAGTGACACTGCCCTAAGTCCACAACCAAACAAGGAATAGGGAATAAGGCAAAATCACTCATTCTAAGCCTGTAGAATCTTAATTATATATAACCCTAATCTTTACACTAAGCCATTATAGCTTAACTGCAAGGATCCTTAGTTTTTATATGAATGATGCGATTTATTCGGATGAAAGAGCAATTTATGATTATGATTTGATTGTCGCCGGTTTTAGTGAAAATTTAAGCATTAAATATTTTTATTTGGAAGCGTACCGTTATTCACAGGTGGTTCCGGGAGAATCTCTTTGTAACACCTGATTCCCGATACGCATTTAATTTAAGCATTTTTGTATTTTTTTCTAGGACTCGACGAGTTGGAGGCCCAACTCGTTGAGTAGGGTCGTGATCCGCGGACATTTTAAGTGACCTACTCGATGATTCGGGAGACTGACTCAACGAGTAGGTGCTGTTTGAGGAAAACCCTAAATCCGAGGGTTTGCACCCTTTTTAAACGCCTTATTGAAGCCTCCATTGTCCCTTATGCTCCCAGGACACCTCTTAATGAAACCCTAGCCTCTTTGAGTGATCTAAGGCCATTTTGGTGCTTTTGGGTGGTTTTGAAGCTTGGAAGGAAGGGAGAAGCTTGGGAATTCGAGTTGGGGCTTGTAGGTCCAGAGATCTTATTCGATCTTCAGCTCAACCAAGGTAAATGCCCCCTGTTTTGGTCTTTCTTTTGGTTGTTCATCTTTAGGGCTTAGATTTTGGGTGCATTTAGGGCTTTCTAAGCCATTTTCCGGATTTGTGAAGTGATTCATGGGGTTCTACTTTAAGATATGAGTCATTGGAGGGGTCTCATGGCATAAAGGTGCAACCTCTATGGCCATGAGAGCCCCATGCACATTGTAGAGCACCTTTTATGGATTTTTGAGCTAAAAACCCCATGCATGTGCACCAAGTTTGGAACTTTACGTATAAAATGGACATTAGGAGGCCAGATCTATGATTTTGACGTATGTTTACAGTATGCTAGTGGTAGGGGGTGAAATAGTCCCCAATTATCTATTGAAATATACCGATGGCAATTACCGGTTGAAAGATACCGATGACGGTACCGGTTGAAAGATACCGATGATAGTTACCGGTTGAAAGGTACTGATGGCAGTTACCGGTTGAAGGATATCGAGGATATTATATGATATGTGGTATGATGGGGGAACTCACTAAGCTTTGTGCTTACAGATTTGGTTTGGTTTCAGGTACCTCTTCGTCGAAGGGGAAGGAGCCGGCGGTGTAGCAGCGCATCATACACACACATGGTTTCCGCATAGTTTTCTGGGATTGTACTCTAATATTTATTACATTCAGATGATATGGTTTTTGAGACATGAGACTACGGTCTTATATATTGATATGATTTTAGCAATGGTTTGGCAAGTTATTTTATAATTCACAAAATTTAAAAATGAAATTTTTGGTCTCGAAGTTTGGGATGTTACAAGTTGGTATCAGAGTCCTGGTTTGAGGGATTCGGACATACCCTCGGGGTGTCTGGACTCAAACCGAGGGACTAAAAGATTTTTGAATGAAAACAGTTTCTAAAATTTTTAAGTTAAGGAATTTTAAGAGAAGACAAGGTGTGTGATGCGTGCGACCGGCCGATCTCAAGTAAGTTTTTCCCAAGATACCCATACTTGTTATGTTATGTGTATGATTCATGATTCTGAGAACTACATGCTAGATTATGGCTAGGGATCTAGAAGGATGCCTTGTATGCCTGATATATGATTCTAAGAACTACATGCTAGAGTAGGGCTAAGGATCTAAGAGGATGCCTTGAATGCCTAATGTATGAGTTGTATGCTAGGATTGTTTAGTCAGCGGTAGGATAGCCTGGTTAGGATATGCCTGATGGGGTTACTCAATGCATGAATGTCGCTTGCTTTGTGCTTAAGGGGTCCTGGCTAACTTTAACTAACTAGTGAGTGGATATTTAACAGTATTTGCAAGCTAATTAGGGAAGGGAAGCAAGGAATCCTAGTGCAACAGATGGCGGAGAGTAGGTCAGAGAGTGCCCTAGGAAAGCCTAGGATGAGATTAGTAGGAAAGGGTATCATATAGGGACTTGGTGAAGTTGAAGAAATCCTTGAGGAAAGTACGGATAGATGTGGAAGGTAGTATGGGCCTGTACTATTGGAAGCAAATGATTCGTACTCGAGTCAAGGAGGGCCAAGATGGAACCAAGAAACGTGGAGAGTGTGTGAGACCTCTTGAGAGCATGAATGATGCTGACATTTATGTGTTTATTTTTAGTATGGCGATCAACCGACATGGTGCAGGAGGATCACGTTCAGGGTCAGGATCAGGATCAGGCTCGAGTGTAGGATCCACGTAGGTTGATGACGGGCTACGCGAGTTCATCGCGTCTAAGATCACGAGAGGTATCCTTGAGTCGACGCCGGTTATTTTCGGGTCGATCAGGGAAGGGATTGTTGACTTGATGGAGGATCGCCTCCGAGCATTCAAGAGTGATCTGGCGTCTAGCCAGACGGGTGCGTGCACACTGTCCTTCAAGGACTTTCGAGGGAGTGGTGCGCCAGATTTTCACGGGGTGAAGGACCCCATTGCTGCCAGGAGATGGATCGCAGACATTGAGTCGGCGCAGTAGACGAGCTTCTGCCCGAAAGGGTCAAAGGCCCACTTTGTTGCGGGATGTCTGAGGGATAGAGCAATAGATTGGTGGAAGTCGATTGGTGACTCGTTGGGGGCCCCAGCCTTCGAGGCTATGAATTGGTCAGATTTCGTAGCCCGATTCAGGGTTGAGTTTACGCCAGCTGTGGAGCTTCAACAGCTGGCCAGAGAGTTTTTGGATATAAGACATACTATAGAGACTGTGGCGGAGATCACCGCCAAGTTCCGGGAGAGGACGTTGTTGGTACCCTAGTATGCGGGAGATGAGGAGATGCGGAAGACCCGCTACCATGATATGTTGAGGGCTGATATCCGGGAGCGTGTCAGCTGCTCAGCCTGCCCGACCCTGGAGTCCATAATTGCCAGGGAGCGGGAAAGGGAGCTCGATTTGGAGCACATCAAGAAGAGGAAGTCAGAGACTGCGCAGACTGTGGGGGTTTCAGGGAAGAAACCCAAGGGATTCGACGCGAGGTCGAAGGGCCAGAAGGGGCGGGACTGCTATGGAAAATGCGGTCGATCACATGAGGGGGTTTGCCGCACTGGGCCGGGTTCCGGCTGCTATAAGTGCGGCCAGATTGGACATTTTGGCAGGGATTGTATTGCCCTCGCCCCCATAGTGTAGATATTAGACCTGATTTGCTTCCATTGCAATCAGAAGGGCCATAAGAAGGCCAACTGCCCTACATTGATAGCAGGACAGCAGCAACGCTAGCGGTGGTGTCGACCCCAGCGTCAGCATGGGTGAAAAATGACTGAAAAGCCAAGGTAGACGCTCCAGTGGTGCAGAGCCAAGCATTTCAGTTGACAGCCGAGGCGGCACGCGTTGCACCCAATGTGGTGACAAGTACGATTTCTTTCTTATGCTTTTATGTTATGTCGCTGTGATTTTGATATGTTATGTATGTGCTTTGTTTAGGATCGTTCCATGTGAACGATATCCCAGTTCAGGTATTGTTTGATTCGGATGCTACCCAATCGTTTGTCTCTCTTGCGCTTAGCAAGAAGTTTCCTGAGTCTTCGGGCATGCTGGATTGCCCTTTGGAGGTCGAGATTGCGGACAACCGGTCAATGCGAGCATCAGAGGTCTACCGGGATTGTGTTTTCAGGCTGTTTGAGGAGTGTTACCTGGTAGACTTGGTTCCCATACCTTTGCAGGGGAACAAGCTTATTATTGTTATGGATTGGCTAAGCCCCAATGTGGCAGTGATCGACTGCGCACAACAGTTGGTGCGGATCAGGACCCCAAGTGGGGGGAGACCTGGTGATTTAGGGCGAGAGGCCACAGCGAGGACCAGCTTTATGTTCAGCAGCGAGAGCTAGGTGCTACCTTCAGCAGGGTTGCGCAGGATTTGTCGCCTATGTTATGGATACCCGGGAAGCGGGTAAGGCGACGGTGGGCGATGTGCTCGTGGTACGAGAGTTTTCGGATGAATTCCCTGAGGAGTTGCCTAGGATACCTCCGGAGAGGCAAGCAGAGTTCAGGATCGACCTAGTCCCTGGTGCAGCTTTGATAGCCAAGTCACCATATCGGTTGGCTCCTCCTGAGATGCAGGAGTTGTCTACACATCTGTAGGAGCTGTTAGACAAGGGATTTATTAGACCGAGCAGTTCACCCTGGGGATCCCCGATTCTGTTTGTGAAGAAGAAGGACGGGTCGCATCGGATGTGTATACACTATAAGGAGTTGAATAAGGTAACGGTGAAGAACCGTTACCCACTCCCGAGGATTGATGACGTCTTTGGCCAGCTATAGGGAGCATCTTGGTTCTCCATGATTGATATGCATTTAGGATATCCTCAGATGAGGGCCAGAGAGGAGGATGTGCAGAAGACTACATCCCGGACGCGCTATGGCCACTATGAGTTCATGGTGATGCCTTTCGGTCTCACCAATGCTCCTGCCGTGCTCATGGATCTCATGAACCGCGTGTGCAGACCGATGATGGATCGGTCGTTGATAGTTTTCATCGATGACATCTTGGTTCATTCCAAGACGCGAGAGCAGCATGAGGAGCACTTGCGGGAGGTTCTGGGTACATTGAGGAGGGAGAACTTGTATGCTAATTTCTCCAAGTGTAAGTTCTAGTTGCACGAGGTGAAATTTCTTAGGAAACTTGTCAACCAGAACGAGATTACGATTGACCCGGCCAAGGTGGAGGCCGTGATGAGGTGGGAGGTTCTGAGATCTCCATCCGAGATTCAGAGCTTCCTGGGACTGGTAGGCTACTATCGGAGGTTCATTTAGGACTTCTCCAAGATAGTCGTGCCCCTGACCCGATTGACGAGGAAATTCGTGGTTTTTTGCTGGGGGCCTGAGCAGCAGGCCGCTTTTGAGACGTTAAGACAAAGATTGTGCGAAGCGCCAATCTTAGCCTTGCCATAGGGCATGGAGGACTTTATGGTATACTACGATCTGTCCATCTCAGGTTTGGGCGTGATATTGATGCAGAGAGGGCATGTTACAGCTTACGCTTTGATGCAGCTGAAGCCTCACAAGGCGAATTACCCGACACATGATTTGGAGCCGGGGGCTATTGTTTTCACCCTCAAGATTTGGCGCCATTACCTCTATGGGGTTTGTTGTACCATTTACACGGACCACAAGAGCCTGGGGTATCTCATGGACCAGCCAAATCTGAATATGAGGCAGCGTCGGTGGCTTTATGTGGTAAATGATTATAATTGTGAGATCCTCTACCACCCGAGGAAGGCCAATGTCATGGCTGATGCGCTTAGCCGCAAGGCAACGCCGACTAGGGACATTTTTCAAAGAATGACAATTGTGACTCCGCTGTTGGAGCAGATTCGGGAGGCCCAAAAGGAGGCCATAAAGGAGGAACATCGGAAGAGCCAGCGAATTATGGGCCAGGTTTCCTCCTTCGACTATGATAGCCGGGGATTGTTGACTCTTTGCCGTAGGGTGTGGGTCCCGTATCATGGAGATGTGCACCAGGTACTGATGGCAGAGGCACATCATTGATCTATTGACCAAGAGCGCCCATAGGACCGCGCGAGGGGTGGATTCGATTTGGGTCATCATTGATCTATTGACCAAGAGCGCCCATTTTATTCCGATTTAAGAGAGTATTTCAGCCGAAAAGTTGGCTGAAATCTACATCTGGGAGGTAGTGGGGCGGCACGGGGTGCCAGTTTTGGTGATTTCAGACAGGGATGTGCGGTTCACTTCCAGGTTTTGGAAGAAGTTTCATGACGAGATAGGTACTCAACTGCATTTTAGCACCGCCTTCCACCCGCAGACGGATGGTCAGAGCGAGCGGACCATCCAGACTTTGGAGGATATGATGCGGTGGTGTGTTTTAGACTTCAGAGGTAGTTGGGATACTTACCTCACATTGCGGAGTTCTCCTACTACAATAGCTATCATGCGAGTATCGACTGTCCTCCTTTCGAGATGTTGTATGGGAGGAAGTGCAGGACCCCGATATGTTTGGTAGAAGTGGGGCAGAGAGTCATGGGGAGTACCAAAGTGGTACTCAAGACTATGGAGAGGATCCAGCAGGTTCGGAGCAGACTTCAGACTGCTCAGAGTCGGCCTAAAAGTTATGCCGAAAAGCGACAGTCAGACCTGGAATTCCAGGTCGGGGATATGGTGTTGCTGAAGGTGTCGCAATGGAAGGGCTTCATTCGATTCAGGAAGCGGGGAAAGCTGGGCCCCAGGTATATTAGACCCTTCAGGGTTGTAGCCCGAGTGGGCAAGCTGGCATATAAGTTGGATCTGCCAGCCGAACTCAGCCAGATTCACAGCACATTTCATGTCTCCTGGCTGCGGAAATGCCTGGTAGACGAATCGGCGGTGGTGCCTTTGGAGGATATTCAGGTTGATGACAGCCTGAACTACAAGCGGCCAGTGGCGATCCTCGACAGGAAGTCAAATAATCCGAGGAACAAGAAAATGGAGCTGGTAAACGTGCAGTGGCAGCACAGCAAGGGCTCAGAATGGACCTGGGAGCCAGAGGACGAGATAAGGGAGCATTACCCTAAGCCTTTTCAGGACCGTGCAGCAAACTTCGAGGACGAAGTCTAAGATAAGTATGGGAGATTTGTAACACCAAATTCTCGGTACACATTTAATTTAACCATTTTTGTATTTTTTTTCTGGGACTTGACGAGTTGGAGGCCCAACTCGTCGAGTAGGGTCGTGATCCAAGGGCATTTTAAGTGACCTATTCGACGAGTCGGGAGACTGACTCGGCGAGTAGGTGCTGTTTGAGGAAAATCGTAAATCCGAGGGTTTTCACCCTATTTAAACGCCTTATTGTAGCCTCCATTGTCCCTTATGCTCCCAGAACACCTCTTATCGAAACCCTAGTTGCTTTGAGTTGTCTAAGGCCATTTTTGGTGCTTTTGGGTGGTTGTGAAGCTTAGAAGGAAGGGAGAAGCTTGGGAATTCGAGTTGGGGCTTTTAGATCCAGAGATCTTATTCCAACTTCAGCTCAACCAAGGTAAATGCCGCATGTTTTGGTCTTTCTTTTGGTTGTTCATCTTTAGGGCTTAGATTTTGGGTGCAGTTAAGGCTTTCTAAGCCATTTCTGGATTTGTGAAGTGAGTCATGGGGTTCTACTTTCAGATCTGAGTCATTGGAGAGGTCTCATGGCATAAAGATGCCATCTCTATGGCCATGAGAGCCCCATGCACATTGTAGAGCACCTTTTATGGATTTTTTAGCTAAAAACCCCATGCATGTGCAACAAGTTTGGAACTTTACGTTTAAAATGGACATTAGGAGGCCAGATCTATGATTTTGACGTGTTAAGACCCATTTAAATCGACTTTATAGTAAGGGTCAAGAAGGGACTCGACGAGTTGTTCTTGGAACTCCGCGAGTCGGTGTGTAATGACCACTAAATTCTTTCCGTGGTTGGACCATTGGCTCGGGAAGGATGTCCCGTAATTTTTTAGACTTGTAAAGGGGAGTTGGGAATCATGGGACTCGACGAGTGTATGAACAGACTCGTCGAGTCCAAGGCAATCTCCCAACCTTTGAAGATTGATTCGAAAAGTTGTTCTATAACTCGGCGGGTCATAGACTGGACACATTCTTATGAAGGAGATGAACTCGCCGAGTTGAAGGAAGAACTCGGCGAGTCGGATGGAGATGGTCCCGATGGTTTGAATGAAGGAAAACTCGACAAGTTCTCGCTAGACTCGATGAGTGGTGTCGAGGTTGTATCAGATTAGTGGAGTATGGACTCGGCGAGTTGGCGGGCCAACTCGGCGAGTCAGGTCAACTGGATGTTGACTTTGACCAAGGTTGACTTTGATTGGTTATGGTATTGACCCTGGTTAGAGTTGCATGTTCTGGTTGATGACGTGAGAATTGTCGTGTAGGGATTAATGAGTCAAGGAGAGTCGATCTTTCTGTAGAGGACGGTTCAGACACTACACGACATCGAGGCGAGTTACCTTCTAGTAGGGGTGGGTCTAAGGCTACAATGCCGACCCACAAACAGGGGTAATTAGAAGATAGTTTACTTTGTGATAATTAGCTTGGTCTGGTTATGTGATTTGGTTATGAGATATGCCTATGTGATATGATACCTGTGTTAGTGGTAGTGACAGGGAATAGTCTTTCCCTGGCATAGGTCGTTAGGACCGAGGGGTAGGTCAGTACCCGATATGCCTGACTGTATGTTTACAGTATGCTAGTGGTAGGGGTGAAATAGTCCCCAGTTACCGGTTGAAAGATACCGATGGCAGTTACCAGTTGAAAGATAGTGATGGCAGTTACCGGTAGAAAGATACCGGTGGCGGTACCGGTTGAAAGATACCGATGATAGTTACCAGTTGAAAGATACCAATGGCAGTTACCGGTTGAAAGATATCGATGATATTATATGATATGTGGTATGATGGGGGAACTCTCTAAGCTTTGTGCTTAGAGTTTTGGTTTGGTTTCAGGTACTTCTTCGTCGAAGGGGAAGGAGTCGGCGGTGTAGCAGCGCATCACACACACACATGGTTTCCACATAGTTTTCTGGGATTGTACTCTGATATTTATTACATTCAAATGATATAGGTTTTGAGGCATGACACTACGGTCTTATATACTGATACGATTTTAGCAATGTTTTGGTAAGTTACTTTATAATTCACAAAATATAAAAATGAAATTTTTGGTCTTGAAATTTGGGATGTTACACTCTCCTGCGGTAATCATCAATACCCTTCCATCTCTACCATCATTCCTTGCTATCGGACAATCCCTCTTGAAGTGTCCCATTTCACCACACCCGTAACAAGCCTGGCTTACTCCGATGCCTGGGACCTGCGAGATTGGTTGTGCCGGTGCCCTACAAGAAACGGGCAGTGTTCCCCTTCCTATTGCAATTTTTGCAATGCATCTCCCGGCAAACTCTGATGTGATGGAAGTTACAATTTTTACACTTCGGAAGGGTTCCAGCATATCGACTGACAGGTGCTGGAGTGGAAAGTGTTGTGGCAACATGAACAACAACAATCTGATGTCTCTTCGAGGGCTCTTGTGTTGGCTGTCCCTTTTTCTTGCTCCAAGAATTTCGCTTACAAAAGTGTGGTACACGCGGGTCATGCATAAAAAGAAAGACCTGGTGCACAGCATACGCAATATCAGGACAAGTGAAAGTCAAGTACGGTAGGGCTCCAGCAAAACTACGATAGAGTCTGGGATCAGAGATCGGATCACCACCAGCCGCCAACTTGATTTTGTTGTCAGCGGTTTGCTACAGGTATTGCATCCATTCATATCAGCACGACCAATGATCTCTTGAGAAAAGGAAGATTGAGACAAGAAAAGTCCAAAAGAGGTACGAGTGGCAGAAATGCCAAGAAAGAATGAGAGAGATCCGAGGTCATGATGGGTTTTGAGCATTCTAACACTCCTATGGTGTACATGCAACCCTAGAAACCTTGGATCTATGTTTGACTAAGATACATGCAAATAACTATTTTTTCCAAGGTTCTTATCCTAACTAGCATGGCATGGGGTACTTGAATCAAATAAAGCTAGTAGAATTACTTACCTTGTAGTTGTAGTTGATTTCTTGGAGTTTGAGAGCCTAGCACCAATAGTGTGGATGCCTCAAATGGAAGTCACAAATCACCACAAACTTCGAAACTTGAGAGAATAGTCACAACCTTCTTGAAATCGGCCCTCTTAGTTTACGCACATCAACTAGTGTGATTTCAAGAACTAAAGCCTCCTTTATATAGTGTAGTGGATTAGGGTTACATCCATGTAAACCCTAATACTCATGTCTTTTCATTTCCATGAGATCCGTGGGTTCAAGCTCCATGGAGTATGTGACATCCCCAAAATCACGGCCAGAAAAGACCGATTTTGTTTATGCTTTATAAAAATCAGAGTACTTCATTTTATAAAAAGGTTGTGGAATTTGTTCCCAGAAAAACATGGTAAATACGTTATTAAAACATTTTCGAAGATACGTATTTATTTCATTTTAAAATGTTTGGGATGTCATCGTTAATACCGAAACATAAGCATAAACAGACTTACAATGATTTACACTAGTGATCTACATCTCTTTTAAATCTCTCAGTGTAATGTCACTTCACTTCGTCACCTGTGATATACATAAACTGAGTGGGTCAGGTTGGGAAACCTGGTGAGTACATAGGGTTTTCAACCCACAATAATATAATTATTATGTTCAATCAAACAATCAACCCAATTACCCATCCCCATTATCTTCTTTACTCTTTAAGGATTTAACCTAAGAGTCATCTATCCTGCATTCGTTTATTCCGAAGTCCCTTACTTCCAGGGTTATGGGACTGGCACTAAATCCATAGCTGCCAATGTTCGTTCATAAAGCACTAATTCCATAGCTGCTATAGTCTATTCATCGGGTACTAAATCCATAGCTACCAGTCTTTATCTAATAGGTACTAAGTCCATAGCTACCAATGTTCAACAGGTACTAAGTCCATAGCTACCAATTCCTACAGGTACTAAATCCATAGCTACCAACGTCTAAAAGGTACTAAGTCCATAGCTACCGGTGTTTGTCCCATAGGCACTAAGTCTGTAGCTGCCAATGTATACTCACGTCATCTTCTATCTCTCATCATTCATCTACCCATCTCATACCCAACATTTTCGTTTATATAAAATACGTATACAGTTTAAGTCCTTTAAAACATGTATAAAACGTTCAACCAGCATAGACAGCAAGTATTCAGATAATGTGCACACATAACACGTAGTTTATATAAAATACTTCATATCTATGTGTAAGATGAAAGTAACTATGCACTCACTTGAGAAGGTGGTGACTCGGTACTCGGACAGCGCTTCGTTTACTTTAAAATAATTTCCTTCGACGAAACCTAGTATTATTACCACTAGATTTTAGTCTAATATTTACCGTGACTAATTATTAGTCTTATTATTATTATTATATAAGCGTTTAAACAATACTTTCCAACCACTATGTACAGACAGGGGCCAGACATAAAACACCGGAGGGCAGAACATTTTGGCATATAGCACTTCTGAAATCCAACAACCCTATGCGGCCCTTTAAACCAGATTCCCCGTACCGCGAGTAGTTAAAAAGATATTATAACGACACTTATATAAGTCATAATAATAGCTCAAATATTTATTATAAATTTATAATAACAATACTAATTTTAAATATAAACTATATTTAAAATAGGGTAAGCATAACTTACTTACAAGGGGATTTTAGCTAGGAGTCGGGCTCTGTAGGGGCAGAACTTCGTCGCTGAATCTTTCTAAGAAAGATTCGTGCAGCGCTTCAGCGCTCACCTTACTATACTAAAACTACAGAAAGAGAAGTCGAATCACGAGGGACCAAAATGCTCGGGGGATAAGGAGAGAAAGACTCTTGAATCAAGAGAATGGTGCAAGAAATATGAGAGCCCAAGCCTCTTATTTATAGTAATTGAATTTACAAAAACTACCCTTCATAATTACTTAATGACCTTATAGTTATATAAACAACTAAACACCCCTTTATAATACTATTTTAAATAGATTTAATGATATTTGCACTAAACTAATGTCGAAAGAACTCAACATTGGTCTTATAATGACCGCATCGTCGATACCTTTCTAATGATATATACATATGTATATATATGTGTACGTATATATGATTTATACTTTATTTTAATACGTAAATATGCTATTATAATTTGTAACTCGTTCATACGAACTCCGTTTTTGACGTTATTTATATCCACGCATAGGTGGAGACGTACTCTACAACTTTCATTTAGACCCCGTCGGCTAATTTTGACTTTATTTTTAAAGTTATATTTTTAACAGGTCGGGACAGGATTGGTCCGTTAAAATCTCATAACTTCTTCATCCGATGTCCATTTTCGCCTGTCTTTTTATTGTTACGCTACTAATAATGAGATCTTCAATTCTCGTTTAGGTTGTGTCGGCTAAAAATCGCTCGATCTAATATTCGAATTTCGGACTGTACACTGCTAATCCGAAACTTCGAAAAATCGTAACTTCTTCATACGAAGTCAGATTTGGGCGTTCTTTTTATCGAAGTTCTTAGTTTAACATATTCTACGACTTTCATTTAGAGCGCTAAATCTAAATCTCGCTCTATCATAAATTTACTATTTACGCTTCCCGGCACCATGCTGGTTCCGACGCGAAACTTCGACGGGTCATAACTTCTTCGTTATAACTAGGATTTCGGCATTCTTTATATGTACGGAAACCCTGTGACATATTCTACAACTTGGTGAAGATTATTTATTCTAAATAATCTTTTTGTCGAAAAGTCGTTTTCGACCCCTATTGCCTCTAAATTGACTAGTCGGGATCTGCAGGCGTTACAGAGTATCCATGGACTTTCCATGCAAACTTAGCCCATTCCAAATAAGCATTAGCCCACACTATATAAATACAAGAGCCCATATTTAATTAGTCATGCTTTTGATCTCTAAATTAATTCTAGATTAATTATAGATCAACACTAATTAAATAATATGATTTTATATTAATATATTAGCACTTATAATATATTAATAAATCATAACTTATACTATTCTCAAAAGATTATCCATAAATTGTTCAGGTGAAGTGTAACCCAAATGGACCATGCCAGGTCGGGTCAAGTACATACCAAATATAGTTATGGACTTAGACACTATATCCAACAGTCTCCCACTTGGATAAGTCTAATAACTGTAGTTGCAAGTATGACTTCAGGAACCGATCAACAATCATAGCTCTTAAAACTCAGTTGAACTATGAAGTGCCATTCTAGATAAGTGATCATATAATCCTTTGTTCTAGATATCAGCCGGACAAATACATGAAACATGGTCTTGCTTATTGTCCATCATTTGTTTCCCGATTTCCGATTTGTTTGACATAGAACTTAACTGAACACATCAATTTAGTTCTGACCGGGCCCGGTACATAGGTCAAAACAAAATCATCGAGGGGCCCAGATATCGCTTCTAATCCTAGAAGGAACAGATAAACTTTGAATCATATGTTTGCTCTACTACTTGTTAAATTACACACAAAGGCACGTTTTATAACATCGAGTTACCAATGCGTTTTCGTGCAATTAATGCATAACCAACTCATAGGCAACATATCATATCTCTAGGTTTGAAGACTTGTATGATATTACCGTCTCACGATCACTCGAGATAAATTCCATGAATTGATACAAGTGAGCGTGTGTTGAATCCAATACTCAGAACTTATGAGCACTCATGAGTGTTGTAGCCCTGCTTTGTCTAACATCTTAGACGTCTACAAGCCAACCCATGACATTCTTGATTCATAGCTACTTCCAACATATGATCGACTGTGGATAGTTTGAATAATATGATATAAACCATAACATAATTATTCTGGAAGTCAGAACACGAAAAATAAATAATAGTAAATGATTGATAAGAGATAGCAACACTTTACTCATAAATAACAACTTTTATTTATCATCAAATGTCAATTACATTTTACAAATTTCAAGATTATCTAACTACTAAAACTAATATCATCCTTCAGCCCTATGCTCCGAGCATGCTGGAGATGCTTAACCCAAGTTAGTCCCTTCGTGAGGGGATCTGCTGGGTTCTCATCCGATGATACCCTCTTTTCCACAAGGATTCCTTCTTCTATTCGATGGCTGATGAAGTGATATTTTCTGTCAATGTGTCTGGATCTCCCATGATCTCTTGGTTCCTTGGCTAAGACAACCGCACTATTGTTGTCATAGAAAATCTCCATTGGCTCCTTTATAGCTGGTACAACTCCAAGGTCTCCGATGAAGTTCTTTAGCCATATAGCCTCCTTTGCTGCCTCGCTTGCTGCTCTATACTCTGATTCACAAGTGGAATCCGCCACTGTATCTTGCTTGGAACTTTTCCAAGTAAATGCCCCTCCATTTAGGGTAAAGACCCAGCCCGACTGGGAGCGGAAATTATCCTTATCAGTCTGAAAGCTAGCATCACTATACCCTGCTACTTTCAAGTCATCACTCCCACCAAGGGTAAGGACCCAGTCCTTAGTCCTTTGCAAGTACTTGAGAATATTCTTTACCGCTTTCCAGTGAGCCTTGCCAGGATTCCCCGGATATCTGCTGACCATGCTCAAAGCAAAGGCAACATCAGGTCGAGTGCAGGTCATAGCATACATGATCGAGCCTACAACGGAAGCATATGGTACTCGAATCATCTCAACTATCTCAGCCTCTGTACTCGGACTCTGAGTTTTACTCGGTCTGGCATTACACTGGATAGGTAACTCACCTTTCTTGGAATTGTGCATGTTGAACCTTTTCAACACTTTTTACACATAGGTGCTTTGACTAAGTCTAATTAGTCTTTTACTCATGTGTCTCAAAATCCTTATCCCTAGGATATAGGCAGCTTCTCCAAGGTCCTTCATAGCGAAACAGTTCCCAAGCCAGGACTCTACTTCCTAGAAGGTTGGGATGTCATTTCCTATGAGTAGTATGCCATCCACATACAATACCAAAAAGCTAATTATACTCCCACTAGCCTTGACATATACACATGATTCATCTTCACTCCTCGAAAAGCCAAACTCTTTGACTTTCTCATCAAAGCAAAGATTCCATCTGTGTGGTTCTTGTTTCAATCCATAGATGGATTTCTCAAGCTTACACACTCTATTAGGGTACTCTGTGCTGACAAAACCCGCTGGCTGAACCATGTAAACATCTTCAGCCAACTTTCCATTAAGGAAAGAGGTTTTGACATCCATTTGACATATTTCATAGTCATGAAATGCAGAAATGGCGAACAGAACCCTAATAGACTTAATCTTGGCCACTGGTGAAACGTTCTCATCATAATCAACTCCTATAGTGTGAGAATAACCCTTTGCAACCAGTCGTTCCTTGTAAGTGTGTACATTACCATCCATGTTGGTCTTCTTCTTGAGGATCCATTTGCACTCAACTATCTTACGATCAGGTACATTGTCAACCAAGTTCCAAACTTGATTGTCATACATGGACTGTATCTTGCTATCCATAGCCTCTTTCCATTTAGCAACCTCAGGGCCTGCCATGGCTTCCGTGTAGCTATTAGGCTCATCCAGACTCACCAGTGTCTCATCACTGATAAGTGTCTCACCTTCCGTAGTAATATGGAAACTATAATAATGCTCAGGTGCAATCCCATCCCTTTTGGAACGCCTCAGAGGTTCAGACTTGTCAATTGGCTCAACAGGAGTTTCCTCCTCAGGTTGAGGGCTAGGGGTTGAGGTTCCTTCACCACTTGACTCTTGAATTTCCTCAAGGTCAATTTGCCTCCCACTGTCTCCTTGGCTTATGAATTCTCTCTCTCAAAAGAATCCTCTTCTTGCTACAAAGACCACATTATCACTGGGTTATAGAGGATGTAACCAAAGGATTTCTGTGGGCAGCCAATGAAAATACACCTCTCGCTTCTGGGTTCGAGCTTATCGTGACTCTCGCGTCTCACAAAAGCCTCACAACCCCAAATCTTGATGTGGTCTAAATTGGGAACTTTTCCGGTCCACATCTCGTGAGGTGTTTTGGCAACCTTCTTTGTAGGGACTAGCTTAAGGATATGGGCGGCATACTCTAAGGCATACCCCCAAAATGAGATTGGTAGCGAAGCTCGACTCATCATGGAATGAACCATGTCCAACAAGGTCCGATTGTGCCTCTCAGCTACACCATTCAACTATGGTGTCTTAGGAGGTGTCAATTGTGAGACAATCCCACATTCCTTAAGATAGTCAAGGAACTCAGTACTAAGATACTCACCACCTCAATCGGATTGAAGCATCTTAATGTTCCTGCTCACCTGATTCTCCACTTCTTGCTTAAACTCTTTGAAATTTTCAAAGGTTTTTGACTTATGCTTGATTAAGGAGACATATCCATATCTACTAAAATCATCAGTAAAAGTCACATAGAAGCGATTAGCATCTCTTGTGGCGGTTCTAAAGGGTCCATACACATCTGTGTGTATGAGGTCCAACAAACCTTCACCCCTAGCACAAGTGCCAGTAAAAGGTGACTTTGTCATTTTACCAAGCAAACAAGATTCACAACTATCATCCGACTTTAGGTCAAATGACTCTAAGACTCCATCCTTTTGGAGTTGTCCTATGCGTTTCTTGGTTACATGTCCAAGACGACAATGCCATAAAGATGCTTTATCTAAGCTAGTGGAAGAGTCAATACACAATACATTATTTCCTAGGTTATCTAAAACATATATAGTTTCATACACACCATCACAAGGTAATGCTTTAAAATAAAGAACATTATTAAAGAAAGCATCAATACCACCATTATTATTATCAAAATAAAAGGTAAAACCTTGTTTATACAATGCATGAAAGGAAATAACATTTCTTGCCATTTCTGGCGAATAATAACATTTATTCAAATCTAATGTAAACCCACTATTTAGCAATAAGGAATAAACTCCTATCTTGGTGACAGGTGAAGCTTTCCTGTTTCCCATGATTAAATTTATCTTTCCCTGCTCCACATTCTCACTTCTTCTTAGTCCCTGAAAATCAGAACATATGTGAATTCCACAACCTGTATCAAGGACCCAAGACTTAGAATGAGGTGAGTTATTATACAATATAGTGTATATACCTGCATGGTTGGGTTTTACTTTCCCATCCTTCAAATCCTGCTGGTACTTTGGACAGTTTCGCTTCCAGTGCGACTTTTCATGGCAATAGAAGCATTCAGCCTCATTAGGGTTAGCAGAAGGAGTGACAAAACCTTTCTTGGTTTTGCTTGAAGAGGAGCCTTCAAGGGTCTTACCCATGGTACCCTTAGAAGGGTTCTTTCTCTTCTTCCCTTTTCCATGCCCGATTGCCAAGACATTGGCCGCAGTTGGAGTACGAGTAGGAGTAGTAACAACTGACTTACCCTTTAGACCACTTTCGGCGGTCTTCAAGAGTCCTTGAAGTTTGCTGAGGATGACTTCTTCCTTGTTTATGTGATATGTCATGCGGAACTGATCATAACACGATGGTAAGGAGTGCAAAATGATGTCTATTGCTAACTCCTTGGGGAAGTTCACATTTAGCGTCATTAGACGGTCAACATACCTTTGCATTTTCTACGTGTGGCCAGTGATGGGTTCACCATCTTTCATTCGGTTTGTTATCAAGGAGGAGATTATTTCATATCGCTCTTGACGAGCACTTTGATGGTAGCGGTCCATCAAGTCATGGTGCATCTCAAAAGGATAGTAGTCTTCATAGGACTTTTGGAGCTCGGTTGTCATGGTGGCCATCATGATGCATGCCACTTTTGTAGCATCTCTTTCATGTACCTCATATTCAGCAAGCTCTTTGGGAGTAGAAGTTTGCTCGGGTACCTTCAGCTCCTTGTCGAGAACATATTCTTTGTTCTCATACCGAGTGACCATCCTGATGTTTCTGATCCAATCTGTAAAGTTGGATCCATCAAAGATGACTCTCCTACAAAGATTCATGAGAGAGAAAGATCCAGTAGGGTTCGAGCCAGAAGCATTGTTATTGGATGACATCTGAAAAGAAGAAAGAATAGAATAGATTAGCTATAGAGATAGTCCTTAATAAAACACCTAAATGTAATATTAAGGCTAGGAACCAACACGGTATTTTATAACTTAGAAGAGGGATGTCGTAATCTAAGCTATAAGATATTTAAAGGTAGGTGAATGACGATTCACCAATTTCCACCATGAAAAAACGAAACATTTAATTAGGTTTTAATTGGTTTAGAAACTCCTAGATTCTTTGAGATTCATTGAACTTTTTCAATGGCATGTTTCAATCTCGAGTGTGCCCTTCAAGTTTTGTGACTGGGATGCCGAGGATCACAAAACAAGGTGTGAAGTAACCACGCAAATTACTTGGTACCCTTAATGTATTACCCCTCAATCGATGTGCCGGTTAACCACACACGTTACATCGATACTATGATAAACATTAAGTCACCCTTTTCCTACCTTGATAAGTCTAGGTTAGTGTGCCGGTTAACCACAGACGCTCCACTAACGACTTAATCAAAGTGCAAAGTGTAATTTCATGGATTAGCACCTTATTCATAATTTCCTAAAGTAACTAAGATTGGGAATTTAAAAAGGTTTAGTTACTTTATTATATTCATCATACTTCAATGAGAATTATAGTCATTATCTTACCTTTTCGGCTAACGACCCTCCACCGATCAAGGAAGCAGTGGGTGAGAATGGACACCCATTAAGTTGTCATTTTATAGGCAACAACCTTATACCCCCCCTTATAGACCGGCTTCTTGAATGTGGCCTACTAATGGTATGACGACTTTATGCATACATATATATATATATATATATATATATATATATATATATATTATTACTATTAACTTATAATATTATAAAGTATAAGGGTTGAATTTTAATAATTAAAATTCTAAGGGTTGGAACTAAAGTTTTAAAATGACTTTACTTGTTCCAAAACTTGAGGGCAAGTTTTGTAAACTTTCAAAACTTTACATTTCTCATAACTTATGAGTTAATTGAGTATTAAAATGAAGACTCTTCATTTTTATAACTCATGTGTTCTTATAATGGTTTTTAATTAAAGTGTGACCTTTGGTTTTCCTTAACTTGAGGACAAGTTATGGACTCCATTAAAACACATAATGATCAAAAATTAAACTACCAAGGAGGTTACAAACAATTCCTATGATCATCTAGTCTCATAAGTTCAAGAACATGATTATCAATAATTTCAAGAATCATAAATAACTTATATAAAACTTGTAATTTTTTATAACAGCCATTGTAAATGGATTAGCATAAACATTACACCATCTAAAATAAGTTTTATAACACAAAAACAGTTTAGGGTAATGTTTCTAGTCCATTTCCAACAACAAAACTCGAAAAACTGGACACTGCATCCTCTACTCATCGAGTGCATGAACAAACTCGACGAGTAGCATGCATTTCTTCATGCACTCGTCGAGTTCATACATGTAGTGAACAAAAAATTCGATTTTCAATCTATTTGCATCAAGTATCAAGTAAACAAGCCTAGTCTCTGATACCACTGATGGGTTTTGAGCATTCTAATACTCCTATGGTGTACATGCAGCCCTAGAAACCCCGGATCAATGTTTGACTAAGATACATGCAAATAATTATTTTTTCCAAGGTTCTTATCCTAACTAGCATGGCATGGGGTACTTGAATCAAATAAAGCTAGTAGATTTACTTACGTTGTAGTTGTAGTTGATTGCTTGGAGTTTGAGAGCCTAGCACCAATAGTGTGGATGCCTCAAATGGAAGTCACAAATCACCACAAACTTGGAAACTTGAGAGAATAGTCACAACCTTCTTGAAATCGGCCCTCTTAGTTTACGCACATCAACTAGTGTGATTTAAAGAACTAGAGCCTCTTTTATATAGTGTAGTGGATTAGGGTTACATCCATGTAAACCCTAATACCCATGTCTTTTCATTTCCATGAGATCCATGAGCTAGAGCTCCATGGAGTATCCATGGACTTTCCATTCAAGCCTAGCCCATTCCAAATAAGCATTAGCTCACACTATATTAATACAAGAGCCCATATTTAATTAGTCATGCTTTTGATCTCTAAATTAATTCTAGATTAATTATAGATCAACACTAATTAAATAATATGATTTTATATTAATATATTAGAACTTATAATATATTAATAACTCATAACTTATACTATTCTCAAAAGATTATCCATAAATTGTTCAGGTGAAGTGCAACCCAAATGGACCATGCCGGGTTGGGTCAAGTACATACCAAATATAGTTATGGACTTAGACACTATATCTAACAGGTCATACATGGGCAATTCAGAAGAAAGCTGAGAAATAACCTTGGAGATGAGAATAGTGGAGGAAGCAGTGAGAATGATGTCATTAACATCGAGAAGAAGATAGACAGTTTCAGAGCTACGGTGATAGGTGAAAAGCGAGGAATTAGATTTACTGCTGCGAAAACCAAGCATGGAGAGATAAACAGCAAACCGTTGATACCAAGCACGTGGGGCTTGTTTCAGCCCATAAAGAGCTTTTTGTAGGCGACATACATGATCAGGAAATTCAGTGTTTACATATCCAAGAGGCTGACGCATGTAAACAGTCTCAGCTAAGTCACCATAGAGGAAGGCGTTCTTGACATCAAGCGGATGAATGGGCCAATTGTGAGAAACAGAGATGTTGAGAACAGTACAGATGGTGGCTGGTTTAACAACATGACTGAAAGTGTCATCAAAATACAAGCCAGGCTGCTGAGAGAAACCTTGAGCAATAAGTCGACCCTTGTAACGATCCAAACGACCATGACTGTCAAATTTGCGACGATAAAGCCAACGATAACCAACAATATTAGCCGATGAGGGTTTTGGAAGAAGATCCCATGTATGATTAGAGAGAAGAGCTGACATTTTAGAATCCATGGCAGCACTCCAGTGAGGATCACACATAGCCTGAGTTGTGGAGCAAGGAATGGGAGAGATGTCGGACACGATCGATAGGTTAAGAATTTGTTTAGGGAAGAGGGATCCAGTACGAGATCTAGTGACCATAAGGTGACTACGTGGAGGTAGGGGAGGAGAGGACTGTGTGGTAGATGAAGTAGTAGAGTCGTTAGTAAAGGGAGAATAGGCTCCATTGGGATAAGGCGGTGAGGTAGACACCGAGTGAACAGCAGGAGCTGGAGTAGGAGTTGGGATGGTAGATAGGAGAGATGGAGAATCATCATGATCAAAAGAAGCATATTCAGTAGGAGAAGAACTAAGATTAAAGTCAGGATAAGGAAAATGAGATTCATCAAAGATGACATGATGAGATAAAATGACTCTTTGAGTGATGAGATCTAAGCGACGATATCCTCTATGATCATCGCAAGGGCCAAGATAGACACAAGCAGAGGAGCGAGGTGCTAGTTTGTGAGGAGTGGTGGATGAAGTATTTGGGTAACATAGACACCCAAATACACGAAGGTGAGAATAAGAAGGAGAGAGAGAACCCGAACAAAACTTCAAAGGGAGTTTTGTACTTGAGAGTGGAGGTTGGTAGGAGGTTAAAGGTACCAGTGGCCGAAAGAAGAGCTTCAACCCAAAACTTGGTAGGAAGAGAAGCTTGAAACAACGAGGTGCGAACAATGTTATTGATAGTGCGAATGGTTCGCTCGACTTTACCATTTTGTTGCGAGGTGTAAGGGAAAGAGAAGCGAATTTTTATACCATGATTTTTAAAGAAATTAAGAAGTGGTTGATTATTGAATTCATGCCCATTATCACACTGAAAAAGTTTTACGTCGGTTTTGAACTGATTTAGAGCATAAGCACGAAACTTTTTAAAAACAGAAAAAACATCACATTTTGCACTTAGAGGAAAAACTCAAATATAGTGAGAGAAATCATCTAAAAAAATATTTAAATGCACTAATGCTTGAAATTGGAGAAGTCCAAAGATAAGAATGTATAAGTTCAAATACACGAGACGTGGTAGTGCATGAAGATGTAAAAGGCAAACGACAATGTTTTCCAAACTGACAAGCATGACATAACAAAGACTCTTTATTTGAACATGAAATAATACTACGAGTCTTAAGAAACTGAAAAGTAGATGACCAGGGATGTCCAAGACGTCGGTGCCACGTATCGTAAGAAACAACAACATGAGCAGACTCAGAGGAGGGCTTGATATGCGAAGGAAGTACATGATACAGGTCATGGTGGTCACTGGTGCATCTTTGGATGGTTGTACCTATTTTAAGATCCTTCACAGTGAAACCAAATGGATCAAATTCGACAAAAACAGAATTATTGGTAGTGAAATGACGAACAAAGATGAGATTTTTAACAATTTTATTGGAAAAAAGAACGTTTTTTTAACGACAACTAAATATTGGAAAAAGGAAAAAAAAATTGACCGATAGATTGAAAAGGAAGAACAACACCATTACCAAGCATAATGAATTTAAAATTACATGGATTTAAGGAATGCATTGTACCTTGGTTGAAAGTCATATGTGAGTTGGCACCAGAATCCATGTAATAGTTGTTGTCGGGCGGCGGTTGAACTGACATGGCTTGAAAGACTGAGGCAAGGTCTGTTAGTTGTGGCTGCCCGAGATTGGAAACGTGGCCACCAAAAGACATGTTGGATGACTGCTGAGATGGCACAAATGACTGATGTTGGCATGCTCCATAAGAAGGGGAAATTTGTCCAAAAAAAAGATTGTTAAAGTGGTTGTTGAGAAAAATCGAGAGGGGCTGCATGCTGGAGGGAAGAACCACCGAAGGAGGCAGCACCGTATGGAGCAGTGGCAGCAACAAAGTCAATGGAGGGCAGATGTTTGGCAGTAAGAGGCTGTAGCTGGTCCAAGAAGACCCGATGGCTGAAAATTGTGTGCTCCGGGCTGCATTAGAGAACCAAGAAGGGGTTGATTTTGGCTTTGCACTCCTTGTGTACCTGAAAAAGAGTTAGAACTATTGGAAACATTATCATCCCCCCCCCCCTTTGGCAGCAAAACGTCCATTATTTTTACCCCTATTTAACTTATTTTTCAATTTCCTACTTGTGGTTGCAAATGAGTACAAGGCAGCGGATGATGTAAGTGTAGAATCACCAGTTGGATCAATTGCTTCTTCACAAGGTTCATGAAGTAGGAGCACGTTTTTGGCCTCGGGGAATGAGGGAAACGACATAGTGTTTGTAATCACAACAACAATGTTATGATAGGATGGCGGAAACTGGCGGAGAATTTTCATAACAAGCTCAATTTCATCAATTTTGGAATCACAATCAGCTAGTGCTTCAGCCAAGTTCTTCAAACTGTGGCAAAATTCTGTGATTGATGAAGACCCTTTCTTAGTATTTCGAAATTGCTCTTGAAGTTGGAGCATACGAGACATCTTGTTATTGAGGAAGAATTCAGTGAGCTTGTACCAAAGGTCTTTAGTTGTGCAATCATCACTAGAAATAATCTGAAAAGATTAGCATCACATGTTGTTACATCCCAAAATACGAACCAAAAATTTTTGTTTTAAAATAATAAAAATCATATACTGATCGTCATATCATAAAAACCATACGTCAAATATCTCAACTCATAATAAAATGTCGTGAAACAACTGTATCAAATCAAACTATGAATCAAAACAAACTCCCAGGATAAAGACTGAAGCTGTGGTGTGTGTGATGCCATCATCCCGAGCTCTTCCCTTTACTTGTGGAAGTACCTGAAACCAAAACTGAAACTGTAAGCACGAAGCTTAGTGAGCTCCCCCAAACTACCACATACCATACAGTAACATATAAACACGTACTGGACCTTGCCCACTACATTGGACCGAAGTCCGGAAACTGCATCAGATCGTAGTCCGGAACTGACTGGGACCTTGTCCCCTGCATCGGACCGGTGTCCGGAACTAGCTGCTTCTGACCGAAGTCCGGAACTGACTGCATTGGATCGAAGTCCGGAACTAACTGATCATAGCATAACATAAACACATATCAACTAGCATAACACACATCATCATAATCACATATACTACATACTGCATCATGCCGTAGCCCGGAACACATAACACATAAATCCTGCCTGAGCCACGAAGGCATCAAACACACTATCTGCTGCATCGGACCGAAGTTCGGAAACTACTGCTAGCTAATCGGGTCGGCATTGTGGCCATAGACTCGTTCCTACTAGAAGGAAACTCACCTCGTAGTCTAGTTGCTGAAAGAACTCCGTCGGAATCTGTCTGTTGCGGCTTCGGTTTCACCCCGGCTACAATTTCCATAAGTACCCTCAATAAAATACTGATAATCATACTGAGGGTAAAATCACTATGTTACCGCTGGACAAAGTCAACCTATTGGTCAAAGTCAACATTCAGTTGACCTGACTCATTGAGTTGGGTCACCAACTCGTCGAGTCCTTACTCTCACTTTCTTGCTTCTGCTCGCTACTACTCATCGAGTTTGGCATAGAATCAACGAGCTCCTCTTAGATACTAACACTCAGTCAATCTGCATCTGACTCACCGAGTTGTATGAACAACTCGTTGAGTCCTCCTTCAACAAATGAACACTCTGACTGTGACTCGCCGAGTTGTATGAACAACTCGTCGAGTCTGTTCTTGAGGCATGAAGATTGCCTTGGACTCGCCGGGTCAGGGCATTGACTCGCCGAGTCCCTTCATGAATGAGTCTGACCTCCTACTCACTAAGTCCACCTAAATATCACTGGTTCCACTCGACATGACACATAAAAGGGAAGAAATCGGGGACTCGCGACTCGACTCGCCGAGTCTGAAGAACAACTCGTCGAGTCGGTTGCATGCAACACTACTCCGCTAATTCTGCTCAAAACTGGTGCATGCAACTTACATATCTGGGTTCTTAAAGCTTGATTAGCACGTAAAGTTTCCATCCTTACATGTAGATATGCATCAATACAGGTTTAAAGGCTCAAAATGCACTAAAAGGTTAGATCTAAGGTGTTCATGCGAAAAGGGTTCCATAAAGGCAAAAGATCTGAGCTTCGGAAGCTCAAACATAGATAGATCTGAAGGCTACTAGGCAACACATGCTTTCAATGTTACTACGAAGCCAAAATGATAAAAACAATCCAAACGAGAGATCTAATCGAGGAATGACAAAGGTTTGAGCTTGATACCTCAAAGAAGACTGTGATACCACCACAAACTCGGATCTAACTGCTTCTCCTTTGATTCCTCCTCTCCTCTCCTCTTCCTCTATTCCACAAATGGACCACAACTTCACCAAGTGAGAAAAACACACCAAAATGATAACGGTGGCTAGGGTTTTCGTGTGAAGCTCTTCTGTGGGTGAGGGAGGCTATTGAATGCCGAAAAGGTCGTTTAAATAGGATACAAACCTGGGGATTTATGGTTTCATTCAGACTGATGGACTCGCCGAGTCCAGGATGGACTTGCCGAGTCGTTAACTTAAACGTGCTCGAAATCCTATCTCTACTCGACGAGTTAGGCTACTGACTCGTCGAGTTCCTCTTGAAACTTGAATAATTAATAATATTAAATAACATACCAGAAACGGGGTGTTACAACTCTCCCCCACTTGTCTCAGACTTTGTCCTCAAAGTCTGCTGCTACGGTGCCTGGGGACAACTCTGGGTAGTGCTCCCTCATCTCTTCCTCTGCCTCCCACGTCCATTCAGATCCCTTCCGGTGCTGCCACTGCACCTTTACCAAGTGAACCACCTTGTTCCTCAAGGTCTTCGTCTTTCGATCCAGGATCGCAACTGATCTCTCAATATAATTCAGGCTGCCATCAACCTGAATGTCCTCTAAGGGTACGACTGCTGACTCATCCACTAAACACTTCCGCAACTGGGAAACATGGAAAGTGTTGTGGATCTGGCTAAGCTCTACCGGAAGATCCAACCGATAAGCGACCGGACCCACCCGGGCCAAAACCCTAAAAGGATCGATGAACCTGGGGCCCAGCTTGCCCCACTTCCGAAACCTGATGACACCCTTCCAGGGTGATACCTTCAGGAGGACCATGTCGCCCACCTGAAACTCCAAGTCTGAACGCCTCCTGTCGGCGTAACTCTTCTGCCGACTCTGCGTAGTCTGCAGTCGACTACGAACTTGCTGGATCAACTCTATCATCTTCAGCACCACCTCGGTGCTCCCAATGACGCGCTGACCAACCTTGCCCCAACAAATCGGGGTCCTACACTTCCTCCCATAAAGCATCTCGAAAGGAGGGCGGTCAATACTCGCATGATAATTGTTGTTATACGAAAATTCCGCTAATGGAAGATACGTATCCCAACTGCCACCGAAATCTACGACGCATGCCCGGAGCATGTCCTCAAGAGTCTGAATTGTCCTCTCCCTCTGCCCGTCTGCCTGAGGGTGGAAAGTGATGCTAAAACGGAGACAAGTACCCATCTCGTTGTGAAACCGCTTCCAGAATCTGGATGTAAAACGGACATCTCTGTCTGACACCACTGATACCGGTATCCCATGCCGTGCCACAACCTCTCGCACATATGTATCGGCTAGCTTCTCAGCCGATATGCTCTCCTGGATCGGTATAAAATTAGCACTCTTCGTCAACCGATACACTATAACCCAAATCGAATCCACTCCACGTGTGGTTCTGGGAAGCTTAGTGATAAAATCCATAGTGATATCCTCCTATTTCCACACTGGAATGTCCAACGGCTGCATCTTGCCGTGAGGCCTCTGGTGCTCCGACTTAACCTTCCTGCAGGTCAAGCATCTTTCCACATACTAGGCGACATCCCGCTTCATGCAAGGCCACCAATAGTCGGGTCGAAGATCCCTATACATCTTCGTTGCCCCTGGATGGATGGAAAATCGAGACTTATGGGCCTCATCCATCAACACCTGACGTACTCCGCCCCAGTACGGTACCCATACTCTCCCATGAAGGGTCAACAATCCTCGGCTGTCGTAGTCAAAAGAAGCTACTCGGCCCATAATCCTCTCACACTTCTGCCTCTCCTCATTGAGGCCCTCGGCCTACACCTCTTTGATTTGTTCCAACAATAGAGCAATCACTGTCATCCTCAAACAAATATCTCGGATCGGGGCCGCTGTTGCCTTGCGGCTCAGGGCGTCGGCCTCTACGTTGGCCTTCCCTAGGTGATAAAGGATCTCACTGTCGTAATACTTCAACACATCTAACCATCGCCTCTGCCTCATGTTCAGATTCAGCTGATCCATGAGGTACCTCAAGCTCTTGTGATCCGTGTAAATGGTACAACCGACCCCATAGAGGTAATGTCTCTAAATCTTGAGGGAAAGCACCACTGCCCCCCAGCTCTAAGTCATGTGTAGGATAGTTAGCCTTGTGAGGCTTCAACTGTCTCGATGCGTAAGCTATCACACAGCCTCGCTGCATCAGCACTACAAAATCTTCTATTCCCTCCGGCAGGGTAAGAATCGGTGCTTCGCACACTCTCTGTCTGAGGGTCTCAAATCCTACCTGCTGCTGAGGCCCCATCGAAACGCTACCGACTTCTTGGTCAGTCGAGTGAGCGGTACTGCTATCTTGGAGAAGTCCTGGATGAATCTCCTGTAATACCCTGCCAAACCTAGGAAGCTCCGAATCTCGGATGGAGACTTCGGGAACTCCCACTGCACCACAACCTCTATCTTGGCCGGATCCACGAAAATACCCTTCTGATTGACAAGGTGTCCGAGGAACTGCACCTCGCGCAACCAGAACTCGCACTTGGAGAACTTCGCTAAAAGTTTCTTCCTCCTTAAGATCTCCAGCACCTCCCTCAAGTGCTCCTCGTGCTGCTCCTGAGTCTTGGAATAAAACAAGATGCCATTGATATATACTATCACAGACCGATCCAGCATCGGCCTGCATACGTGGTTCATGACATCCATGAACGCGGATGGAGCATTGGTGAGCCCAAATGGCATCACCACGAACTCATAATGACCATACCTCGTCCTGAAAGCAGTCCTCTGCACATCCTCGCCTCTGACTCGCATCTGATGATACCCGGAGCGTAAATCGATCTTGGAAAACCAAGACGCTCCCTGCAGCTGATCAAACAAATCATCTATCCTTGGAAGTGGGTAACAGTTCTTCACCATTACCTTATTCAGCTCCCAGTAATATATACACATACGGTGCGACCAGTCCTTTTTCCTTACAAACAAAATCGGTGCACCCCAGGGTGAACTGCTCGGCCTGATAAAACCCTTGTCTAGAAGCTCTTGCAGGTGTGTAGATAACTCCTACATCTCTGGAGGAGCCAACCGATACGGTTCTTTGGCTATCGGAGCCGCACCAGGGATTAGGTCAATCCCGAACTTGACCTGCCTCTTGGGGGTATTCCAGGCAAATCCTCTGGAAATACATCCGGGTAGTCTCGCACTACCGGAACATCATCAAATGTCGTCTTTCCCTTCTCCTGGGCATCTAAAACATAGGCAACATAACCGACGCAACCCTGCTGAAAATAGCGCCTCGCTCTCGCCGCTGAACACAGAACTGGTCCGCGTTGTTGCCTCTCACCCTGAATCACTAACTCTCCCCCACTGGGAGTGCGAACCCTCACTAACTGCAACTCAAAATCGATCACCACCTCATTTGGGCTCAGCCAATCCATGCCTACTATAACCTTATTCCCTCGCAGGGGAATAGGGACTAAGTCCACCGGAAACTGCTCATCGAATAACTGTAGAGAACATCCTCTATGTACCCTTGCAACCCTAACAGTCCTATAAGCTGCTATCTCAACCTCATGTAGACAATCTAGCTCCCCTGGAGCTCTGCTAAACCTCTTGCTAAGCGCAAGAGAGACGAATGATCGGGTAGCCCCCGAATCAAACAATATTGTAGCTGAAATGTCGTTCACTGAGATCGACCCTATACAAAACATATAACCATCAGAAACAATCAATAATAAATGTAGGGATAAGGGAGAAATGCATTCCCGTCACCACGTCAGGAGTCGCTCGCGCCTCTTCTGCTGTCAGCTGGAAAGCTCTACTCTTCGCTACCGGCGTCTCAGCTCGGCCCTGACGGCCATCTGTAATCCTCAAAGTAGCAGGGGCAAGTGCTGACACCTTCCCTGCAGCTGCTAAACTCGGACACTGGGACTTTTTATGTCCCCTCTGATTGCACTGAAAGCAAATCAGATCTGACGCCGCAATGGCGGTGGTAGTGGCTGTACAATCCTTGCTCATATGCCCAGTCCGGCCGCACTTGTAGCAGCCGGAACTCCCTGCCTTGCACACTCTGTCGTGCAATCTCCCACACTTGCCACATCGACTGTGGATCTGCTGACTCCTGGATCTATGATCTGAAACCTTGGGCTTTTTTCCCGAACCCCCTTAACCCGAACCCGCCTCCGACTTCCTCTTCCTCTCCATCTCTAGGTCAATCTCTCTCTCTCTCTCTCTCTCTCTCTCTCTCTCTTTCTCTCGCCCTGGCAATCATGTCATCTACTGTTTTACAACTGGACCGGCTCACAAACTGGCGAATATCACTCCGCAGCATCTCATGATAGCGGGCCTTCTTCATTTCCTCATCAGCTGCGTACTAAGGAATGCGAAGCGCCCTCTCTCTGAACTTGGCGGTAATCTCCGCCACTGTCTCGGTAGTCTGGGTCAAATCCTGGAACTCTCGTGGTAACTGCTGCACCTCAATGACGGGTGCGAACTCGGCTCTGAACCTGGTGGTAAATTCCGCCCAGGTCATGGCATCCAAAGCTGCGTCACTCCCGATGGCGTAACCAACCTCCTCCCACCAATCCCGTGCCCTGTCCTTGTCCCCCTTAGGACACCTGCTCGTGCGGAAAGCATTGGCCACGTCCGCCAACCATCTGGTACTCGCTATGGGGTCCCGCGCCCCGTGGTAATCTGGAGCTCCACATGCCCAAAACTCCCTGAAAGTAAGCGTGCGCGACCCCATCATGGCTGCCACCTCAGCACGAAATGTGCCTAGCTTCTCCTCCATCAACTCTAATATACCCTCCTTGATCGTACCAAAGATCACTGGAGTCTGCTCAAGGATGATACGAGTAACCTCTGAAGTGAAGAAGTCTCTAGTCTGCTCATCTAACTGCTCGGATGCCGAGCCTGATCCCGATCCCTCTCTGGCACCTGAACTGCCGCCTGCTGGTCTAGGACGTAAGACCACCATTCTGAAAATATATCACAATAAACGTCAGAACACTGATATGACTTGAGGGACCATTACTACTATTGGCTTTTCGGTCTCATCTCAGCCTTCCTCGATTCAAGTACGGATCCTCCGCTTCTAGTAGTATGGGCCCCTACTACCTTCCACATCTATCCGTACTTCCTCAAGAACTGCCTCGACTCCACTTAGCCACTACTACCGCTGCTGATCTCTACTGCTCTCATCCTAGGCTTGCCCTAGGGAAATCTTGGACTCAACCCAACCAGTCCTCAACTGCTGAAGGCCTCGTTGTAATACCAATTAACCATTACCTGAATATCATCACATGTGGCGAGGCTCAGATAATCTTTCGAGTAAAAGATTCGTCCCCACAACAGTTAGACTCAGACAAGAGCTGTGCAGCAAGGACAAATCCAACACTCTAAGATTATTCAACCCTGTTCACATGTAATGTGGCATATTCACCTAATGGCTAACTCCCATCACTCAGAGTCCTACAGAGCACGAAGCAGACAACATTCGGACACGGAAAACTACTCAAACAATTCTATCCTCATAATGAGAAACTATACTAGCATACGATGCTAAGTTCATGCTATCAGGCATAACCTAAACAGGCTATCCTACTGCTGTCTACACAATTTCTAGCATGCAATTCTCAGAAGGCTGAAACACATAAAGCAGGCACATATGGCATCCTCTTAGATCCTTAGTCCTATACTAGCATGCTGTTCTACTGAAACGGAAAATGAAAATGAAAATCTTAAACTTGTATGGGTAATTTGGGAGTCCTTACTTGAGCTCGGCTGATCGCATGCACCACACCCTTTTTTTCTTTATTAAAACTCTTTTCTTTCTAAGTTCTATCAAAAAAAATGTTTTTCTTTTAAAACCTTTTACCATTTCCTTAGTTTGAGTTCAAACGCACCAAAGAGTGTATCCAAATCCCTCAAACCAAGGCTCTGATACCAACTTGTTACATCCCAAAATACGACCCAAAAATCTTTGTTTTAATAATAATAAAAATCATATGCTGATCATCATATCATAAAAACCATACGTCAAATATCTCAACTCATAATAAAATGTCGTGAAACAACTGTATCAAATCAAACTATGAATCAAAACAAACTCCCAGGATAAACACTGAAGTTGTGGTGTGTGCGATGCCATCATCCCGAGCTCTTCCCTTTACTTTCAGAAGTACCTGAAACCAAAACTGAAACTGTAAGCACGAAGCTTAGTGAGCTCCCCCAAACTACCACATACCATACAATAACATATAAACACATACTGGGCCTTCCCCACTGCATCGAACCGAAGTCCGGAAACTGCATCGGACCGTAGTCCGGAACTGACTGGGACCTTGTCCCCTGCATCGTACCGGTGTTTGAAACTAGCTGCATCGGACCGAAGTCCGAAACTGACTGCATCGGACCGAAGTCCGGAACTAACTGATCGTAGCATAGCATAAAACACATATCAACTAGCATAACACACATCATCATAATCACATATACTACATACTGCATCAGGCCGTAGCCCGGAACACATAACACATAAATCCTGCCTGAGCCACGAAGGCATCAAACACACTATCTGCTGCGTCGGACCGAAGTCCGGAAACTACTGCTAGCTAATCGGGCCGGCATTGTGGCCGTAGACCCATTCCTACTAGAAGGAAACTCACCTCGTAGTCTAGCTTCTAAAAGAACTGCTCCGGAATCTGTCTACTTCTGCTCCGGTTTCACCCCGGTTACAATTTCCATAAGTACCCTCAATCAAATACTGATAATCATACTGAGGGTAAAATGACTATTTTACCCCTGGACAAAGTCAACCTATTGGTCAAAGTCAACATTCAGTTGACCTGACTCGTCGAGTTGGGTCACCAACTCATCGAGTCCTTACTCTCACTTTCTTGATTCTGCTCGCTAATACTCATCGAGTTTGGCATAGACTCGACGAGCTCATTTTCGATACTAACACTCAGTCAATCTGCATCCGACTCGCCGAGTTGTATGAACAACTCGTCGAGTCCTCCTTCAACACATGAATACTCTGACTGTGACTCGCCGAGTTGTATGAACAACTCGTCGAGTCTGTTCTTGAGGCATGAAGATTGCCTTGGACTCACCGAGTCAGGGCATTGACTCGCCGAGTCCCTTCATGAATGAGTCCGACCTCCTACTCACTGAGTCCACCTAAAGATCACTGGTTCCACTCGGCATGACACATAAAAGGGAAGAAATCGGGGACTCGCGACTCGACTCGCCGAGTCTGAAGAACAACTCGTCGAGTCAGTTGAATACAACACTACTTTGTTGATTATGCTCAAAACTGGTGCATGCAACTTATAGATCTGGGTTCCTAAAGCTTGATTAGCACGTAAAGTTTTCAAATTTACGTGTAGATATGCATCAATACGGGTTTAAAGGCTCAAAATGCACTAAAAGGTTAGATCTAGGGTGTTCATGCGAAAAGGGTTCCATAAAGGCAAAAGATTTGAGCTTCTGAAGCTCAAACATAGATAGATCTGAAGGCTACTAGGCAACACATGCTTTCAATGTTACTACCAAGCCAAAAATGATGAAAACAAGACAAACGAGAGATCTAATCGAGGAATGACAAAGGTTTGAGCTTGATACCTCAAAGAAGACTGTGATACCACCACAAACTCGGATCTAACTGCTTCTCCCTTGATTCCTCCTCTTCTCTCCTCTTCCTCTATTCCACAAATGGACCACAACTTCACCAAGTGAGAAAAACACACCAAAATGATAAGGGTGGCTAGGGTTTTCGTGTGAGGCTCTTATGTGGGTGAGGGAGGCTACTGAATGCCCAAAAGGTCATTTAAATAGGATACAAACCTGGGGATTTAGGGTTTCATTCAGACTGATGGACTCACCGAGTCGTCAACTTAAACGTGCTCAAAATCCCATCTCTACTCGACGAGTCGGGCTGCTGACTCATCAAGTTCCTCTTGAAACTTGAATAAATAATAATATTAAATAACATACTAGAAACGGGGCGTTACACATGTAGTATAAAACCAAGATTTGATATGAGAATCAATGGCCTCCCAATCTTCATCATCATCACCTTTTGGCAGGGATTTTCCAGTAATATGACTATGCACCTTAGCTCCTTTGCACATGTCTAAGAAAATACGCTTCCACAGTTTGTATTTGGACCCGTCAACCGATAGTTTAAAGCTAAACTGGTTGTAGACATTAGTTAGTGAAAAGACAAGTTGTGTAGCAGTAGGAGAGGTGGTGGAGCTCAATGTGGGTACAGTGGACATGGCAGGTAGAGGACATCAAGAAAATAAATCTAACAAGAATAGTAAATAGTAAACATAAAGCTAAACTAAAGGAAGAAAGAAGTTTAAATGTACCAGTAGTTTAACTCAATAAAGATCAGCAGAACACGTGTAACAAACCAGGAAGTGATTTGCGATTAGTGAAGATTGCTTGGAATGGGCTGTGATCGAAATGGCACAGAAGGCAGCAGGAAATCACATGGGAGAAAAAAACACGCGGGCAATGACTTCAATCAACAATGGCAGGCGATGAAGAACTGGAGGCAGCACCAGGAAAAAAAAAAAGAACAGTCTGATGCTTGTATGATTGATTCAGAAGGCAATCATAGAAAGACTTGGTACCATGTTGAATGATGTGAAAACCCATCAATTAGGGTTGCGTGTATGAAATAAATATCTGTAGAATACATATTACACAAAGGACCCTATACTATGAGAGAATATAAAAAAGAAATAACTAAATTAAATATTTAATACTTTTTAATTAAATTTTTTATTTGTTATTAGTTTAAAAATTATAAACTATAAAAATGAATTAATTTTATTTAAAAAATAAAAAAACAACCAGTGAGGAAACTTTCTTACCCATTCTTTGGGTTTAGGTGAGGGAAAAGAAAAATAGAAAGGATATTGTGGCCCAAAAAATATGAGAGAAGTTTTTCACCCACACCCTTCGGTCTAATAAGAAACCAATAACCATTTATTACTTTTATATAAGAAAATATACAATCAATATTTATCTCTATCGATCAAAACTTAATTAATAGGATAACATTAACTTCATGTCCTTTTCTAATAATTTCATTCAAAATTACCATAATAAAGTAATATGTGAATCCCGTTTATATCATAAACCATTTATTCAATTTTATTATAAAAAGAAAATTTAATTAATCACCCTTCCTAATAATCAACCGATGTTTCGTTTTTTTTTTCTTTAATAAATTAAAGAAATTAATCGTTCAAGATTTGAATGATTTTGTAATTTGGAAACAAATCGTTAAGGATTTTATTCTTCAATCTCATCCTTTTAGAAATTACATAAATGGATTTTTATTCTTCCATCTCATCCTTTTACAAATTATAAATGCCATCCTCATCCTAAAAAGGAAATCTAACCTTTCTCATTTTCCTTTATAATTAATGTCTCATATTACTTGAAAAAATCACAAATTATTTAAAACAACCATTAAAGTGACATAACAATCACATAACTTGTTACTTAATAATTTTCTGACTCAAAATTTGTTTAATTTTATAACTGTGGTTCCCACACGGTTTATAACCTAGTTTACTTTAATATTTATGTATTAGCCGGGAAAAAACAATCTCGGAAGATGGAAAGTAATGTTCGTTACCATGTAAGTTACTTCCGCCACATGTGGTGAGCAATTCATGTATCACTTGATACAGACAAGAATAGACTCCCTCGTTACAAGTAACAAAAGTGAACGAAAACCAAAAGCAAAACACGGTGTTCAACACATATTTTAGAGGAACATCCGTTTCACTATAAAGAGAATAGCCTACAAAACTGATAATAGGTATCCACCAAAACGACCATTCTACTTTTGAAATGTTTAACTAATTAAACCATGTGTGTGTCCATACAGCCTCATTTAAATTCATGTAAGTTAACAACTACAAATACAACATTAGGATCCAAGAATTTATTTATCGAAATGGAGAAAATGCAACATGCCTTTTTAACAATATTTCAACTAAAATGCTCATTTTCCAAAATCTTCATTTTGTAATTAAAAAGAAGGTATTTGTCGTCCAATTGGACTCACAATTGGTGTCTTCATAAAAGGTCCCTTGATAGTTGGTGATGTCTTCATAAAAGGTCCCTTGATACTTGATGATGGTGCATGTATGGGTAGAGCGACTCGACCTTCATCAATGGGTATATCTGCGGTTGGTTCTGGTGTTGGTGCAACCACAGGTGGAGGAGAAGCCACCGATGGTTTTGGAGGATTTGGTACCCAATAACGAAAACAATACAGTTTAAGTTGTATGGGAAAATACGGGTTGAAAGGAAATAGTGCTGGCCAGCACCCAGCATTCATGCGTTCCCCAGCTCTGCAACAAGTTGGTCCAATGCCCGTATCAATTTGGAAATTTTGTGCAGCCCGTAAAAATTCAGTATAACATGCCTCAAGATCAAATAATGCAGCCCAACATTGTAAGTACGAGGCCTTTGAAGGTTTGGGAGGATGAAGGTTTGATGCCTTTGAAGGTTTAGGAGGATGAAGGTATGATGCCTTTGAAGGTTTGGGAGGATGAATGAATGTTGATCTTCGGGCTAACCCTTGTGAGATAATAGATGCCAAGCAAAATGAAAGGAATATAACACTATAGTTCATAGCCATGGTGTCTTGAGTGTTTGACTATGTAATGGTTGATTTATAGATGAACTTTAAGTAATTAATTTGTTTGAAAACATTGTAGTTGACTTCTTGTTAAAAAGAAATAATTGTTTTAAACCATTAGTTGACTTCTTTTCAAAAAGAAATAGATGTTTTAAAATTTAAACCATATAGTTATGCGTACCTCTATTTTTGCCTTTCTAAATTTTATTTAAAATAATGGGTTACTACGAAATATAACATTTTCTTATATATTCTAAAAAATAATGGTCAAAAAAAGTTGATAGGAAGTGTTGAATGAAATAAATGCATGCATTTACTGTAACATACTGTATTAGATAGGGGATCAATAACATTAAACATATTAAATAAATTGTGTAGTTGGAAAAGGACAAAAGTGAGTCAATTGTAGGAATAAAAACATATACAAAATTAAAAAAACAAAAGATGATAATTTATAAGTTTTCTTGGAAAGTTATGATCATGCACTACTAAAAAAACATGCCTTCTCCGATGGACAATTTCCTCGAAAATTCCTAGGAAACCGGTGTTTCCGAAGAAATATCGTGGAAAAATTGTTCGTAGGTAAAACCTTCTTAAGAAACTTTTTGTAAGGGATTTCCGAGGAAATTTGCGAGGCATTCCGAGGCTATATTTTTCCAAGAAGTTTCCTAGGAAATAAATTTCCGAGGAAATATACATATTTTGTGGTGTGCACACGTACGTATGTATATATCATCCATAACTTGGTAAGCTAAAAACAATTCATCTATAATGACGCTGTACAAAAATATTGAGCGAAAAAATAGACGTTTCAGCCGCGAATTAAAAAAAATGGATTCTGTTCCTAGAAAATCCTTTGGAAAGTGAGGGAACTTCCTTTCTAGTAGTGAAGTGTAGTAACAACCATGATTTAATTCGATTAAGTAACACAAGTATCTATATAAATTGATCATTTATAAGCTAGTCCCTAGGAAATATCGATGAGGGTGTAGTAAGTACAACATTCATAGTAAAAGTGTAGGAACAATGACAGTATTCTCTACTCAAACTCGATATGATTTTTTTGTTACATGAAAAAAAAAAATTTAAATATTACTAAGAAAATACCGAAGAAAATTAGGTATTTATAAAGATCCTAGGAAAAGTATAAGAAATACCAAGTGAATAATGAGGAAATTGTAGTTAGTACAACCTTTATAGGAAAAGTGTAAGAACAATGAGTATATTCTCTACATAAACTCAATATGATTTTTTTTGTTACAAGAAAAAAAAAATTGTTAAAAAAAATATTACCAGAGAAATATCGAGGAAAGTTGGGTATTTATAAAGATTCTGGAAAAAGTGTAGAAAATACCAATAGAATATCTAGGAAAATGTAGTTAGTACAACCTTCATAGGAAATGTGTAAGAACAATGAGTGTATTCTTTACACAAACTCGCTATGATTTTTTTTGTTACAAGAAAAAAATTGTTAAAAAAATTATTACTAAGGAGATACCGAGGAAAGTTGGGTATTTATAAATATCCTAAGAAAAGTGTAGGAACTTCCGAAGGATTTACGAGGAAAGCACGTTTATGATTATTCCTAAGACTTTCCTTGGTAATTCGTAGGTAATACCGAGAAATTCTTTTTGCTCGTAAATATTTATAGGAAATCTCACATTTTTCTATTAGTGATGAATAGATCCTCATTTTACAACCAGCAAAGTGCAAATGAAAGAAAAACATAGTGTTTAAAACACAATTTGAGATATGAATCATTTTTATTATTCCGTAATTAGCCTCTCAAACTTATTATAATCCTTCATTATGATGGACGATCTAGATATGTGCAACTAAAAAAATATATTTTTAAATACATATCATATAATGATGACCAACAATTTATATCGATGTCTTGGCCTCGACATAGTTGAAAATCATAGTGAAATTTAGGCTTCCTTTGTGAGATTTTAGAGCCATAAGGGTTTTAAATGAAATGAATTACCTTCACATGGTTTTATCAAAATTTACGGTTGTTCTCGAAGTTAAATTTTGTTCCTGTGGTTTACAATTTTAATGTGTTTTAATTCACGTTTATAGAAAATAATGAGTAAACTATAAATTTTTGGTCTATATAGTTTATTGTTTTTGATACGCTTCAAAAAGCTCCACAATTGTATCATTTGGTCCAAAACAAGTATATATATATATATATATATATATATATATATATATATATATATATATATATATATATATATATATATATATATTGCATCTTGAGGACGATGAGAATGCTTAATCATTCACAAGAAAACGATTATGTTGCATCCAAATCTACGCAGTTCTTTCTCCTCATGATATTAGGTCAAGGTCCCGATTACCACCAAACATCATTCTCTTTTTAGATAGATAAAAGTTTAGAATGTAGAAACAAAGTATAGGAATTCCAAAGTATAAACACCAAACACCTATAATCGTTGATGAAAGTCTCAATACCTTCGAACTCTTACACATTAAAACCAAACTTGTACTTGACTTTGATGTTTATTAATCAACCAACTGGTCAATTATATATATTGCTCAAATTGAAAAATAATGAAGAAATGAGGTTCACGATTACGAGGGCGGTGGTTTGAATGAGATGACGTTTCTTTTTCTCGATAATAATCTCATTCGTAGATTGAAATCCCTAGAAAAAAATACATTATCATCTTTGCAAAGAAGAAATAAATTGAATCTAAGCATACCTTATTGATTGATACTATATAAGGAGAAGGTATAAGAGTATGTGTGTGTGTGTCTATATATATATATATATATATATATATATATATATATATATATATATATATATAGAGAGAGAGAGAGAGAGAGAGAGAGAAAGAGAAAGAGAGAGAAAGGGAGAGGTATGAACCCTAGATATAGGAAATCTCACGAACTCAAGGGCTAAATGGGAAAAAACTAATAAGTACAATATTTATATTCGAACACTTCCCTTCAAGTTGAAGCATAATCATGCCTACCATTTTACAAATAACATAGATGCAAGAACCATGTAAAGCTTTGATGAAGACGTGAGCTAGTTTTGGCTTTCTATTCGAACATGGGGAGTAGAGATGGTTCCATCTTCTAGATTTTCAAGAATGAAATGGCAATCTTCGATATGTTAAGTTCTTTCATAAGATATGGGATTGTTTGTAATATATATAGCCTCTTTATTTTCTCAATACATGTTCAATGGTTTAGACTCAGCAAACCTAATTTCACCCAACAGATTATGTACCCATATTAGCTTGCAAGAGGTCCTAGCCAAACACCTTATATTTATATTCAACAGTTCACCAAAAGACATCATTCGGTTTCTTACTTTTCCACGAAACTAGATTCCCTCCAATAAACCGAAAATACCATGTAGCGGATTGCATGTTTGTAGGGTCATTATTGTACTTGGCATCTATAAACCCTTCAATGACATGATGATCATGTTTCTCATATAGGATTCCATGACTAGGATAACCCTTTAAGTACTTCAGAATATGTATAACATCCCAATTTGAGGTTCATTGAAACGACACAAAATGACTTGTAACATTCATCGAGTGTATTTTAAGGACCTGGTTCATTTATTTGAAAGTAATATGCAAGATATGAGAAACCTCAATTCCTAATTAAAATGTATTTTAAATGGCTTAACTCTTTTGTTTGACATCAAGATGCACTAAAATGTTTAACATTTTGATCCCGGTATAAATCCAAATCAATCCTGATAATAATAATACGATCAACATATACCACTAATAGAATGTATTTAGAAGACACTGAAGTAAATAAAACAAAATGAAAATAAGAGATTCTCTATAAGCCAAACTTTATAACCATGGGTGGGGTGGGGGGATCCATTTAACCCATACAGTGAGTTACTTCATCTAAAAACGTTACAATACTACCCAAAGCAACAAATGTTTGTTCTGTATAAACTTCCTCATGTAAGTCATCATGCCAAATAAGTAAATGAACAGGTAGATCGATGTAAGGATGTCCAAAACCAGACATCCTAAATTCGGATATCCAAATTTCAGATAGAAAAATTTGATATTCGAATACGAATTCAAATATCAATTCAAATATCTATAAATTTATTATATTTTTTGTCAACTTAATTAAACAATCCCAAATATGAAGCTAGCTGACCAAAAAGCTATGTTCATCTTTTTGTTATATTCAAAATAATAAGAAAACCAAATGATCCAAGGTTAGTTGATCTTTTTGTCTAAATTCATGGTATTTTGAGGTAAATATCCTATTTACACAGTTGGTTTAAAATAATATATATATATATATATATATATATATATATATATATATATATATATATATATATATATTGAAAAATTCAATAAAGAACGATTATTAATCAAGCAACCAATAAATCAATCTAAAGCATCGGAATTTAAAGTGATCAATGGTAAAAAGAAGGGTTGTAGACTTTTACAATGGACGTACATGCACCGGATTATAACAAAACTCACTTCCTTTTTTCGTTTAATTTTTTTAGGCCATGTTTTTTTATTAAAAAAAACTGAATATACCATTATTAATGGTTTTTCATTCTCTTTTCATAGAGATTAATATTGATATACAAAAACTGATTTTTTTTTTCAAAAAAACTCACTTCGTTTCTTTGTTTTTTGAAAAGTTAAGGACTATTTTCTATCGAAAAATTTTATTAAATATATCAAAATTCATAATTTTTTGTATTCTTTAAACATAGATTCATATTGACATATAAAAAAAAAAACAAAATTTCAGTATAGATTCACATTATGAAAATGCCTATTGTGAATTTGAGCAGATTCATAATATGACTAATATTAAGTCAGATTCACACTTTAAATGTTAAAATTGAAATATTTATAGTTTAGATTCACAGAAACTGATGGAAGTTTTTTTAATCGATGTTGATGTTAATTAATAGAGGACAAAAAAATTGAAAATTTTGATATAATCAGGTTTTTAGATTAAAATGAACTTCAATATTGAAAAAAACAACAAAACGAAGTGGTTTTTTTCGAAAAAAAAAACTTTGTTTTTAATATATCAACATGGATCTATATGGAAATATGACGAAAAATCGTTAACAACGGTATATTCTTTTTTTTCCGACAAAAATGTAGCTTAAAAAAATTTTAAACGAAAAAAAGAGGTGAGTTTTTAGGTAAAAATGTGAGTTTTATGGTATAAATTGGTAAAGGTGCGTCAAATATACAATACATCTTAGGCCGTTAATCGCTTTAAGTTTCGACGTTCATTATTGGTTATTTGTTAATAATGGTTCTCTATTGAACCTCAGTGTGTGTGTGTGTGTGTATATATATATATATATATATATATATATATATATATATATATATGCTAGTTGTTAGACTCAGGTATTATATGGATTAATTTAAAAACTAAATATAAAGATCATAATATTTAAAAACTTTGAATTTATAAGAATATAAGAAAAAACAAAGAATTACTATAATATAAATGTTCTTTATGTTTTATGTTTAAACAAATAATTTAAATAAATAAAATAAACAAATAAGCTTTAATTTTGAAATTAAAAGGCAAGTTCATTAATGAAATTGATATCAATTTATTGCTACATTTATTGCAATTATTATATTAAAATATTATGTGAAATTTAATAAAATAGAAAAACTCATAAAATGAAATGTGGAAAAAGAATAATTCAAAATAACCACAAAATAACATTTGACAAATTAAATGAGAATATAACAAGTAACAAAAAAACATTCATTTATTAGATAGGTTTTATATATCTATCTATCTATATATATATATATATATATATATATATATATATATATATATATATATATATATATATATATATATATATATATATATATATATATATAGATCCAGTAAGAAATGTTTTTTTTTAGCAAGGTAAGAAGTTTCTTTTCTACATATTTTTTTGACGAACAAAATAAATGAATCACTAGATGATTCATTTGTAAGATGATTCACAAGAAAAAAAATTTCAAAAAAACATCTTCATTATTCATTTTTAAGTAAATTAAGAAAATGTTCATTTTTATGACAATTTTAGTGAATAACATCAAAATCATTGTATAAATAAATCCTCAACATATTTTTTTGAAAATTTTTTCTTATGAATCATCTTACATATGAATCATGTGATGATTCATTTTGTTTGTTTGCTAAAAAAATATGTAGAAAAAAAACTTCTTACCTTTCTACCAAAATTTTCCTTCTTATTTGATTTTGACTATATATATATATATATATATATATATATATATATATATATATATATATATATATATATATATATATATATATATATATATATATATATATATATCGCCGGTTCTGGGAAATTAAATATCATCAAAGGCACACAGGACGAACCAGAAAAAATTGGCCCTTGCCATTATTATACGTTTTAATCTTTAAATAAAAATATATAATAAAAAAATTGGGTCATATGCGGCTGCCAATTTTACCCCCCTCAACGCCCCAATAATATATATATATATATATATATATATATATATATATATATATATATATATATATATATATATATATATATATATATATATATAAAAAGTTCAAATGAGAACAATTAAAAATTAAGAACCATATGAGAACCATTTCATTAAGGGTATTTTTTCCATTTAACATAAACAATACAAAAACACATAAAAGCTTCATTTTAAAATCAGATCCACTTTTCAAATGAAAAATCCTTTCAAATTCTCCCACCATTTTTGAAGAACACATATTCCCTATTACCACCACCGCTGGCACCACCATCGCCAGCACCACCGTTTCTGGCCACTTTAGTCATCTTTTTTTTTGCTTCAGATCTGGAACCATACAAAAAACGACATCACCAAGGTGTTTCCGCTTCAGATCTACCGTCGACCGCCACACCGTCGCTTGTCATCTCCGACGACATTATTCGGCTGACTTTTTTGTGTTTTTTGCTCAGATCTAACCTGAATGATTTTGGTTTTTTTTCCCATCGTTGATCGTGTTCCTAGTCTAGATCTTTCAAGATTTGGTCAGATCTAAAACCTCCACTTTTTGATCTGCCATCAGTTTCGCATCTACCTTCAGATCTAACGCTTTTTTTCACTGAAACACTAGATCTACCACCAGATCTTCCATAATGTTGTCTAGATCTGTAGGCTTCGGTCCAGATTTACGATTTCTGCCACCACCATGTCCAGATCTGTGAGATCCGATAGTATTGAAAGAGTTCCGACGAGATCTGGTGTCATGTTCTTCAAGTTGCATATTTGGTTTTCTGTTCTTCATCTCAGATCTCTGAAATTTGGTTGTTTTTTTTTCTGTTGAAGATCTAAATATGTTCTTGCCGTCAAACCACTACCGTCAAACCTCTCCGGAGAAACAAACAATATCACTTAACTTCAGATATGATGAAAATCTTATATATTTGGTCAGATTTGATATTTTATGGTGATTATTGATCTGATGTATCTGGTGCATATAAAGTGTTTGATGAAATGTCTCAATAAAATATGATAAGTCATTAAGATGTGAATATGTATTTTCTATGTATTAATTTGTCTAAGTTATTAAGCTGTGAATGTGTATTTTTTTTTGATGTATTAAGTGTTGAATTAGTGTCTAAAATGTTGAATTAAATTGTGAATTAGTGCTTGAAATGTTGTAGTTAATCGTAAATTCTGAGTTTTTTTTATCCATATCTGATTTTAAAGGGAAGGATATCGACGATGTTGGAATCGGTGGTTGGTGATGGTGATGGTTGATAGCAGTGTACGATAGTTGGCGGTGTTGATACTGGTGGTGGTGGTAGAGTAATGATATTCTTTATTTCTCACTCATCTTCTTCGTTGATTTCAGATAAGTTATTATCTTTTCATGTATATTTTTTTTATGTTTGCTTTTGAAATATGATATAATTTATTTATATATTAAATCGTGAATGAGTTTTTTAATATACTAAAATATGAGATTATACTTGTAAATGAGTTGTGAACGTATTGTATATAATTGTGAATTTTGTGTATTATGTTGTGAATTTTATTCACGATTTAATATATTAAATTCACAGTTTAATACATAGAAATGCCTACATGTATTAACGTATAAATATAAGTTTTAATTTGTAAATATGGTTGTAAATATAATTTTTTTTGTCTTAAATTGTGATTTTATTATATTAATTGTAAATTTTGTATACTAAAATGTGAATTGTGTATTATGGTTGTGAATTTTATTCACGACTTAATATATTAAATTCACAATTTCATACATAGAAATGTTGGGTTAATATCACAAAAGTCCCATGTTTTTTGCACTAAATTGGAAAAAGCCCTGAATTTAATTTTTCATTTAATGTGACCATGGTATTTTCATTGACTTACCGTTTGAGGGCAAAGAGCCGGTTTCAGCAGGTTGCTCCCTTAGTCGAACGTTGCATGTAGTTTTGGGTCGATTCTTCTCTCCAACTTCAAACCAAAAAGATGGTAAGCGCCTCCAACACGCACACACAAGGTTACAAAAAGTGGGCTTTAAGGAATCGTTGGTCTGAAGATTTGAGATGCGATTGTGATGAACCTGCGACATTCTCAATCTCCAAAACTATCGATAATCCATGGAGGAAATTCAGGGGGTGTCCAAACTATCAGGTAATATTAAGTAATCTTTTGTGGTCTTGTTGAACCATTATGAACAAGTGATTGTTGTGCAGGACTCCAAAAAAAATGCGGATTTTTTTTATGGCTTGATCCACCCCTGCCAAACACTTACTACAAGGAAACTATGTGGAAGTTCCATATGGATTTGGAGGAGGCTAACAACAATAAAGCATTTGCAATGGAGGTTTTGAATCTTTCGGAGGAGGCCAAGAACAACAAAGAAGTTCAACTGGATATTTTAAACCTGTTGAAGGTAGAGCTACTTATGATGGTCATGCTTTTGGTGGTGGTGATAGTGATGGGGTTTATGGTTCACAATGTTATGGTTAAAGCACTGTGAAGTTGTGGGCATTAGTTAGGTTCAGGTGGAATGGTAGTGGTAGTTTAGGTGTAAGGGTATTTTGGTCAAGTTAGGCAGTAAGTAGATGTATGTGTTATGTATGGCAATTTTTTGGTTTTGTAAGAGATGACAATGACAACAACTTATTATTTCTTAATGATAACAATGTATTAAGTCCTTTAACACATACATATGTATAAACCTACTTACCAAGCTAACCAAAATATGGAAGGTAACAACAATTATAATGATCAAGGCACATATATATATATATATATATATATATATATATATATATATATATATATATATATATATATTGATAACTTAACAATCATACCAAATATCAATGTTTGTTAATAGCCCAAAATGGGAATGTACTTTACAATTCTTCCCAAAAACCACTATCATACCATTTAACCTAATTAGAACCAAACTTCCAATTCTACCAAACATTATGGAGATGAATTGGAAGCTTGTTACCAAAAGATAAGTGTACCCAAAGTAGATGTTTACAAAAAGGGCAACCTATTTACTAATGCCCATTCTACCCATTGAACCCTTAAACACAACTCCTTACTCTAAAACCCAAGGGGTTTTGGAGGAACCACCACCATCAACATCTTCAACCATTTTCCTGAGCTTCAACTTCCTAATTCTTTCAGAGGGTTTCCTCTTTTTCTCCCAATGGAAATTGTAAGCACCATAACTTTTTCTAGAGGGTAGGAATCTTGCTCCAACCTCTCTCTCTCTCTCTCTCTCTCTCTCTCTTTCTCTCTCTCTCTCTCTTCAACTCCTTCTTCCTCATCCACTATGCCTTCAACTTCTTCTTACTCAACCTGTATGCCTTCAACTTCTTCTTCTTCAACCTCTCTATCTTTAACTCCTTCCTCAGCCTCTTTTTCTTTAATCTGTTGTTCCTCAACCTCTCCATAAACCTAAAATATGGAGGGGTAGTTAGTAAATCTACAATATGAAAGCCAAAAATAGTGTATATCCAGAACATACCTCTTTCATAGCAGCCACTGCATCAACATGTGTATATCCAGACATCAGCAACTCCTGTAAAGTAAGTCCTTCACTCACCTTCACCTCATTGTCATCATGTTCTTGTTCCTAAACATCCTCCATTGCTTGACTCATACCTTGCTTACCATTAGGTGCATGTGTAAAAAGATCAACAAAATCCTCGTCACAGGTTAGGGACATATCCTCCTTTGCATTACTCTTATGTTTCTTACCATTAGGTGTTTTCTTTGGTGTTTTGTTCCTTGATCCAAACACTTTAGTTTTCCCTCCTCTCCTTGTCATCATCTTAGTCCTTTTTAGAGGACTAACATTAGGACCACGTACTTGATTACCAGATTCTGAAATTGGGGGAGGAGTAACATCACTTCTTGGTATATCATGCCCACCAACTTGATCACCACATTCTGAAACTGTGGGAAGAGCAGCATCATTTCTTGGTATAGAAGGCTCAACTGGAGGGAATTGATCAAAGATAGGTTGGCCTCCCCCATATTTCCTAGGTCTTCCAATCTTCCTTTTTGGGACACGGGGCTTAGGTACCTCATCATTTGTGCATCAAATCTTATTATGCCCAAGTTGTTGGCACTTTCCACACCTCACAGTCCTAGTAACCTTTAACCTTTGAGAGGGGTATTTGGCATCTTCTAATTCAGATGCATGCTTCAATCTATTTACTTTGGGTCTTCCAGGCATCCTTCTAACTGGGGGTGGTAATGGTTTAATAAAATCAGTCATTGGCCACAAGTTGCTTCCACCAATAGGTTGTATGTTCTGACTGTAGGTTGCAACATATTTATCCTTTTGGAACCAAAAATAAATGAATTCACTTGGATCTTTGTGGACATAGTTGATTGCAGCTTGACTATGCACACATGGTATGCCCGACAACATCCACAAGTTGCAAGTGCAAGTCTGATTGGCTAAATCAACCTTGTATCCATTGTAGCCATACCTAGTCTCAAACACATCACCACTACTTGGTACAACTGTCCACAACCTACACATAAAACAAATAAAATACATATATAAATAAATACTTAATATTTTTTGGATACATGCCAATAAAAACTTATATTACCTCATATCTTTCCCAAATTCATTAAGCTTCAGTTGTATGGTAGGCCCATAAATACCCCTCCATTTGGTCGCCTCTTGACCTTGATGAAAAAACCTTTTCATAAGGAGAATCCTTATTTCCTCAAGCATTGTGATTATAGGCTTCTTCCTTATTTGTTTGATCATGGCATTGAAGCATTCTACAACCCCATTCTGTACTACTTCACAAGCATACCCATGAGAAAAGAAGGCTCTGCACCAAGTTTCAGGTTTCCTTGCCATAAGATAGGTGTATCATGTTTCTGTTATCTTCTTTATCTTCTCCATTGTAGCAAGAAACTCCCCGTCCACTATACTCATAGCAGCTTCCCAGAAAAAAATCTTTAGCTCTAATCCTATGAATTTCTTTCTAAAGTTTGCAAAGACGTGTCTAGCACATTGTCTGTGCTCAACATGAGGGAGTAGGTCTTCCACAGTCTGTAAAAGTCCCTATAATTAACTAACAAACACAACACTACACATGTAAATATTAATGACTGTAACATACAAATATATATATATATATATATATATATATATATATATATATATATATATATATATATAATATTGTATACTAGTGTATGTTGTGGTACCTTGTGTTGGTCTGAGATAACAACCAGTCCATTGCCAGCACCAAGATCCAAATCAGCAAGCAAATTATCAATGAACCGGGTCCAGTTGTCCTTATTCTCAACATTCACAATTGCCCATGCTATTGGGTAGACATGGTTGTCTGCATCCCTCCCAATAGCAGTTAAAATCTCCCCCTTAACCTGCCCCTTCAAGAAACTACCATCTAGTCCTATTACCCTTCTACATCCTCTGCTCCGTCCATCTCTGAAAGCCTTGAAGCCAACATAAAACCTTTTGAAATAGTTAAACCCCAGATTACTTTCTACCCCCACCAAGCAAGTTGTACCCAGATTACTCAACCTAATTGCAGCTGCATAGTCCCAAACCTTGGCATAGGGTCTTATAACTTCCTTCTATCATCCCCATTGCAGTAGCCCTTGCTCTTTGGCATTGCCCAAGAGATACACTCACTAAAAACCTTTGTAGCACATCTGCTTGCATCTCTAGCAATGTCATATTGGGCTTCATGATTACATCTTTCAGGTAGTGTTTGGCTAACCAACTGCTAGTAACTAAGTAACCAAAATGATAATTCCTAGCACACAGATGCATTTCATTACAAAATTTTACCTGGAATGTTCTTTCATTGTACTTCCATCCAGCTGCAACCCTAAATGGACACTGCATTTTGTTATTATCATTGCTATCCCTGGTTCCACTACCACATTTAGCTATAACACTTACTCTATCACTTTTTTCAAAATAAAGTTGGTACCCTCCATGGACTGCATAGTTAGTTAAAGCAAACTTGAGTGAGCAGGGGATTCATAACAGTCTCCTAATCGGGGCGTCATCTATTTCCAGTCAGCATTGGGATCATGCACCCTATACTCCACACCAACATCTTCCATTGTCCTCATCTAAGTGGGCATGCTCTTTTTGTTGGACACCACGAATGTCTCCATCATCTACCATTCCATAAATACTCCTCCTTAATATGTTTTCATCACACAATAAGTTAAGAAACTGATCATCACATAGTCTTGAGGGGGCTTTGAAAGTTTCTTTAGAAAAATCCAAGAAGCTAAAGTCAAATGCATCTTCATCGGAGTCAGAGTCTGGAAGATATGTCTTGTCACGGAGCTTAGGCCCTTTAGGCTTCTTAGTTCCAGAAGTAGAAGCCATCTGTTTCATTAAAAAAAAACAAAAAAACAACTTGTTAGTTCAAACTTGGAACTCCATAGACGAAGATAACCATCATCATAATCATCAATTTCTTGTTTCCATACACGTACCTTTCTACTCCAACCTTACTTCACCAATGATTTTGGAGCTTCAAGTTGCGAAATTAGGGACTGTGGAACTCTTCTCAGCGTCAAAACCTTCTCGAATGCATGAAAAACCCTTTAGCAGTGATTGTTTATTGAAAGGTGATGGCTACGGAATAGCTTAGTGGTGACCGGATGGTATAGGTTACATGCTGGTGACCGACTCTTTGCCCTCAAACGATAACTCAAAGAAAATATCGTGGTCACAGTAAATGAAAAATTAAATTCAGGACTTTTTCCAATTTAGTGCCAAAAACATAGGACTTTTGTCATATTAACCCTAGAAATGTCTCCATATATTAACGTATAAATATAAATTTTAATTTGAAAATATGGTTGTGTATATAAAAAAAATTGTCTTAAATTGTGAATTTATTATATTAAGTTGTGAATTTGGTATACTAATTGATATTATGGTTGTGAATTTATATTTTTTGTATTAAACTGTAAATTTATTGTAATAAGCTGTGAATTTTATATATTAAACTGTGATTTTTTTATTTTAAACTTTGAATTAACTTCAATAAGCTGTGAATATTTATTTAAATTGTGAAATTGACTATATTAAACTATGATTTTTGTGTTTAAAAATGTGAATTGACTGCATTAAAATATTGGTTTTTTTTTTAAACTATGAATTGACTGTATTTTGCTTTGAATTTTTATAATTAGTGTTAAAATATGAGTGATTTATGTATAATTTTTTGTGTTAATTTTCTTATGAATATATTTATTTTTATTGTTGTATAATTTTCTAAGAATTGGGTTAATTTTTATAATTGCCTTGCATTAATTTCAAAACGAGTGAATTAATAATCTTTATTAGACTCTGAATATAGTATTTAAGTTGTTAATGCATGACTTTATTTACAGATCTGATTTGAAATAAATGACGACTACCATGTTGATACATATGGTTGGTGGCGACATGTGGTGGTAGAGTTTGAGTTTTTGACTTCTTTGAATTAGTAAATTATTGTAAAACAGTTTGTATTAAATTGGGAATTTTTTGCATTAAACTATAAATAGACTGTGTAAAGTTTTATTTTGAGTTTTTGACTTCTTTGAATTAGTGAATTATTGTAAAACAGCTTGTATTAAATTGTGAATTTTTTGCATTAAACTTTAAATGAACTGTGTAAAGTTGTATTTTATATAAATTTTGTGTTAAAATATGAGGTCATATACGAATGAATATATTGGATTGTAAAAATTATAAATTTTCCATTTTCGTACAAAAAACACAAATTTTTTTTTTTTTTTTTTGTAAAAAACAATTCAAAATTTTTTTAGCGATTTTGTGTTAAAAGGTGCGATTTTTTAAAAAAAAGTTTTGTGGTCTCTAAGTATTTTTTTTATGCATTTTTATGATTTTTAGCGGTTTTTTTAGGGTTCTTTGTTTTCCATAGACCCTAATTCTCTCTCTCTCTCTCTCTCCCTCTCTCTCTCTCTCTCTCTATATATATATATATATATATATATATATATATATATATATATATATATATATATAATTAGGTTCTATGGAAAACAAAAAACCCTAAGAATCATAAAAATGCATAAAAAAATACTTAGAGACCACAAAAAAAATTGAAAAAAAAAGTTAAGAACGAGGGAAACATTATCAGCCACACATTTATTTTGCTGCAAAATACTTAGGCATACCGACAGATAAACATGTGTTTTCCAACCAAATATGTTTTTCTTAAACTATACTAATCATTACCTTAATATACACAAAACATATTTTTTGTTTTTTTTATTTTTAAAAAGCTATTTTTATCGAAAATTATTTTAAATATTTCAAAATTCATAATTTTTTATTCTCTATAAATAGACATCCATATTAATATAATTTTAAGATAAAATAAAAAAATTTATAGTTTTAGAGTTTAAGCTCTCGTTATTAATAAGTAAATAAAAATCATTCAGATTTTTATTACAGTAGATTCGTTATTTATTCATGAATAAAATGTATGCTTACTTTTTTTATAGCTTGAGTATTGTTCATATATGAGTATAACACGTAATAAAATTTTCTTACTTAAAATATATTTTTTACATTGTTTTTCGTCATATATTATATTTATATATGAATAAAACGTGTATTAGTTGTCGTCATATTTTATATCCATATATGAATAAAACATTTATTAGATTTTTGTTACAGTTAATTTGCTATTCGTATATGAATAAGTAGTATCATTGATACTTAAACTGTAAAAAATTAATCATACTTTTTTATTCATAAGTGAATAACGAATATACTGTAGTAAAAATTTGATTTATTTTTATTCAGTTATGAATAACAATAGCTGAAACTACAAAAAAAATTAATTTATCTTAAAATCATATCAATATTGGATTATATGTTTATTAATCATTATATTAGTTTTATAACTGTGATTATCACAGGTTATAAACAACACTTCATTGTCATCGTGAAAGAGATAGAGAATAGATCGTTATCACATGTTTAGACTCGTCAAATAAAGGATGTAGCTAGCAACAACGGGAGAGGTGTCAACCTATATAGATCTATACACAACGTTCCTTGTTTGCTTAAGTTTAAAGGTTATAACATAGAGCGATTTACTAAGTTTTTATGCTTAGCTTAATGAAGAAACACTCAAATAGTTTTCCCAAGTTTAAACATTTGTAAAAGTGGTTGATTTCATGTCTTAAACTTGAAGTTATAAAGTTACTAGGCCTATTATTCATTCGTTGTAATAAAAACTATAATAAAGTCCCTAACAAAAATCGGGCAACGTGACAGCCGTACATTGATCAAAAACTAGGTTTTAATCAACGTAAAACCAACAATGCCAAATATTTGTTCAAACCTAAATAGTTGTATAATTATCATTTTAGTTCAATATATAATGATATGACAACTAATTAATGAACAAAATTTGAAGACTATAAATAAGCATTTATCGTTTATAATTATAATAAAACTATATTTGTCATTTTATAAACAACAAATCTATATAAATCTTATAAAGGAGACCATCAAAATCAATGTAATTCAAGATAGACCATTATTTTGAACCATGTTCATTTGAAACTCGAAAAACTTTTCAGCTTATCATACTTAATTGTTTGGTTAATTAAAAAGTTTTGCCTATATAAGAACATTATTTCCATGGTTTTTTCATTCATATTTTTCTTTCTTCTTTTTATGTTATTATTATCAAAAATGCATGAAAATTAAAATGAATGTTTATATATACACACATGTTCAAATAAAAAATATCACTAGAAGAGATATGGAGAATAAGGCGGTAAAGTGTATGTATGTATGTATGTATATTCTATTACATATACATCGAGCCAAGATCTCAAGATTTTTGGTGAAGAAAAAGATCGATCGTATTCATACAATCTCTAAAAAACAAGTTCAATGGTTAAATATGTCAAGAAGAACTAAAGGTTGGTATGATTAATTGGATTGTAACATCTCGATTCCCAGGAATGAAAATTTTTATTAAAAAGGCAAATTTTCTTTGGAACTCGTCAAGTTGATGGCCTCAACTCGACGTGTTGAAAGTTTTTGGGTCGTGGATCTTTTTGGACCAACTCGACGAGTTGGAGAGGAAAACTCGACGAGTTGGTGGCTGAATATGAAACCCTAATTTTTAGGGTGTTGCACCATATTTAAAGGACTTAAGTCCTATTGATGTCCTCCCTAATCCCCTCCTCTGTCCAGAAACCCTAGAATTCGTGCATCTTACCCCAAGTTGAGTGTGTGAGCTTATAGGTTGCTTCTTTGGTCTCATTTTTGAAAGAGTATGAAATTGGTGATGCCTAGCTTGAAGGAAAAGCCATAGATCTAGAATCTCCTTGAGTTTAGATACTCTTTTGAGGTAAAAAGTTGAAGACTTGCTCATGTATTTGCTTAGATCTCCTCGTTGGAAGTTTATTATCATATTTGGCCCATTTTTGGATTGTTCACGGGCTTGAGCATTTCATGGAATTATAACTTCAGATCTGGACGTTTTGTGGCCCTTTGGACTTAAAGTTTCAAGCTTTATCAAGTTCTAGGCCTCTTTCATGCTTTAGGACCCTTATAGAAGCCTTCTTTAAGTTGTGGAGCCCTTGGTGACATGCATGGACATAAAGTTAGCAACTTTACGTGGATTTCCAACCCTTGGGTAGCAGATCTACATTTCTAAGCTTTAGATTCGATAAAAAGGAGGTTGAATGTGTTAAGACTAGGAAAACTCGACGAGTTGTCATGACAACTTGACGAGTTGGCTCGAGTTTTCCCCGATCCTCTGGATACTGTGTGAGCTCGACGAGTTGTCCTGACAACTCGGTGAGTTGACTTGGACTTTCCCAATTCTTTAAATATTGTAGAAACTCGACGAGTTGGTAGGTGCATTCAACGAGTTGGGTCAACATGGACTGTTGACCTTGACTGTTGACTATTGACTTTGACCATGGTTGACCAATTTTGACTCTTGAGGGCATTTTGGGTATTTTGGGGTATTGATGGGGTTGGTCACATGGTACTTGTAGGCATTTGAGTTCGGAGCTGGGATTTGGATTTGGGTCTTACCAGTTCAGCACTATTTGTGAGGTGAGTTTTGCTCAGTATACTTATGTTGGTTTTTAAGCATTCTAACACTCCTAAGGTGTTTATCCAACCCTAAATACATTGGATCTATTTTTTTCACTAATTATACATGCAATAGCATTTCCAAGGTATTAAACCTATGCTAACATACAATTGTCATATACCACACAAGAATCTAGTTAGGATAACATACCTTATGGTGGAGATTGAAGTCTTGTTGTATCTAGCCTTAAGAGCTTAGCCCCAATAGTGTAGAAGCCTCAATTGGAATCACAACACATCATGGACATAGGAGGAACTTGAGAGAGAACCTCCATGCACCCAAAACCATCATGAACTCCTAGAAAATACACAAGTGTCTATTTTGGGCAATGACATATGTATTTATATGTGGGCTTTCTAGGGTCATAGATATAACCCAAATCCATACCCATGAGTCTTATGATCCATGGTTCATGTGGCACAACTCTTTATGTATCCATACATAAACTTGGTCCAAAATAGATCATAAGCCCAACACACATGAATATAACTAATTAACATAATTAGTCCCCATAGATTTAATAAGTCTCTTTTTATCACTAAATCAATTCTAAATTAATTCTTGATCAATACTAACTAAAACCATATGATTTCATATTAATATATTAGTACTTAGAATATATTAATAAATCATATATAACCTTCTCTCAAGAGTCCATCCTAACAAATTGTCCTGATGAAATGCAACCCAAATGGATCATGCTACTCTCGGGTCAAGTACATACCAATAATAGTTATGGGCTTAGACATCAAATCCAACAGTCTCCCAATTGGATAATTCTGAAACTATTATTGCAAGTACGAATTCATAACCCGACTAGCAATCATAGCTCTTAAAGTCGTTGCCGAACTTTGAACAAATCAATGATGCATCCATTAGATAAGGGATCCTATATTCCTCCATTATGTATACCATATGGACCGAGAAATGGATTATAATCATTCTCTCTGTCTCTTTGTTGTTTCCCGATTTCTGATTTATGACAACTGACTAACTGAACAAATCAAATCAGTCCAGGCTTGGCCAAGCACTTAGGGATGTCATCACTAAATCATCGAGGGGCCCACAGATATCGATTTTATCCTTATAAGGTAAAAGGAATGGATAAAATTCGACTCATATGCTTGTACTAACTACTTGTTGAATCATACACAAATGCACGTTTTATAACATCAAGTTACTGATGCATTTTCGTACAATCAATGTATAACCAAGTCATAGTCAACAACTCATATCTCTAGGTTTGAAGAATATAAGATATTATCGTCTCATGATTCACTCGTGATCAAATCCATGAAGTGATTCAAATGAGCGTGGGTTTAATCCAATACTCGAATCTTATTCTAGGAGCACTCATGAACACTACAGCTAAGTCTAACCACGTAGACAAACTACAGACCCATTTATAACAGTCTTGCCTCAATACCTACTTCCAAAGTATGATTGACTATGGACGGTTTGAATAACTTAGTTATTCGGGAAGTCAAAACATGCAAAGTGAAACACAAGAATAATACTAATCCTATATAGGCCCAACACTTTTAGAGTAAATAAAAAACACCTTTTATCTAAGCACCATATTGATTACTCATTATTCATGTAATGTTTCAAAGTATCAACTTAATACTTGAATTAAAACAATAGTCATGCCATGCTCCAAGCATGCACACTATGTTTACCTATGATCCTTTCTTTTGTGAAATAGATCAATTGAACACGACTCCAATGATTCTCATTTCACAATCCCAATCCCTTTTGTAAATGTAACAATACGAAACTCTTGCCATTTACTGTAATCTGTTAGATTCTAAACTTATATGCAATGATTCTCTTGTAATGACTATGCACAAAAGTCACAAAGACTTGGCAACATACATTACAAAGTATTCCAATGGAGATCAATTCCATAGAAAAGAAGTCTCATATTCAAAGTACATTTCTTTGAACATCCTTCTTTGCATTAAGTTTTCTAATCTTACACAGATTCAGAGAATAACTTCCACCTATGGAAACAATTCCATATTACCATTTTGACTATCACTTCTGAACAAGAGTTGCCTCTTTTCAAAATATGTCAATATGGTGCTTTCCAAAGTTTACACTATACTTCCATTGTCCATGAGCAACCAATCTTTGGTAAACCTCAGATTGTGCTCAACAATTGCTTAATCATCTTAGTCATATCCAGTTCTATTACTTTTTCCCTCTTAATGCCCTAGGCATTTGGAAAATTTAGAATGGATGAATATTATAGCACGTGTAATCGATCATATATCGGAAGCATATGGGACACGATTCATGATGTCTCACATAAAGACGTGGTATTTGACCAGTATTTTGCTAAAATAATTTTATTTGCCATGTTCTCACAATTCGAACTATGAAGAGGGATGCTGTAATCATAATCGAATTTTGAGAACACAACATATATAGAATTTCCTTATATTCAACCATTCCAACATAACATTCATATATATCTTTGACTAAAGTTGATTAAAATCTCAATCTAAGCTTGTAGAATTGGAATGAAGTATAAAATCCTCTCCCTTAATTATAGCAAAACAACTTTTCAAAGAGAATTGAAACTTTTGTTTTCTATAATTAACATTGCTAACTTGCAACACGTAACATAATAATCATGATCCCACTAACATGATAGTTATAATTTAACTAACATAACACTTTACGCTCCCACTAGCCTTGACATGTACCCAGAAATCAGCTGGACTTCTAGAAATCAATACTTTATTGACTTTCTTACCAAAGTTCAGTTTTCTGATACGAGATGCTTTGATAAGACTTTATAAAAAACATACACCATTCCTTAGATAGCTCACATGTGTGTCTAAACAATTATGAAGAGGGTGTCGTAATCATAATGTTTAGACTTTTTGCCATTCTCACAAGTGCATGTTAGTGTGTCGGTTAACCACATGCACTCCAGTAATGACTTTGAGAATGCAAATATCACAATTTCTATCTAGTTAGAATCTACTTAGCAAAAGAGTTTCCTCACCATCATTTTCATGAATCGAAGAGAAACCTTATGACATTTAGATTTTATGGTGTATGTGTTCCTATCCATGTGACTTTGTCATAACCATAATCACAAGACAAGGTTAGTGACAAATCCAAACTCATATGGACTAAACTTGCCCAATCTCATTGTCTTGCCACCCGGCAGCACACGGGCCTACCATTGCTTCCAGGTTGTTATGAAAACAATTGAGAACTTATAGAACTCACAAGCATAGTCAACTAAACTGGAATGGGCATAGAAACAGAAATATGTCAACATAATGGGTTACAAACATCAAGTTGTGTGCTAGCAATTAAACAATAGGTTTTATTCTTGATTAGTTCTTGAAACTTTTCCAAGATCTTTAAGACTCCCACTGTCCTCTTGACATATGAGATTCTCTTGTCAAGAACCATTCCTTGACAAAACAAATATTCAAGTGTTAGTGTGGATTCTTATCAAGATAAAAACTTCTCACAATTGGTCTTATTTGGTCTCTATTATTTTATCCAAAACATCACAACTTACCAATTTCAAATATACAAGAGTAAGAACCATGTTACTCTACATTTGATAAGTGTTATAAACCTTTTTTTTAATTATTTCACTTGAGTTAGAATCTTAGATTATGACTCTAAGACTTGATTTTGGAACGAAGTATGATTTATCTTTTGATTTAACCATTTCAACAATTCATGATTTCTCTCCTTAGCCAAACAAATGCACTAAGGTGTCTTTAGAGGATCAATTGTGATATGGTTTTATAATCACTAAGATAATCATAAAACAAGATACTCATATACTCTCCCATCTCTTCAGATTGGAGAAAGTTTTATCTTTCTGCCTAATTTGATTCGTCTTATTCATTTTGCCAATCATTGAAACCTTTCCAATGTTTCAGAATTACACTTAAACTTGTAAGCATAACCATATTTACTAAACTTTAGTAAATCATAATGAATAACCTTAGTAGCCTTTGTGGTGGACCTGACCAGCGCACAACCTAATGTACCCGATCCTTTAGTCCTTCACTTGACTCACATGTACATGTGAACAAGGAATTAGTCTTAATTTACAAAAGACGAAAATTCTCATTCATCATACAATACAAGTTGCATGATTCCAAGTTTCTATCCAACTGAAACTTGGGTGATGTGAATCTTTCCTTATTTGGTAAATTATGACACTACCACAAATGAGAGAATCAAATCTATTTTCCAATATTGTTATCAATGAAATCATATAAACAACAATTTTTCACAAATGCCATTGTAAGGATAATAAAATTAAATAAAATCAAAACTTTTCTTTTATTTTAAAATTTGCAGAACACTTATCCTTACAATGCAAATACATATGAAAAACATGTTGTTATCTATTACTAAGCAATCTATCATAACTCTTTAAGCAGCAGCTCAAAATTCTGATCACCGAAACATGCGATTGAAATCCATCTTCACAATCACAATTAGCATACCCCCTTTTTTATAGGTTTCCCTTGATTCGTCCAAAACATCAAAATATAATTACATTACATTATGTATTAAGAATCTCCAAAAGAGACTTCATAGAGTTAGATAATGGACTTTACCTGAAGTAGAGTCAAACTTTTTGACTTTACCATCCTTATGATCTTTCATGTGAATTGGGCAGCTTCACAACCAATGTCCCTTCTCTTGGCAATAGAAACATATGGACTCTTTGGAAATGGTACACGAGACTATCTCAGACTTAGCCTTTCTCTTTACCATTAGGTCAATTTCCTTAAGACTTTGACACCCAACTCTCCTGGTTGCCAATATGTGACTTAATCTCCAAGATGTAAGCACATATAGACTTTGCTTGCCAAATAGGGATTGAGTGACCTTGAACTTGTGGGTTAGGGAGAATTAATGGAGGAGGTAGAGGAAGTGAATTATGATGTCCAATCCTATTAATGCACAACAAAGGGATTGATCTTTCACCTTGATTGCCATTTGGGATATCATATTATTTAGGAAAACTCTATCCAAAAGGATGAGGAAGACCATAGTTATCTGAACTTAGACATCTATGAGGGAGAAATTCAAGTTTCAGTTGATTTAAGTCCTTAAAAGAACACCCAATATGAAATATTAAGGCTAGGACCCAACAAACTATTTTATAACTTGGAAGAGGGATGTCGTAATCCATGCTACAAAATATTTGAAGGTAGGTAAATGACGATTTACCAATTTCCACCATGAAAAACAAAATAAATTATTGAATTTTAATTGGATTGAAACTCCTAGATCTTTTGAGATTCATTGAACTTTCAATGACATGTTTAAATCCCGATTGTGCCCTCTCAAGTTTGTGACTGGGATGCCGAGGATCACAAACAAGGTGTGAATAACCATGCAAATTGACTTGGTACCCTTAATTATCACCCAATCTATGAGCCGGTTAACCACATGCGCTCCACTGATCTATGATAAAACTTAAGTCACCCTTTGCCACACATTCTCAGTCCCATGATAGTGTGTCGTTTAACCACACACGCTCCACTAACGACTTAACAAGGGTGCAAAGTGTAATTTCATGGGTTAGCACCAAATTCACATTTTCCTATGTAACTAAGATTGGGAATTTATAAGTGTTTAGTTACTTAGGATTTATCGTTATACTTTAGTTGAAAGGAGAATTATAGTCCTTTCCTACCCGTTCGGCAAACGACCCTACACCAGTCAAGGAAGCGGTGGGTGAGAGTGGACACCCATTAAACTGCCATTTTATAGGCAGTAACCTTATACCCCCCCCCCCCCCTTAGAGACTGGCTTCGTGAATGAGGCTTACTAACGGTAAGATTGACTTTATCTTATACATATATATAACCAATAACTTTTAATATTATAATAGTATAAGGTTGAATTTTAAACTTTTAAAATTCTAGGGTTTTAATTTGGAATTAAAGTATACATGGGGAGGTAACTTTGCAAATTTCAAAACTTGAGGGCAAGTTTTTGAAACATTTCAAAACTCTTCAATTTCATAACATATGAGTTTAATATAGGTTTTTAAAACTTTTAATGTAGAGACTCTTGAACATCCATAACCTGAGGACAAGTTATGGAGTTCATAAAACTATTTATGAAGAAAAGACTCTTCAAGTTTCTTAACCTATGGTTTTAATAACTTTTTTAATGAGACTTTTCATATAAATTGAGGACAAGTTACAAAAACACATATTATGAATAACTTTTACATTAATTTGGATTGAAAACAACTATCACAAACATGTCTAGCAATATTCATACTCTTGATTAAACTCATATGAATAAGACAATTCAAATCAAACAATTTTCATGTAATTAGCCTAATCATTAAACTAATAAAAAACATGAAACTTTTGACAATCATCTTTTGAATTGGATTAGAATGATCATTACCACATCAAAAAAAACAAGTTTTATAAGTCCAAAATAGGTTAATATAATGATTCTAGACCAATTCCAACCTTAAAACTCGAAGATATGCTGTCTGGGGGTCTAACTCGTCGAGTGCATGAACCAACTTGACGAGTTGGATGAATTTGTGCATGGACTCGGCGATTCCACTGTCCAGAACAACAGAAAATCGATTTTTTTCAGCAATTTGCATCAAGTATAATTGAAAACAAGCCTTGGCTCTAATACCACTGTTGGTTTTTGAGCATTCTAACACTTTTAAGGTGTTCATACAACCCTAAATACCTTGGATCTATGTTTTCAGTAATTATACATGCAATAGCGTTTCCAAGGTATTAAACCTATGACTAGCATACAATTGTCATATACCGCACAAGAATCTAGTTAGGATAACATACATTATGGTGGAGATTGAAGTCTTGCTGTATCTAGACTTAAGAGCTTAGCCCCAATAGTGTGGAAGCCTCAAGTGGAATCACAACACATCATGGACATAGGAGGAACTTGAGAGAGAATCTCCATGCACCCCAAAACCATCATGAACTCCTAGAAAATACACAAGTGTCTATTTTGGGCAATGACATATGTATTTATATGTGGGATTTCTAGGGTCATGGATATAACCCAAATCCATACCCATGAGTCTTATGATCCATGGTTTATGTGGCCCAACTCTTTATGTATCCATACATAAACTTGGTCCAACATGGATCATAAGCCCAACACACATGAATATAACTAATTAACATAATTAGTCCCCACAGATTTAATTAGTCTCTTTTTTATCATTAAATCAATTCTAAATTAATTCTTGATCAATACTACTTAAAACCATATGATTTCATACTAATATATTAGTACTTATAATATATTAATAAATCATATATAACCTTCTCTCAAGAGTCCATCTTAAAAAATTGTCCTAATGATATGCAACCCAAAGGGAACATGCTACTCTCGGGTCAAGTACATACCAATAATAGTTATGGGCTTAGACATCTAATCCAACAACTTAGGGGTCGACGGCACCAAGGCCGGCTCATTGGATTGATAACATGTTATGCATGTTGTGTTGTTATGATCCGTTAGATCATTATTCTGGTAGATAGAATGATACTATGAATATTGATCGGTAAGATCTGTTTATTTTTTGTTAGCTGGTTGATAATATGTTTATCTGTAATATGTTCACATGTTTGATTAGTGGTTGAGGCTTCACTACTTTATGCGTAAGCCAACAGACCGGGGTGTTCCAACCCGATGGTTGAGGGCCCAGAGTATTCCATCCTGAGGATGATTAGACTCATACTATGTTGGCATTCCAACCCGATGGTTGAGGGGCTTGGGGTATTCTAACCCGATGATTGATTGGGCCTATAGTATGTTGGGATTCCAACCAGATGGTTGAGGGGCCTGGAGTATTCCAACCCAACGGTTGATTGGACCCATAGTATGCTGGCATTATGTTTGTGCTAGATGTATTGTATTGCTATTTTGGGGGAACTCACTAAGCTTCGGGCTTACAGTTTGATTTTGTTTCAGGTACCTCAGATGATCGTGGGAAGGCGAAGGCTTGATCGTGCATCTCCTTGTGTTTTGTGTTTTGTGTTATGATTTTGGGACTTCTCTGATGTAAAACTTATTTTGAAAACCATTTATGATAAATGGTGATTTTGTGGTTGTTTTAAAAAGTTAAAAATTTTCCAGAATTTTATGAATGTTACAAGTTGGTATCAAAGCCTTGGTTTGAGTGAATTGGAGGAACACTCGTGTGAATCTACTCCCAAACTAAGGAATAGATTTTCAAAATTCTCAAGGAGGATGTGATGTGTACGATCAGCCGAAGCCAATGATTGGTGGAGGCTCACTACCAGTTCCTTTTCTACTGAACAAAGAACCGTTGTGACCTGAGAGCAGTTTTCTGAGATGTTCCGCTCCTATTATGTGTTGCTGGTGGAGTATGAGAGGTTAGCACAAGAGTGTTTGGATTTGAGACAGGGTTATGAGACGGTGATGGAGATTACCAAGAGGTTTACGGAGAGGGTTATGTTCTGCCCTGAGTTTGCTACATCTGAGCAGGCTCAGATGACTTGTTACTTGAGCATGCTCAAGACGAAGATCAGGTAGTTTGTTTCCACCCAGTGCTATGGATCATTGTTGGAGATGCAAGAGGCCGCCAAGCGGCGTGATATTGAGATCGTGTTTTATACTCAGGAGACGAGACCGACCCCAGTGTAGTCGCAACCTGCGCCGAAATGGTTAAGGGCTACTGATTCTAGGTCGGAGAGTCAGAGGGATTGAACTTGTGGGAAGTGTGGCAAGGTGCATGATGGGGTTTGTCGGTCTTCTTCGGGTTGCCACAAGTGTGGCAAGCAGGGTCACATTGCGAGGGAGTACAGGCAGCAGACTCCAGATTTTAGCGTCAAACTTTGTTACCATTATGATCAGGTGCGCCATATGAAGGCCCAGTACCCCTTGCTAGATGCCAAGCCGGTACAGGCCTAGCACTGGCTACTTTGAGGATCACTGACGGGAGTCAGGGTAGGGCAGAGCCCCCGAGGGCTCATGGTCACGCTTTCCAGCTTACTGTTGAGGAGGCTAGGGCAGTACCAGATGTTGTGACTGGTATGTTTCTATCATGTATCTTATGTATTATGGCTGTTTTATGCTCATATGTTTGTACCTCTGTTAGGTACATTCTTAGTGAACTCCTTGTCTACTCTTGTATTGTTTGACTCTGGTGCAAGTCGGTCCTTCGTCTCTCGGTCTTTTAGTAGGGAGTTTATTTTGCCCTTAGGGGAGTTGGAGTGCCCATTGGGAGTTTCTAACACCAATGAGAACGGGGTTTCTGCTTCTTCGGTTTATCAGGGTTGTGTGCTAGAGATCTTCAAAGTATCCTTTCAGATTGATTTTATCCCTATTCCTATGGGGGGATGTTTGCATGATTGTGGATATGGATTGGCTGAGTTATTTCGATGCCATGATCGACTACGAGGGTCAGCGTGTGGTGGTTCGAATCCCAAGTTTGGGAAAAATGGTTATTTATGGGGAAGACACCATGATGGGTTTAGTATTTTGTTCGGCAGCCAAGGCTCATCGGTATATTTAGCACAAGTGTGCAGGGTATTTGGCGTATGTAGTGGATACACAGGGCAGGGATTAGGTTTCAGTTTCAGATGCTCCAGTCATCAGAGAGTCCGCTGATGTGTTCCCGGAGGAATTACCTGGTGCCCCTCCTATGAGGCATGTCAAGTTCAGGATCGACCTTGTGCCAGGTGCGGCCCCTATTGCTAAGGCGTCATACCGATTGGCACCGCCTGAGATGCAGGAGCTATCGTCTCAACTGCAGGAGTTGCTAGGCAAGCAGTTCATCCGTCCGAGTAGTTCTCCATGGGGAGTGCCAATTTTATTTGTCAAGAAGAAGGATGGTTCACACCGGATGTGCATTGATTACCGGGAGTTGAACAAGTTAATAGTGAAGAACAGTTATCCCCTTCTACAGATTGATGATATCTTTGATAAGTTGCAGGGAGCATCTTGGTTCTCCAAGATTGATCTGAGGTCTGGGTACCATCAGGTCAAAGTGAGGGAGGAGGACATGGAGAAGACCGCGTTCCAGACTCGTTATGGACAATATGAGTTTGTGGTGATGCCATTCGGGCTCACCAATGCGTCTACGGTATTTATGAATTTGATGAATCAGGTATGCATGACGATGCTCGATCGCTCAGTTATTGTGTTCATTGATGATATCTTAGTGTATTCCAAGACCAGAGAGCAGCATGAGGAGCATCTTCGCGAGCTTCTGGGGGTTTTGAGACAAGAACGACTTTTATGCCAAGTTCTTGAAGTGCGAGTTTTGGTTGCGAGAGGTTCAGTTCCTTGGACACCTTGTTAACCTAGATAGGATTTTGGTCGATCCGGACAAAATCAAGGTGGTGAAGCAGTGGGAGGTTCCGAAATCTCCCTAATCAGGAGTTTTCTGGGTTTGGCAAGGTACTACCGGAGATTTATTCAAGATTTCTCCAAGATGGCAGTACCCCTTACTCGTCTGACGAGGCAGGGGTAGATTTCTGGTGGGGCCCTGAGTAGTAGACAACATTCGAGACCCTTCAATAGATACCTTGTGAGGCCCTAGTATTGACCCTCCTGGAGGGAGTTGAGGGTTTTGTGGTTTTCTGTGATGCATCCACCACCGGCTTAGGAGCAGTCCTCATGCAGAGAGGATGGGTGATAGCGTATGCTTCGCAGCAGTTGAAGTTGCATGAGATAAGATATCCCATGCATGATCTCAAGTTGGGAGTGGTGGTTTTCTCCCTCAAGATCTAGAGGCATTACCTTTATGGGGTCTGCTGTACCATCTACTGTTGGGATTTGATATGAAATAAAAGTTTGGTTTTCATAAAAACTGGAAACGGGAGACTTTAAAAAATAACATGTTTATTTTTAGTTTATAACAAAACCAAACCATCATGGATCCTTTTATAGAGGTTAGAATGAAATAAAAGAAACAACCATAGGACATTTTAGAGATAACCTTTGAAGCCTTTGAACCCACTTGGTTTTGGGGTGTTGATGAAGATAGCAAAAATCAAAGTGTATGATTTTTCTACAAGTATCCACCATTAAGAGTAGGGCACTTGGAATGCTAGTTCCTTCTTGTATTCTTGAGTGTCTTAAACCTTTAAGCGCTTAGCTCAAATAAGCACTAAAGGATACAACTCAAGAGAGCTTCTAAACCACCAAACTAACTTCAAAAAAGAGAGAGAGAGAGAGAGAGAGAGAGAGAGAGAGAGAGAGAGAGGAAGAGGAGTAGAAAACCTACGGTTTTAGAGAGAAGAAAAGGAAGAAGTGAGTATTTTTTTTCTTAGCAAAAATGAAAGCCTCATGCATATTTTATATAGTCCATGAAAGGTAAGGCCTAACCATTAAAATATTCTAAAGTAATGGTTAGCCTTTAGAAGCATGAGAGACAAAGCATAGAGGTTGAAAAGCAACCCCCATATTTAAATATTTGAGGCCATACCTCTTGAAAAGAGGAGGATTCTTTATTTTTTATAAACTTCAAGTTTATAAAATATAAAATTTGTCTTTAGGTAAAAGACAAAAGAATCCAACTAGTCCAAAATATTGCATGACTTATTAATTCATACCATATGAAATAATAACTAGTAATACTCTCTTATAATTATTATTTTCATAAAAAAATAATTATTCCCTAATTAAAATACAAGAATCGATATTATTTATTAATAATCATATTAACAATAAATATACAAAATGTGACAACTTCATAAAGGTGTGACCCTATATGATCATATATTATTAGCAATATCACTTCATAATGATTCTTGATAATATAGATTCAACAATCTCCCACTTGCACAAGATTCATTACAGACTGACATAGACAGTAGTAGATGTCTAGCAATAGGCTACTGCCCCTAACAATATATGAAGGGTGTCATCTCATCAACAGCCAATTCTAGGAGCTCTAAGCTACAACTATTACTAAAGGTGTAGTATCGATTATTCCTTTGTCTTAGGCATCATGTTGAACATGAGATATGGATCGCGATCAATATCATTTAGTGTTCAACTTTTAGTAAGGCCTTAGATGTCTAACTCTCAACGAATAAGAGGGGAAAATCCCATGTTAACTACATACGCCCATCAATGTAGTTCATATCATACCCAACGACGACCGTTATGACTGCCTTTTACGTAACAACGTTAAACCATGTCAAAGCACAACAGTTCCTACACTTCAAGTCGCAAATATGTATCTCAGGTCTAAGAATACAAAGATCATCTCGACTGTTGGATTTGGTCTAAGCCCATAACTATAATTGGGATGTACTTGATCCAATTGTAGCATGGTCCTTTTGGGTTGCCTTCATCAGTTCAATTTGATAGGATGAACTTTTGAGAATAAGGTTATTTATGATTTATTAATATATTACACGTATATATATATTAATATGAACTCGTATTATTTAATTAGTATTGATCAAGAATTAATTTCGCATTAATTTTGTGATCAAAAGAGACTAATTAAATATATGGGGATTTATTATGTAAATCAATGATTCTTATAGTGTGGGCTAATGATCCATGGTTATTTATGATGGGCTAAACCAATGAGATATTCCATGGATAGTCCATGTAGGTTTAACCCATGGAGCCTAAGTAATATGAAAGGTCATTAGGGTTTGCAAGGTGTAACCCTATCATTTGCTACACTATAAAAGCACACCCCTATAGCCAAAATCGGTTACACCATCATTCTAAGAAGTTTGATATTGATTTTGTGCTAAGTAACTTATTCTCTCAAGCCTCTTATTGAATTTGGTGTTTGTGACACATTAGAGGAATCACACTTAGGGTGCTCAAGCTTTCAAAGGTCAAGAACTACAAGTCCTACTAAGAGGTAAGTTATCTAACAAGTTGTATTGTTCAATTGTCAATTTTCATGCTAGTTAGGATGTATTCTTTGGAAAATTGTAAATATGCATGTATAAATGGAGAAAACATAGATCCAAAGCACTTAGGGTTGCATGTGCACCATAGGAGTGTTATAGTGCTCAAAACCCAACAGTGGTATCAGAGCCTACGATTGTTTTCTTTTATATTTGATGCTTGTTGGTTTTCCAAGTTGAAAAAATCGATTTTCTGGCCACTATTTGATGAACTTCCTAAGTCCACTGGCTGACTCGATGAGTCCACTCAGTAAATGACCAACTCGACGAGTCATGATCATGCACTCACCGATTTGATGGCTCTGGGTGCAGAATTTTGAGTTTTTGGCCAGAATTGGATTAGGATCATTACCACAAACTGTTTTTTGAAACATATAATCTGTTTTCTTGAAATGGTAGTGATCATGCTCATCCAATTAAATGATGATTGTCAAAATTTCAAGATTTGTATTAGTTTATTTGATTAGGCTAATTTCTTGCAATTGTTGATATGAATTATCTTGACTTATGTGTTTATTAGATCATAGATAAATTACTTGATATTTTTTGTTAGTTAAAATTTTGATCTTAATGCTTTTAATGACCTTCATAACTTGTTTTCAAGTAATGGAAAATGAAAGGTCTCATCCATTAAAATGCAATTAAACTCATAAGTTATAGAAATGAAGAGTTTTGACAAGTTTCAATTCTTGTCCTCAAGTTTTAGAATTTGTAAGGTCTCACTAATGAAACTTTAATTCCAAACCCTAGAGTTTTAAAAGTTAAAATTCAATCCTTACACATTATAATATTATAAGTTTAATAATATATATATATATATATATATATATATATATATGTGTGTGTGTGTGTGTGTGTGTGCGTGTGTGTGTGTATGTGTGTGTATAAGACAAGTCAGTCTTACCGTTAGTAGGCCTCATTCACGAAGTCGGTCTATAAGGGGGGTATAAGGTTACTGCCTATAAAATGGTGGTTTAATGGGTGTCCACTCTCACCCATCGCTTCCTTGACTGGTGGAGGCTCGTTAGCCGAACGGGTAGGATAGGATATTAATTCTCATTAAAAGTATAATGATAAATATAAAGTAAATAAACTTTTATTAAATTCCCAATCTTAGTTATTGTAGGAAAATGTGAAAATGGTGCTAATCCATGAAATTACACTTTGCACCTTGTTAAGTCGTTAGTGGATTGCGTGTGGTTAACTGACACACTAATCTGGGACTGACAATGTGTGGCAAAGGGTAGGTTGATGTTAATCATAGATCAATGGAGCGTGTCTGGTTAACCGACACATTAATTAGGTGATTTGTAAAACTGAGTGTACCAAGCTAATTTGCATGGTTATTCACACCTTGTTTGTGACCCTCGACATCCCAGTCAAAAACTTGAAGGGCACAATCGAGATTTAAACCTGCCATTGAAAAGTTCAATGAATCTCAAAGAATCTAGGAATTTCAATCCATTTAAAACTTAATAATCTGTTTTGTTTTTTATGGTGGAAATTGGTAAATCGTCATTTACCTACCTTCAAATATTTTACAATTAGATTACGACATCCCTCTTTATTGTAAAATATTGTGTTGGGTCCTAGCCTTAATATTTCCTTTTGGGTGTTATGTTAAGGATTATCATCTAACCTAAACTTTTGTCTTCTTCTTTTTCAGATTTATATCCCAAACAATGCTTCCAACCCAATCCCTTCAGGCTCTTTCTCCCTCATGAACCTATGGAGGGTCATTTTCGATGGCTCGAACTTCAATGACTGGATTCGAAACATCCGAATGGCTATTCACTATGAGGACAAAGAATATATCCTAGATAAAGAGCTAAAGGAGATTTATGTCACCACTGCTACTCCCGAACAGATCGCTGAACATACTACTCATGAGAGGGATGCGACAAAGGTGTCGTGTCTAATGATTACTACCATGATTGCTGAGCTGCAGAAGTCCTATGAGGACTACTATCCTTTTGAAATGTATCAAGATTTGATCGAAAGATACCATCAAAGTGCTCGGCAGGAGAGGTATCAAATCATTGCCTCCATGATCACAACCAAAATGAAGGATGGAGAACCTATCACGGCCCACTTAAAAAAGATGCAGAGATATGTGGATCGCTTGTGTAAATTGAATGCCAATTTTGATGAAGAGTTAGCCATAGATATTATTCTACACTCTTTACCTTCTTTTGATGATCAGTTTTGTATGACCTATCATATGAACAAGGAGGTGGTCACTCTTAGCAAGTTGTAATGCCTTCTAAGAACTGCAGAAAGCAACTTGAAAGGAAAATCGGTTGTGTCTACTCATAATACTACTACTTCTAACCCTGTTCTGGTAATTGGAAATGGGAAGGGAAAGAAGAGGAAGGCTCCCTACAAGAGCCGCAAGGGAAAGTCTCTTGATGGATCCTCTTCCAGTGGGACCAAAGCTGGTTCTGCTAATCCCTCTTCTAATCCGAAGGATGCAGAGTGCTTCCACTATCATGAAAAAGGGCATTGGAAACAAAGTTGCCCCATGTACTTGCAGGACATAAAGGATGGCAAGATCAAGCCCTCCTTTTCAGGTGTTTACACTATTCAATCTAATAAATCATCACATGATAATTCTTGGGTCCTTGATACAGGTTGTGGATTTCACATTTATTCTAATTTGCAGGGACTAAAAAGAAGTAGGGATGTGGAGCGCGGGAAGATAAACTTAATCATGGGAAATAGGAAAGTGTCGCTTGTAACCAATATTGGAGTTTATTCTTTATTGCTTAATAATGGTTTAAATTTAGGTTTAAATAATAGTTATTACTCGGCCGATATGGCGAGAAACATTATTTCCTTTCATAGTTTGTATAAACAAGGTTTTACCTTTTCTTTTAATAATGAATCTGGTGGTTTTAATGCTTATTACAATGGTGTATTTTATTTTGAAGCATTACCGTGTAATGGTATATATATGAAAATGTGATGGTTGTAGATAACCTAGGAAATAATGTGTTGAATATTGATTCGTCCAATGTTTGGACAAGCATTGCTTGTGGCATTGTCGTCTTGGACATGTCAAGAAGAAGAGCATATCCCAACTCCAAAAGGATGGAGTCTTGGAGTCATTCAACTTGAATTCGGTTGACACATGCGAATCTTATTTACTTGGAAAGATGACTAAGTCACCCTTCACTGGTACTTGTGAAAGGGGTGAAGGTATGTTGGATCTTATACACACTAATGTGTGAGGACCATTCAGAACCGCCACAAGGGATGCGAACCGCTTCTATGTGACATTCAATGATGATTACAGTAGGTATGACTATATCTACTTAATCAAGCATAAGTCGGAAACTTTTGAAAAGTTCAAGGAGTTTAAGCAAGAAGTGGAGAATTAATTGGGCAGGAAGATAAAGATGTTGCGGTCCGATCGAGGAGGAGAGTATCTTAGTATCGAGTTCCTAGACTCTCTTAAGGAATGTGGAATTGTTTTGCAATTGACGCCACCTAGGACACCACAGCTTAATGGTGTTGCTGAAAAGCACAATCGAACCTTCCTAGACATGTTTCGTTACATGATGAGTTGATCTTCGTTACCTATCTCATTGTGGGGGGCCTTAGAGCCTGCAACCCATATCCTTAATCAAGTCCCTACCAAAAATATTTCTAAAACACCTCATGAGATGTGGACATGGAAGGTTCCCTCGTTAGACCACATCAAACTTTGGGGTTGCAAGGATTTTGTGAGATGCGAGACTCATGACAAGCTCGAACCTCTGAGTGAGCAATGTATTTTCATCGGCTACCTACATAAATCCTTTGGATATCTCTTCTATAGACCGAGTGACAATGTTGTCTTCATTGCGAGGAGCGGATTCTTTCGTGAGAGAGAATTCATATGCATAGGGGACAGTGAGAGGAAAATTGACCTTGAAGATCTTCAAGAGTTAAGCGATGAAGGAACCTCAAACACTAGCACTCAACCTGAGGAGGAAACTCCTGTTGAACCAATTGACGAGTCCGTACCTATAAAATGTTCCAATAGAGTTAGTGTTTCGCATGTGTTATAAGGTTTTCATATAACATCTGAAGGTGATACATTAATCAGTGATAGCACACTGGTAAATCTGGATGAACCTAACAACTACAAGGAAGCCATGGTAGGCCTCGAGTATACAAAATGGAAAAAGGCTATGGACAGCAAGATTCAGCCCACGTATAACAATCAAGTTTGGAACTTGGTTGACAATGTACCGGGTCGTAAGACAGTCAGGTGCAAATGGATCTTCAAGAAGAAGACCGACATGGATGAGAAAGTACATACATATAAGGCGCAATTGGTTGCTAAGGGCTTTACTCAAACTCATGGAGTTTACTATGATGAGACCTTCTCACCATTAGCGAAGATTAAATCTATAAGGGTTATGCTAGCCATATATGCATTTCATGACTATGAAATATGGAAAATGGTGTTGGATAAGGTGTCTAAGTCCATAACTATATTTGGTATGTACTTGACCCGAGATTAGCATGGTCCATTTGGGTTGCAGTTCACCGGGACAATTTGAAGGATGGACTTTTGAGAAGAGGATAATTTTGATTTATTAATATATTATAAGTTCTAATATATTAATATGAACTCATATTATTTAATTAGTATTGATCAAGAACTAATTTGGAATTAATTATGTGATCAAAAGAGACTAATTAAATATAAGGGGTTGATTTGGTAAATCATTCATTCTTATAAAGTGGTCTAATGATCCACAGTTCTTTATGTTAGGCTAAATCCATGTGGTGACCCATGGTTACTCCATGGAGGTTTTAACCCATTGCGTATGATGGATATGGAAGGTTATTAGGGTTTACATGGTGTAACCCTAATCATGCCACACTATATAAGGACTCCTCTAGCTACTAAAATCGATACTAGTGTATGTGTGAAGAGCATGACCGATTTTTGTGTGCAAAGATACTTTCTCTCAAGTCTTCCTTTTGTTGGTGGTGATTTTTTTTTCCACTTGAGGCATTCACATTATTGGTGCTAGTCTCTTAAAGCTTCAAGGTTTTCAACTACACTAAGGATACGTCATCTAACAAGAATTTTGTAGTATAGATACTTCATTGTATGCTAGTTAGGATGATGCTTTGGAATTTTGAAAGTTTGCATGTATATTAGAGAAAACATAGATCCAAAGCATCTAGGGTTGCATGTACACCATAGGAGTGTTAGAATTCTCAAAACCCATCATTGGTATTAGAGCCTACGATTGTTTTCCAATATACTTGATCCTACTTGCTTTCAAATGCTTCGAAAATCGATTTTTTGCTATCTGGACAGTGGACTCGTCGAGTCCACTAGGGAACTTGCCAACTCCCCTCACAAATCTGACCAACTCGCCGAGTTAGTTCATGCACTCGACGAGTTGGAGCTCCAGAGTGCAGATTTTTGAGTTTTAAGGCTGGAATTGGACTAGGATCATTACCCTAAACTGTTTTTGAACTTATAAACTTGTTTTTGATGTGGTAATGATCATGCTAATCCAATTTTAAAGATAATTGTCAAAGTTTCATGTTTTGTATTAGTTTATATGGTTAGGCTAATTACATGAAATTTGTTTGATTTGAATTGTCTTGTTCATATGAGTTTAATTGTATCTTTTATGAATTATTTGATTATTGTATTATTTAAATAATGTTTTAAATGTTTTTTAATGGAATCCATAACTTGTCCTCAAGTTATGGATGTTATGGAACATGAAAGATTTTTATATTAAAGATGTCAATAAACGCATATGTTATGGACTTGAAGAGTTTTGACAAGTTTCAAAACTTGCCCTCAAGTTTTGGAATTTGTAAAGTCTAACTAAATGAAACTTTAATTCCAAACCTTAGAATTTTAAAAGTTAAAATGCAACCCTTATACTATTATAATATTATAGGTTTAATATATATATATATATATATATATGTGTGTGTGTGTGTGTGTGTATAAGATCAAGTCAGTCTTACCGTTAGTAGGCTTCATTCACGAAGTTGGTCTATAAGGGGGGTATAAGGTTACTTCCTATAAAATGGTGGTTTAATGGATGTCCACTTTCACCCACTGCTTCCTTGACTGGTGGAGGATCGTTAGCCGAACGGGTAGGATAAATACTATAATTCTCATTAAAAGTATAATGATAAATAAAGTAACTAAACTTTTTATAAATTCCCAATCTTAGTTACTTTAGGAAAATGTGAAATTGATGCTAATCCATGAAATTACACTTTTCACCTTACCAAGCCGTTGATGAAGCATGTGTGGTTAACCGACACATTAACTTGGACTAGTAAGGGTGGCAAAGGGTAGCTTAATGTTTTTTATAAGGTCAATGGAGCGTGTGTGGTTAACCGGCAAATTGATTAAGGTGATAATTGACGTTGAGAGTACCAAGTACATTTGCATGGTTATTCACACCTTGTTTGTGATCCTCGGTATCCCAGTCACAAGCTTGAAGGGCATAATCGAGATTTAAACATGCCATTGAATTGTTCAATGAATCTCAAAGGATCTAGGAATTTCAAATATAACTAAAACTTAATTAACAATTTTTGTTTTCATGGTGGAAATTGGTAAATCGTCATTTACCTACCTTCAAATATTTTGCAAGTTGGATTACGACGTCCCTCTTCCAAATTGTAAAATATTGTGTTGGGTCCTAGCCTTAATATTTCATTTTGGGTGTTATATGAAGGACTCTTTATCTAATCTAAACTTTTTCTTTCTTTCATTTCAGATGTCTTCCAACACTGCTTCTGGCTCAAACCCTACTGTTTCCTTTTCTCTCTCTCATGAACCTTTGTGGGAGAGTCATCTTTGACGGGACTAATTTCAATGATTGGATTAGGAACATCAAGATGGCCACTCGCTACTAGGACAAGGAATATGTCCTCAACAAGGAGCTTAAGGAAATCGATGAGCCTATTGCTACTCCTCAGGAGATTGCTGATTTTAGGGCACATGAGAAAGATGCCACCAAGGTAGCTTGTATCATGCTTGCCACCATGTCTCCCGAACTCCAAAATTCCTATGAGGACTTCACCCTTTTGAGATGCACCGGGACCTAATGGAAAGATACCATCAAAGTGCTCGTCAACAGCGGTATGAAATCATCTGCTCCATAATTACAACAAAGATGAAGAATGATGAACCCATCACAGGCCACTTGCAGAAAATGAAAAGGTTTGTGGACCGTCTACTCAAATTGAATGTGAACTTTGATGAGGAGCTGTCTATATATATATATATATATATATATATATATATATATATATATATATATATATATATATATATATATATATATTATTCTACACTCCTTACCTCCATGTTATGATCATTTCCGCATGACTTATCATATGAACAAGGAGGAAGTCACTCTGAGCAAGCTTCAGGGCCTTTTGAGGATTGCCGAGAATGGTCTCAAAGGTAAATCTGTTGTAACCACTCCTATTGTTGATGCCCTTGTTCTAGCAATTGGGCAAGGTAAGGGGAAGAAGAGGAAGGCTCCCTCCAAGAGCCGCAAGGGAAAGTCTCTTGATGGATCCTCTTCAAGTGGAACCAAAGAAGGTTCTGCTACTCCTTCGACCATCTCGAAAGAAGCAGAGTGTTTATATTGCCATGAAAAAGAGCACTGGAAGCGAAGCTACCCCAAGTACTTGCAGGATGTCAAGGATGGGAAAGTTAAACCTACCCATGCAGGTATTTATACTATTCTATCTAAAAACTCATCACATACTAACTCTTGGGTGCCTGACACAGGTTGTGGATTTCACATTTGTTCTGATGTGCAGTGCCTAAAAAGAAGTAAGGATGTGGAGCACAGGAAGATAAACTTGATCATGGGGAATAGGAAGGTTTCACCTGTCACCAAGATTGGAGTTTACTCTTTATTGCTTAGTAGTGGGTTAGAAATAGATTTGAATAATTGTTGCTACTCGTCTGATATGGCGAGAAATATTATTTCCTTTCATGGTTTGTACAAACAAGGTTTCACATTTTTGTTTGATAATGAAATTGGTGCAATAAATGCTTATTATAATGGTGTTTTTATTTTTATTTTGGAGCATTACCTTGTAATGGTGTGTATGAAACTGTGATGGTTGTAGACAACTTAGGAAATAATGTGTTGTATATCGATTCTTCTAATGATTTGGATAAGGCATTCTTGTGGCATTGTCGTCTTGGACATGTCAACAAGAAGTGCATAGGTCAACTCCAGAAGGCTGAAGTTTTGAAGTCATTCGACTTAAGGTTGGATGAAACTTGCGAGTCTTGTTTTCTTGGAAAAATGACTAAGTCACACTTCAGTGGTTCTTGTGAAAAGGGTGAGGGTTTGTTGGATCTCATACACTCCGATGTGTGTAGGCCCTTCAGAACCGCCACAAGGGATGTTAACCGCTTCTATGTGACTTTTACTGATGATTACAATAGATATGGTGGCTATATCTACTTAATCAAGCATAATCCAGAAACCTTTGAGAAATTCAAAGAGTTTAAACAAGAAGTGGAGAATCAGCTGGGCCGGAAGATAAAGATGCTCTGATCCGATCGAGGTGGTGAGTATCTTAGTATCGATTCCCTAGACTATCTTAAGGAGTGTGGAATTGTTTCACAGTTGACGCCACCTAGGACACCATATCTTAATGGTGTGGCTGAGAGGCGCAACTGAACCTTGCTGGATGTGGTTCGTTCCATGATGAGTCGAGCTTCGTTACCAATCTCATTCTGGGGGTACACCTTGGAGACTGCCGCCCAGATCCTTAATCTATTCCCAACTAAAAAGGTTACCAAAACACCTCACGAGATGTGGATAGGGAAGGCTCCCTCGTTAGCACACATCAATGTTTGGGGTTGTGAGGCTTTCGTGAGGCGTGAGACTCATGATAAGCTTGAACCTCGAAGTGAGCGGTGTATTTTATCGGCTACCTGTAGAATTCCTTTGGATATCTTTTCTATAGATAGAATGACAATGTTGTCTTCATTGCGAGGAGATCAGTCTTTCGTGAGAGAGAGCTCATATTCCAAAAGGACAGTGGGAGGCAAATTGACCTTGAAGAACTTCAAGAGTTAAGCAGTGAAGGAACCTCAAGCACTAGCGATAAACCTCAGGAGGAAACTCCTGTTGAGCTGGTTGACGAGTTTGTACCTCTGAGGTGTTCTGGTAGAGTTAGAGTTCCACCTGATTTTTATGGTTTCCATATTACTACAGAAGGTGATACACTTATCCGTGATAGTACACTGGTAAATCTGGATGAAGCTAACAACTACAAGGAAGCCATGGCAGGCCCCAAGTCTGCTAAATGAAAAGAGGCAATGGACATCGAGATTCAGTCCATGTATGACAATCAAGTTTGGAACTTGGTTGACAATGTATCGGGTCGTAAGACAGTCGGGTGCAAATGCATCTTCAAGAAGAAGACCGAAAGGGATGGGAAAGTACACAATTATAAGGCGCGATTGGTCGCGAACGGCTTTACTTAAACTCCGGGAGTTGACTATGATGAGACATTCTCACTAGTAGTGAAGATTAAGTCTATTAGGGTTATGCTAGCCATAGTTGTATTTCATGATTATAAAATATGTCAAATAGATTTCAAAACCGCTTTCCTTAATGGAAATTTGGCTGAGGATGTTTACATGAGTCATCCAGAGGATTTTGTCGATGCAAAGTACTCTAACAGAGTGTGTAAGCATGAGAAATCCATTTATGGATTGAAACAAGCATCTCGCAAATGGAATCTTTGTTTCGATGAGAAAGTCAAAGAGTTTGGCTTTTCGAGAAGTGAGGATGAGTCATGTGTATATGTCAGAGCTAGTGGGAGTATAGTTAGCTTTTTGGTACTGTATGTGGATGACATACTACTCATAGGAAATGACATACCAACCCTACAGGAAGTGAAATCCTGGCTTGGGAAGTGTTTCGCTATGAAGGACCTTGGAGAAGCTGCCTATATCCTAGGGATAAGGATATTGAGAGATGGGAGTAAGAGACTAATTGGACTTAGTCAAAGTACCTACTTGGACAAAGTGTTGAAGAGGTTCAACATGCATAATTCCAAGAAAGGTAACTTACTGATCCAGCACAATGCCAGACTGAGCAAGGCTTAGAGTCCGAGTACAGAGGCTGAGATAGTTGAGATGATCCGATCACCATATACTTTCATTGTTGGCTCGGTCATGTATGCTATGACTTGTACTCACCCTGATGTGGCCTTTGCTTTGAGCATGGTCAACAGATATCAAGGGAATCCTGTCAAGGCTCACTGGACTGTAGTGAAAAACATTCTCAAGTACCTGTGGAGGACTAAGAACTGGGTCCTTACCCTCGGTCGGAGTGATGAATTGAGAGTAGTAGGGTATATTAAGGCCAACTTTCAAACTAACAGAGATAATTTCCACTCTCATTCAGGCAGGGTGTTTACCCTGAATGGAGGAGCAATTACTTGGAAAAGTTCCAAGCATGAGACTATAGTTGATTCAACATGCGAATAAGAGTACATATCAGCAAGCGAAGCGACGAAGGAGGCAATATGGCTGAAGAACTTCATCAGAGACCTTGGAGTTGTACCAGCTATAAAGGAGCATGTGGAAATTTTCTGTGACAACAATAGTGCGGTTGCCTTCGCCAAGCAACCAATGGATCATGGCAGGTCCATACACATCGACAGGAAATATCACTTCATAAGACACAAGATAGAATAAGGACTCCTCGTGGCAAAGAGGGTATCATTAGACCATCCGTTATACCCACCACATGCCACATATGTGGTGGGTGCCATATCAGCACCACATTCTCTACCACTAACTATGGGATACTTACCACTAAACACACCACTCCACCTCATTTTTTATTTAAATTTAATACAAAAAATACATTAAAACACAATAAAACATATTTTTGTAAATTAGTTTTTTATTCAATAAAACATATTTTTTTATTCAATAAAACATATATTTTTTATTCAATAAAACATATATTTTTTAAATTAGTTTTTTTATTTAAATTTAATTCACAAACACAATAAAACATATATTTTTTAAAAATTAGTTTTTTATTCAATGAAACAAAGATTACATTAATTTAAAACACACAACATAAAAAAAATATATTAATAATAAAAAATAAAAATGCAACCACAAAGAACTTAAACTACTTTTAAACCGTTATTTTTAATGACTAAATTTTGGGGACTCTCTAAATTTTCGCCAAGCTTTAACGTGTTTAAACGGCGTGCGTTTCGTGTCTTCATATTGGTGCATAGCCACAACAAATGGGTCGGCTTCGTCCACGTTGTTTATCACAAATTTATAAATCACATTGAATTCAAGGAATTTTACCCTCATGTGGCGAAACTTGAAACTTATTTCATCAAGATTACGACTTTGGCAACCCATCATGGAAAACGTTTTGTCACACCCCAAAACCAAGAACGGCGGAAACGTTCTGGGGCGGAGGACGTCATGTAAGGTAATCACAACACAGTAAATGTAAATAGGCAAACAACATCATCCATTGCATTAAATATATATAAATTTAATACATGCGTGTTCTGTACAGTTTTAGACACCAAAAATATAACGTAAATCAAAATAATAAAATGATGAGTCTTGAGTACGCTCCATCATCTCAAAAGCTGGCATCGGTACCTGTCTACTGATGACCTGAGAATACAAGTTATTTTGAAAGAGTTTATCAGCATTAAGCTGGTGAGTTCATAAGTATTTTAGTGTCAATGTTCGTTGTCAAAACGTTTGAACCTGTCTCAATGTATAAGTTTGTAAAAATGTAAGTAAATGTTTAAAAGTGTTTGCAAAAGTTTGAATCTCTCAGAAAATCCTATATTTTCTATAAAAGTAACCTTCTACCGAGGCTTAAATGTTTTGTAAACTCGTCTGTTGTAAAAGTGTGTAATTACCCAAGTATAACTATCATTTGATAAAATATAGTTTGTACATTAATGCTTAAGTGAGATTATCACCAAAATATGTAATGGGTAAATCATTGTAGTATTGTAGTTTTGTATAATAAGAACTACTGTTGTACTAATTACTACTACCTTAAACCGGATTTATATTAAGGTATAATGTGATAATTGCACCATACTATCGACTGATAACAACGACATAAAGAACGGTCGTAATAACGGAATGACGTTTGGCACCCGCAGACCTGCAGGTCCGGCTGTAGCTAGCAGCAAGGTGTAGGATAGTCAATCCAGTATAGATCTATACGCAAACTCAACGCTCTCCCTCCAAGAGAATTCTGGCTGCAACTCGGGCCATGACATTTAAGGCATGCTCCGATACAGTGGATCACATTTGTTATAGTATTCTTGCATATGTGATGAAATGTTTCTTGTTCTAGTATAGTTGTATATGTTCTCATTGTATAGTTGTATATATTCTCTTCCTAGTATAGACTCATGAATGAACTGACTCATTGATCTAGCAGTTGTAATTGTATGATTCTGTGTTACCCCGATGGTAACTTGTTAACGGTGCGTCTAGTACGTATGATTATGGAATTACTTTTATGTCTATATATATGTATATTTGATATATAATTAACATGGAAACGACCTTTGGATGGTCACCCAAAATCCCACCAGACCACATCCAAATCGAGGAAAAGGAAATAGGGTGGATGGCCTTCCTAAGCCCTTTAAACATTATTTATACGTCTATACATATATGGGCATGCAATTTATAATGTAAAAGCATAAGTATTTATAAGACATTTGAAACATAAGTATTATTTTTAAAGAAAGATTGACTTGATGTCAATCTATAATACAATTTGAAGGCGTAGATTTGATTAAAACAGATTAAGTATAAGGAACATTTGTTTAAATCACAGTTGCAGTGTAAATTCGAAAAGTAAATGGATTTGGAAAACATTTAGAAGTAAAACAGTTTGATAGATAGTTTGAATAGTGGTAAAATCACTGGTTTCCCTAGTTATTAATCACATGTGATTAATGCAATCACATGTGATTGAAACAATAACTATAAGTATTTAACTTGTATTCCCCCCCCCCCCCTTTGAAAGCATATAAAAGCATTTAGAATATTTAAAAGGTTGATTAAGGGGTATGAAACTCACTTGATTGATTGAAGAAAGCGAGATGGAAAACCGGGCAGAGTTTCGTCACGGAAAACGGATTTTTCTCGGGATTCTCGGGAATCTCGGGAGTAAAATCGACCCTCGGGACTTGAGCAAAAAGACCAGAGCTTCGGGTTATAACGGGCACGGAAAACGAGGCAAGGTTGTGAGAGAGAGGAGAGAAATGAACAACATTTTCGGAAAGCCTCGCATCCTATTTATAGGAAGGCTGAACCGCCTCCGAACGCGGGGCGTACGCTCGTACGCAGCGCGTACGTGTACGTCATGCATGACCGAAGCCTCGACTGCCTCGGTTCGGATGGGACGGGTTGCTGGGTACGCGGGTCGGACGGGACAGCGGGTCGGACGGGTCGGAGCTTCGGACGGGTCGGACGGTTTAGAATCCTTCGGATAGTGCGACGTGGACGATCCGAGACCCTCGATCTCAGTACGCGGGGCGTACGAAGGTACGCAGGGCGTACTTCGGTCCAATCCGATGACTCCCCTTCGGATATTACCGGGAATTTATAATTAAATTTATATTTATTATAAATAAACTTCAAAAATTCATATCTCCCTCATACGAACTCCGTTTTTGACGTTCTTTATATCCACGTGAAGGTGAGACCATGATCTACAACTTTCGTTTAGATTCCGTTGGCAAATTCCGAAATTATTTTTATTATTTATTTATTAAAATGACGTGATTAAGGAATTTCTTCCAAAATTCATAACTTCCTCATCCGAAGTCAGATTTGGACGTTCTTTTTATGTACGCAAACCTTGATATGATTCCTACTACTTTATTTAATCCGAACAAGATTTTAGGAAGGTTACATTTTGACCTAAATTTGATCGGTTTTACATTACATTGACTCGAAATATCGGGTTGTCACATCATCCCCCCGTTAGAAGGAATTTCGTCCCGAAATTAGAATTTTTAAGCAAGTTAGAAATTACAAATAACTAAGCAAAAAGGTGAGGGTATTTCAGTTTCATCTGATCCTCACGTTCCCAAGTGAATTCTGGTCCTCGCTTGGCATTCCAGCGAACCTTCACGATAGGGATACGGCTTTGCTTTGTCTGCTTGACCTCACGGTCCATGATCTCTACAGGTTCTTCCACGAAGTTGAGGCTCTCATTGATTTCGATCTCGTCGAGTGGGATTACAAGAGTCTCGTCGGATAGACACTTTTTAAAGTTAGATACGTGGAATGTAGAATGTACGTTATGAAGTGCGTCTGGTAGTTCGAGTTTGTAAGCTATGGGGCCGACTCTTGCAAGAATCTCGAAAGGCCCTATGTACCTCGGATTAAGCTTTCCACGCTTGCCGAAGCGTATCAAGCCCTTACAGGGTGAGACTTCGAGGAGGACTCGGTCTCCCACCTGAAATTCCAAAGGTTTCCTTCTTTTATCAGCGTAGCTCTTCTGTCGGTCTCTAGAGGCTTTCAATCGTTCACGGATCTGAACGATTTTCTCTGTTGTTTCCCGAATGATCTCCGGACCGGTGAGAGTACTATCGGAAGTTTGCCCCCTAGCTAATTGGGTATCACCCACCTCAGCCCAGCACAGAGGGGATCTGCACTTACGGCCGTAGAGAGCTTAAAATGGAGCAGCCTTGATGCTCGTGTGATAACTGTTATTATAGGAAAACTCGACAAGGGGTAAATGAGTATCCCATGCCTTCCCAAAGTCAATCACGCAGGCTCGCAACATATCTTCCAGAGTTTGGATGGTCCTCTCACTCTGTCCGTCGGTCTGAGGATGGTAGGCTGTGCTCATGTCCAGCCTTGTTCCTAGGGAATGTTGTAGTGATTGCCAAAATCTTGAGGTGAACCTACTATCTCTATCGGAGATGATAGACATAGGTACACCATGTAGTCGTACGATTTCCCTAATGTATGTTCTCGTAAGTTTCTCCATCTTGTCGGTTTCTTTGATAGGCAGGAAGTGTGCAGACTTGGTCAATCTATCAACGATGACCCATATGGTGTCAAGTCCACCCGTTGTCTTGGGCAACTTGGTTATGAAATCCATAGTGATCCGCTCCCACTTCCATTCCGGGATCTCTGGTTGCTGCAATAAACCAGAGGGCTTCTGGTACTCGACCTTAACCTTTGCGCAAGTAAGGCATTTACTTACGAAGGTAGCAATCTTTGCTTTCATATTAGGCCACCAGTATAGCTTCTTAAGATCCAGATACATCTTATCTGAACCTGGGTGGACGGAATACCGAGTGTTGTGCGCCTCGGTCATGACCAAGTCTCGGAAACCACCATGTTTCGGTGTCCAGATCTGGTTCATGAAATATAAAGCTCCGTCACCCTTGGCTTCTAAATTCTTGACCATTCCTCTAAGGGATTCACTTGACACATTTTCAGGTTTCATGGCCTCAAGTTGAGCCGCCTGAATTTGCTTAGTCAGGTGTGAATGGATGGTTATTGATAATGACTTGACTTTGCGACCATAATATTCCTTCCGACTTAGGGCGTCTACTACTACGTTGGCTTTACCCGGATGATAACGAATATCGCATTCGTAATCACTGAGTAGTTCGACCCATCGTCGTTGTCTCATGTTGAGCTCCTTCTGATCGAAAATGTGTTGTAAACTCTTGTGGTCGGTAAAGATAGTGCTCTTCGTTCCATACAAGTAATGTCTCCAGATCTTCAGAGCAAACACTACTGCTCCTAGTTCAAGATCGTGGGTCGTGTAGTTAACCTCGTGTGTCTTCAATTGTCTCGAGGCGTAGGCGATGACCTTACCTCGCTGCATCAGAACACATCCGAGCCCTTGATTCGATGCATCGCAATAAACTACGAAGTCTTCTATTCCTTCTGGAAGGGATAGTATTGGTGCGGTGCACAAGGCTCGTTTGAGCGTTTGGAATGCTCTTTCTTGTTTCTCTTCCCAGTCAAAGGCCACGCCTTTCTGGGTTAGGGTTGTAAGAGGCTTCGCTATTCGTGAGAAGTTCTGAATGAACCTGCGGTAGTAGCCAGCGAGACCTAGAAATTGACGAATTTCTGTAGGCGTCTTCGGTGCTGACCAGTTCTCAATGGCCTTAATTTTGGATGGGTCCACGTGGATTCCCTCTTCGCTTACCACGTGTCCTAAGAATTCGACTCTTTGGATCCAAAATTCACATTTCGAGAACTTCGCATAAAGTTTCTCCTTTCGTAATGTCCCTAGAACTTGTCGTAGGTGATCGCCATGTTCTTTCTTACTTCGGGAGTAGATCAGGATGTCGTCAATGAAAACGATGACGAACTAATCCAAGTAAGGTCGACATACTCTATTCATCAGATCCATGAAGACTGCGGGCGCATTGGTCAATCCGAATGGCATCACCACGAACTCGTAGTGTCCGTAACGAGTTCGGAAGGCTGTCTTCGGTACATCCTCCTCTAGCACTCGTAACTGGTGATATCCGGATCTCAGATCAATCTTAGAAAAATAGTTCGCCCCTTGCAGTTGGTCGAATAGATCATCTATGCGTGGTAGAGGATAACGATTCTTGACCGTCAGTTTGTTGAGTTCTCTGTAGTCAATACACATACGGAAGGATCCGTCCTTCTTCTTAACGAACAAGACCGGTGCTCCCCAAGGTGAGAAACTCGGTCTTATAAAGCCCTTGTTGAGCAGTTCGTTAAGTTGACCAGAGAGTTCTTGCATCTCGTCTGGTGCTAAACGGTAGGGCGACTTGGCTACTGGGGTAGCTCCTGGGACTAAGTCGATTCTGAACTCGACTTGTCGTTGCGGAGGCAACCCGGGTAGTTCTTCTGGGAAAATGTCGGGGAAGTCGCTCACTACTGGGAGGTTCTTTAGTTCTTTCGTTTCTAGGTTCGTGTCGACGACGTGAGCAAGGAATGCGTGGTATTCCTTACGCAGGTATTTCTGTGATTGAATACATGATATGATGCGAAGACTTGCACCGGGTTTGTCGCCATAGACTATAAGAGTTTCATTAGACGGAAGGTTTAGACGGACTGCTTTCTCGAAGCACATGATGTCGGCACGATGAAGGCTTAACCAGTCCATGCCAATGATGACATCGAAACTTTTTATTGAGACTGGCATGAGGTCGATTGGAAATGAATGGTTATCTAGAGTTAGGGTACAACCTAAGTATATGCTACTTGTATTTTCAGTTTTTCCATTAGCCATTTCTACTGTGAATAGTTCTTTGAGTGCGTGCGGTGGTTGATTAAGCATGCGAGCAAATTTATGGTTTACGAAGCTTCGCTCCGCTCCACTATCGAATAGAATGCATGCATAGGAGTTATCGAGGAGGAACGTACCGGTCACCACTGTCGGGTCAGCAACTGCTTCCCCGTGGCCTATAGCTAGTACCCTCCCTGCTCCTCCCGCATTCCTCGCCTTGGGGCAGTCCCTCTTAAAGTGGCCTGCTTCGCCACATCCATAGCAGGTTGGGCTCGCGCCAGAGCCAGGGACTTGGTTGATAGGTTGTGCCGGGAACTTACAGAATCGGACGGTGTGTCCTTTCCTGTTGCAGTTAGAGCACTGCAATTCACGGCAGGGGCCGTTGTGGTGGTAGCTGCATTTGTTTCACTTGGGCGAACTTCCAGCATACCGACTCACTGGAGCAGTAGTAGTAGTAGTAGGGGTTACTGCGGCATGAATTGCCACCAATTGCTGCTTTTTGGCAGCCTGCTGCTTCTTCCTTTCATCCCAAAATTTCCGCTTAGTATCGGCGGGTTTGGAGGGTTCCGGGATGGCTAGGGTGGTTGTGGTTGCAGGGGTTTTGACTCCATGGTCAATGAGTCGTTGTGCCAATCGTTTGGCACTGTCGAAGGTAGCGGGGTTTGACGCTAGCACATTCCCTTGATACGGAGGCACTAGCCCCCATATGTACCTCTCGATCTTCTTCCCCTCGGTGGGAACCATATTGGGGCAGAGGGCCACCAGCTCGCTGAAGCGGGCAGTATAAGCAACCACATTGGTGCCCTTCATTGACAGGTTCCAGAGTTCCTGCTCCAGTTTCTGGATCTCGCCCCTCGGGCAGTATTCCTCAGTCATGAGGTCTTTCGTTGTTTCCCAGCCCATGTCGTTAGCTACGATGAGAGTTAGGGCTTTGACGTGGCCGTTCCACCACGTTAGGGCTTTACCCTCAAAGGTGCATGCGGCATATTTCACTTTGCACGCAGCAGGGCATGAACAGATTTCGAAGACCGATTCAGTCTTCTCGAACCATTGCGAGAGAGCAATGACTCCGCCGGTGCCATAGAAAGGCTTCGGCTTGCAGTTTGTAAAATCCTTGTAAGAGCACTCCCTTGAGCGCACAGGGATTTCGATCGGAATAGATTCCACAGGGGTTCCACCTCTGCTGGCATCAAAAGAGTGATACTGAGCCATGGCAGTTGCCACTGCTGCAGCTACGACAGCATTCAGGGCTATAGTATCGATGACCGGAGGCGGAGGAGGTGGTGGAGGTGCAGGATTATTCCTATTCCTGGGAGACTTGCGAGGAGGCATCCTTCAGCTATAAGTTTATAAAGATAAGAAAGATGGTAAGAATCAATTTGTAAGCAACGTGAGAGTGACACATGGACTAACTAACCATAGTCCAACAGTTGAAAGAGTGTTTGAAACCATAATAAGAAATATTAGTAGGAAAACACAAGTGTATAGATTTTTCCCAGATAGATAGATCTCAAAAAATACTGGTATTACTGATGTAATAAGTTCAGGGAAAATCGACCTAACAGTAGGTCATACATCATACCATAAAGAAAAGTTTGATAGTCCTTAGCTTTCAAATTTTGAGTAAGGAAAGTTAGAAACATTTTACACACAAGTGCTACTTGGAGCACAGATGTTAAAGGCTATCCTTTAATTAAAAGACGGAGATGTACTAGACATCAACCAACGCCGATGGGAAAATCCCGGGTGAGTACTGCGGTCGGACACTTGATGAAACACCTCTTGAATGAGTCGATCCTGAGTCCTCTGACGAGCTTGAAGCTCCAAGATTTCAGCTCGTGAGGCAGCCAACTGCTACTGCAGGGTTTTATTTGTCCTCCAGGTCCGTTCCATGTCTTCTTCAAGACGGCGGATGCTGACTGTGTTGACACCTGAGTCGGCATCAATCTCTATGACCCGGTCGACGGCTGCTCCACCTTGCTTGACAATACGAGCTATTCTGCGGATAAGGACAGGCAGAGCCCGGTCAGTAGAGCCACCATCGCTGACGTTGTAAAAGGTTCGGTCCCCAAAGTATGGTAAGGGTTGACCCTGATTATCACTCCAGTGGTTCAGGTTGTTTGCCCACATGGGTGTAGGACCTGGAAATGCCGGTCGAGGGTTGTTGTTCGGGGCTTGACCTACAATCGGTAGGTTGTTGACTTCAGGCTCGGAGTCGGATCCATCTGAAAAGCCTTCTGCGAGGTCATCATCCAAAGGGATTGGATGATCAACTTCGGGCTCTTCATCGATCCACCCGGCATTGCCTTCATTGGGAAAGTATAGGTCGCCATGATGGATATCTAGCCATCAAGATCTACGCGGGAATAGAGGTATAAGAATATAGTATACGTGTAACTAGTAGCGCAAAATACTCCTATAGTATTTTAAGTTTAAGTTCTATTGATCTTCTTGTGGTATTGTTGGTAAGTTTTTAGACTTGTTAACCTATCACAACCATTCTAAGGCATGTGCTAATCACTCCTAGGATCAGCATAGTTGATCAGGCTATGCCATTCCCAGGACTGACCATACATCCCCGAGCTCACTTGTGATATTTAACAATCGTAATACTTTTGTTCTTGTCATTGTGACACTTATTTTAGTATGAATGCAGACTAGTATACTTAGTTAAATATTTTATTATTTAAAGTACAGACTCTTGGTCAGAGTTTAATCCCTAATGGGTTTATAGTTTAGTATATCTTTTATGGGTTGATATACTCAATTCACTATAAACAATGCTCTGATACCAATCTGTCACACCCCAAAACCAAGAACGGCGGAAACGTTCTGGGGCGGAGGACGTCATGTAAGGTAATCACAACACAGTAAATGTAAATAGGCAAACAACATCATCCATTGCATTAAATATATATAAATTTAATACATGCGTGTTCTGTACAGTTTTAGACACCAAAAATATAACGTAAATCAAAATAATAAAATGATGAGTCTTGAGTACGCTCCATCATCTCAAAAGCTGGCATCGGTACCTGTCTACTGATGACCTGAGAATACAAGTTATTTTGAAAGAGTTTATCAGCATTAAGCTGGTGAGTTCATAAGTATTTTAGTGTCAATGTTCGTTGTCAAAACGTTTGAACCTGTCTCAATGTATAAGTTTGTAAAAATGTAAGTAAATGTTTAAAAGTGTTTGCAAAAGTTTGAATCTCTCAGAAAATCCTATATTTTCTATAAAAGTAACCTTCTACCGAGGCTTAAATGTTTTGTAAACTCGTCTGTTGTAAAAGTGTGTAATTACCCAAGTATAACTATCATTTGATAAAATATAGTTTGTACATTAATGCTTAAGTGAGATTATCACCAAAATATGTAATGGGTAAATCATTGTAGTATTGTAGTTTTGTATAATAAGAACTACTGTTGTACTAATTACTACTACCTTAAACCGGATTTATATTAAGGTATAATGTGATAATTGCACCATACTATCGACTGATAACAACGACATAAAGAACGGTCGTAATAACGGAATGACGTTTGGCACCCGCAGACCTGCAGGTCCGGCTGTAGCTAGCAGCAAGGTGTAGGATAGTCAATCCAGTATAGATCTATACGCAAACTCAACGCTCTCCCTCCAAGAGAATTCTGGCTGCAACTCGGGCCATGACATTTAAGGCATGCTCCGATACAGTGGATCACATTTGTTATAGTATTCTTGCATATGTGATGAAATGTTTCTTGTTCTAGTATAGTTGTATATGTTCTCATAGTATAGTTGTATATATTCTCTTCCTAGTATAGACTCATGAATGAACTGACTCATTGATCTAGCAGTTGTAATTGTATGATTCTGTGTTACCCCGATGGTAACTTGTTAACGGTGCGTCTAGTACGTATGATTATGGAATTACTTTTATGTCTATATATATGTATATTTGATATATAATTAACATGGAAACGACCTTTGGATGGTCACCCAAAATCCCACCAGACCACATCCAAATCGAGGAAAAGGAAATAGGGTGGATGGCCTTCCTAAGCCCTTTAAACATTATTTATACGTCTATACATATATGGGCATGCAATTTATAATGTAAAAGCATAAGTATTTATAAGACATTTGAAACATAAGTATTACTTTTAAAGAAAGATTGACTTGATGTCAATCTATAATACAATTTGAAGGTGTAGATTTGATTAAAACAGATTAAGTATAAGGAACATTTGTTTAAATCACAGTTGCAGTGTAAATTCGAAAAGTAAATGGATTTGGAAAACATTTAGAAGTAAAACAGTTTGATAGATAGTTTGAATAGTGGTAAAATCACTGGTTTCCCTAGTTATTAATCACATGTGATTAATGCAATCACATGTGATTGAAACAATAACTATAAGTATTTAACTTGTATTCCCCCCCCCTTTGAAAGCATATAAAAGCATTTAGAATATTTAAAAGGTTGATTAAGGGGTATGAAACTCACTTGATTGATTGAAGAAAGCGAGATGGAAAACCGGGCAGAGTTTCGTCTCGGAAAACGGATTTTGCTCGGGATTCTCGGGAATCTCGGGAGTAAAATCGACCCTCGGGACTTGAGCAAAAAGACCAGAGCTTCGGGTTATAACGGGCACGGAAAACGAGGCAAGGTTGTGAGAGAGAGGAGAGAAATGAACAACATTTTCGGAAAGCCTCGCATCCTATTTATAGGAAGGCTGAACCGCCTCCGAACGCGGGGCGTACGCTCGTACGCAGCGCGTACGCATACGTCATGCATGACCGAAGCCTCGACTGCCTCGGTTCGGATGGGACGGGTTGCTGGGTACGCGGGTCGGACGGGACAGCGGGTCGGACGGGTCGGAGCTTCGGACGGGTCGGACGGTTTAGAATCCTTCGGATAGTGCGACGTGGACGATCCGAGACCCTCGATCTCAGTACGCGGGGCGTACGAAGGTACGCAGGGCGTACTTCGGTCCAATCCGATGACTCCCCTTCGGATATTACCGGGAATTTATAATTAAATTTATATTTATTATAAATAAACTTCAAAAATTCATATCTCCCTCATACGAACTCCGTTTTTGACGTTCTTTATATCCACGCGAAGGTGAGACCATGATCTACAACTTTCGTTTAGATTCCGTTGGCAAATTCCGAAATTATTTTTATTATTTATTTATTAAAATGACATGATTAAGGAATTTCTTCCAAAATTCATAACTTCCTCATCCGAAGTCAGATTTGGACGTTCTTTTTATGTACGCAAACCTTGATATGATTCCTACTACTTTATTTAATTCAAACAAGATTTTAGGAAGGTTACATTTTGACCTAAATTTGATCGGTTTTACATTACATTGACTCGAAATATCGGGTTGTCACACGTTTCCAACTTTTACCAAAAAATTAGGAGGTATTCTAGGTCTTCTGAAACAGCTACCTATGCTAATGCTAAGTTCTCTTCTTTATTTTCTGACCAATTCATCCTTTTAGGAGCCATTGGCTTTGAGTTTATGAAGCAAAAGAAGTGTCTGATTGTGAGAAGAAGAAAAAAGAATTGTGTGAGTAAAATGAATGAATAAGTGTAGTATTTGTAGAAGTGGTTTAATGTTGTTTGAATAGTAAAATTAAAAAAAATTAACCCTAAATATGACCGTTACTGTGCCACCCAATCATAATTTCCGTTTGCATTCGTTGTCCCGACCACGGCTCGTCACGACCATGAACCACCACTAGCCACCGGGATGGTGTGCACGGTCGTGGTTCGTGGCCAGCTAGACCACGAACCCGTCTGTTGCAACCACACCGGACGGCCTTAGATGAGAACCCAGCAGATCCCCTCACGAAGGGACTGAGTAGAGTTAAGCATTTATAGCATGATAGGCGCATTGGGCTTAAGGATGATATTAGGGGTGCGCACGATGACTTTCAGGGAGTTTAGAGAATTTGGAGCTCTAGACTATCATGGGGATTGGGACCCCATTCCTAACAGCAAGTGGTTAGCTGGTGTCTCCAACGCCTTCCATACGAGTCGATGTCCAAAGAGGGACAAGGTTCGACTTGCTTCCTGTCTTTTGAAGGACAGAGCACTTGACTGGTTGGAGGAGGTCAGACATGCCATTGGAGATGATGCAGCTTTAGATGCGATGAACTGGAGTGACTTTTTGGCCAAGTTCAGGTCCGAGTTTGCACCTGTGATTGAGGTGCAATAGCTTGCTAGGGAGTTCCAGGATCTCAAGCATACGACTAAGACGGTGACTGAGATCACCACCACGTTCAGGGAGAGGTCCCTTCTCATGCCGCAGTACGTGGAAGACGAGGAGATGAAAAAGGCCTGATATCATGAGATACTGTGGAGTGATATCCGCCATTTTGTGAGCCGATCCAGCTGCAAGATGCTGGAGGATATGATTGTAGGCATCGAGAGACAGAGTTGGATTTGGACATGGAAAAGAACAGGAGACCCAAGGGGGTTCATTCAGGGAGTGCGGGCAAGAAGCCCAACGTATCATATCACCAACCGAGGAGCCAGCAGGGTCGCATCCGCTGTGGCAAGTGCGGCAAGCTTCACGAGGGGGCGTGCAGCGCGGGTAGTTCGGGCTGCTTAAAGTGCGGCCGAACTCGTCATGTTAGTAGGGATTGTACAGCTACCACCACCACATTAACAATATCAGATCTGATTTGCTTCTAGTACAATCAGAGGGGACACAAACGGTCCCATTACTCGCACTTAGCTGCAATTGGATAGGTGGTGGCACCCGCTCCTGCTACCTTGAGGATTACCGACGGCCACCAGGGTCGAGCAGAAGCACCAATGGCGAGGAGCAGATTCTTCCAGTTGACAGCAGAGGAGGCACGTGCATCTCCTAATGTGGTGATGGGTATGTATCTTCTCCTTATCTCTTTATTTATATTTATTATTGCTTACATTTACGTGTTTCCTTATAGGATCGTTCCTTGTGAACGGTATATCTGCTTTGGTATTAATTGATTCGAGGGCCACCCGATCTTTTGTGTCGCTCGCTCACAGAAAGCGGTTCGTGGGAGCTCTAGGGGAGCTGGACTGTATACTAGACATAAAGATAGCATACGATAGGGCTGTTCGGGTTGCGAGGGTTCATCAGCGATGTACACTACAGTTGTTTGATGAGAAGTTTTATGTGGATATAGTCCCTATTCCGCTACGAGGAAATAAGGTTATAGTGGGCATGGATTGGTTGAGCCCTAATAGGGCAGTGATCGACTATGAGCAGCAGCTGGTGCGGGTTCGGACCCCGAGTGGGGGAGGTTTAGTGATTCAGGGCGAGAGACTGTAGGGTGGATCGAATTTATGTTCAGCAGCGAGAGCGAGGCGCTACCTTCAACAGGGTTATGCAGGTTATGTCACATATGTTATGGATACCCGGGATAAGGGTAACGCGACCGTGGATGATGTACTGATCGTGCGGGAGTACCCTAACATGTTCCCAGACGATTTTCCTGGGATACCTCTGGAGAGACAAGTAGAGTTCAGGATTGACCTACTCCCTGGTGTGGCTCTGATAGCCAAGACACCATATCGGTTGGCTCCTCCGGAGATGTAGGAGTTGTCTTCACAGCTGTAGGAGTTGTTAGACAAGAGATTTATCAGGCTGAGCAGTTCGTCATGGGGAGCCCCAATCATGCTTGTGAAGAAGAAGGACGGGTCTCATCAGATGTGTATACACTACCGGGAGCTGAATAAGGTAATGGTGAAGAACCGTTATCCCCTCCTGAGGATAAACGACCTTTTTGACCAGCTTCAGGGTGCATCCTGGTTCTACAAGATTGATCTGTGATCGGGTTATCACCAGATGTGAGTCATGGATGACGGCGCATCGAAGACAACCTTTTGGACTCGCTATGGTCACTATGAGTTAGTGGTGATTCCGTTTGGGCTCACCAATGCTCCTGCCGCGTTCATGGACCTCATAAACCATGACCGATATTGGACCGGCTTGTGATAGTTTTCATCGCTAACATCTTGGTTTATTCCAAGACTCAGGAGCAACATGAGGAGTACTTGAGGGAGGTGTTGGAGACACTGAGGTGGGAGAGACTTTTCGTAAAGTTCTCCAAGTGTGAGTTCTAGTTGCATGAGGTGAAGTTTTTGGGGAAACTTGTTGACCAGAAGGGTATTCTGGTCGATCTGGACAAGATAGAGCCCGTGATGCAGTTGGAGATTACGAGGTCTCCATTTGAGATTTGGAGTTTTCTTGGTCTAGCGGGTTACTATCGGAGATTCATACAGGATTTCTCCAAGATTGTTGTTCCTCTGACCCGACTGACCAAGAAGTTTGTGACATTCTGTAGGGGGCCTGAGCAGCAGGCAACCTTTGAGACTCTCAGAGAACGGTTATGCGAGGCACCGATTCTAAACTTGCCAAAGGGCGTCGACGACTTCATGGTTTACTGTGATGCCTCGATCATGGGTATGGGTGCAATGTTGATGTAGCGGGGTCACGTGATAGTGTACGCTTCAAGGCAGTTGAAGCCTCACAAGGCGAACAACCCGACGCATGATTTGGAGCTAGAAGCTGTAGTTTTCGCCATCAAGATTTGGCGACATTACCTCTATGGGTTCCGTTGTACCATTTACACGGACCACAAGAGTTTGACGTACCTCATGGATCAACCGAATCTGAACATGAGGCAGCGTCGATGGTTAGATGTGGTGAAGGATTACGATTGTGAGATCCTTTACCACCCAGGAAAGGCTAATATGGTGGCCGATGCTCTTAGCTGCAACGCATTGGCGGCTCCGATACAAGATATATGTCTGAGGATGATAATGATTACTCTATTGTTGGAGCGGATCAGGGAGGCACAAGTTGATGGTATGAAGGAAGAGTGTCGGGAGTGTGAGAGGATCGTAGGCCAGGTTGCCTCGTTTGACTATGACAGTCGTGGGTTGTTGACCCTGCATAAGAGGGTTTGGGTTCCTTATCAGGGCAGAGTAAGATAGGTTCTGATGGATAAGGCCCACAAGTTGAGGTTCTTCATCCATCCCGGGGCGACAAAGATGTATCGGGATCTTCGCCCTGGTTATTGGTGGCCCTGCATGAAGCGGGATGTAGCATGGTATGTAGAGCGGTGCTTGACTTGCCGGAAAGTCAAGGTCAAACACCAGCGACCTCACGGCAAGATGCAGTCTTTGGATATTCCCGTATGGAATTGGGAAGATATCACTATGGATTTCATCATGAAGCTTCCTAGGATTGCACGTGGAGTAGATTCGATATGGGTCATCATGGATCGATTGACCAAGAGTTCTCTTTTCATCCCGATCCAAAAGAGTATATCGGCTGAGAAGCTAGCCGAGATCTGCTTACGTAAGGTGGTGGCACGACATGGAGTGCCTGTTTCGGTTGTGTGACACCGAGATGTTCATTTCGCTTCCAGATTTTAGAAGCGGTTTCATAATGAGATGGGTACTCGTCTTCACTTCAGTACCGTTTTCCACCCTCAGACTGACAGGCAGAGTGAGAGGACGATTCAAACTCTATAGGACTTGTTGCGTCTATATGTATTGGATTTTGGAGGCAGTTGGGATACGTATCTTCCATTAGCGAAATTTTTGTATAACAATAGCTACCACGCTAGCATAGATCGACCTCCTTTCTAGATGCTCTGTGGCAGGAAGTGTACAACCCCAATCTGTTTGGGTGTGTTCGGTCAGAGAGTCATGGGGATTATTGAGGTAGTACTCAAGACTACTGAGAGTATCCAACAGGTCCGGTCCAGGCTTTAGACTAGTCAGAGTCGGCAGAAAAGCTATGCCGACAAGCGCTGTTCAGACTTGGAGTTTCAGGTGGGCAACATGGTTCTCCTGAAGGTGTCACCTTGGAAAGGTGTTGTCCGGTTCAAGAAGTGGGGCAAGCTGGGCCCCCAAGTACATCGATTCGTTTAGGTTTTTGGCTCGGGTGGGCCGGGTTGCTTACCGTTTGGATCTTCCAGCAGAGCTCAGCCATATCCACAACACTTTTCATCTCCCCAACAGCGGAAGTGCTTAGTGGATGACTCCACAGTTGTGCCTTTAGAGGATATGTAGGTTGACGAAAGCCTGAACTACATCGAGAGACTAGTAGCTATTCTCGACAAAAAGACTAATGAGCTGAGGAACAAGAGGGTGGAGTTGGTGAAAGTGCAGTGGCAACACCACAAGGGTTTGGAGTGGACTTGGGAGCCCGAGGAGGAGATGAGGGAGCACAACCCGGAGTTGTTTCTTAACGCAGCAGACTTCAAGGACGAAGTCTAAGACAAGTGGGGGATATTCTAACGCCTAGTTCCTGGTATGTATTTAGTTAAAGATTTATTCATTTTTGTATAAAAACTCGACGAGTTGGAGGCCCTAAACTCGTCGAGTAGGAATGGAAATTGGATGCGGGTTGTAAAGTCTACTCGTCGAGTTGAGAGCCTCAACTCGACGAGTAGGCTGGCAGGGGTGAAACCCTAATTTCAGGGTTTTGCACCCTATTTAAGAATCTTAATCCCCTCATGCTAGCCTCATTTCCAGCCTCCAAGTCCCAATCCCTAAATCCAAAAACCCTAATGCATTTGTGAGCTTGTGAGCCATTTTGAGTGAATTTTTGTGTGTGTTGAAGCTTGTGAAGGAAGGAGAAGCTTGGGCATTCAATAAGAAGCTAGTAGATCCAGAGACTCGATTTCATTCTCATCATTTCCTAGTAAGCAAGTCTCAAACTTGCTTAGAAACTTCTTAGATCTCCTGATTATCATTTTATTGGGTTTTTGGTACAAGAAGCATGATCTTTGGTAAATGGATGTCCCAAGTGAGTATACCTTCAGATCTAGAACCTTGAAGGGCTCTCATGGCATAAAAGTGCAAACTTAATGGCCATTGAAGCCCCATGCAAGCTTTAGGGTGTCATTTTGGTCTTTTAAGCTCCAAAAGCCCATGCATGGAGAGAAAGATTGAAGTTTTACGTGTTCTTGTAGTGTCTAGGGTCCAAATGTCAGTTTATATGCCTTGGTTTAGAGTATTAATGGCGTTTGGATCAAGATCGAGGTCTTAAAGAATTAGGGTTTGAGCTAAACCCATTATGTAAGGCTATTAACGGGAAGTTGGAAACTTTACCCTTAAAAGGACATTTTCAGCGTATATGTGATGTATGAAGCTCAGATCTGAAGAATATGGGCTTAATCCATTAAGACGAAGAAACAGACTGAAGAACTTGGCGATTCCATAGAGAGACTCAACGAATTTGAACGATTTGTCCCGATTTTGTAAAGGACAGAACTCGACGAGTCTAAGGAGGGACTCGATGATTTGACTCGTTTTATCATGATTCTATTGAGTATGGAAACTCGGCGACTCAGAGGGATGACTCGATGAGTTGAGTCAAATCGGGGTGTTGGCTTTGACTTTGACTGGATGTTGACTTTGACCTTGACCTTGATTTTGACCAAGGTTGACCCGTGAAGAGGTCTTGAGTATAGAATGGTATCTAAGGGGTTGTTTCTATATAGGGCGTGAGTAGAGTCGGTTGCAGGAGCAGAGACGTTTCAGCTATTTCACCCGACATTTGAGGTGAGTTTTCCCTCAGTAGGAAAGGGTCGAAGGCACCAATACCGACCAGTTTATGTATGTTAGCATATTTCGGACTAAGGTATGATGCCTGGCAGCGCCCGATGTAGTTGTGTATGTGTTTCCAGACTTTAATATGATGCCGAGGAAACATCGAGGAATGTTTGTATGCTTGATGTATTCGTGCTTCTTGCATGTTCTTGTTTTATGTGTTTCCGGACTTTGGTCTGATGCCGGGGAAAGCCCGAGGAGTGTTTATATATTACCGGATTTTGGTCCGATGTCGGGCAAGGCCCGAGGAATGTTTATATGTTTATGTTATGTTTTTACTTATGTGTATTTGTTGATATGTTATCTATATACTAAGCTTTGCTCGATATCAAACGGGGCCCGGTGTTGGATTTCGGTTGGATGCCGGAGGGGCCCGATGTTGGACTCCGGCCCGATGCCGGGCAAGGCCCAATGTATGTTATTATGTTATTAGGTGATTATGTGTATGATATGTGGTAGTTTGGAGAGACTCGCTAAGCATCATGCTTACAGTTTTCAGTTTTGGTTTCAGGTACTTCCGGTAGCAAGGGGAAGAACTCGGGATGACTGCAGTACACACACCATTTTTTAGCCTAGTATGTTTTACTCTGATATGTTGACATGTTTTTTGACATGATACTCTGATTTAATACGATGGCTTATGTTTTTGGATGAATATATTTGATAACTATGGTTTATTTAATAATTAAAAATGAAATTTGGACTGTATTTTTGGGATGTTTCACAGAGGGTTTTGTGGATGTAAAGTGCCCCAATAGAGTGTGTAAGCTTGAGAAATCAATCTATGGATTGAAACAAGCTTCTCGCAGATGGAATATTTGCTTTGACGAGAAATTATAAGAGTTTGGCTTCTCTAGAAGTGAAGATGAATCTTGTGTATATGTTAAAGCTAGTGGGAGTATAGTAACCTTCCTGGTATTGTATGTTGATGACATACTATTCATAGGAAACGACATTCCAACCTTGCAAGAAGCTAAACCTTGGCTTGGAAGGTGTTTAGCTATGAAGGATCTGGGAGAGGCTGCCTATATTCTAGGGATAAGAATTTTAAGAAATAGGAGTAAAAAACTGATTGGACTTAGTCAAAGTACACATGTGGATAAAGTGGTAAAACGTTTTATAATGGAGAATTACAAGAAAGGATAGATGCCTATCCAGAGCAATACCAAACGGAGTAAGACTCAGAGTCCGAGTACTGATACAGAGATAGCAGAAATGATTCATATTCCATATGTTTCCGCCGTTGGATCGATCATGTATGCTATGACATGTACTCGCCCTGACATGGATTTTGCTTTGAGCATGGTTAGTCGATTTCAGGGAAATCCGGGTAGAGGTTATTGGATAACGGTGAAGAACATTCTCAAGTATCTGCATAGAACCATACTGAATCCTTGTGCTTGATGGCAGTGGTGACTTAAGTGTAACTGGGTATAGTGATGCCAGCTTTCAGAAAGATAGAGACAACTTCCATTCTCAATCTGGTTGGGTGTTTAACCTTAATGGAGGAGCGGTAACTTGGAAAAGTATCAAGCAGGAAACAGTGGTTGATTCTACCTATGAATCAGAGTACATTGCAGCAAGCGAAGCATCTAAAGAGGTTATATGGTTGAAAACTGAGACCCTAGAGTTGTGCCATCCATAAAAGATCCAATGGAGATTTTTTGTGATAATGAAGGATTAGTTGTCTTGAAAAAGGAACTTAGAGATCATGGTGGATCGAGTTATATCAACAGAAAATACCATTTTATTAGACATAGTGTAGAAGAATGACACCTCTTCGTGAAAAGGGTATCATCTAAAGAGAATCCTATAGATCCCCTCACAAAGGATCTGAGTAGAATTAAGCACGTTCAACATGAAAGGAGCATTGGTCTGAAAGAAGATATTAGTTTTAGTAGTTAGATAAATATTTCGAAACTTGTAACAAATAAATGTAACTCACATTGTATGATAAATAATGGATATTTATTTATGAGTATTGTTTACTATCTTTTGTCAATTGTTTATTATTGTGTTTCATTTTTTCATGTTTTACTTCCCGAATAATTAGATTATTCAAATATCCACAGTCAATCATATTTTTGGAAGTAAGTAGTGAATTAAGACTATCATGAGTCAGACTGTAGATTATCTAAGGGTTTAGACATAGCAATAGTTTGTTGAAGTGTTCATGAGTACTTTTGAAATGGAGATTCAAGTACTAGACTAAGCCACGCTCAGAGAGTTACATCATGGAATTTATCACAAGTAATTTTGAGACAATAATATTGTATAATCTTGAAACGGATCCGTAACTTGATATTATAAAATGTATTGTTGTGCATGATTTGATGAGTAAATATTACAAACATATAAGTTAAAGTTAATCTGTTCCTTTTGCCCTAATAGAAAAAGTGATATATTGGGCCCCTCGATGATTTGATGATGACTTATAGTCTCAGCCTCGGCCAGGACTAAATTGATGTGTTCGATTAGTAGTTGTTTGTCATTACAAATCGGAAATCGGGAGACAAAATGTTGGACAGTTATATTGATTTTGTTCTATGTCCTTTTTCCACATGATATCTTGCATAATGGAGGATTATATGATCACTTATCTTAGGATACGTAACTGACTAGGTCAGAGTTCGACATCGGGTTTGAGAGCTACAATTTGCTAATCAATTTCTGAAGTTATACTAGCAACTATTGTCACACCCCAAAACCAAGAACGGCGGAAACGTTCCGGGGTGGAGGACGTCATGTGAAGTATCATAATAGTGTAAAGTAGTAAACAAGCAACAACATCATCCATTGAACTAAAAGTAAAGTTTTAATACATGTGTGTTCTGTAATTGTAATAAGACACCAAAATACGTAATCAAAATAAAAGACGGGTCTTGTTTGTGCTCCGTCTTCTCAAAACCTGGCCGTCGTACCTGTCTACTGGTGACCTGAGAATACAAGTTATTTTGAAAGCGAGTATCAGCCTAAAGCTTGTGAATTAATAAGTATTAATGTGTCTTTGCCTTGTTTTGGAAAGCTGTTATGAATTCCATGTAAATCTTTAAATGAAATAGTTGATATAAGTATGAAAACCCTAGAAAATCCCATATTTCCTACTAGTATGAAATGTAGTCTTCTACCAAGACCCGAATGTTTTGCTATAACAATGATAGTTTTTCCTTCTTTTTGACTATTACTATCAGTACTTAGTCTAACTCATCGTTTACGTAAATGTATCACGAAATAAAGTAATAGGAAAAATATAATCATGTAAGTGTTATCCTTTTGTATTAGGATTAACACGACATCGCGACTAGCGACATGTATAACCTTTGAACATCCGTAGATTGTTCAATTTTCCTCTATATCTGCAGCAGGTTTAAGGAATGGTTAGTCCCATAAAGGTACTCCTAATATAAGTATTAACCGTAGGCATCCGTAGATGTTCATCTACCACTGTTGCTAACAGGTGGGTTCCGGAATAGTTAGTCCCGTCTAGACATCCCGTTGAACTAGGATGGGCGGGACAATCTACACATAATGTACTAGTAAATCATCCTAGTGAATCTAGGTACAAGTATCCATGTAATTGTATACAGGTAAATGTATTTATGTAAAGGTATTCATGTAAGCGTATCTATGTAGATGTATTCATGTAACATATAATGTATAGTATAGACTCATGAATGAACTGACTCTGGTGTAATTCCTTGTAATAGGAATAATGTTTTGTGTCTCCTAACTATCCCTATAATATTTAACTGGAAGGTAATTGATTGTCCAAGCAGCTTTATACACCCTTGCTACACAAGAGTGTGGGAAAACTGAATGAAGGATGAAAACTATAATATCAATACATATATAAGAACATAAGTATATAGATATAGTTTTGTTCAAGAATGTAAAAGAAATGGTTTTGTATGACATCTAAGAGTTTTGAACAATAAATAATAATGACTTGATGTCATTTTAATAAACATTTCAAACGTAATACTTTTGATAACATGTTTTTTTTAAGATAGAAAACCATTTCATACATCACATTTTGAAGCATGTGAAATCAGTTGGATGAAAACACAGTTATAAATACCTATGATTGATTTAATAACATGTTGTTTTCTACTTGTATTCCCCCCCCCCCATTAAAGCATTTAAAATCATTTAAAACATTGATTAGGGGGTATAAACTCACCTGTTGTGAGTGGTTCTAACGGGTATGCATGTAGGGATGAGAATTTCCACGAATGAAGTCCCGAGACACAATAAGTCCTAAATGACATATAAGGACACATATTGACATGAATATAGTTTTTATAACATCTATATGAAAGGAAACACCTTCCGGGACTAGGAAACACCTTGACCAAGTGTTGGAATCACATGTGATTCAACATAGGAAGGTATAAAGGCACACACATGAGTTTACTACCATGGGTTTACGGACCAAGGGAGTTTATGGCCGTAAACTCATGGCTACTCATGTGTGAATTCTTGGCTGAAGGCTAGGGAATGATTTAGGGACCTTAGCTCTATCCTAGGATGAAGAAAAACCACTTTCTTTAAGTTTGCTGAGCTTCGGCTCTTTCCAAAAAAAACCACTTTCTTTGGAGTTTTTAAGGAGTTCACGGCCCTAATGAGTTTACTGCCATAAACGCATGGCCATTTATGCTTATGAGGGTCCTAAAGGTCATAAGGTGGCATCCTAAATTCAAGCCTAAGCCTTAGGAAGTGTTTGTGGCATCAAAACACCCCTAACTTGAGTTTACGTCCCATGGACCATTTGGTCATGTGTTTGCGGCCGTAAACACCTATGGGTGTTGGTATTTTGATTGTTTTGGGTCCTAGACACATCAAGGTAAAGTGCTATGCTAGTCTCTTGGCTTAATGAAGGCATTTAGGGCATTTTGGCACTTTAAAATGGAGTTCACGGCCCAAGAACATCCTTGGCCGTGAACTCACTTTTAGCCCTTGATTCTTAATGTTTTTGATGTCTAAACAAGCCATGGGTAGTCTGTAGGTTCAGTTCGAAGGTTTGGAGGGACATTGGGCACACTTTGGCCCCTTTGTTAGGAGTTCACGGCCTTGGAACTTCTTGGGCCGTGAACACCTTACTCTTGGTGTTCTAAGGTTTTTTCTAGTCCTAAACACATTTGGGTACAAGTCCAAACTAGTTTCATTGCTTAAGGAAAGGACTAGGCACCATTTGTGCCATAAAGGGGGGTTTACAGTCCAAGATGTTCTTGGGCGGTAAACTCCTAAATCTTGTTGTTTTGACATGTAATCTAGGTTATTAAGCACATATTAAGCTATATAATACAACTAGATAGATGTACTCACGTTCTGGGATGAAAGTCCGAAGATCCTTGAGAGAGAATTCGGCTTTTCTCTAGTTGGAAATGTAACTAATGAATAAATATGGTTCAGAATCCTATATATAGTCCTGGGATTTTTGGCAGAAAACATTTTATTCACGCAATGAACTCTAATATCATAGAGTTTTGGAATAACATAGTTGCACAAAACCCTAGTGCATCCACTCTCCTGATATCTCCTTAAGTGTAAACCTGAAATACTCAAACTTATATTAAAAGTCTGGAAATTTACTGCAACTGTTCTAATCTTCTACTGACTTGATATGGTTTGTACATAATGGAAATTTCGGGTTGTCACAACTATGGTTATTAGACTTATCCAAATGGGAGCCTATTGTATTGGGTGTCTAAGTCCATAACTATAATTAGTATGTACTTGAATTGATAATAGCACAGTCCTTTTGGGTTACCCTCATACTAGCAACTGGACAGGATGACTTTTGGAGAAGGTGGTTGAATTTATTATTTGGATAACAAATTACTAGCAACTGGACAGGATGACTTTTGGAGAAGGTGGTTGAATTTATTATTTGGATAACAAATTGAGCTAATTGACTTATTGATGTATTATGGAAATAATATATTAATTAGAAATCACATTGTTTAATTAATATTTAATCATAAATTAATTTGGAATTAATTTTGAGAGTAAGGAATTAATTAAAAGTGTAGGGGTTGTTTAGCAATCTATTGATAGTTGAGGAATTGGGCTTTTGGACCTCCCTAGAAGGGTTTGACGAAAACTTCTAGGAAGGCCCTAGAATTTTAATCCAAAGCCTATATGGGGAGTCCATGGGATGCATAGGCCTTAAGCTATGGAATTAGGGTTTTCCCTAACAAACCCCAGCTTCGGCTCTAAGCTACCTTAACTATACAAAGGGTTGTACCCCCTCATGATTTAGGCCACTCTAACCCTAAGAAGGATAGATGAAATTCTCAAGCATCTCCTCCCCTCTACTTTCTCATCCTCTTGTATATTTTGGGTGTGAGTCATTAGAGGTGTTACACTTGTGACACTTGTTCTCAAGCTTCAACAACTCTTCGTATCACATTGTTATGACTACATAACAATTGAAGGTATGATTACTACTCTTTATTGTATATTTCAAAATTACATAGGGTTCCTTGGGTTTCCCAATAATTGATCAAATATTGTTTTTTCAATTAGAAAAACATAGATCGGGAAAATTAGGGTTGCATGCACACATAGGATTTGTATGTAATGCTCAAAACGCATCAATAAATTCTTATCCTGCATTATTTCTCTTTGATTTAGGGGCAACCCATTCGTTTTATCTAATGAATTATGTTGTAACCTACATGTTCCCTCGTGTGTGTCGTATAAAAGTTTAGGAGTTAAAATAGCAAATGGGATTAGTATTTCTGTAAAGAAGTAATAACTTATTAGAATGTCGTGGGGTTGAGTTCAAAATCAACCTCATTCCTATGAAACTTGGAGAGTTTGATGTTATAATCGGCATGAACTAGATTTCAAAATTTAAAGCTGAAATATTGCATTGGAAAAAGATGGCGAGCGTAAATGCACCCGGTGGAAAATAGATCCTCATATATGGAGACAAAAGAAGAGTACCCAATGCACTAATGAATGTCGCTAAAACTCATAAGTGTTTAATGAAAGCGTGCCAAGCATAACTGGCATATGTAATAGTGTAATGTCCCAAAACCCACGATACACTTTTTTATTTTTAAAAGACTTTTTCATAAGATCCATAGAGTAATCAAACATTGTTTCCAAGAGAAAACCATAAAAATCAGAGTATCAAAATCATCTATCAAAACATAAATCAGCAGGAGGATGTGTACGATGACGCCTTTTCCATTCCTTGGTCATCTGAAGTACCTAAAACATTTAAATCTATAATTTTAAACAGAAGCTTAGTGAGTTCCCGTAAAATACCCCTCACAAAAATTTACATACAAAGCATGCACACATTAGCCTACAGTTAGCATGGAATTCCTCGCAATGCCTATAGGATGCTTGGGCCGCTCTACTGAGCCTACAGTCTATTAGACCACCTCACAAGGCCTACAGTAGTAGGACCGCTCCCTTAGGCCTACAGCCTAATCGGACTTCCTCACAAGGCCTACAATACACCTGGACTACCAAGGTATCTTGCCCTACAGCACAAAGCAGATCCACCTCAACCCAACCAAGAACAACATGTCGACATATGAAAACAAATAAACAATAACTAGGAAACATATGTAATCATATAGATCTACCAATCTAACAGATCACTACAACATACCAACATCCTACACTCAATGATACATACTGCAATACAAAGTATAGTGAGAAAACTCACCTTGCAGTCTAGCTGATAACAACACAGCTCTCATAAATCCAAAAACTGATACTACAGGTCACCTATACAACAATCAGGGACCAAATCCTTAAAACACAACCCAAAACCGTCAATTTGACCTAAAGTGAAACTTGTTCAAAATTCAACAATTAAATTCAAATTCAACAATCAAAAGTCATACAGCCGACTGACACGTCATGGATAAGCTTTTGCTATGTCATCGTAGCCTCAAGACAAAACATTCGTGAGACTGCCTCTCGCCACGTTGTGGAGGCCTATCATCCATCTCGTGGGAGGTGCTCTGGCCAACTTAATTCTTTAAGCTCTTAATCCTTTAGCCTACTCATCTATACTTTCCAGAAGGCTTTCTTACACCTAAAGGATCATAAAAATCAATGCTTTATAGACATGCATGTCATATGTTGAACTCAAGTTAGGTCACAAATGGTGAAAAAAGGTCAAAACCTCATGCATGAGTTTAAAACAGTACCAATCTTCAGATTTAACACATCTAACCACAAAGGCCCTCTAAGGATCCATAAAGTTGCCAACTTTATAGAACCCCAACACTTAAACTATTCTAAACATGGAGAATAATGCATAAAATTATAGATCTACGAATATAGAATCATAAAGCTTGGAGCTTGAATACTCACAAGTGTCCAGAGTATGTGCTAGAAGATGACGATGAGGATTGCAAGTTGGATCTATGCACTAAAAGCTTATCTTTCTTCTTTAAGACACTAAAAACACCCCATAAGCTCTCAAATGACAAAATAGAGGCTAGGGTTTATGTTGAGGGTGAAAGGGAGGTAATGGAGACTGAAGGTGTGCAAACCCTAGCATTGACTTCCCTTAAATAGTGCCTTAATCTCGAAAATTTGGGTTTTGCAACCTGGTCGTTTCCACGTCTTGGCCTACATACCGTCACATTGTGGGGAGGTAAATGAATGTGTGTTTTTATCGTCCATCGCCACGCCGTGGCTAACAAAACTCCATTCTTAGGCTTTAAAAACGATAACAACAATAAAGAAATATGTACCTGGAACTTGGTGTTATAGTTCTCCCCTACACGAACTAAATTTTGTCCTCAAAATCTGCAACTGCAAATAGATATGGGTAGTGCTCGCACATCTCTGACTCAGGCTCTTAAGTCCACTTTGAACCCTTCTAATGATGCCACTGAACCTTGACTAAGGACACCACCGTATTTTGTAAAGCCTTCCTCTTCCTATCCTAACCGTCCTCTCCGAATAATTCAGGTGCTCATCAACCTAAATGTCGTCTAACGGAACTACCATCATGTCATCAAACAAGCACTTCCGAAGCTGAGATACGTGGAAGGTGATTTAAATCTGGCTAAGCTCTTCAACCGGATCCAACCAGTAGGCCACCTTGTCCACCCTGTCCACTACTTGAAAAGTTCTAATAAATCATGGGCCCAACTTGCCCTACTTCCTGAAGCATAAAACACCCTTCCAGGGTGATACCTTCAGTAAAACCATATCTGCAACCTGAAACACCAACTCGGATAATCTTCAATCAGCTTAACTCTTCTGTCGGCTTTGTGTTTTCTGTAACCTCTTCCCGGTATGTTGGATAAGCTTTTCCATCTAGAGTACCACCTCAGTACTCCCCATGACCCTATGGACGACCTCTCCCTAACAAACTGCAGTTTGACACTTCCGCTCATAAAGAAGCTCATATAGAGGTGGACTTGGAGTGATAATTGTTATTGTACGAAAACTCAGCCAAAGGGAGGTAGGATTCCCAACTCCCACCAAAATCAATAATGTAACCCCTTAATATATCCTCGTGCATTTGGATAGTCTAATCACTTTTTCCATCTGTTTGTAGGTGATAAGCAGTATTGAAGTGCAATATAGTACCCAACTCCTTATGAATCCTTTTCCAAAACTAAGAAGTGAATCATATCTCAATTATATACCATGGAAAATAGCACACTAGGGACAGAAACAATCTCGCACACATAAACATCAGCCAATTTCTCTGCTGAATAACTATAAAATAGACACTCATGGTCAAGATGTCAACAATCACCCAAATGGCGTCAAATCCTTTAGTCTTCCTTGGAAACTTTGTGATGAAATCCATGGTAATCTTCTCCTATTTCCACATGGGAATCTCCAAAGGCTATAACTTATCGTGTGGTCTCTATTGCTCGGCCTTGACCATCTGACAGGTCAAACATCTCTCCACGTATCAAGTTATCTCTTTTTTCATGCAAGGCCACCAATAACTAAGTCTCAAGTCTTGATACTGTTGGGTTTTGATCATCTAACACTCATATGGTGGACATGCAACCCTAAATACCTTGGATCTATGTTTTCTCTAGTATACATGCAAATATCTATTTTCTAGGTTTTGTTCTAACTAGCATGATATAAAGTACACATAATATAAATTCTAGTAGAATTACATACCTCTTGTTTGGTGCTTGATTCCATGGAGTTTAAGAGCCTAGTGCCCCAAATGTGACACCTTAAATGGTTCACACAACACCATGAACATTTGGAATAACTTGAGAGAAAGTTGAACACTTCTAAAATCAGTTTTCCCTCCCTTGTTTCTAGTCGCCGATTTCGTCAATAATAAGATCATTATATAATTAGTCACAATTAGGGTAAACCCTAATTGTAATGGCTTTCCATTTCCTTGGATCCATGGGTTCAAATACACCATGGGGCATCCATGGAGCATCCTATGGGTTTTAGCTCAACTTGATAATCCATACAGCATTAGCCTACTATATAAGTATGGATGATTTACACAATCAACCCATATATTTAAATAGTCTTCTTTTCATCACTTAATTAATTCTTGATCAATACTAATTAATAATCTTATTAATATATTAGAACGTATAATAGATTAATAAACCTTAAGTGCTATTTCTCTCATTTTAGTCTATCCAAATGCATGATGCCATGCAACCCAAATGGACCATGCCGGGTCGGGTCAAGTATATACCAATTATAGTTATGGACTTAGACATTAATCCAACAGTCTCCCACTTGGATAAGTCTAAAACAATTATTGCAAGTACGACTTCATAACCCGACTAGCAATCATAGCTCTCAAAAGCCGCGGTCGAACTCTGAACAAATCAATGACGCGTCCATTAGATAAGTGATCATATATTCCTCCATTTTAGATATCATATGGACTGAGACATGGATTATAATCATTCTATCTGTCCATTTTTTGTTTCCCGATTTCTGATTTATGACGACTGACTAATTGAACAAATCAAATCAGTTCAGTCCCGGCCGAGCACTTACATTTTGTCATCACTAAATTATCGAGGGGCCCACAGATATCGCTTTTATCCCTTTGAGGGTAAAAGGAATGGATAAACTTCGACTCATATGCTTTTACTGACAACTTGTTGAAACATACACAAAGGCACGTTTTATAACATCGAGTTACCAATGTGTTTTCGTGCAATCAATGTATAACCAACTCATAGTCAACAACTCATATCTCTAGGTTTGAAGAATATAAGATATTCTTGTCTCACTATTCACTTGTGATAAAATCCGTGAAGTGAATCCAAATGAGCATGGGTTGAATCAAATACTCAGGCCTTATGAGTACTCATGAATGTTGCCGCAATCGTTGCTGTCTAATGCACATTAGACAAATCATACAAGCCAAATTCATGACAGTCTTGATTCATATCTACTTCCAACATATGACCGACTGTGGATGATTTGAATAACTTAGTCATTCGGCAAGAACGACCTAGTTATTCTGGAAGTCAAAACATGCAAAGTGAAACACAAAAATAATAATAATCTTGTATGGCCCCAACACTTTGAGTGTAAATAAAAACACCTTTTATCTAAGCGCCATATTGATTACTCATTATTCATGTTTCGATTAATCAACTTAATACTTGAATTGAAACAATAGTCGTGCCATGCTCCAAACATGCACACTACGTTCGTCCAAACAATAGCTATGCCATACTCCAAGTATTCACACTATGTTTACATGTGGTCCTCTCTTTGTGAAACAGATCGATTGAAAATATTTCAATGATGGTCATTTCACAATCCCAATCCTCTTGTCATTTACTGTAATATGTTAGATTCTAAACTTATACGCAATGATCCTCTTGTAATGGCTATACCCAAAAGTCACAAAGACTTGGCAACAAAGATTACAAAGAATTCCGATGGAGATCAATTCTATGGAAACGAAGTCTCAAATTCAAAGTACATTCCTTTGAACATCCTTCTTCCATTAAGTTCTCTAATCTTACACGGATTCAAAGAATAACTTCCACCTATGGAAACGATTCCACATTACCATTTTGACCATCACTTCTGGACAAGAGTTTCCTCTTTTCAAAATATTTGAATATGATCCTTACTCTATACTTCTAATTGTCCATGAGTAACCAATCGTTGGTAAACCTCAGATTGTCCTCGACAATTTGCTTAATCATTTTAGTCATTTCCAGTTCTATTCCTTTTCCATTTTAATGTCCTAGGCATTTGGAAAATTTAGAATGGATAAATATTATAGCACATGTAATCAAACCTATACCCAAAGTGTGACATCCCGAAAATCACGGCCAGAAAAGACCGATTTTCATGTATGCTTTTAAAATAATTTCAGAGTAAATCCTTTTGATTTGAAAGATTTGCGGAATTTGTTCCCAAAAACAAAGTATGATAAAATAATATTTACCAAAGCATTTCATCAAGAAATTTATTTTCATTATATAATCAAAACTCGGGATGTCATGCTCCGATACAGACCATAAAGCATAAACGATAACATTACAAGTCGTTCAACAAATATATACATATACAGACTTGTAAACAAAACAACTTGATGATTCATCCATCTTATGCTCTTGCGCCACTTCCTGTAATACAAATAAACTGAGTGGGTCAGGCTTGGGAGCCTGGTGAGCATATAGGGTTTTCAACCCACAATAAATAGTTATATTTAATTCCACCAACCAACAATAACCCAATTACCCATTCCCGTTATTCTCACTTTACGTCCCTAAAACAACTAACACAAGGGACCTAGTCTTAGAATATTTCATCGGGGCGACAACACATGCATTCAAGGGTTTCCTAGCAATATATGTCAAATAAGGCAACCATGAGGGGGATGGAGTATAGCGAATGAACACCTGAGTTCATTAACACCTACAGGTGGCGAACCTGCTAGCGTTCCACAAGACTGTCTAGAAACGTTTGTGGTCGTCATCTAAACTCCGCTAGATGACTAAATCAAAACAACATCGAGGCCTCTCATATGTTTATCACACAACTATCTACCCATGTTCTACCCGACATATTAGTAGATAAAAATATATATTTTTATACATAGTTTAAAACCTGTATAGCATTCTCATTCAATACATATTCCAAACAATAGATGAGACACATACACATAACACGTATTTCATAGAGAATAAATTAGATCCATGAGATAGAAGAAAGTTAATATACATTCACACATATAACAACAAATATACACATAACACGTATTTTATATAAAATACTTCATAATTATGCATTAGAAGAAAGTAACCACACACTCACCGGATCAGAAGATGATCGGATAGCACTACGGCTTGTAGAAGTAGTATTCTTCGGCCGATCCGGAAGATCTTCACAAAAACCAGACTCCTCGCGGGCTGAGCTTCGGCTCGGGAACGACACTTCTCGGGATCTTCGGGGCTCGGGAATGATACCGAGGCTTCGAGATAATTCTTGCACGAAAAACGATGCAAAAACGCGAGAGAAAGGGAAGAAATGAGCAAAGAACTCGGTTGCCCTCGAAATCCTTTTATAGGGGGCTGGAACTTCGATTTACGCTAGGCGTAATCTGAAATTACGCTGGGCGTAATGAGGATCAGCTCGCTGACTCCTCCCTTCGGATAATATCGGTATTTTATATTTAAATTAAATATCGAAAATATTTAATAAACTTCAAAAAGTCATACGTTCCTCATACGAACTCCGTTTTCGACGTTCTTTATATCCACGCGTAGGTGAGACTATGCTCTACAACTTTCGTTTAGACTCCGTCGGCTAATTTTGATTTTATTTTTATTATTTATTTTTAGTAGGCCGGGACACGAAAACTCCGTTATAAATTCATAACTTCTTCATCCGACGTCCGTTTTCGCCTATCTTTTCATCGTTTCACTACAATTAACGAGATCTTCAATTCTCGTTTAGATTGTTTCGGCTAAAAACCGCTCAATCTCAAATCGAGTATTCGGGCTGCATAGTGCGAAGTCGAAACTTCGAAAAATCATAACATCCTCATACAAAGTCAGATTTGGGCGTTCTTTTTATGCACGCTCTCGGTTTAACGAACTCCACGACTTTCGTTTAGATCACTAAGGCTAAATATTGCTCTAACGTAAATTTCACTTTTTACGTCATTCAGCGTTGCCGGTTCTGTCGCGAAACTTCGACAGGTCATAACTTCTTCGTTATAACTCGGATTTCGGTATTCTTTATATCTTCGGAATCCTTGTTTCGACCACTACATCTTTATGCAAAGATATCGTGCTTATCTCACACTTAAAATTTGACGCTTATTTTATTCTTAATTCATTAAATTATAATAATTAAGAAAATAAACACATAATTCACATAATACTCAAATATTTCATCATTAATACTCCAAAAAGAGTTACAAGGGTTAACCTAGACTATTACATCAATGATAATGCCTAGCCTGGAAACGCGGGCGTTACAATTCTTTCCCCCTTAGGATGATTCCGTCCACGGAATCACACATCAACAAACAAATGCGGATAGGGACTGAACATGTCACTCTCCGTTTCCCAAGTGAGATTTGGCCCATTCGTATGTTTCCAACAGACAAGCACTAATTCGACCATCTTGCGTTGCAACTTCTTAGTCTTTCGGTCAACGATTGCCTCTGGTTCTTCAATTAACCTCTTGTTTTCATCAATTCTCAATTCAGAAATAGGAATTATATCGGGAACTTCTTCCGTGAACTTCCTCAAATAACACACTTGAAAAGTGTTGTGAATTCCATTCAGTTCTTCGGGTAATTCGAGCTTGTAAGCTTGGTTCCCAATTCTCTGAAGAACTTTAAACGGTCCAATAAACCTTGGACTCAACTTTCCACTTTTACCAAATCTTATAAGTCCCTTCCACAGTGAGACTTTAAGTAAAACCAAATCCCCAACTTTAAAAGTCATTGGCCTTCGCTTCTTGTCAGCATAGCTCTTTTGACGATCTTGAGCTGCTAACATTCTCTCCCTGATCACTTTCAACTTCCCGGCAGTCTGATGGACCATCTCGGGTCCCAGAAACTCCTTTTCTTCAGCCTCAAGCCAACAAGACGGCGTACGACACTTTTGTCCGTACAAAGCGTGATAAGGTGCCATCTTTATGCTCGAGTGGAAACTATTATTGTAGGAAAATTCTACCAAAGGTAAATTTTCCTCCCAGTTACCTAGGAATTCCAGGGTACATGCTCTCAGCATATCTTCAAGTGTTTGTATTGTTCTTTCACTCTGAGCATCAGTCTGTGGATGGTAAGCTGTACTTAAACACAACTTGGTACCCATTTCCTCTTGTAGACTTTTCCAAAACCTTGAGGTGAAACGTCTATCACGATCTGATACAATCGTGAACGGAACACCGTGAAGCCTCACAATTTCCTTCACGTAAGAATTCGCGAGCTTTTCCATAGACCATTTCTCATTGGCTGCTATGAAATGCGCACTCTTAGTGAATCAATCAACGACCACCCAAATCATGTCGTGACCATTCTTTTTTTCTGGGTAGTTTAGTGACAAAATCCATTGCGATGTCTTCCCATTTACCCATAGGCACATGTAAAGGTTCTAAACTCCCATATGGTTTCTGATGTTGTGTCTTGACTCTCGCACAAGTCACACACTCGGCCACATACTTTGCAACATCAAGCTTCATCGTTGGCCACCAATAGTAGGGTTTCAGGTCCCTATACATTTTAGTGCTACCAGGATGAATCGAGTACATGGTCTTGTGAGCTTCTTCCATCAGAAGATCTCTAATTCCTCCTGACTTAGGTACCCAAATACAATCTTGTAATACCTTCAGTCCATGACCGTTTGTACCAAACACCAACGCTTTGCCCATATGTTCTTCCTTTTGGTCATTCTTCTTAGAAGCTTCCTCTTGAGCTCTTTTTATACTCTCCGCAATTGTCGAGACAACTTCTATTCTCAACGCTCTTGGCCTCTTCCTTTCAAGATTAACTTTCCGATTGAGAGCATCAGCAACAACATTAGATTTACCAGGGTGGTAAAGTATCTCACAGTCATAGTCCTTAAGTAACACTAGCCAGCGTCGTTGCCTCATATTTAACTCTTTCTGATTAAAGAGATATTGGAGACTCTTATGATCAGTGAAAAGTTTGCACTTTGTGCCATAGAGGTAATGCCTCCATATTTTCAGAGCGAAAACTACGGGTGCCAACTCCAAATCATGAGTAGGGTAGTTCTTTTCATGCTCCTTCAACTGTCGAGACGCATATGCTATCACCTTTTCTCTTTGGGTCAAAACACAACCCAATCCAACACCAGACGCATCGCTATAGACAGCTTAGTCTTCAACTCTATCAGGTAGAGAAAGTATATGTGCCTTGCATAGCTTCTTCTTTAGCTTCTCGAATGCTTATTTATGCTTATCATTCCAAGCATAAGTAGCTCCTTTGTGGGTCAAAGCTGTTAATGGAGTAGCAATCGAAGAAAAGCCTTGGATAAACCTTCGGTAATATCCAGCTAATCCTAAAAAGCTTTGGATATCCGTGGGACTTTTCGGTTGTTCCCACTTCATCACAGCTTCAATCTTTGTTGGATCAACCATTATCCCTTCCTGGTTGACCACGTGACCCAAGAATTGGACTTCTCGAATCCAAAAATCACATTTGGAGAACTTTGCATACAGCTTCTCCTTCTTCAAGACTTCTAACACCTCTCGTAAGTGTCTGCCATGCTCCTCTTGGCTTTTGGAGTAAATCAGTATGTCGTCTATGAATACTATCACGGATTTATCAAGGAACGGATTACAAACCCTATTCATTAAATCCATGAATGCTGCTGGAGCATTGGTTAGTCCAAACGACATAACCAAGAACTCGTAGTGTCCATATCTAGTTCTAAATGCAGTCTTCTCGATATCTTGCTCTATTACTTTTAGTTGATGATACCCTGACCTTAGATCGATCTTCGAGAAATAGCTCGAACCTTGCAATTGATCAAATAGGTCATCAATCCTCGGAAATGGATATCTATTCTTTATTGTTGCCTTGTTCAGCTCTCTATAATCGATGCACATTCTCATACTTCCATCTTTCTTCTTCACGAATAACACTGGAGCTCCCCAGGGTGACGAACTAGGTCTAATGAAACATTTGTCCAATAACTCCTAAAGTTGCATCATCATCTCCTTCATCTCCATCGGTGCTAATTGATACGGTGTTTTTGCTATTGGCGTGGTTCCCGGTAACAAGTATATTCTGAACTCCACTTGTCTATCTGGTGGTAATCTAGGAAGATCTTCGGGAAATACTTTCGGATAATCACACACCACTGGAATACTCTGCATCACCTTCTTTTCCTTCTTAGCATCAATCACGAATGCTAAATATGATGTACATCCCTTGGTCAAACACTTTCTGGCTTTCATTAGAGAAATGATTCCAGAATTTACTCTACGTTTGTCCCCATACACCATAAACGAATCTTTCCCAGGCGGGTTTACTTTAACTATCTTCTTCTTGCATAAAATTTCGGCATCATTAGCGCTAAGCCAATCCATTCCCAGAACGATGTCGAAACCATTTAGTTCGATACGCAATAATTCCTCGTGAAACTTATTCCCATTAAGGTCGATTAAGATGTTTTTCATACGATGGCTAATAGGTACAAACTTGCCACTAGCAACTTCGACTGATAAAGCATTATCTAGTCTATCAATAGGCAAATCTAGTTTTCTACCAAACTCATGTGAAATAAAGGAGTAGTTGGCTCCAGAATCAAACAAAATTTGAGCAGGTAATTCGTTTACGAGAAAGGTACCTGAAGCGACATCAGCTTCATCTTTCGTAGCCTTAAGTGTCATCTGGAAGGCTCTCACCTTCGGCTTTGGTGGAATGTTGGGCTTAGCTGCCTCCTTCTTCTTCGGACAGTCTTTCAAAATGTGCCCTTCCTCGTTACAACCAAAACACATCCTTTTGTTGGACGGAAACTCATTGGCAAAATACCCAATTTTTCCACACTTGTAGCAGGTTACATCCTCACTACATTTCCCAAAGTGCTTTTTCTTGCACTTCTCACACCATTTTGCTTCGCCTGCTTTTCCTCCAAACTTTTTCGAATCAGACTTCGAAAATTTTCTTTTCTTATTGGAACCTGAAGTTCCTTCAAACTTTCTCTTCTCGCCAACTTCAAACTTGTCGGCGGTTCTTCCCTTGATTATGTCCTCAACAGACTTGGCAGCCCAAATAGCTTCCTCTAGAGTAGGTGCCTGACGAACTGGCACTGCGTACTCCTATGAGAGTCCCTTCGCGTACCGGTCAACCTTTGTCAGCTCATCTGGAACGATGCGCAAAGCAAACTCCATCTTGTCTGTAAAGTTATTAGTGTATTCATCGACTGACATGCTGCCTTTCATCAATGTCAGAAACTTATTCTCCAACTGCAACAGATTTTGAGCCAAGCAGAACTAGCGCTTGAACTGTGCCAAGAACTCTGCCCATGACAACTGCAGTGGCTCATTAAGGCTTAAAGTCTTCCCTAGAGTGTTCCACTATCAAACGGCTCCACCTCGGAACTGACGCACTGCGTACGTGGTCTGCAACTTGCCTCTGCAGCCACAAGTCATAAAGGCCAATTCCATCTCTGAGATCCAATCCATAACTCCGATTGGATCCTCCTTTCCAATGAAGGTCGATGGTTTGCAAGTCAGAAAGTCCTTGTACTTGCATCCCATTCCATCATTTCTTCCATCCTGATTGTTTTGCCTAACTATCGGTGGGTTAGCTAGACCAACAGACCCACTGAAGTTTCCACCTTCAGAGTGCCCTTCATTTAATTCGGGCTCTTCCACTTGAATTGACAGTTCTTCACGATTCCATTGAAGCAACCACCTAGTTTCCTCCATTTGACGATCCAACATTGTCTGAATCATCATTTGTACACCAGCCATTGTTATTGGCTCAGGTGCTGCAGCTACAACAGGTATTTGCTCAATCACTGGTGGTTGATTCCTGTTTTCATCAACCTTTCCAACTCCACTTCTTGTTCTTACCATTTTTTTATCTATACACCGAATAAGGTGAAATTAGATCCTCAATCATGATAGATATTCAAATCATCCTTATCACTCCGAAACGTTTACATGCTAGTTCTAATATTGTAGACGTGCGCTTAGAATCCTACACACATAAGGTTTCCAGATCTGGTCGGCAACAGACCATAGATCCGAACAATTAATATCATATATGGCAATATATAACATTTAGCACATAAAAGCATTTTAGGCCAATTTCCTAAAATAAACTAGTGCTAGTGTCTAAAACATAACAGACACACATCTTAAAATTTCACTTAGCATTTTAAGTTTAAGTCTAGAAATCCTACAAATTCCTAGTTCGCTTAAACTAATGCTCTGATACCAACTGTGACATCCCCAAAATCACGGCCAGAAAAGACCGATTTTCATTTATGCTTTTAAAATAATTTCAGAGTAAATCCTTTCGATTTGAAAGATTTGCGGAATTTGTTCCCAAAAACAAAGTATGATAAAATAATATTTACCAAAGCATTTCATCAAGAAATGTATTTTCAATATATAATCAAAACTCGGGATGTCATGTTCCGATACAGACCATCAAGCATAAACGATAACATTACAAGTCCTTCAACAAATATATACATATACAGACTTGTAAACAAAACAACTTGATGATTCATCCATCTTATGCCCTTGCGCCACTTCCTGTAATACAAATAAACTGAGTGGATCAGGCTTGGGAGCCTGGTGAGCATATAGGGTTTTCAACCCATAATAAATAAATATATTTAATTCCACCAACCAACAATAACCCAAATACTCATTCCCGTTATTCTCACTTTACGTCCCTAAAACAACTAACACAAGGGACCTAGTCTTAGAATATTTCATCGGGGCGACAACACATGCATTCAAGGGTTTCCCAGCAATATATGTCAAATAAGGCAACCATGAGGGGGATGGAGTACAGCGAATGAACACCTGAGTTCATTAACACCTACAGGTGGCGAACCTGCTAGCGTTCCACAGGACTGTCTAGAAAAGTTTGTGGTCATCATCTAAACTCCGCTAGATGACTAAATCAAAACAACATCGAGGCCTCTCATCTGTTTATCACACAACTATCTACCCATGTTCTACCCGACATATTAGTAGATAAAAATATATATTTTTATACATAGTTTAAAACCTGTATGGCATTCTCATTCAATACATATTCCAAACAATAGATGAGACACATACACATAACACGTATTTCATAGAGAATAAATCAGATCCATGAGATAGAAGAAAGTGAATATACATTCACACATATAACAACAATATATACACATAACACGTATTTTATATAAAATACTTCATAATTATGCATTAGAAGAAAGTAACCACACACTCACCTGATCAGAAGATGATCGGATAGCACTACGGCTTATAGAAGTAGTATTCTTCGTTAGATCCGGAAGATCTTCACAAAAACCGGACTCCTCGCGGGCAGAGCTTCGGCTCGGGAATGACACTTCTCGGGATCTTCGGGGCCTCGGGACTTGCTTCGGGGATCGGGAATGATACCGAGGCTTCGAGATAATTCTTGCATGAAAAACGATGCAAAAACACGAGAGAAAGGAAAGAAATGAGCAAAGAACTCAGTTGCCCTCGACATCCTTTTATAGGGGGCTGGAACTTCGATTTACGCTGGGCATAATCCGAAATAACGTTGGGCGTAATGAGGATCGGCTCGCTGAATCCACCCTTCGGATAATATCGGTATTTTATATTTAAATTAAATATCGAAAATATTTAATAAACCTCAAAAATTCATATGTTCCTCATACGAACTCCGTTTTCGACGTTTTTTATATCCACGCGTAGGTGAGACTCCGCCCTTGGGAGTACACCCTCTGTAGTTGTAGGTATATCAATAAGGATCTTTTTAGTTATGCACGCAAGGTTAGTTATGGATTCTAAAATACCCCTATGGTATTTTAATTCTTGTTTGTTTTCTTATCTTCTGAATATGATTCTGGGATTAGTGTGAGTCTTTTAGCGTTCTAAAATACTCCTATAGTATTTTAACTTTATGTTTGGCTCTAACATCCCTAGTTGGTAAGTTTCAGACCTGTTGTACACACTATCACTCCCAAGCACATGTTCATCGCCTCTCGGATAAATGTAGTTGATCAGGTTACATTTATCCCAGCTTACGATTACATAACTGCCTAGGTTTGACGGTAATGATCAACATCCGAAGACTTTTATTATTGTTCTTCTTGTGATACTTTTGTTCGAGTGTTTAGATTTTGGATGTTATTATACTTTGGTAAAATATGGTTATATTTTAAAGTATAATTCTTGGTCAGAGTGTTTTATCCCATTGTATTTATAGGTTGTATATCTTTTATGAATTGATATACTTAGCTCACTATAAACAATGCTCTGATACCAATCTGTCACACCCCAAAACCGGAACGGCGGAAACGTTTTGGGGTGGATGACGTCATGTCAAGAATCACAACACATGAATATAGTAATCAAAGTACAACAAAACATTGCATTAATAGTAATAATTTTACATGGTTACATTACATAGTATCAAAGTAATACAAGCAAATTATATAAAGTGCAACAAGGGACTTAAGCCATCTTCATCAGCAGCTCCGGGGATGTACCTGTCTAATTGCTGACCTGAGATTACAAGTTATTTGAAAAGCGAGTATCAGCATTTTTACAAATGCTGGTGAGTTCATAAGTATTTAGTGTCATTTAGTCAAATAACTTTAATAAGTAGTAGTTTAAGTGTTTTCAGTGCATCAGTGTTCTTTCCAGAAAATCCTATATTTTCTTTAAATAAAGCAGCCTTCTACCAAGACTGTTCAGTGTAATGTGGTAAAAGGTAGTTTTCCCTTAATTGCTATTATTATCAAAATACTGAATTTGATTATTAAAGAAAGCAAGAGACATCAGGGAACAACATATGCCTCAGCAGTGAGGACTGCTGACTAAGGCAAAGAATCATAGACTCCAGGAGAGTATCGAACTAACGACACGCCTGGTTCAGTCTAACAAAGGGGAGACATAGACCCCAGAAGGTACCAAATGAAAGGTATAGTTGGTAAAGTCTATAACATTGAATATAGACCGAAGACGATACCAAATGAAAGGTACATCTTGCACGGTCAAAACAAAGACTACAGACCCCAGATAGTATCAAATGAAAGATACGTCTAGCAAGGTCAAAAAAGAGACTACAGACCCCAGACAGTATCAAATGAAAGATACGTCTAGCAAGGTCAAAACAGTGTGACTCTGAAAAGTGACATCAGCATACAGTGTAAATTGCTGACGAAATACCGTTACCTTAAAGCCATGAATATAAGGCAACCCAGGATACTCGTAACCATACTGACTAGAGTTCCAGACGCCCTACAAGCATCTATATAATGTGACATTTGTCACCTCTTGGCTTGGTAGGCCGGGACTGTAGCTAGCAGTCAGGGTGTGGGGTTGTCAATCCCGTATAGGCCTATACACACAATGTCCGCTCTCCTTACAGGAGACTCTGGTTACCAACTAGATGACGGAGAAGGCCGCGTCCTGAAGATGCTTCCCAAATAGAGGATAGTGTGTTTCTAGAGGTGAATGGGTTTCTAATGTAAGTGATATACTGGAGGTAGAGACTTCCAAACAGTGGGTAGTGTGTTTCTAAAGTAAGTGTAAAATAGAGGTAGAGACTCTTAACTGACTCGACTAGAGAATTTCATGTATGTCCATACTTATATACATAGTATATAACTAATGAACCAAACGACCTTCATACGGCCACCCGATCCCACCAGAGCACATCTAACCGAAGAAAAGGAAATAGGGCGGACAATCCTTCCTATGTCTTTCAGTCGTTACTTACATGTATCTATATAAGCACAGACATACGTCTAACTACAGCTGAGTGTGAAAATCTAGTAGAAGTGATCCTTGTGAAGTAGTAGCGTCTTATACAAGTGAAGTAAAAGCGGTCGCAAGTGAAGTAGAAGTGTCGAATAAGTATAAGCGTATCACGAACAGTGACGACAATAATTGAAACGAGGGCGTATCAAGCATAAGTGAAGTAGAGTCGATATCAAGTATAAGTGAAGTAGAATTGTATTTCTAAGTAATAGTATGAATAAGTGTAAGCGTCCATCAAGTATAAGCGTCTATCAGTATAAGTGGAAGCATTACAGAGTAGGAATATGAAATAAGTATAAGCGAATCAGCAATAGCTTCAAGTAAAAATATACGTAAAAAGGAATCTTAATGAAAAGCCTTTACGAACAGAAAATTTCACACATTGCATTCTTTTGTAAAATATGTTTGAAGATCTTGGAAAATCTTTCACAAACCAGTTTAGAATGAATTTACTTTAAAGGGTATAAGTAAGATTTTTAAAACAATTGAAAAGCGTTATAGCGTCCTACTCGGTAAAAACAGTGTACAGTGGCAAAATCTTGTGCATGCGGGTTATCAATCACATGTGATTGATATGATAACTGGCATGGTTAACTTGTAATCCCCCCTATAAAAACATTTAAAAGCATTTAAAAGGTTCATTCAGGGGTATGAACTCACCTGGTGTAAGTAGGTCCGACGAAGGTGTCGTTTGGGCGTTCGGTGCCACGTAAGGACTCGAACACACTCAATGACCTATTTAACATATGATAACATATGTTCACATACAACTAGTATATTTAATACTAATTAAACAATTATACATGCTCAAAGGAGCGGAAAACACTTTTGGTTGAGTGTTTGGGGTCCCGGGTAGCGTTTAAGGGTGCTAAGGGTCTCCTATCAGTTGTGGAACTTTGCTAAACTCAAATATCAAGTGTGTGAATGGATTTAAAGCATTAATATGGACCAATCTTGGAGTTTACGGCCCAATCTAAGGGAGTTTACGGCCGTAAACTCCCAAGGTCATATTCTTGGGTGTTTTATGCTTCTAGCTTGCTCATTGATTTATTCTAAGCACTTTTCCCAAAAGGCATGAGTGGGTTTGAGGCCTCTAAGGGCATGTTCTATGAGCTTACGGCCAAGGGACCACTCCTAAAGGAGTTTACGGCCGTAAACTCTAATCCTTAGAGTTTTGGAAAGTTTAAAGCCCCTATTGCCTTTCTAGTGATTTCTAATGAAGTGTGATGCTATTTTGGAGGATTAAAACCAACATTTGAGTGGGTTTAGGGGAGTTTACGGCCTAGATAAATTCTTGGGCCGTAAACTCCAAGTCATCCCTCATCTCCTTGTGTTTAATCCCTTAAATCCCCTCCTAGTATTTTATGGTAAATGTATAAGGCCATTTGGGGGACAAAACAATTATTTTGGGCATGTTTAAGGGTGTTTACGGCCTTGACCCTCGTCTGGGCCGTAAACTCCCTTTAATAAATCATTTTGGAGTGTTTCAAGGGTCTAAACTCAAGAGGATAAGTTCCTAAATTATATATGAAGCCCTAGGATGAGTTTGGAGTGCATTTGGGACCATGACTTGAGGAGTTTACGGCCTAAGCAAGTGCTTGGGCCGTAAACTCTTCTTTGAGTCCTAAATCCATGCATTTTAGTGTTTAAACACTCCTAGGCTATTACCTCAATTTATTTCCTAGACATTGGGGACAAGTTTGGGTCATTTTGGCCTTGTTTTAAGTGTTTACGGCCTAAGGAGGAGCTTAGGCCTTAAACTCCTTTTCCAATGCTTCTAAGTCCGAATTTTTAGCTATAAACACAAAACAATATGTTTAGAATAAGCTAGAGTAAGCGAACTTACAATTTTGGAGCGTTTGGTTGCGAATTCGGGGCGAAAACGGGTCTAGAGAGAGAGTATAGAGAGAGAGTGTAAAAAGTCCCCCAATGGACTCCACTCACCCTTATATAGGGTTTTGAGTCGGGGTTCAGTGGAATTTTACCCGATACTGCCGTTAAACGGGGCTTTTGGTCGCACCCGATTTAGTGGTCGTAATAATAAAACTTGACATTTTCCAATTTAATGGAAATATGTGTCATGTGTTTTCATTCCCTTTTATCACGACTTAACGGCATATTAATTATAAACAAATGGAATGTTTATTAAATTAACGCCCTCTAACTAACGGAACTTTTATACAGTGGAATATTCTGTTAACGGTAACGGGGAAAATGTAACGGGAACACTTGGGTTGTCACATCATCCCCCCGTTAGAGGGAATTTCGTCCCGAAATTCAGGTCTAGGCAAGGAAGTAGGTATGAAGGGCCAAGCAGAGGTAAGAGAAATACTCCCTATACGGTTGCCCTCGCATTCCCGAGTGAACTCTCGTATGTGTTTGTCATTCCAACAGACCTTCACGTACGGGATGCGGATTCCGTCTCGTGTAGCTAGCGGGTTCCGACTGGTGTATCTATGAAGTCAGGGTCCTCAATGGTTTCTATCAAGATGGGTGAGGTACGAAAACTGTTGTCGGAAAATCATGTATCAAGTCTAAGAAGTGGATCGATCGGGTGTGGATCTTGTGGCATATCCGAAGGTAGTAGCGGCTTGAAAAGGGTTGGACCAAGTCTCCATGAGAATTCTCATATGGTCCTACGCTCTTGGAATGGGTAGAGCTCCTCAGTACTTAGAACATAGTGTACTTCTATGGCAAGATCATCACTGGTGTGATCGCCATTCCGAAGTTCCTAACGATCTCACTCGTCCTGTGTGTGTAGTCCTCCAGGTTGGTTCTTAGGAATCTCAAGTGGTCTTTAGTTTCGTGTTTTCTGTCAACTGGCTTATAGAGGCTTTCGAGATCGTCAAGTGGGTTGCGTGACTATGGTTATCGGTTTGCTGCAGAGTGTCTATCTCTAGCTTGTGCAAAAGGAACCTGCACTAACAATGCTTGAGATACGGAAACCCTGAGGGTCGGGGAGGTAGGGTTTCACTAGACGAGTGTTGGACTATCTCGGGAGGTGGTTCTACTATCTCTGTGTGAGATAGTATTCGTGAAACACCTAATAGTCCAAGGAATCTCTAAGACTGTGGTTTATTCTAGCGTGGAAAGTGCATGCTCCTGCATAACCCCTCGACTAACACCAAGGCTGGTGTCGAGTCTATAACCTCTTCGGGGTCTGGGTCATGAGGCTTAACGCAACTACTTTTGCTCTTTGATCGAGGATCCTTGGCCGCGAAGGTTATCATGTGGTTCTCGGTGTCCTAGTGTTCACTTCGGAGAATGAAGTCTATCGTCTACAGGGCGACGGCGATTTCCTCCATACGAGAGGGTGGAGGATGATAGGCACTGCCCGTCTATAACTGGGCGGACGAAGTGCCTGAGTAACGCGAGCATAATCTGCAACTACTCCTCCGAAGGTTCTGATTTTTCTCGGTCTGGGTCAAATCTAGTGGGTATAGGGTCTCATCACTCGGAACTTTACTAGCTCAATACGCAATAGTTGTCTTGATTTCGGCTCCTATGTTATCGAATAGGGTGAAAGTGTTTTGCGAAGAGGTTCGTGGTAGAGCTCATGCTTGGCTTAACCGCCAATACTTGATGCATGCCATCGGTATGCCTGATGATAGTGGTTAGCCTCATGAGTTATATCCTCTGGGTTCACGAACCTGATGTGCGAGATGCGAAGGATCTCCCTGGGAATCCAAGAGATATGCTTCGGATGGTTGTCGTTTCCTGAAGTATCTGCAGTGTCTTTCGCTTCTGTGTTTATCTGACTACGAGGGGTCGGTCAACAGTGTGCGGTATCTTCCCTTGGGTACTTTGGAAGGTCTGAGATAAGAGGGACTATTGATGGATCATATTAAGTTTGCTTATTTGTGTTAGGTTTAGGTTCGGAAGAACCTTTCTTTGCCGACATGGCTATGGAGAAAGTTCTTTTACACAGCACTTAAGGATATACACACGGTTGCACGAAGTCAAACCATGATCAATAGAGCCGTCGAAGTTGGCACACTCCGACATGATGTAAAGTGAAGATCGATAGAGTCATGTGCCGAACAGGCACACTAGTTCTAGGCGTCTCGGGTTTCGTCCTATGTATCGCTACCACGGATACTTGGACAGATAGAGTCGACACGGAACTATAGAGGGTTCTAAGTGTTTCCGAATAGAGTACCTTTTCATGAACGAATTCTCACAAGGCATTTCTATAATCGCCTCACATATACTAGTCATGTATATTTAAGGTGGGAAGAACTGTTGACTGAGCGACCCCGCCCTAAATCCACAACCAAACGAGGAACAGGAAATGAGGCGACATTCGCTCACTCTAGGTCTGTCCATCTTAAATATACATGGTCGTAACGTATATGTTTAGCCATTATAGTTTTACCTAATGAATTTTAAATTTTATAAGAGTGCTGCGCCTTTCGCCTTACTGGGAAGAATTTACATTTGACTTAGTCTTATATTGTCTTTAGTTTAGTTATCCGAGATCGAGAGACGTACCAAAAATCTACCGAGTTCCTTGAAGTTTCCTCCTAAGTGGTAGAGTTAGGCTCCTCCCGTGCCTTTGTTGTTTCTTTCAGTTGGGCAATCCCTTTTGAAGTGTCCCTTATCACCACATCGGCGACAAACTATGTTGGCTGCTGCGCTAGTGGTTGGTGCAATAAGATCCATCGGGGCTCTGCAGGTACGGGAGGTGTGTCCCTTCCTGTTGCATCTAACACAGTGGAATTCCCGACAGACACCATAATGATGGTAGTTGCACTTGCCGCAGTGGGGAAGGCCTCCTAGATATGGTCTGCTGGAAGTCGGGAGGGAAGGGTTGATAGGAGTTGCTTCCGCTTGTTGCCCTTCAGAGGGTCCTTGGGCCGAGGTACTTCCCTCCTCCATCTTGAGTTTTCTCTTTAGTGGATTCGTTTGAGGTTCTTGCGTGGCTGGGCATGGAGGTATGGGTTGCTGCTGTCCATTGTCAGGATCGGGATTCCCGAGAGGGCCCTTGCTAACATTGGCGGTGTTAGCATTTAGGTGACCCATGACAGCTGCTACGGCTGCTGAGACCGCAGCTTGGAACGTAGCTTCATCGAATAATAGAGTAGGTTTCTTGCTTGTGGATTGATTGCGCTTCTTCGGTGGCATGGGTTTCCTACAGAGAAAGGAATACAAGATGATAAGAGGCGATAGCTAAACCTGGAAATTTCTGTCCTGAATGTATTAGACATAATATTTATCCCGTGCCTCGGGTACTAGTTGTCTGAGTGTCGACCTACATCCCTATGATGTAGTCTTGGAATTCAAGGTAGGTGTATGAGTATCGGAAAAAGGCTATAAGAGGCGAGTCGTTCCTACTAAGTTACCTTTATACTAGGAAAGGTTTCACTCTCCGACCTGGAGAGATTTGAGAACGGTTCGGAACGAAACTGCGGAAAGAGAGGCTCACAAAAGCTCATGGCTAAGCACTCTCAATAAAGGTGCGGGAATCTGCCCTATTCGTGTACCCGGCAATGGGAAACGACAGTTTACCTAACACATAGCGTGAGTAGTGTAACCACTAACTCATTAAATTGTATTATTTTATGGGTGTATTAGTGTGACGAATACGAGGAAATGACATTTCCCGGGTTCCATGTATTGGCTCCCTCGGTCTGCCTCGTATCTTGGACTGGAGTCGGCATTGGTTTCCTTCGGGTAGTTTTCTAGGGTTCTCTTCTCGTATGGACATATTGAATTTCTATTCCGCCTTCCTTCTGATTCCAACTGTGGGTGTCATCACTTCATGATGGATGACTGGGAATCTCCGAAGTTTAAACGAATCTCTCACCACTGTCCCTAAAAGGATATGGGCACTTGGTGCATTCAATAGTCTCGACCCAGTTCATTTATTTCCGAATAGGAAATTTTCTCAATGAATCTCTTCGGGGTCGAATCCAACTCTTCTGTCAAGCACTGAAGTGGGTAGGGTTTTCTACAGGGTTCGCGCGAGAATGGAAATGTCTAAAGAATCCTAAGAGATTATTAACATTTCACTGGATGGTCCATATCGAGTCCTGCTACGATTACACAGGGTATACAAATCATATATAGCTTAGATCCGATAGGCCTTCGAATATGTGATACTACTCTAGAACCACATCCCAACGAGGAAAAGGAAATAGAGCGAAACCACACATTCTCAGCCTATGGGATCCTTATTATATATAACCTTGGGAGTACACCCTCTGTAGTTGTAGGTATATCAATAAGGATCTTTTTAGTTATGCACGCAAGGTTAGTTATGGATTCTAAAATACACCTATGGTATTTTAATTTTTGTTTGTTTTCTTATCTTCTGAATATGATTCTGGGATTAGTGTGAGTCTTTTAGCGTTCTAAAATACTCCTATAGTATTTTAACTTAATGTTTGGCTCTAGCATCCCTAGTTGGTAAGTTTCAGACCTGTTGTACACACTATGACTCCCAAGCACATGTTCATCGCCTCTTGGATAAATGTAGTTGATCAGGTTGCATTTATCCCAGCTTACGATTACATAACTTCCCAGGTTTGACGGTAATGATCAACATCCGAAGACTTTTATTATTGTTCTTCTTGTGATACTTTTGTTCGAGTGTTTAGATTTTGGATGTTATTATACTTTGGTAAAATATGGTTATATTTTAAAGTATAATTCTTGGTCAGAGTGTTTTATCCCATTGTATTTATAGGTTGTATATCTTTTATGAATTGATATACTTAGCTCACTATAAACAATGCTCTGATACCAATCTGTCACACCCCAAAACCGGAACGGCGGAAACGTTCTGGCGTGGATGACGTCATGTCAAGTATCACAACACATGAATATAGTAATCAAAGTACAACAAAACATTGCATTAATAGTAATAATTTTACATGGTTACATTACATAGTATCAAAGTAATACAAGCAAATTATATAAAGTGCAGCAAGGTACTTAAGCCATCTTCATCAGCAGCTCCGGGGATGTACCTGTCTAATTGCTGACTTGAGATTACAAGTTATTTGAAAAGCGAGTATCAGCATTTTTACAAATGCTGGTGAGTTCATAAGTATTTAGTGTCATTTAGTCAAATAACTTTAATAAGTAGTAGTTTAAGTGTTTTCAGTGCATCAGTGTTCTTTCCAGAAAATCCTATATTTTCTTTAAATAAAGCAACCTTCTACCAAGACTGTTCAGTGTAATGTGGTAAAAGGTAGTTTTCCCTTAATTGCTATTATTATCAAAATACTGAATTTGATTATTAAAGAAAGCAAGAGACATCAGGGAACAACATATGCCTCAGCAGTGAGGACTGCTGACTAAGGCAAAGAATCATAGACTCCAGGAGAGTATCGAACTAACGACACGCCTGGTTCAGTCTAACAAAGGGGAGACATAGACCCCAGAAGGTACCAAATGAAAGGTACAACTGGTAAAGTCTAAAACAGTGAATATAGACCGAAGACGATACCAAATGAAAGGTACATCTCGCACGGTCAAAACAAAGACTATAGACCCCAGACAGTATCAAATGAAAGATACGTCTAGCAAGGTCAAACCAGATACTACAGACCCCAGATAGTATCAAATGAAAGATACGTATAGCAAGGTCAAAACAGTGTGACTCTGAAAAGTGACATCAGCATACAGTGTAAATTGCTGACGAAATACCGTTACCTTAAAGCCATGAATATAAGGCAACCCAGGATACTCGTAACCATACTGACTAGAGTTCCAGACGCCGTACAAGCATCTATATAATGTGACATTTGTCACCCCTTGGCTTGGTAGGCCGGGACTGTAGCTAGCAGTCAGGGTGCGGGGTTGTCAATCCCGTATAGGCCTATACACACAATGTCCGCTCTCCTTACAGGAGACTCTGGTTACCAACTAGACGACGGAGAAGGCCGCGTCCTGAAGATGCTTCCCAAATAGAGGATAGTGTGTTTCTAGAGGTGAATGGGTTTCTAATGTAAGTGATATATTGGAGGTAGAGACTTCCAAACAGTGGGTAGTGTGTTTCTAAAGTAAGTGTAAAATAGAGGTAGAGACTCTTAACTGACTCGACTAGAGAATTTCATGTATGTCCATACTTATATACATAGTATATAACTAATGAACCAAACGACCTTCATACGGCCACCCGATCCCACCAGAGCACATCTAACCGAAGAAAAGGAAATAGGGCGGACAATCCTTCCTATGTCTTTCAGTCGTTACTTACATGTATCTATATAAGCACAGACATATGTCTAACTACAGCTGAGTGTGAAAATCTAGTAGAAGTGATCCTTGTGAAGTAGTAGCGTCTTATACAAGTGAAGTAAAAGCGGTCGCAAGTGAAGTAGAAGTGTCGAATAAGTATAAGCGTATCACGAACAGTGACGACAATAATTGAAACGAGGGCGTATCAAGCATAAGTGAAGTAGAGTCGATATCAAGTATAAGTGAAGTAGAATTGTATTTCTAAGTAATAGTATGAATAAGTGTAAGCGTCCATCAAGTATAAGCGTCTATCAGTATAAGTGGAAGCATTACAGAGTAGGAATATGAAATAAGTATAAGCGAATCAGCAATAGCTTCAAGTAAAAATATACGTAAAAAGGAATCTTAATGAAAAGCCTTTACGAACAGAAAATTTCACACATTGCATTCTTTTGTAAAATATGTTTGAAGATCTTGGAAAATCTTTCACAAACCAGTTTAGAATGAATTTACTTTAAAGGGTATAAGTAAGATTTTTAAAACAATTGAAAAGCGTTATAGCGTCCTACTCGGTAAAAACAGTGTACAGTGGCAAAATCTTGTGCATGCGGGTTATCAATCACATGTGATTGATATGATAACTGGCATGGTTAACTTGTAATCCCCCCTATAAAAACATTTAAAAGCATTTAAAAGGTTCATTCAGGGGTATGAACTCACCTGGTGTAAGTAGGTCCGACGAAGGTGTCGTTTGGGCGTTCGGTGCCACGTAAGGACTCGAACACACTCAATGACCTATTTAACATATGATAACATATGTTCACATACAACTAGTATATTTAATACTAATTAAACAATTATACATGCTCAAAGGAGCGGAAAACACTTTTGGTTGAGTGTTTGGGGTCCCGGGTAGCGTTTAAGGGTGCTAAGGGTCTCCTATCAGTTGTGGAACTTTGCTAAACTCAAATATCAAGTGTGTGAATGGATTTAAAGCATTAATATGGACCAATCTTGGAGTTTATGGCCCAATCTAAGGGAGTTTACGGCCGTAAACTCCCAAGGTCATATTCTTGGGTGTTTTATGCTTCTAGCTTGCTCATTGATTTATTCTAAGCACTTTTCCCAAAAGGCATGAGTGGGTTTGAGGCCTCTAAGGGCATGTTCTATGAGCTTACGGCCAAGGGACCACTCCTAAAGGAGTTTACGGCCGTAAACTCTAATCCTTAGAGTTTTGGAAAGTTTAAAGCCCCTATTGCCTTTCTAGTGATTTCTAATGAAGTGTGATGCTATTTTGGAGGATTAAAACCAACATTTGAGTGGGTTTGGGGGAGTTTACGGCCTAGATAAATTCTTGGGCCGTAAACTCCAAGTCATCCCTCATCTCCTTGTGTTTAATCCCTTAAATCCCCTCCTAGTATTTTATGGTAAATGTATAAGGCCATTTGGGGGACAAAACAATTATTTTGGGCATGTTTAAGGGTGTTTACGGCCTTGACCCTCGTCTGGGCCGTAAACTCCCTTTAATAAATCATTTTGGAGTGTTTCAAGGGTCTAAACTCAAGAGGATAAGTTCCTAAATTATATATGAAGCCCTAGGATGAGTTTGGAGTGCATTTGGGACCATGACTTGAGGAGTTTACGGCCTAAGCAAGTGCTTGGGCCGTAAACTCTTCTTTGAGTCCTAAATCCATGCATTTTAGTGTTTAAACACTCCTAGGCTATTACCTCAATTTATTTCCTAGACATTGGGGACAAGTTTGGGTCATTTTGGCCTTGTTTTAAGTGTTTACGGCCTAAGGAGGAGCTTAGGCCTTAAACTCCTTTTCCAATGCTTCTAAGTCCGAATTTTTAGCTATAAACACAAAACAATATGTTTAGAATAAGCTAGAGTAAGCGAACTTACAATTTTGGAGCGTTTGGTTGCGAATTCGGGGCGAAAACGGGTCTAGAGAGAGAGTATAGAGAGAGAGTGTAAAAAGTCCCCCAATGGACTCCACTCACCCTTATATAGGGTTTTGAGTTGGGGTTCAGTGGAATTTTACCCGATACTGCCGTTAAACAGGGCTTTTGGTCGCACCCGATTTAGTGGTCGTAATAATAAAACTTGACATTTTCCAATTTAATGGAAATATGTGTCATGTGTTTTCATTCCCTTTTATCACGACTTAACGGCATATTAATTATAAACAAATGGAATGTTTATTAAATTAACGCCCTCTAACTAACGGAACTTTTATACAGTGGAATATTCTGTTAACGGTAACGGGGAAAATGTAACGGGAACACTTGGGTTGTCACATCATCCCCCCGTTAGAGGGAATTTCGTCCCGAAATTCAGGTCTAGGCAAGGAAGTAGGTATGAAGGGCCAAGCAGAGGTAAGAGAAATACTCCCTATACGGTTGCCCTCGCATTCCCGAGTGAACTCTCGTATGTGTTTGTCATTCCAACAGACCTTCACGTACGGGATGCGGATTCCGTCTCGTGTAGCTAGCGGGTTCCGACTGGTGTATCTATGAAGTCAGGGTCCTCAATGGTTTCTATCAAGATGGGTGAGGTACGAAAACTGTTGTCGGAAAATCATGTATCAAGTCTAAGAAGTGGATCGATCGGGTGTGGATCTTGTGGCATATCCGAAGGTAGTAGCGGCTTGAAAAGGGTTGGACCAAGTCTCCATGAGAATTCTCATATGGTCCTACGCTCTTGGAATGGGTAGAGCTCCTCAGTACTTAGAACATAGTGTACTTCTATGGCAAGATCATCACTGGTGTGATCGCCATTCCGAAGTTCCTAACGATCTCACTCGTCCTGTGTGTGTAGTCCTCCAGGTTGGTTCTTAGGAATCTCAAGTGGTCTTTAGTTTCGTGTTTTCTGTCAACTGGCTTATAGAGGCTTTCGAGATCGTCAAGTGGGTTGCGTGACTATGGTTATCGGTTTGCTGCAGAGTGTCTATCTCTAGCTTGTGCAAAAGGAACCTGCACTAACAATGCTTGAGATACGGAAACCCTGAGGGTCGGGGAGGTAGGGTTTCACTAGACGAGTGTTGGACTATCTCGGGAGGTGGTTCTACTATCTCTGTGTGAGATAGTATTCGTGAAACACCTAATAGTCCAAGGAATCTCTAAGACTGTGGTTTATTCTAGCGTGGAAAGTGCATGCTCCTGCATAACCCCTCGACTAACACCAAGGCTGGTGTCGAGTCTATAACCTCTTCGGGGTCTGGGTCATGAGGCTTAACGCAACTACTTTTGCTCTTTGATCGAGGATCCTTGGCCGCGAAGGTTATCATGTGGTTCTCGGTGTCCTAGTGTTCACTTCGGAGAATGAAGTCTATCGTCTACAGGGCGACGGCGATTTCCTCCATACGAGAGGGTGGAGGATGATAGGCACTGCCCGTCTATAACTGGGCGGACGAAGTGCCTGAGTAACGCGAGCATAATCTGCAACTACTCCTCCGAAGGTTCTGATTTTTCTCGGTCTGGGTCAAATCTAGTGGGTATAGGGTCTCATCACTCGGAACTTTACTAGCTCAATACGCAATAGTTGTCTTGATTTCGGCTCCTATGTTATCGAATAGGGTGAAAGTGTTTTGCGAAGAGGTTCGTGGTAGAGCTCATGCTTGGCTTAACCGCCAATACTTGATGCATGCCATCGGTATGCCTGATGATAGTGGTTAGCCTCATGAGTTATATCCTCTGGGTTCACGAACCTGATGTGCGAGATGCGAAGGATCTCCCTGGGAATCCAAGAGATATGCTTCGGATGGTTGTCGTTTCCTGAAGTATCTGCAGTGTCTTTCGCTTCTGTGTTTATCTGACTACGAGGGGTCGGTCAACAGTGTGCGGTATCTTCCCTTGGGTACTTTGGAAGGTCTGAGATAAGAGGGACTATTGATGGATCATATTAAGTTTGCTTATTTGTGTTAGGTTTAGGTTCGGAAGAACCTTTCTTTGCCGACATGGCTATGGAGAAAGTTCTTTTACACAGCACTTAAGGATATACACACGGTTGCACGAAGTCAAACCATGATCAATAGAGCCGTCGAAGTTGGCACACTCCGACATGATGTAAAGTGAAGATCGATAGAGTCATGTGCCGAACAGGCACACTAGTTCTAGGCGTCTCGGGTTTCGTCCTATGTATCGCTACCACGGATACTTGGACAGATAGAGTCGACACGGAACTATAGAGGGTTCTAAGTGTTTCCGAATAGAGTACCTTTTCATGAACGAATTCTCACAAGGCATTTCTATAATCGCCTCACATATACTAGTCATGTATATTTAAGGTGGGAAGAACTGTTGACTGAGCGACCCCGCCCTAAATCCACAACCAAACGAGGAACAGGAAATGAGGCGACATTCGCTCACTCTAGGTCTGTCCATCTTAAATATACATGGTCGTAACGTATATGTTTAGCCATTATAGTTTTACCTAATGAATTTTAAATTTTATAAGAGTGCTGCGCCTTTCGCCTTACTGGGAAGAATTTACATTTGACTTAGTCTTATATTGTCTTTAGTTTAGTTATCCGAGATCGAGAGACGTACCAAAAATCTACCGAGTTCCTTGAAGTTTCCTCCTAAGTGGTAGAGTTAGGCTCCTCCCGTGCCTTTGTTGTTTCTTTCAGTTGGGCAATCCCTTTTGAAGTGTCCCTTATCACCACATCGGCGACAAACTATGTTGGCTGCTGCGCTAGTGGTTGGTGCAATAAGATCCATCGGGGCTCTGCAGGTACGGGAGGTGTGTCCCTTCCTGTTGCATCTAACACAGTGGAATTCCCGACAGACACCATAATGATGGTAGTTGCACTTGCCGCAGTGGGGAAGGCCTCCTAGATATGGTCTGCTGGAAGTCGGGAGGGAAGGGTTGATAGGAGTTGCTTCCGCTTGTTGCCCTTCAGAGGGTCCTTGGGCCGAGGTACTTCCCTCCTCCATCTTGAGTTTTCTCTTTAGTGGATTCGTTTGAGGTTCTTGCGTGGCTGGGCATGGAGGTATGGGTTGCTGCTGTCCATTGTCAGGATCGGGATTCCCGAGAGGGCCCTTGCTAACATTGGCGGTGTTAGCATTTAGGTGACCCATGACAGCTGCTACGGCTGCTGAGACCGCAGCTTGGAACGTAGCTTCATCGAATAATAGAGTAGGTTTCTTGCTTGTGGATTGATTGCGCTTCTTCGGTGGCATGGGTTTCCTACAGAGAAAGGAATACAAGATGATAAGAGGCGATAGCTAAACCTGGAAATTTCTGTCCTGAATGTATTAGGCATAATATTTATCCCGTGCCTCGGGTACTAGTTGTCTGAGTGTCGACCTACATCCCTATGATGTAGTCTTGGAATTCAAGGTAGGTGTATGAGTATCGGAAAAAGGCTATAAGAGGCGAGTCGTTCCTACTAAGTTACCTTTATACTAGGAAAGGTTTCACTCTCCGACCTGGAGAGATTTGAGAACGGTTCGGAACGAAACTGCGGAAAGAGAGGCTCACAAAAGCTCATGGCTAAGCACTCTCAATAAAGGTGCGGGAATCTGCCCTATTCGTGTACCCGGCAATGGGAAACGACAGTTTACCTAACACATAGCGTGAGTAGTGTAACCACTAACTCATTAAATTGTATTATTTTATGGGTGTATTAGTGTGACGAATACGAGGAAATGACATTTCCCGGGTTCCATGTATTGGCTCCCTCGGTCTGCCTCGTATCTTGGACTGGAGTCGGCATTGGTTTCCTTCGGGTAGTTTTCTAGGGTTCTCTTCTCGTATGGACATATTGAATTTCTATTCCGCCTTCCTTCTGATTCCAACTGTGGGTGTCATCACTTCATGATGGATGACTGGGAATCTCCGAAGTTTAAACGAATCTCTCACCACTGTCCCTAAAAGGATATGGGCACTTGGTGCATTCAATAGTCTCGACCCAGTTCATTTATTTCCGAATAGGAAATTTTCTCAATGAATCTCTTCGGGGTCGAATCCAACTCTTCTGTCAAGCACTGAAGTGGGTAGGGTTTTCTACAGGGTTCGCGCGAGAATGGAAATGTCTAAAGAATCCTAAGAGATTATTAACATTTCACTGGATGGTCCATATCGAGTCCTGCTACGATTACACAGGGTATACAAATCATATATAGCTTAGATCCGATAGGCCTTCGAATATGTGATACTACTCTAGAACCACATCCCAACGAGGAAAAGGAAATAGAGCGAAACCACACATTCTCAGCCTATGGGATCCTTATTATATATAACCTTGGGAGTACACCCTCTGTAGTTGTAGGTATATCAATAAGGATCTTTTTAGTTATGCACGCAAGGTTAGTTATGGATTCTAAAATACACCTATGGTATTTTAATTTTTGTTTGTTTTCTTATCTTCTGAATATGATTCTGGGATTAGTGTGAGTCTTTTAGCGTTCTAAAATACTCCTATAGTATTTTAACTTAATGTTTGGCTCTAGCATCCCTAGTTGGTAAGTTTCAGACCTGTTGTACACACTATGACTCCCAAGCACATGTTCATCGCCTCTTGGATAAATGTAGTTGATCAGGTTGCATTTATCCCAGCTTACGATTACATAACTTCCCAGGTTTGACGGTAATGATCAACATCCGAAGACTTTTATTATTGTTCTTCTTGTGATACTTTTGTTCGAGTGTTTAGATTTTGGATGTTATTATACTTTGGTAAAATATGGTTATATTTTAAAGTATAATTCTTGGTCAGAGTGTTTTATCCCATTGTATTTATAGGTTGTATATCTTTTATGAATTGATATACTTAGCTCACTATAAACAATGCTCTGATACCAATCTGTCACACCCCAAAACCGGAACGGCGGAAACGTTCTGGCGTGGATGACGTCATGTCAAGTATCACAACACATGAATATAGTAATCAAAGTACAACAAAACATTGCATTAATAGTAATAATTTTACATGGTTACATTACATAGTATCAAAGTAATACAAGCAAATTATATAAAGTGCAGCAAGGTACTTAAGCCATCTTCATCAGCAGCTCCGGGGATGTACCTGTCTAATTGCTGACTTGAGATTACAAGTTATTTGAAAAGCGAGTATCAGCATTTTTACAAATGCTGGTGAGTTCATAAGTATTTAGTGTCATTTAGTCAAATAACTTTAATAAGTAGTAGTTTAAGTGTTTTCAGTGCATCAGTGTTCTTTCCAGAAAATCCTATATTTTCTTTAAATAAAGCAGCCTTCTACCAAGACTGTTCAGTGTAATGTGGTAAAAGGTAGTTTTCCCTTAATTGCTATTATTATCAAAATACTGAATTTGATTATTAAAGAAAGCAAGAGACATCAGGGAACAACATATGCCTCAGCAGTGAGGACTGCTGACTAAGGCAAAGAATCATAGACTCCAGGAGAGTATCGAACTAACGACACGCCTGGTTCAGTCTAACAAAGGGGAGACATAGACCCCAGAAGGTACCAAATGAAAGGTACAACTGGTAAAGTCTAAAACAGTGAATATAGACCGAAGACGATACCAAATGAAAGGTACATCTCGCACGGTCAAAACAAAGACTATAGACCCCAGACAGTATCAAATGAAAGATACGTCTAGCAAGGTCAAACCAGATACTACAGACCCCAGATAGTATCAAATGAAAGATACGTATAGCAAGGTCAAAACAGTGTGACTCTGAAAAGTGACATCAGCATACAGTGTAAATTGCTGACGAAATACCGTTACCTTAAAGCCATGAATATAAGGCAACCCAGGATACTCGTAACCATACTGACTAGAGTTCCAGACGCCGTACAAGCATCTATATAATGTGACATTTGTCACCCCTTGGCTTGGTAGGCCGGGACTGTAGCTAGCAGTCAGGGTGCGGGGTTGTCAATCCCGTATAGGCCTATACACACAATGTCCGCTCTCCTTACAGGAGACTCTGGTTACCAACTAGACGACGGAGAAGGCCGCGTCCCGAAGATGCTTCCCAAATAGAGGATAGTGTGTTTCTAGAGGTGAATGGGTTTCTAATGTAAGTGATATACTAGAGGTAGAGACTTCCAAACAGTGGGTAGTGTGTTTCTAAAGTAAGTGTAGAATAGAGGTAGAGACTCTAAACTGACTCGACTAGAGAATTTGCTGTATGTCCATACTCATATACATAGTATATAACTAATGAACCAAACGACCTTCGGACGGCCACCCGATCCCACCAGACCACATCTAAACGAAGAAAAGGAAATAGGGCGGACGATCCTTCCTAAGTCTTTCAGTCGTTACCTATATGTATCTATATAAGCACAGACATACGTCTAACTACAGCTGAGTGTGAAAATCAAGTAGAAGTGATCCTTGTGAAGTAGTAGCGTCTTATACAAGTGAAGTAAAAGCGGTCGCAAGTGAAGTAGAAGTGTCGAATAAGTATAAGCGTATCACGAACAGTGACGACAATAATTGAAACGAGGGCGTATCAAGCATAAGTGAAGTAGAGTCGATATCAAGTATAAGTGAAGTAGAATTGTATTTCTAAGTAATAGTATGAATAAGTATAAGTGTCCATCAAGTATAAGCGTCTATCAGTATAAGTGGAAGCATTACAGAGTAGGAATATGAAATAAGTATAAGCGAATCAGCAATAACTTCAAGTAAAAATATACGTAAAAAGGAATCTTAATGAAAAGCCTTTACGAACAGAAAATTTCACACATTGCATTCTTTTGTAAAATATGTTTGAAAATCTTGGAAAATCTTTCACAAACTAGTTTATAATGAATTTAGTTTAAAAGGTATAAGTAAGAGTTTTAAAACAATTGAAAAGCGTTATAGCGTCCTACTCGGTAAAAACAGTGTACAGTGGCAAAATCTTGTGCATGCGGGTTATCAATCACATGTGATTGATATGATAACTGGCATGTTTAACTTGTAATCCCCCCTATAAAACATTTAAAAGCATTTAAAAGGTTCATTCAGGGGTATGAACTCACCTGGTGTAAGTAGGTCCGACGAAGGTGTCGTTTGGGCGTTCGGTGCCACGTAAGGACTCGAACACACTCAATGACCTATTTAACATATGATAACATATGTTCACATACAACTAGTATATTTAATACTAATTAAACAATTATACACGCTCAAAGGAGTGGAAAACACTTTTGGTTGAGTGTTTGGGGTCCCGGGTAGCGTTTAAGGGTGCTAAGGGTCTCCTATCAGTTGTGGAACTTTGCTAAACTCAAATATCAAGTGTGTGAATGGATTTAAAGCATTAATATGGACCAATCTTGGAGTTTACGGCCCAACCTAAGGGAGTTTACGGCCGTAAACTCCCAAGGTCATATTCTTGGGTGTTTTATGCTTCTAGCTTGCTCATTGATTTATTCTAAGCACTTTTCCCAAAAGGCATGAGTGGGTTTGAGGCCTCTAAGGGCATGTTCTATGAGTGTACGGCCAAGGGACCAATCCTAAAGGAGTTTACGGCCATAAACTCTAATCCTTAGAGTTTTGGAAAGTTTAAAGCCCCTATTGCCTTTCTAGTGATTTCTAATGAAGTGTGATGCTATTTTGGAGGATTAAAACCAACATTTGAGTGGGTTTGGGGGAGTTTACGGCCTAGATAAATGCTTGGGCCGTAAACTCCAAGTCATCCCTCATCTCCTTGTGTTTAAGCCCTTAAATCCCCTCCTAGTATTTTATGGTAAATGTATAAGGCCATTTGGGGGACAAAACAATTATTTTGGGCATGTTTAAGGGTGTTTACGGCCTTGACCCTTGTCTGGGCCGTAAACTCCCTTTAATAAATCATTTTGGAGTGTTTCAAGGGTCTAAACTCAAGAGGATAAGTTCCTAAATTATGTATGAAGCCCTAGGATGAGTTTGGAGTGCATTTGGGACCATGACTTGAGGAGTTTACGGCCTAAGCAAGTGCTTGGGCCATAAACTCTTCTTTGAGTCCTAAATCCATGCATTTTAGTGTTTAAACACTCCTAGGCTATTACCTCAATTTATTTCCTAGACATTGGGGACAAGTTTGGGTCATTTTGGCCTTGTTTTAAGTGGTTACGGCGTAAGGAGGAGCTTAGGCTGTAAACTCCTTTTCCAATGCTTCTAAGTCCGAATTTTTAGCTATAAACACGAAACAATATGTTTAGAATAAGCTAGGGTAAGCGGACTTACAATTTGGAAGTGTTTGGTTGCGGATTCGGGGCGAAAACGGGTCTAGAGAGAGAGTGTAAAAAGTCCCCCAATGGACTCCACTCACCCTTATATAGGGTTTTGAGTCGGGGCTCAGTGGAATTTTACCCGATACTGCCGTTAAACGGGGCTTTTGGTCGCACCCGATTTAGTGGTCGTAATAATAAAACTTGACATTTTCCAATTTAATGGAAATATGTGTCATGTGTTTTTATTCCCTTTTATCACGACTTAACGGCATATTAATTATAAACAAATGGAATGTTTATTAAATTAACGCCCTCTAACTAACGGAACTTTTATACAGTGGAATATTCCGTTAACGGTAACGGGGAAAATGTAACGGGAACACTTGGGTTGTCACATCTCACACTTTAAATTTGATGCTTATTTTATTCTTTATTCATTAAATTATAATAATTAAGAAAATAAACACATAATTCACATAATACTCAAATATTTCATCATTAATACTCCAAAAAGAGTTACAAGGGTTAACCTAGACTATTACATCAATGATAATGCCTAGCCTGGAAACATGGGTGTTACACAAAGCATATGGGACATGATTCATGCTATAAAAATTTTATTTTCCATGTTCTCACAATTCAAACTATGAAGAGGTATGTCGTAATCATAATCGAATTTTGAGAACGCAACATATATAGAATTTTATTATGTTGAACCATTCCAACATGACATTCATATATATCCTTGACTAAAGTTGATTAAAATCTCAATCTAAGCTTGTAGAATTGGAATGAAGTATAAAATCCTCTCCCTTAATTATAGGAAAACAACTTTTCATGCTATATTAAAAGTTTTGTTTTCTATAATTAACATTGCTAACTTGCAACATAATCATCATGCTCCCACGAGCAAAATGATTATTATCTTACTAGCATAACACTTATGCTCCCACTAGCTTTGACATGTACTCAGAAATCAGATGGACTTCTAGAAAAACATTACTTTATTGACTTTCTTACCAAAGTTCAGATTTCTGATACGAGATGCTTTGATAAAACCTTTATTAAAATCATACACCTTTCCTTAGATAGCACACATGTGTCTTTGCCATTCCTCACAATTCTATGTTAGTGTGTCGATTAACCACACGCACTCCACTAATGAATTTGAGAATGCAAATATCACAATTGCAATCTACTTAAAATCTACTTAGTGAAAGCGTTTCCTCACCATCATTCTCATGAATCGAAGAGAAACCTTATCACAATTAGATTTTATGTGGTGTATGTGTTCCTATCCATGTGAATTTGTCATAACCATAATCACAAGACAAGGTCAGTGACAAATCCAAACTCAAATGGATTGAACTTGTTCAATCTTAATTTCTTCCCACCTGGTAGCACAAGGGCCTACCATTGCTTCCAGGTTACAAACTTCAAGTCGTGGGCTAGTGATTAAAAATACTCTTGATTTCTTCTTGAAACTATCTCAAGATCTTTTAAGACTCCCACTGTCCTCTTGACATATAAGACTCTCTTTGTCAAGAACCATTCCTTGACAAAACAAATATTCAACAGTTCGTGTGGATTCTTATCAAGAAAAACACTTCACACAATTGGCCTTAATTTGTCTTTGTCTTATCCAAGACATCACAACTTACCAATTTCAAATGTACAAGAGTAGAAAACATTTTACTCTACTTTTGACAAGCGTTTTAAACCTTTCTAAAGATTATGTCACTCATGGCTCAATCTTGGAGTATGACTCTAAGATTTGATTTTGGGATGAAGTATGATTTATCTTTTGATTTAACCATTTCAACAATTCATGATTCCTCTCCTTAGCCAAAAAAATGAACTAAGGTTTCCTTAGAGGATCAATTGTGATATGGTTTCATAATCACTAAGATAATCATAAAAAAAGATACTCAAGCACTCACCCATCTCTTCAGATTGGAGAAAATTTTATCTTCTTGCCTTATTTGATTCTTCTTATCTGTTTTGTCATACATTGAAACTTCTCCAAAGCTTCAGAATTATACTTAAACTTGTAAGTATAACCATATTTACTAAACGTTAGTAAATCATGACGAATAGTCTTATCGATCTTTTGTGGTGGACTTGACCGGTGCACAAGAATGTGTACTCGATCCTTTAGTCCTTCACTTGACTCACATATACATGCGAACAAGGAATTAGTCTTAATTTTCCAAAGATGTAAATTCTCATTCATCATACTATACAACTTGCATGATTTCCATGTTTCTATCCAACTGAAACCTTGGGTGATGAGAATCTTTCCTTATTAGGTAAATTATGACACTACCACAAATGAAAGAATCAAATCCATTTACCAATCTTGCTTATCAATGGAAACATATAAACAACAATTTTTTCACAATGCCATTGTAAGGATACTTAAAAAATAAATAAAAACAAAAATTTTTCTTTTATTTTAAAACTTGCGGAAAAACTTATCCTTGCAATGCAAATACATATGAAAACTTGTTGTTATCTATTCCTAGCAATATTTCATAACTCTTATGCAGCGGCTCAAAATTCTGTTCATCGAACCATGCGATCAGAATCAGCATACTCTTTCTTTAAGCTTCCTTTGATTCTTCCCAAACATCAAAATGCAATTACATTGCATTATGTATTAAGAATATCAAAAGGAGACTTAATAGAGTTAGATAGTGGACTTTACCTGAAGCAAAGTCAAACTTTTGACTTTTACCAACCTTATAAAATTTTAGGTAAATTGGGCAGCTTCGCAACCAGTGTCCCTTTTATTTGCAAAAGAAATATATGGACTCTTTGGAAATGGTGTACGGGACTATCACAGACTTAGCCTTTCTCTTTACCATTAGGTCAAACAACTTGACCATGGTTGATCCCCTTTCAATTGGGAAAAGAAAGTTTTTCTGGATTTCTAGTGTCACCATTGTCAATGTCCATGAAGTTTTGGGACGTTGATCTTCTAATCAAATTTGCTTTACCAGTGTTCCGAATCATTGCTGATTCAGCAGCACCAAGCAAATAGATAAGATCATTAAAGGGTCATGTCGTAATCTGCCATCAGGGAGTGACTGATGAACCAAGTCAACAGCCAGCTACCCCGAGACTTCGACACCCGACTCTCCCGGCTTGTCAATATGTGACTTCACCTCTAAGATGTAAGCACATATAGACTTTGCTTGCCAATAGGGATTGAGTGACTTAGAACTTATCAAATCTTGAAACTTGTGGGATAGGGAGATTTATTGGAGGAGGTGGAGGAAGTGAAGTATGATTTCCAGTCCCACTAATGCACAAAAAAGGGATTCATCTATCACCTTGATTGCCTTTTGGGATATCATCTTCATTAAGAAGCTTGTTCCTAAAGATTTGGGAAGACCATAGTTGTCTGAAGGAGACATCTATAAGGGAGAATTTCAAGTTACTTGATTTAAAGTCCTTAATATAACACCCAATATGAAATATTAAGGCTAGGACCCAACAACCTTTTTATAACCGGAAGAGGGATGTCGTAATCCGAATTATAAAATAGTTGAAGGTAGGTAAATGACAATTTAACAATTTCCACCATGTAAAACGAAATATAATTAAGTTTTAATTGGATTTGAAACTCTTAGATCTTTTGAGATATATTGAACTTTCAATGGCATGTTTGAATCTCGATTATGCCCTCTCAAGTTTGTGACTAGGATGCCGAGGATCACAAACAAGGTGTGAATAACCATGCAAATATACTTGGTACCCTTAATATTTATCACCTAATCGATGTGTCGGTTAACCACACACGCTCCACCGATCTACGATAAATTTAATTTACCCTTTGCCACACTTGGTCAGTCCCAGGTTAGTGTGCCGGTTAACCACACACGCTCCACCGATCTATTATAAATTTAAGTTACCCTTTGCCACACTTGCTCAGTCCCACGGTTTATTGGGCTAAAAATGTTATTTTTAACATAAATGGGCCATTATTGTCATTTTTAGCTGTATTGGGCCAAAAATGTCATCTTCAACATAAATGGGCCATTTTTGTCATTTTCGGTTATATTAGGCCAAAAATGTAATATTTAACATAATTAGGCCTTTATCATCATTATCGGTTTTGCTGGGTTAAAAGAGTCACCCTTGATAAAAGTGGGCCTTTTATGTCATTTTTGGAAATTTTGGGCTAAAACGGTTATTTTGATGCAAATGCACCATTTACGATATTCCTTATTTAAATTAGGCTTTGTGCCAATTTCATTTAAATTGGGCATGTTGTGACAAACCTTATGATAAACGGGTCGTTAGTGAAAATTCTATTACACTCGAAATTTTCATGATACTTTGGGATAACGACAAGTTTTCCACGATAACATCAAATATTTTGACTATTTCGATAAAAACAATTATATTTTTATCGCCAATCGTTGTAGTCAAAATACACACTCGAAACATTATTTATAGCGTTAAATAATTGGATACTTTATTCGTGTAAATTTAGTTAAGGCTCTTATGAGACACTCATTCACTCGTACCTACATAGTGTACATAGTAAGTCATATAGTTATAGCCAGAGTCTCCTGGAGAGAGAGAGCAAGAATTTGTGTATAGATCTATACGGGGATGACACCCACACCTGAGCTGCTCGCTACAGCTAGACAGGACAATCTAGGGTGACAAATGTCTTACTGTAACCAACGCCTGAAGAACGTCATGACAGGCATATCATTCATATCAAGTATGGTTATGGCGACTCACATAGAGAATAACAAACAAATAAATTTACATAATACACATACTATACTCATGATACAAAATACGAACTATACAGTTACAATTTACGTTTAAATTTTCACCTCTTGGGTCTTAGGGGTAAGACCACACTTTTTCATTTTACAGAAAATATAGAATTTTCTCGGAAACTCTCTTTATACATTATCAAGCAAGATCACACATGCTCTAATACTAGATTTAAAACAAAACTCACAAACAAATTTTACAGAAAATATAGGATTTTCTGGTGTTTACAAATTATTACAAAAACTGTTCTTACAAACTTGCTTATGAACTCATCAACATTTTTATATGTTGACGCTTTTCAAAATGACTTGTATTCTCAGGAACACGTTAAAACAAGTTGGTCGATAAGGAATGAAGATTTTTGTTGTATTTTGTTTCTCACCATACTTGATGTTTTGGATGTATTGTTATAAACAAATACAATGATGTAAAACTATGATGGTTGGTATACTTCATGTATGGTGATGATGTTGTCTTTGATTCATTTATATACATTGTGATGATATTACAAAATGAAGTCACCCGCCCCCGGATGTTTCTGCCGTCTAGTTCGGGGGTGTGACAGTTGGTGATGGAAACTCGCAACGGACACTCCAACTCTCCAAGGGTTATATCAAAATCCCTACTAAAAGACTGAGATACAAAAGACTGACTCGCACTCGAGTCAAAAAGCACAAGATTAAGAAATGAATTCACTAAGAAGGTACCAATCAAGAAAATAAATATAAGAATACATAAATTGAACTTGACATAACTATAAATGAATACATACCAGTAACGACATCAGGCACCGCCCTGACAGTCCTCTCCTGACAGCCATTTGTGATCCGAAGAGTAGAATGAGCTTGTTCCTATACGAGCCTAGCAGCAAGCAATGAACAGTTGTCCTTCACTTGGACAACCTAATCACATTGATAACAAAGTCGAGTACCCTGCTGCTACTGATGACAATCTCTGGCAAAAATGTCCCTCATTCCCATATTTGTTGCACCAGGTGGATGATTGACATACACCATCATGCACCTTCCAGGACTTTCCACAAGTGAGGCTTCTATGTCCTCCAGATAGGAAATCAGTGGGCTTGAACCGCTTAGCTGCTGACTAAATCTGAACTGGGCATGTCTCTCTCCTTCGCATGTAACTCAATCTTAATCTCTCTCTTTCGGGAAAATGACTATCTCTCTGAAATGGAAGGATACTGTTGAGTCAACAAAAACTCCTAAATCTCAGTCTTGATCATACTCAGGTATCGTGACATCTGAACCTATTTTGAAGCAGCATACTCGGGGCAGAAGAGGGCTCTCTCATTAAACATATTAGTGATCTCTGTCACCGATTCTATCATCTGCTTCAGCACCAGATACTTCTGGGCTAACCTCTTCTTCTCAACCAGTGGAACCTACTCAACATGAAGCATTTTAGTGAACTAGTCGCAAGTCACTGTGACTGGATCCACAATAAAAAGACTCTGACTAGCAAACTTTCACCAATCTTTCGCCCTTAGCTAAAAAGGGTTCAATGTAAACTTCACCTTCTGATTCTCCGGATAGGAACATGTGTAAAACCACCCCTCAACATCGGATATCCATCTAATATCAACAATCAAGTCCTTGACCTCGTTCAACTCCGGTGGGCTATGTGTTGCTGAACTCCCGGTACTGCATAGACCCTCCTTCCTGAAGTCTTGTAGTCACGATGGCTTTAATGGCTGCGGCAGCAACACCTATGGTGATGTTGGCATAACGCTCATCAAACATCTCAATCAAAGTTATATTGATAGACCCATACACGTCTAGGATCGCCTCCCTGACCACTAAAGTCACAAAAGTAGAGATCAACTCTTGGATCTCAAAATCACCCAAACCTGCCCTCTCTAGGCCATCTGTACCTGATCTCAAACCTCTCATCATCACCATACTGACAAAATAAATCGGAACACATTATAATCTAACATATCACTACTCGATCACTCATTCCTCAGAACTCGTGACTTCCTTGATACGTATACAGGTCTTAGACTGCTCCCTTGGACCTATAGTACACCAGGACCACCCATGTATCTTGGCCTACAACACAAAGCAGGACCGCTCATCCCAACCAACCATAATATGTCGACATATGCAAACAAATAAACAAAAACCAACAAACACAGCTAATCGTATTGATCTACCAAACTAACATATCACTTCATTATACCAATATCCAACACAAGGATACATATTGTAGTACAAATTATAGTGAGAAGACTCACCTCTCAGTCTAGCAGATAACAATACGGCTCTTGCAAATCCAAAAGCTAGTACTAGAGGTCGTCTATAAAACAATCATGGACCAAATCCTTAAACTCACTGATGTAAAACTCACCGAGTTTTCTAAGTACTCGGTCGAGTACTCCTTAGCCCGTTACCAAGGCGAGTTATAGAATCTGAGTACTCCCTGATCGGCCCCTTACTGAAGCTAGCAGTGTTGTAAAACTCAGCAAATTCGGTGATTAATATGTATAATATATTTAATGATTTATTATCTAAGACACATGCACATGTGATTGTTACTACATATATATCTTAAATTTTCAGAATTTATTCACGTACTATGACCATTGTGTGTTTTTCAGTTTTTGTGTATTCACAGGTATCTAATTTTATTATATATTTCAATCAACTTGTGATTTTAACTTATGATTTTCATATATATAATTTCGATAAAATTATTTCTACATGAATTACCAAATCTGAGTACTCCCCAAGTACTTGCAACTCCGCAATCGGCCAAACAGGTACTGAGTAGCGAGTTCTACAACATTTCTTAAACTACAGCCAAAACCATCAATTTGACCTAAAGTCAAAACTAGGCAAAAGTCAATGATAAAAGTCTAAGTTGACAGTCAAACATCTTATAGCCAGCCTCCATGCCATGGCCAAGCTTCTACTACATTTGCGAGAATGCCTCTTGCCACGTCGTGGAGGCCAGTCCTCCATGTCGTGAGAGCTACTTTGGCTAGCTTAATTCATTAAGCTTTTAATCCTTTAGCACACTCGTCCATACTTTCCAGAAGGCTTTCTTATACCTAAATGAACATAAAAATCGATGCTTTATACACATGCATTTCATATGCAAGTCTTGAACTAAAGTTAGGTCACAAATGGTGAAAAACAAGTCAAAACCTCATACATGAGTTCAAAACTCTACCAAACTTTAGCTCTAACACATCTAACCATAAAGAGGCTCTAAGGATCCATAAAGTTGCCAACTTATGGAACCCCAACACTCCAACGAGTCTAAGCATTGAGAGTAATGCATAAAAGCTTAGATCTGGGAATATAGAAAAATAAATCTTAGAGCTTGAATACTCACAAGGCACCATAGTATGTTGATGTGCACAATACTACCTACTCGTTTTAAATTTAAATACTAAAATTAATTTTTGCTAATTATGCACTTATAGGCAGCGTACCTAGTCAGTTTATAGAATAGCTCATGTAAGTTGAGTATCGATCATAGGGAATGAAATTCAATTAAATAAATTAACTACTTCTAATTAAACTAAGAAACAAACTTTAATAGGGGGGGGGGGGGTTACTGATTTTGCAAGATCAAGGGAACTTACTATCAACTAACAATTAACCAAGCAAAGAAAACAAATTAACTTCAAAAATTAAAAGAATACTTCTGCTTAGATCCGATTTCACCTTCTCCTATAGTTAATTTCTAATAGATGGATTATACTGATTACTAATTTACTAGCTATTATAATCAAATAACTAGGCTTACCAATTTATGAATGACAAAGAAATGATCATGCACAAGTTAAACACAAAATTGATAATAACCACAAATTGGACTATGAATGATAGTAGTTACTCTCCTATGATCAGGCTAAGCAACCAAACACAAATTAAGATTAATTATGCTCCCTTGTAGTGACCCTAATTATGATGACATGTGCGTAATAGTAAAGATCTAGTGAATCATCCACGTATCAAGAACACAAAGAGTAAATAAAATCATTTAAGCTCCATTAGAATAGTAAGAGTACAAGTGGTTTTTGAATTTTCTCTCGCTAAACTAACACTCACAAATAGGTCTTATGATTTCTTTTCAAAATGGGAGTCACTCGCTTCCTACTCATAGGAAAGACTCAACCCATTTAGACATACAAGAGGGTAAGCCACATCCAATGAGAACTTTGCACCCTAACATTCTCCCCCTCAAAGTTAGGATTGGATGTCCCGACTTTAGTTTCCAAACGATCTTGCATGATCAAGACCAATTCCCCCTCAAAGTAACACCGGTCTTCAAATCTGCAAATGAATATCTGATAAGCATTGAATACCCATATCTACATAGGTTATCAACCTCAAGTCATGTGCTAGTGATGACCAAGTCGGCTGACTCTTGAAACTCTCAAGATAAATAAGACTACCATTGACTTCTTGACATATAATTTTTCTCTCAATGATCTTTCATTGACAAGCAAAAACAAATATCCAAAAGTTTGTGTGGATTCCCGACAAGAAAACATTTTACAAAATATCCAAAAGTTAGGTCTCACAGTGGAAAGGGCTTATACAATTTGGTAAAAGGGAAAAGTTAAGTCCAAGGTTTATTGGACCGTTTAAAGTTCTTCAGAGGGTTGGGAACTAAGCTTACAAGCTCGAATTACCCGAAGAACTTAATGGAATTCATAACATTTTCCATGTGTGTTATTTGAGGAAGTTCACGGGAGAAGTTCCCGACATGATTCCACTTTCGGAGTTTAGAATTGATGAGATCGAATGATTTTTAGACAAAAAAAATCTAAACGAGAATCGAAGATCTCGTCTATAGTAGTTGAACGGGGAAAAGACAGACGAAACGGACGTCGGATGAAGAAGTTATGAATTTCTAAAAGAGTTTTCCTGTCCCGGCCTACTAAAAATAATATAATAAAAAGTAAAATTCAAAATTAGCCAAAGGAGTCTAAATGAAAGTTGTAGAGCATAATCTCACCTACACGTGGATATAAATAACGTCGAAATAGGAGATCGTATGCGAAAGTTATGAATTTCTAAAGTTCGAGGCACGCATCCCAAAGTGGGAATGCCCTCTGCGTTCAGTGCTTCGCTCCGGATTGACCACGTCAATGTTGACTCAACGGATAAGGGATAGGATCAGAACCCCGCTCCGACGCACCGCATTCGAAGGGAACCCCCTGCGTTCGGGAAATGCCCTGAGTTCCTTTGGGGAACGCCTTGCGTTCACGGCAGACTTCACCCTATAAATAGATCACAAAGGGAAGCCATTTGTGGTTGTCAAATCTCTTCTCTCTCACCCTTATTTCATCGATCTACGTGAAAATTATACCCCCAAAGCCCAGGTATCATCTCGAGACCTGAAGCAAGTCCCGAAGCCTCGAAGATCTCGAGAAGTAAAGTTTCTGAGCCGAAACTCTGCCCGCGAGAAGCCCGGTTTTTGTGAAGATCTTGCGGTTTCACCGAAGAATACTACTCTTAGAGCCGTAGTGTTGTCTGATCACCTTCTGATCAAGTGAGTGTATATTCCCTTTCTTATAACACATAGATATGAAGTATCTACTTTAGAATATGTGCTACGTGTGTATAAATATACGTGTATATATACGTTATCTGTTTATTTGGAATGAGTATCTTATCAGTTTTTAAGTTGCATAGGAATGCATATGTATGTTGTTATCTACAAAATGTTGGGTAGAACTTGGGTACATAGTTGATGTGTGATAAACTGATGAGAGGCCTCGATGTGATTGTGATCTAGTCATTCAGCAGAATATGGGTGACGACCACATACTCTTTCTAGACTGTCCTGTGGAATGTTGGCAGGTTCATAACCTGTAGGTATTGGTGAACTTGGGTGTTCAATTTGTTGTATTCTATCCCCCTCATGGTTGCCTTAGGACATTTATTGCTAAGCAAACCCCTTTGCAGTATTGTCCATCCCGATGAAAATCCTAGATTAGGTCCCTTTGATAGTTGTTGTTTTAGGGACGTAAAGTGAGGATAACGGGAATGGGTAATCGGATTATTGTTTGTTGGTGAAATTAAATATAGTTATTTATTGTGAGTTGAAAACCCTATATGCTCACCATGCTCCCAAGCCTGACCCACTCAGTTTCTTTGTATTACAGGTAGTGGCGCGAGAGCATAAGTTGGAGAACTTGTGAAGATGTTTTTGTTTATAGACCAGTAGTTATATATAATTGTGTAAGGTCTATGTTTTATTGTTTATGCTTTTGTGTCTGTATCGGAACATGACATCCCGAGTTTTGATATATAATGAAAATACATCTCTTTAAGAAATGCTTTGATAAACTTTATTTTATCATGTATTGTTTTGGCGACCAATTCCGCAACTCTTTTAAATCAATGGATTTACTATGAAATTATTTTAAAAGCATAAATGAAACCGGTCTTTTATGGCCGTGATTTTGGGGATGTCACAGTTGGTTTCAAAGCATTAGTTTAAGCGAACTAGGAATTTGTAGGATTTCCAGACATAAACTTATAGTGCTAATGAAGTTTGTGAGATGTGTGTCTGTATTTTTTAGACACGAGCACTAGTTTATTTTAAGAAAAATTGCCTAAAATGCTTTTATGTGCTAAATGTTATATGGTTGCCATATATGATGTTATTTGTTCGGATCTATGGTTTGTTGCTAACCGGATCTAGAAAACTTATGTGTTTAGAATTCTAAGCGTATGACTACGGTATTAGAACTTGCATGTAATCGTTTGGAGTAATAAGGATGATTTGAATATCTATTGTGAATGAGGATCTAATTTCACCTTATTCGGTGTATAGATCAAAAATGGTAAGAACGAGGAGTAGAGTTGGAAATACTAATGAAAACAGGAATCAAATACCTTTGATTGAACAAGTACTTGTTGCAGCAGCAGCACCCGAGCCAATAACTATGGCTGGTGTGCAAGTGATGATTCAAACTATGTTGGATTGCCAAATGGAAGAAACGAGGCATTTGCTTCGACAGAATCGTGAAGAACTGTCAATTCATGTGAAAGAGCCCAAAGTTAATGGAGAGTGGTCTGATGGAGAGAACTTTAGTGGGATAATTGGTCAAGACAACCCACCGATAGTTCGACAAAACAACAAAGATGGAGGAAATAATGGACTGGAATGCAAGTACAAGGACTTTTTTACTTGCAAACCATCGACCTTCACGGGAAAGGAGGACCCGATCGGAGTTATGGATTGGATCTCCGGAAAGGAGTTAGCCTTCATGACTTATGGCTACAGAGGCAACTTGCAGACCACGTTCGCAGTGCATCAGCTTAGGGGTGGAGCCGTTTGCTGGTGGAACACTCTAGGGAAGACCCTAAGCCCTAATGAACCACTGCAACTGACATGGGCAGAGTTATTGGTGCAATTCAAGCGCAAGTTCTGCTCGCCAAAATCTAATGGAGCTGGATAATAAGTTTCTGACTTTGACAAAGGGCAGAATGTCAGTTGATTAATATACAAACGCCTTCACCAACAAAATGGAGTTTGCTTTGCGCATCGTCCCAGATGTGTCGGTACGTCAGGCACCTACTCTTGAGGCAGCTATTTGGGCTGCCAAGTCTGTTGAGGACATGATCAAGGGAAGAACCGCCAGCAAAGTTATAGTAGGTGAAAAGAGAAATTTTGAAGGAACTTCAGGGTCCAACTAGAAAAACAAATTTTCGAAGTCTGATTCGAAAAAGTTTGGAGGAGGAAAAGGAAGCGAATCGAAATGGTGTGAGAAGTGCAAGAAAAAGCACTCTAGGAAATGTAGTGAGGATGTGACTTGTTACAAGTGTGGGAAGACAGGGCATTATTCCAATGAATGTCCGTCTAACAAGAGAGTGTGTTTGGATGTAACGAAGAGGGGCACATCTCAATAGATTGTCCGAAGAAGAAGGAGGTAGCTAGACCCAATATTCCCCCAAAGCCGAAGGCAAGAGCATTCCCGATGACACTGGAAGCTGTGAAAGATGAAGCTGATGTCGCTTCAGGTACCTTTCCCTTAAACGAATTGCCTGTCCAAATTTTATTTGATTCTGGAGCCAACTACTCCTTTATTTCGCATGAATTTGGTAGAAAACTAGTTTTGCCTGTCGATAGACTAGATAATGCTTTACTAGTCGAAGTTGCTAGTGGCAAGTTTGTACCCGTTAGCCATCGCATGAAAAACATCTTAATTGACTTGAATGAGAATAAGTTCCACGAGGAATTATTGCCTATCGAACTTAACGGTTTCGACATCGTGTTGGGAATGGATTGGCTTAGCGCCAATGACGTCGGGATATTGTGCAGAAAGAAGATAGTCAAAGTAAAACCACCAGGGAAAGAGTCATTTATGGTATATGGGGACAAACACAGAGTAAGTTCTGGGATCATTTCTCTAATGAAAGCCAGAAAGTGTTTGGCCAAAGGATGTACATTATATTTGGCAGTTGTGATTGATGCAAAGAAGGAGAAAAAGGAGATGCAGAGCATTCCTGTGGTGTGTGATTATCCGGAAGTATTTCCTGAAGATCTTCCTGGATTACGACCTGATCGACAAGTAGAATTTCGTATTGACTTGCTACCAGGAACCACGCCAATAGCAAAATCACCTTATCGATTAACACCAACGGAGATGAAGGAGATGATGATGCAACTTCGGGAGTTAATGGAAAACGGTTTCATTAGACCTAGTTCATCGCCCTAGGGAGCTACGGTGTTATTTGTAAAGAAAAAGGACAGGAGTATGAAGATGTGCATCGATTACAGAGAGCTGAACAAGGAAACAATAAAGAATAGATATCCGTTGACGAGGATTGATGACCTGTTCGATCAATTACAAGGTTCGTGCTATTTTTCAAAGATCGACCTAAGGTCGGGATATCATCAGCTGAAGGTAAGAGAGCAGGATATAGAGAAGACTGCATTCAGAACACGATATGGACACTACGAGTTCTTGGTTATGTCGTTTGGACTAACCAATGCTCCAGCAGCATTCATGGATTTAATGAACAGGGTTTGTAATCCGTTCCTTGATAAATTTGTGATAGTGTTCATAGATGACATTTTGATTTACTCGAAAAGCCAAGAGGAGCATGGCAGACACTTGTGAGAAGTGTTAGAAGTCTTGAAGAAGGAGAAGTTGTATGCTAAGTTCTCCAAATATGATTTTTGGATTCAAGAAGTCCAATTCTTGGGTCACATGGTCAACCAAGAAGGGATAATGGTTGATCCAGCAAAGATTGAAGTGGTGATGAGGTAGGAACAACCAAAAAGTCCTACGGAGATCCGAAGCTTTTTGGGATTAGCCGGGTATTACCGATGGTTTATCCAAGGCTTTTCTTCTATCGCTACTCCATTAATAGCTTTGACCCATAAAGGAGTTGCTTATGCTTGGAATGATAAGCACAAAGAAGCATTCAAGTTCCTAATGAAGAAGCTATGTGAAGCACCGATTCTTCTCTACCCGATGGAGTTCAAGACTTTATTGTTTATAGCGATGCGTCTGGTGTTAGGTTGGGTTGTGTTTTGACCCAAAGAGAAAAGGTGATAGCATATGCATCTTGACAGTTGAAAGAGCATGAAAAGAACTACCCCTCTCATGATTTGGAGTTGGCAACGGTAGTTTTCGCTCTGAAGATATGGAGGCATTACCTCTATGGCACAAAGTGAAAAATTTTCACTGGTCATAAGAGTCTCTAATATCTCTTTAATCAGAAAGAATTGAATATGAGGCAACGACGTTGGCTAGAGTTACTTAAGGACTACAACTGTGAGATACTTTACCACCCTGGTAAAGAAAATGTTGTCGCTGATGCTCTCAGTTGGAGAGTCAATCTTGAAAGAAAAAGGCCAAGAGCATTGAGAATAGAAGTTGTCTCGACAATTGTGGAGAGTATAAAGAAAGCTCAAGAAGAAGCTTCTGAGAAGAATGACCGAAAGGAGGAACGTTTAGGCAAAACGTTGGTGTTTGGTACAAACGGTCATGGACTGAAGGTATTCCAAGATCGTATTTGGGTACCTAATTCAGGAGGAATAAGAGATCTTCTAATGGAAGAAGCTCACAAAACCGTGTACTCAATTCATCCTGGCAGCACTAAAATGTATAGGGACCTGAAACCATATTACTGGTGGCCGACGATGAAGCTTGATATTGAAAAGTACATGAAGGAGTGTGTGACATGTGTGCGGGTCAAGGCACAACATTAGAAACCATACGGGGGTTTAGAACATTTACTTGTGCCTATGGGTAAATGGGAAGACATTGCTAAGGATTTTGTCACTAAACTGCCCAAAACAAAGAATGGTCACGACATGATTTGGGTAGTAGTTGGTCGCTCACTAAGAGTGCGCATTTCATAGCAGCCAATGAGAAATGGTCTATGGATAAGCTTGTGAATTCTTATGTGAAGGAAATTATGGGGCTTCACGGTGTTCCATTAACGATTGTGTCAGATCGTGACAGTCGTTTCACCTCGCGATTTTGGAGAAGTCTACAAGAGGAATTGGGTACCAAGTTGTGTTTGAGTACAACTTACCATCCACAGACTGATGGTCAGAGCGAACGAACGATACAAACGCTTGAAGATATGCTGAGATCATGTACTCTGGAATTCCAAGGTAACTGGGATGAACATTTACCTTTGGTAGAATTTTCCTACAATAATAGTTTCCACTCGAGCATTAAGATGGCACCTTATCAAGCTATGTACGGACAAAAATGTTGTATGCCGTCTTGTTGGCTTGAGGCTGGGGAAAAGCAGTTTATGGGACCCGAGATAGTCCATCAAACTGCTAAAAAGTTGAAAATAATTAGGGAGAGAATGTAAGCAGCTTAGGATTGTCAAAAGAGCTATGCTGACAACAAGCGAAGACCGATGACTTTTGAAGTTGGAGATTCGGTTTTGCTTAAGGCCTCACCGTGGAAGGGACTTATACGATTTGGTAAAAGGGGAAAGTTAAGTCCAAGGTTTATTGGACCGTTTAAAGTTCTTCAGAGGGTTAGGAATCAAGATTACAAGCTCGAATTACCCAAAGAACTGAACGGAATTCATAACACTTTCCATGTGTGTTATTTGAGGAAGTTCACGGGAGAAGTTCCCGACATGATTCCACTTTCGGAGTTGAGAATTGATGAGAACAAGAGGTTAATTGAATAACCAGAGGCAATCGTTGACCGAAATACTAAGAAGTTGGGACGCAAGATGGTCGAGTTAGTGCTTGTCCGTTGGAAACATACAAATGGGCCAAATCTCACCTCGGAGACGGAGAGTGACATGATGAGTCGCTATCCGCATTTGTTTGTTGATGTGTGATTCCGGGGACAGAATCATTTTAAGGTGGAGAGAATTGTAACGCCCGTGTTTCTAGGCTAGGCATTAATGATGATGTAATAGTCTAGGTTAACATTTGTAACTCATTTTTGAAATAATAAAAATGTATTATTTGAGTATTATGTGTTTTATGCTTAATTTTGTGGCTTAAATGAATTAATAATAAAAATAAGCATAATAATAAAATATTAGATTAACCCGATATCAATACATGAAGACGTAGTGGTCGTGACAAGGATTCCGTATATATAAAGAATGCCGAAATCCGAGTTATAACGAAGAAGTTATGACATGTCGAAGTTTCGCGACAGAACCGGCGCGACACTGCATGATGTAAATAGTGAATTTACAATAGAGAGATATTTGGCCTTAGTGATCTAAACGGAAGTCATAGAATAAGTTAAACCGAGAGCGTGCATACGAACAACGTCTAAATCTGACTTCGTATGAGGAAGTTATGATTTTTCGAAGTTTCGACTTAGCAGTATGCAACCCAAATCTCGAATATGAGATCGAGTGATTTTTAGCCGAAACAATCTAAACGAGAATCGAAGATCTTGTCGATAGTAGTCCAACGGTGAAAACACAGACGAAAACGGACGTCGGAAGAAGAAGTTATGAATTTCTAATGGAGTTTTCCTGTCCCAGCTTACTAAAAATAATATAATAAAGATAAAATTCAAAATTAGCCGACGGAGTCTAAACGAAAGTTGTAGAGCATAACCTCACCTACGCGTGGATATAAAGAACGTCGAAAACAGAGATCGTATGCGAGATTTATGAATTTCTGAAGTTCGAGGCATGCATCCCAAAATAGGAATGCCCTGCGTTCCTTTGGGGAATGCCCTGCGTTCAGTGCTTGGCTCCGGATTGGCCACGTTGATGCTGACTCAACGGATAAGGGATAGGATCGGAACCCCGCTCCTACGCACCGCGTTCGAAGGGAACGCCCTGCGTTCCTTTGGGGAACGCCCTGCGTTCATGGCAAACTTCACCCTATAAATAGATCACAAAGGACAGCCATTTGTGGTTGCCAAATCTCTTCTCTCTCACCCTTATTTCATCGTTCTACATGCAAATTATACCCCCGAAGCCTAGGTATCATCCCAAGACCTGAAGCAAGTCCCGAAGCCCCGAAGATCCCGAGAAGTAAAGTTTCCGAGCTGAAACTCTGCCCGCGAGAAGCCCAGTTTTTGTGAAGATCTCGCGGTTTCACCGAATAATAGTACTCTTAGAGCCGTAGTGCTGTCTGATCACCTTCTGATCAAGTGAGTGTATATTCCCTTTATTATAACACATAGATATGAAGTATCTACTTTAGAATACGTGCTACGTGTGTATAAATATACATGTATATATACGTTATCTGTTTATTTGGAATGAGTATCTTATCAGTTTTTAAGTTGCATAGGAATGCATATGTATGTTGTTATCTACAAAATGCTGGGTAGAACTTGGGTACATAGTTGATGTGTGATAAACTGATGAGAGGCCTCGATGTGATTGTGATCTAGTCATTCAGCAGAATATGGGTGACGACCACATACTCTTTCTAGACTGTCCTGTGGAATGTTGGCAGGTTCATAACCTGTAGGTGTTGGTGAACTTGGGTGTTCATTTGATGTATTCTATCCCCCTCATGGTTGCCTTAGGACATTTATTGTTGAGGAAACCTCTTTGCAGTATTGTCAGTCCCGATTAAAATCCTAGATTAGGTCCCTTGTGATAGTTGTTGTTTTAGGGACGTAAAGTGAGGATAACGGTAATGGGTAATCGGGTTATTGTTGGTTGGTGAAATTAAATATAATTAGTTATTGTGGGTTGAAAACCCTATATGCTCACCAGGCACCCAAGCCTGACCCACTCAGTTTCTTTGTATTACAGGTAGTGGCGCGAGAGCATAAGTTGGAGAACTTGTGAAGATGTTTTTGTGTATAGACCAGTAGTTATATATAATTGTGTAAGGTCTATGTTTTATTGTTTATGCTTTTGTGTCTGTATCGGAACATGACATCCCGAGTTTTGATATATAATGAAAATACATCTCTTTAAGAAATGCTTTGACAAACTTTATTTTATCATGTATTGTTTTTGGGACAATTCCGCAACTCTTTTAAATCAATGGATTTACTATGAAATTATTTTAAAAGCATAAATGAAACCGTTCTTTTCTGGCCGTGATTTTGGGGATGTCACAAAACCTCCACTAACTTTGTAGTCGCCTTGTGCGTGCTAATCAAACATAACATCGAACTCGATTGACAACCGAATAGTTGATTCTACCCTAAGCCCACAACTAGACAAGGAACATGAAATAAGGCTAAATCAAGCATTCTCATGCTATAAAATATTACTTATATACAATCATGATGCATACACTACGCCACCACAATAAGAATGTCAGTTTAATATTGCATATCAAGAAATCCCCTACGCTATCAGGCATCACAAATCAGGAAATTCTATTATACAATTCCTAAATATCCCTAGCCTATCGAATATCATGCATTTCTAACATATCACCAGCACATATATAACAAGGTTGGGTATCTTCGGGAATAACTGTTTTTCCCTTGAGCTTCGGCTGATTATACACATCGCATCCTATCCTTTAATTATTTAGAAATTATTTATGAAAATTCCTTTTGCAGATCCATACTTTAGGTCTGGAATCACACAAGTGTTCTTCCAACTCCCTCAAACTAGGGCTCTGATACTAGCTTGTAACATCCTAAAAACTACGATAAAATTTTTCGTTTTTAAAAGACATTTTCATAAGATCCATAGAGTAATAAAACATTGTTTCCAAGACAAAACCATAGAAATGAGAGTATCAAAATCATCAAAACATAAATCAGCAGGAGGATGTGGACAATCATGCTTACGCCTTGCCCCAGTCATCTAAAGTACTTCAAACTTTTAAATCCACAACTATAATCCAACGCTTACTGAGTTCCCCTAAAATACCCCATACAACAATACATATACAATGCATGTACACATGAGCCTACAGTCATCCTAGAACGCCCTGCAGGGCCTATAAGATGTATGGGCTGCCCTACCGAGCCTACAATCTATTGGTCCGCCTCACAAGGCCTATAGTATTTGGATCGTTCCCTTGAGCCGATAGTCTGTTGGACCTCCTTGCAAGGCCTACAGTACACCTGGACCACCCAGGTATCTTGGCCTACAACACAAAGCAGGACTGCCTCAACCCAACCTACCACAATATGTCGACATAAGAAAAAAATTAACAAAAACCATCAAACACAGATAATCATATAGATATACCAGTCTAACATATCACTTCAGTATACCAACATCCTGCACATAAGGATACATATTGCAGTACAAAGTATAGAGAAGACTCACCTTGCAGTCTAGCAGATAACAATACGGCTCTTGCAAATCCAAAAATTGGTACTACAGTTCACCTATACAATAATCACAGACCAAATCCTTAAACTCAATGTTGTAAAACTCGTCGAGTTGGCCGATTACTTGGCTGAATACTCCTTACTTAGCCCTTTACCAAGGCGAGTTACAAAATCCGAGTACTCCCCAATCAGCCCCTTACTAAAGCGAGCAGTGTTGTAAAACTCGACCAATATGGTGATTAAAATGTATAATATACTTAATAATTTATTATCTAACACACACATGTGACTATTACTACATATATATATCTTAAATTTTCAGTAACTATTCATAAAGTGAGACCATTATGTTTTTTTAATTTTTGTGTATTCACATGTATCTAATTTTGTTATATATTTTAATCAACGTATGATTTTAACTTCTAATTTTCACATATAAAATTTCCCTAAACTATTTCTACATGAATTATGGAATCTGAGTACTCCTTGAGTACTCGTTACTCGACAGTCGACCAAACAGGTACGGGCCCATACTCTCTCGATCACGTAATACTCTAACACATCACTACTCGACACAAACTCATGTATTTGTCTTGGAGGATCGACACAAATTCTTAGCCACTAGGCCCCAAGCAACTAGAATATGCATGCGTTCTATATCCACTCTCTCAAGAGTAACTATCAATTCCTTACTCAACCATATTCGACTCATGAAACCTCCACTAACTTTGCAGTCGCCTTGTGTATGCTAATCATACATAACGTTGGATTCGATAGATAATCGAATAGTTGATTCTGCCCTAAGCCCATAACCAGAAAAGGAACAGGAAATAAGTATAAAATAAGCATTCTCAGACTATGAAATAGTAGTTATATACAATCATAATGTATACACTAAACCACCACAATAATAATGCCAGTTTCATAATACATATCAAGAAATCCCCTAGGCTACCAGGCATCATAAATTAGGAAATTCTATTATGCAATTCCCGAAGATCCCTAACCTATAGACTAGCATGCATTTCTATCATATCACCAACACATATATAACAAGTGTGGGTATCTTCGGGAATAACTTTTTTTCCATGAGCTTCAGCTGATTGTACACATCCCATCCTCTCCTTTAATATTTAGAAATTATGTATGAAAAATCTTTTTGTAGATCTATACTTTGAGTCTGGAATCACACAAGTGTTCTTCCAAATGATATCCCTCTATCCCGGGCTCTGATACTAGCTTGTAACATCCCAAATACCATGATAAAAAATTTTGATTTTAAAATACATTTTCATAAGATCCACATAGTAATAAAACATTGTTTCCAAGACAATACCATAGAAATCTGAGTATCAAAATCATCTATCAAAACATAAATCAGCAGGAGGATGTGTACGATCAAGCCTACGCCTTGCCCCAGTCATCTGAAATACTTGAAACGTTTACATCAACAACTATAAGCCAACGCTTAGTGAGTTCCCCCATGGATACATACTGCAAGACCGCCTTGCAAGGCCTACAGTACACCTAGATCACCCAGATATCTTGGCCAACAACACAAAGCAGGATCGCCTCAACCCAACCGACCACAATATGTCGACATATGCAAACAAATAAAAAAACCAACAAACACAGCTAATCATATTGATCTACCAAACTAACAGATCACTTCATTATACCAATATCCCACACACAAGGATACATACTGTAGTAAAAATTATAGTGAGAAGACTCACCTCGCAGTCTAGTAGATAACAGTATGGCTCTTGCAAATCAAAAATCTGGTACTAGAGGCCGTCTATAAAACAATCACAGACCAAATCCTTAAACTCACTGATGTAAAACTTGCCGAGTTTTCTAAGTGCTCGGTCGAGTACTCCTTAATTAGCCCCTTACCAAGGCGAGTTATAGAATCTGAGTACTCCCCGATCGGCCCCTTACTGAAGCTAGCAGTGTTGTAAAAATCGGCAAATTCGGTGATTAATATGTATAATATATTTAATGATTTATTATCTAAGACACGCGCACATGTGATTGTTACTATATATATATATATATATATATATATATATATATATATATATATATATATATATATATATATATATCTTAAATTTTCAGAATTTATTCACGTACTAAGACCATTGTGTGTTTTTCAGTTTTTGTGTATTCACAGGTATCTAATTTTATTATATATTTCAATCAACTTGTGATTTTAACTTATGATTTTCATATATATAGTTTCCATGAAATTATTTTTACATGAATTACCAAATCTGAGTACTCCCCAAGTACTTGCAACTCCGCAGTCGGCCGAACAGGTACTGAGTAGCAAGTTCTAAAACCTTTCTTAAACTACAGCCAAAACCATCAATTTGACCTAAAGTCAAAATTAGGCAAAACTCAATGATAAAAGTCTAAGTTAATAGTCAAAAGTCTTATAGCTAGTCTCCATGCCGTAGCCAAGCTTCTACTACATTTGCGAGAATGCCTCTTGCCACGTCGTGGAGGCCAGTCCTCCATGTCGTGAGAGCTACTTTGGCTAGCTTAATTCATTAAGCTTTTAATCCTTTAGCACACTCATCCATACTTTCCAGAAGGCTTTCTTACACCTAAAGGATCATAAAAATTGATGCTTTATACACATGCATTTCATATGCAAGTCTTGAACTAAAGTTAGGTCACAAATGGTGAAAAACAAGTCAAAACCTCATACATGAGTTCAAAACTCTACCAAACTTTAACTCTGACACATCTAACCATAAAGAGGCTCTAAGGATCCATAAAGTTGCCAACTTTATGGAACCCCAACACTCCAACGAGTCTAAACGTTGAGAGTAATGCATAAAAGCTTAGATTTGGGAATATGGAATCATAAATCTTAGAGCTTGAATACTCACAAGGGTCCAGAGTATGTTGATGTGCATAATACTACCTACTCGTTTTAAATTTAAATCCTAAAATTCATTTTTGCTAATTATGCACTTATAGGCAGCGTACCTAGTCAGTTTATAGAATAGCTCATGTAAGTTAAGTATCGATCATAGGGAATAAAATTCAATTAAATAAATTAACTACTTCTAATTAAACTAAGAAACAAACTTTAATTGGGGGGGGGGGGGGGGGGGTTACTGATTTTGAACGATCAGGAGAACTTACCATCAACTAACAATTAACCAAGCAAAGAAAACAAATTGACTTCAAAAATTAAAAGAATACTTCTGCTTAGATCCGATTTCACCTTCTCATATGGTTAATTTCTAATGGATGAATTATACTGATTACTAATTTACTAGCTATTATAATCAAATAACTAGGTTTACCAATTTATGAATGACAAAGCAATGATCATGCACAAGTTAAACACAAAATTGATAATAAGCACAAAATGGACTATGAATGATAGTAGTTACTCTCCTATGATCAGGTTAAGCAACCAAGAACAAATTAAGATTACTTATGCTCCCTTGTAGTGACCCTAATTATGATTAGTTGTGAGTACTAGTAAAGATCTAGTGAATCATGCAAGTATCAAGAACACAAAGAGTAAATAAAATCATTTAAGCTCCATTAGAATAGTAAGAGTACAAGTGGTTTTTGAATTTTCTCTCACTAACCTAACACTCAAAAATAGTTCTTGCGATTTCTTTTCTAAATGGGAGTCACTCTCTTCCTACTCATAGGAAAGACTCAACCCATTTACACATACAAGAGGGTAAGCCACATCCAATGAGAACTTTGCACCCTAACATTCTCCCCCTCAAAGTTAGGACTGGATGTCCCAACTTTAGTTTCCAAACGAGCTTGCATGATCAAGACCAATTCCCCCTCAAAGTAACACCGGTCTTCAAATCCGTAAATGAATATCTGATAAGCATTGAATACCCATATCTACATAGCTTATCAACCTTAATTCATGTGCTAGTGATGCCCAAGTCGGCTGACTTCTGAAACTCTCAAGATCAATAAAACTACCATTGACTTCTTGACATATAATTTTTCTCTCAATGATCATTCATTGACAAGCAAAAACAAATATCCAAAAGTTAGTTTGGATTCCCGACAAGAAAACACTTCACAAAATACCCAAAAGTTAGGTCTCACCGTGGAAGGGACTTATACGATTTGGTATAAGGGGAAAGTTAAGTCCAAGTTTTATTGGACCGTTTAAAGTTCTTCAGAGGGTTGGGAACCAAGCTTACAAGCTTGAAGTACCCGAAGACCTGAATAGAATTCATAACACTTTCCATGTGTGTTATTTCAGGAAGTTCACGGGAGAAGTTCCCGACATGATTCCACTTTCGGAGTTGAGAATTGATGAGACCGAATGATTTATAGCCAAAACAATCTAAACGAGAATCGAAGATCTCGTCTATAGTAGGTGAACGGGGAAAAGACAGACGAAACGGACGTCGGATGAAGAAGTTATGAATTTCTAAAAGAGTTTTCCTGTCCCGGCCTACTAAAAAAAATATAATAAAAATAAAATTCAAAATTAGCCAAAGGAGTCTAAATGAAAGTTGTAGAGCATAATCTCACCTACGTGTGGATATAAATAACATCGAAATAGGAGATCGTATGCGAAAGTTATGAATTTCTGAAGTTCGAGGCACGCATCCCAAAGTGGGAATGCCCTGCATTCCTTTGGGAAACGCCCTACGTTCAGTGCTTGGCTCCGGATTGACCACATCGATGTTGACTCAACGGATAAGGGATAGGATCACAACCCCGGTCCTACGCACCGCGTTCGAAGGGAACCTCCTGTGTTCGGGAAATGCCCTGAGTTCCTTTGGGGAACGCCCTGCGTTCGTCGCACACTTCACCCTATAAATAGATCACAAAGGGAAGCCATTTGTGGTTGCCAAATCTCTTCTCTCTCACCCTTATTTCATCGATCTAAATGCAAATTATACCCCCGAAGCCCAGGTATCATCCTGAGACCCGAAGCAAATCCCGAAGCCTCGAAGATCTCGAGAAGTAAAGTTTCCAAGCCGAAACTCTGCCCGCGAGAAACCCGGTTTTTGTGAAGATCTCGTGGTTTCACCGAAGAATAGTACTCTTAGAGCCGTAGTGTTGTTTGATCACCTTCTGATCAAGTGAGTGTGTATTCCCTTTCTTATAACACATAGATATGAAGTATCTACTTTAGAATACGTGCTACGTGTGTATAAATATGCGTGTATATATACGTTATCTGTTTATTTGGAATGAGTATCTTATCAGTTTTTAAGTTGCATAGGAATGCATATGTATGTTGTTATCTACAAAATGCTGGGTAGAACTTGGGTACATAGTTGATGTGTGATAAACTGATGAGAGGCCTCGATGTGATTGTGATCTAGTCATTCAGCAGAATATGGGTGACGACCACATACTCTTTCTAGACTGTCCTGTGGAATGTTGGCAGGTTCATAACCTGTTGGTGTTGGTGAACTTGGGTGTTCATTTGATGTATTCTATCCCCCTCATGGTTGCCTTAGGACATTTATTGCTTAGGAAAACCCTATGCAGTATTGTCCATCCCGATGAAAATCCTAGATTAGGTCCCTTGTGATAGTTGTTGTTTTAGGGACGTAAAGTGAGGATAACGGGAATGGGTAATCGGGTTATTGTTTGTTGGTGAAATTAAATATAATTATTTATTGTGGGTTGAAAACCCTATATGCTCACCAGGCTCCCAAGCCTGACCCAGTCAGTTTCTTTGTATTACAGGTAGTGGCGCGAGAGCATAAGTTGGAGAACTTGTGAAGATGTTTTTGTTTATAGACCAGTAGTTATATATAATTGTGTAAGGTCTATGTTTTATTGTTTATGCTTTTGTGTCTGTATCGGAACATGACATCCCGATTTTTGATATATAATGAAAATACATTTCTTTAAGAAATGTTTTGATAATCTTTATTTTATCATGTATTGTTTTGGGGACAAATTCCGCAACTCTTTTAAATCAATGGATTTACTATGAAATTATTTTAAAAGCATAAATGAAACCGGTCTTTTATGGCCGTGATTTTGGGGATGTCACGGTTAGTATCAAATCATTAGTTTAAGCGAACTACGAATTTGTAGGATTCCTAGACTTAAACTTACAGTGCTAAGTGAAGTTTGTGAGATGTGTGTCTGTATATTTTAGACACGAGCACTAGTTTATTTTAGGAAAAATTGCCTAAAATGCTTTTATGTGCTAAATGTTGTATGGTTGCCATATAAGATGTTATTTGTTCGGATCTACGGTTTGTTGCCATCCGGATCTGGAAAACTTATGTGTTTAGGATTCTAAGGAGAACTTTGCACCCTAACATTCTCCCCCTCAAAGTTAGGATTGGATGTCCCGACTTTAGTTTCCAAACGATCTTGCATGATCAAGACCAATTCCCCCTCAAAGTAACACCGGTCTTCAAATCCGCAAATGAATATCTGATAAGCATCGAATACCCATATCTACATAGGTTATCAACCTCAAGTCATGTGCTAGTGATGACCAAGTCGGCTCACTCCTAAAACTCTCAAGATCAGTAAGACTACCATTGACTTTTTGACAGATAGTTTTTCTCTCAATGATCATTCATTGACAAGCAAAAAAAATATCCAAAAGTTAGTGTGGATTCCCGATAAGAAAACACATCACAAAATAGGTCTCAGTTTATTCTTTGTTTCTCGATTAACAAAAAACATCACAGCTTTGATTCTAGAGGAAGAAAACATCTTTACTCGACATATTTAAGGTGTTTCTCAACCTTCTTAGTTTGAAATGAGTTTTCAAGATACGATATGTGGTAACTAGAGAATGGCTCTAATACTTGATTGGAAATGAAGTATGACTCATCTCTTAATTGAACAATTTCAACAATATATGATTCCTCTTCATAGTCATACAATTATACTAAGATGTTCTTCAAGGAGCCAATTGTGATATAGTTTCACAATCATTAAGATGATCACAAAACATGATACTAAAGTACTCTTCTTTTCTTTCAGATTGGAGAAACTTCTATCTTTCTGGCTGACAAATTCTTCTTATTTGTTATGCTACTCTTTGAATCTTTTCAAAGTATCAGGATTATGCTTAATCTTATCAACACAACCATATTTACTGAAACATCAGTAAATCATGACGAATAGAGTTATCATCCTTTGTGGCGGATCTTAATAGTTTATATCAACATGTACTAGATCCATTAGTCCTTCACTTGACTCATATAAACATGTGATCAATGAATTAATTATTATTTTCCAATGAACAAGATTCTCATACACTATACAATGTGAATTGTACAACACCAAGAACCTGTCCTTTTGGTGATGAGATTTCTTTTCACTTTGTAATTATGGCAATACGATAAGTGATATCATAAGAATCAAATCTACAATTAATATTGCTAATAATAGAAATGTAACCAACACTTTCATGAATGACATTGTAAGTAAATATAAAGTAAGCCAACTAGATAAACCAAAACTTCACTTTTATTGAAAATAAATGAAAAATTGGAACTTTTCCTTACAATTTATAAATGAAAACTATGTTTCTACACATCTCCTAAGCAATATATTAAATTATCCTAAATCCTTGTTAGCATCTCCAAAATCTAATCATTGAAATACGTGACTGAAGTCCATTTCCTTGAACAGATTTAGCACACTCTACTTAAGCTTCCTTCTTTCTCTTGGATCCTGCAATAACATGAAAATGTGATCATCACATCATTTATTAAGAGTCTATGAATATGAATTTGTTAAGATAATGGATTTACTTGAAGTAGAGTCACACAACTTGACTTCACTATCTCAAAGATCTTTTAGGTACTTTGGGCAGCTTCGCAACCAATGTCCCTTCAATTAGCAATAGAAACATATGGACTTTTTAGGGTTAACACATGGAACTATCTTAAAACTAGTCTTTTTCTTTACCATACGATCAAATAGTTTGACCTTGGCCGATCCCTTTCCATTGCAAAGAGAAATATGTTCTAGACCACAAATGTCACCATTGTCAATATCCATGGAAACTTTGGAATCAGAACCTTTAAGCACTTCTGCTTCAGATGTGCTCTTAATCATTTTTTCTTCAGCAACAATCAACATTTGGGTTAGATCAATAAGGGTCATGTCGATATTCCTCAAATGAAAGTTCTCAATGAACTGACCATATGACTTAGAAGCGAAATAAGAACCAAATCAATGGCTTGCTCCCTTAGGAAAATGACACCCATTCTATCCAACTTGTCAATGTACGATTTCACTTCCAGAACATGCGCACACACAAAATTTCCATCTTGATGTCTAAATTCCAATAGGGTTTGAGTAGTTTCATATCTTTCAACTTGAGGAAAACGTGATGTGGGGAAAGTCACTAGAGGAGGAGGTGGAAGAGTTAAAAAAACATGACGTCCAGTTCCACCATTTCCCAAAGAAGAGAAAACAACTTTCACCTTGATTAGAAAGTAGAAGATCATCTTCAAAAGGAAAAAGAAGACCATTTCCAAAAGAATAAGGAAGACCATTATTGTCTTGACTTGACATCTATAATGGGAGAAAAAATAATTCAAGTTAGTTGATTTTAATCCTTAATTATTAACCCATAAATTTTAAATTAAGGCTAGGATCCATGTTTTTCGATTTGAACTTTGAAGAGGGATGTTGTAATCAAATTTGAATCTATTTTAGGTAGGTAAGGCTTTTAACAATTTCAATCTTATGAAACTCCTAGATCTTTTGAGATTCATTGAGTCTAATCAATGGCATGTTTAATCTCAGATTATGCTCACTCTTTTGTGACGGGGATGTCGAGGATCACAAACGAGATGTGAATAACCATGCAAATCCACTTGACAACCTCGATGTCATTTATCATCTCACATTGATGTGCTGGTTAACCACACACGCTCCATCAACAACGATATTTTCTCGAGAGGTCCATCATATCTCTTTATAATCCCTATTAGTGTGTCGATTAACCACATACGCTCCACTAACGACATATAAAGTATGATGTTTGTTATAATGGATTAACATACATTTCACATTTTTTTCAAAAGTAACTAAGAGTGGGATTTTAAAATTAGTTGAGTTACTTTAAATCATTATGCTTATTAATGAGATTATGTCCTATCAAATCCATTCGACTAACGACCCTCCACCACATAGGAGAGCAGTGGGTGAGAGTGGACACCCAATTAACGGCCGTTTTATAGGCCGTTTCCTTATACCCTTTTTATAGCATGGTTTCGTGAATGAGGCATACTAGCGATTTGACTGACTATTCTTATACATATATATATATATATATATATATATATATATATATATATATATATATATATATCTTAAACTTTTAATTATATACATAGTATAAAGTTTCATTTATTAAATCCATTTTACGGATTTATTAATTATCTTTTAATTAATCATTTAATTAAATTAATAATAAGATCCATAAGGATAATTTTAATCTAATATTTAATTATTATCTTGTCTATGATTATCTCCTACAGTTTAGGGCTTTATTCAATTATCTAATATGACCAAAAATCGGATTATGGCAGATTCTATAAAAGATAATTACCAAATAACAACCATATAAATCAAATTAGGCAAGAAAATCCAAAAATTCGGAATTTGTTGTGCTCACCTCGTGAGTACAGTCTAGTAGAAACATAATTTTGGATTTTATTTGTGCTCGCGTCGTAAGCATCCAATCTCACATCGTGAGATCGGTTTTGCCAAAAAAACAATTTGTTCATGTTCAAGCAATATACATTTAATTGTTAGACAATCGTACGCTCTGATACCACTGATGGGTTTTACATGCACTAACACGGATAAATCGTTAACACTTAAGGGTACATGCAACCTAAGGATCTATGTGTAACGTCCCAAAAATTAAGACCAAAAGTTTCAATTTTTATATTAAATAAACCATCAACCAAATCCATATCTTTAAACCATATCGAAAATCAGAGTGTGACAAATAACATCCAAGTACATCAGAGTCATACAAAACGAGGAATAATATGGTGTGTGCAATGCAGTCATTCCAAGATCTTCCCTTTGAAACCAAAGGTACCTGAAACATAAACTGAAAACCGTAAGCACAAATCTTAGTGAGCTCCCCAAAATACCACATACCATACATATTAAACATATAGTGGACCCCGCCGACATCGAGCCCCGCTCGGTATACAGATCTATCAGTTATTGGGCCCTGCCCGGTATACATATAAGCATGTAAACATAATAACACATAACACATGAAACAATCACAAAGATAAATAGCATACAAAATGGTCATCGAGCCTCGTCGGGCATCGGGCCTTGCCCGGTAACATATAAACATATATCCCATGCAAGAGTCACACAGACAACTAGCATACTAAACATACAATCCATGGGCCGGCATTAGTGCCTTCGACCCGCTAAGCACAGTGAGGAAACTCACCTCAAGCCGATGAATCTCTCTATAAAATCTTAGTTTGTTGATCCGGAAATCCCCACGCACTAGAACCAACAAATAATTATCCAATTAGTAATTGGATCTCGACCCATAATCAAGAATATAAGTTACTTGACCCATAACCAGGGTAAAAGACCATTTTACCCTTTTCTTACTTGGCCCAGCCTATTTTTGTCACACCCCAAAACCAAGAACGGCGAAAACGTTCTGGGGCGGAGGACGTCATGTATAATATCACAACAATGTAAAGTAGTAAACAAGCAACAACATCATCCATTGCATTAATAATATAATTATTATACAAATGTGTTCTGTCAAATTTTGATAAACACTAAAGCATAAATCAAAATGAAAGATAAGTCTTGAACAAGCTCCATCTTCCTTTCTCCTTGCATCGGTACCTGTGTATGATGACCTGAGGATACAAGTAATTTTGAAAGCGAGTATCAGCTTTGAAGCTGGTGAGATCATAAGTATTTCAGTGTCTTAATTTGTATGTAAGAATTTGTAAGTATGAATTTGTATGTAAGAACTTGTAAGTATATGAATTGTAAGTATTGAAAATGTTTGTAAAACAACTGTAACCGTTTGAAAAACCCTAGAAATCCCTATGATTCCTATTAGTAACAAAAGGAGTCCTCTACCAAGACTTAACTGTTCTCATCTAGTCTTCTACCAAGACCTAACTGTTCTGAATGTAGTCTTCTACCAAGACCTAACTGTTCTGAATGTAGTCTTCTACCAAGACCTAACTGTTCTGAATGTAGTCTTCTACCAAGACCTAACTGTTCAGAATGTAGTCTTCTACCAAGACCTAAATGTGATAGTATTTCCCTTTGGTACTAGGGCAAATAACAATGTTAACTGAAGACATCCGTAGATGTACATTTACCTCTGTTGCTAACAGCTGGGTATAAGAATAGTCAGTCCTCAAAAGTATACCTGTAATGGTATCAACCGTTGACATCCGTGGATGTGCTTTTACCTCTGTAGCTAGCAGAGATTCTAGGAATGGTCAGTCCCGCAATGTATCCTTGGGTACTAGGATATTAAATCCAATCTATCTCGTCGATTATGTGATTGAATCACAAGGTAAAGATAAGAATGAGGATTATATAACAGAATCTATACATATAAAATGTACTAGTAATTCTTGTAAGTGTACTCATGTAAGTATAATCATGTGACCATATCTATGTAGTAGTATGGTAATGTACTGTAATGTTCTAGCTAGTATTGTACGTGCTCTATATCTAGCAAGTATAGTAATGTACTGTAATGTTCTAGCTGTACCGTACGTGCTCTCTATCTAGCAAGTATAGTAATGTACTGTAATGTTCTAGTTGTAGCGTACGTGCTCTCTATCTAGCAAGTATAGTAATGTACTGTAATGTTCTAGCTGTAGCGTACGTGCTCTCTATCTAGCAAGTATAGACTCATGAATGAACTGACTCATTGTATGGTATTGCGTTCTAGTAATAGTTCTAGTATCTTCCTAAACTACCCCTATGGTAGTTTACTAGTAATCTAACTGGTACGTATGAACATGGATGTATACCCTTGCTACCCAAGGGCATGGGATGAACTGGAAGGACCTTTTATGACTATATATGTACACATGATATATAACTAATATTTAAACGACCTTCGGACGAGTACCCGATATCCCACCAGACCACATCTCAAGCGCGAAAAGGAAATAGGGTGGATAGCCTTCCCAAGTCTTTTAAACATTTCTTATATAACTATACATATAAAGGCATGCAATTTATAATATAAAAGCATAAATAAGTTTTGTAAAACATTTGAAACATAGATATTATCTTAAGAAAAGATCGACTTGATGTCAATCTATATAACAATGTGAAGGCATAGGTTTGATAAAACATTTTAAGTATAAGGAAACATTTGTTTGAAACACAATTGAAAATAAGTTTGAAATGTAATATACAGAGTAAAATGTACAGTGTAATAAGGAGTTTAAAACATATAAAATGTTTATAAAAATCATTTGAAGGAAACTGTTTGGTAAAACGGCTAATGAGTAGCCAAATCATTTGAATGTTGTATATTAATCACATGTGATTGATGTAATAAGTAGCATAATTCTACTTACTAATCACATGTGATTGACATAAAAGTAGCATGATTCTACTTGTATCCCCCCCCCCCCCCCATAAAACATTTAAAAATAGTTTAAAACATTAGTTAAGGGGTATGAACTCACCTGCAGTAAGTGACTGGAATTGAAAGGACTGTTATCGTACAGAAGGATCGGGCAAGTGCTTGGTGTCAAGTGAAGACTTAGACACACACAATGATCCTAATTACATATGAAAACATATGTATATAAATAATTAGTGATTATAACACTAATTATACAAGTATAAACATTTAAACGCGAGGAAAACACTTTTGGTCAAGTGCTAGGAGGCTAAAGGGTTGCAACAAAGGAGTGAAATGCCTCTAATGGAAGTTTATGGTCTAAAGACCATATGTCTTGGAGTTTACGGCCCATGGGAGTAAACTCCTGGCCGTAAACTCTCAACAAAGCCTCTAAATGAAGTCTAACAATTATACAACTCATGTGGTGAATTGTTTCAAGGCTAAATCAAGTGTTTGGGTGCCATATTAACTCCTTTAAGGAGTTTACGGCCCAGGGACCATATACCCTTGGAGTTTACGGCCGTAAACTCCCTTGGGAGGGTGTTTATGGTGTTTTCAAGCCCCTAAATTAACTAGGAACTAAACTAGGCTTTTGTACTTGTCTTTAGAAGAGTTCATGGCACCATTTGGTACCATTTTATGGAGTTCATGGCCCTAGAACCTTTTGGGCCGTAAACTCCCTTACTCTTGGTGTTCTAAGTGTGTTAGCTAGTCCAAAACTCATTTAGGTACATGCCCAAATTGGTCTCTTGGCTTAAGGAAGGAGTTAGGGTGTCATTTGACCCCTTTATAGGTGTTTACGGCCCAAGAGTTTGTCTTGGCCGTAAACTCCTCAACACTTGTGGTTCCTTATGTTTTCTAGGTTCTAAACACTTTAGGGTACATGTCTAAAATAAAGTCTAAGCCTTGGGTGCCTTAAAAGCACCATTTAGAGCATGTTCTTTGGAGTTTACGGCCTAAGATATTCTTGGGCCGTGAACTCCCAAACTTAGGTGATTCTAGCTTGATTTCATGTTCCTAATACACTCCTATACAAGTCCAAGGCATTAGTACATCACGGGGGACAATCTAGGCTTTGTTTCGGGAGTTTACCGCCCAAGAACACCTTGGGGAGTATCCTAAATCGGATGATTTAGCTATGTAATCTATGTTATGAACACAATTAAAGCTTTCTAACACTACTAGAAAGAGTTACTCACAATTTGGGATAAAAACTCAAAGATCCGTGAGAGAATTTTGACTTTTCTCTAAATGGAATTCAACAAATGAACCAATTTGGTTCAGAATTCTATTTATAGTCCTGAGATATTTTTGGCAAAAAATATTTTTATTCCTGGAACGAACTCTAATGTCCTAGAGTCTTGGAATAATAGTGTTGCACAAAACCCTAGTGCATCCACTCTCCTAATATCTCCTTAAGTGTAAAATCCTGAAAACTGCCAAACTTATACTCGAAATCTGAGTTTTCACTGCAACTGTTCTAACTTCTATTGGATTGATATGGTTTGTTCAGAATGGAAATTTCGGATTGTCACAATTTTCTCCAAAAAGCCCAATTTCCTAAATGGCATCCCAAGGCCCACTATGGCCCAACTGATGGGTTTTAGCCATAAGAACATCCTATGTGCTTATGCAACCCTAATGCTTGGATCTAGGTTTCTCTATTGTACATGCAATTCATCCAAGACTTTAAACCCTAGATCTAGCATACAATTAATCATATTAACATGTGAAAGGGCTTTTATATCTTACCTTGATTGTTATGTAGCGATAACAATCTCAAATCCTCCTTGTAATGACTTTAGAAAGCTTAGAGTCACAATTGTCACTCCTCTAATGGTTCACAAACACCAAGAGCAAGAGGATGAAGAATAAGGAGAGAGGAGGTTGCCCAAAACGTGTAGAAACCCTATTGGAACTCTTAGCCACGTTTTTGGGGCTTAAGGGTACTATATATACATGTAGGCTATTAGGGTTTTCAACTAGGAAACCCTAATTTGACTGCTTAAGCCCTAAGCAGCCCATGGACCCTTTTAGAATATCCCTTGGACGATTTCTAATGGGTTTCCCTATAGAATTCGTCCAACCTATTATTCCAAGGTGATCCATAGCCCAAATGCAATTATCTTATAATTACAGTTCCAGTCCCTTAAGTTTAATTAATCTCTTTTAGTCACAAAATTAATTATCAATTAATTCTTGACTAATATTAATTAAACAATATGATTTCTCCTTTAATATATTATTCTCATAATATATTAATAAATCATAATTAATCTTCTCTCTCCATAATTCATCCTATCAAGTTGCTTTGGTGAAGGCAAATCAAAAGGACTATGCACCATCGGGTCAAGTACATACCAAAATAGTTATGGACTTAGACACTAATCCAACAGTCTCCCACTAGGATCAGTATAATAACTATTCTACGTATGACTTCAGATCCTGATCTGCAATCGTAGCTTTCAAAAGTTGTTGTCAACTCTGATCTTATCAGATACGCGTCCTTTAGATACAGGATCATATATTCCTCCATTCTAGACATCGTATAGACTGAGACATGGATTTAAATCATTATCTCTGTCTATGTGTTGTTTCTCGATTTCCGATTTATGACGACTGACAACAGACTACAATTGAACACATCAAACTAGTCCCGGCTTGGCCAAGCACTTAGTGTCATCACAAAATCATCGAGGGGCCCACAGATATCACTCTCATCCTACTTTGGATAAAAGGAACGGATAAACTTTGATTCAATGCTTGCTTGCACTCACTTACCGAATCACACACAATAATATGTTTTATAACACCAAGTTACTGGTGCGTTTACATATTATCAATGTGTAACCGACTCGCAAGATACAACTCACACATCTCGGTTTCAAGAATATAAGATGTTATCGACTCACCAATCACTCGTGATAAAATCCATGAAGTGATTCAAGTGAGCGTGGGTTTGATCCAATGCTCAAATCATATTCATAAGCACTTACGAACGTTGCAGTAAACATTTGCTTATGTCTAATACACTTTAGACAATCCACACACCAATTCACGACAATCTTCATTCATACCTACTTCTAACATATGAACGACTGTGGTCCGTTCGAATAATTTCATTGTTCTGAACCAATTTAATTATTCTGGAAGTCAAAACATGCAAAGTGAAAAACAAGAATACTACTAATCCCATATGGCCCCAAACTCTGGGTATAAATAAAACATTTTATTTAATCACCATATTGATTACTCATTATTTGTTGTTTCGAGTAATCAACTTCTTACTTGAATTATTACTACACTTGTCCTATGCTCTCAGCATGCACACAATGTTTACCTATGGTCCTTACTTTGTGAAATAGATCAAATGAACACATTTCCAATCATACTCATTTCACAACTCCCAATCCTTATCATAAGTATAAGAATATCAAATTCTTGTTACTTATGCTAGATTCTAACATTTTATGCAATGATTCTTTCGTAAAGTCATAGCTCAAAATCATCAAGACTTGGCTAATCTCTATCATAAACAATTCTATAGATATGATGTCTCTCACTCAAAGTACATTCCTTTGAACATCCTTCTTGCATAATAGTTTCTAATCTAGATATAGATTTTCAATATCCAACTCCCAATATGGAAAATTTTCCATATTTTCCATATGACAACTCATTCTTAATAGAATCTTATCTATTCATAATAATGTCGATATGGTCCATCCAATACAATACTTCCAACTACTCACAAGCAACCAATCCTCATCGAACTTTGGATCGTCCTTTGATAGTTGTTTAATTATTTTAGTCAAAACGGATTCTTGTCCTTTTTCCCTCAAAATGCGCTAGACATTTGGAAAATTTTAGAATAGTCAAATATTATAGCATTTGTAATCTATCCTATACCCGAAGCGTATGGGACACGATGCATAATGTCTTACATAAAGATCTGATACTTTATCAATCTTCTGCCATAATATTTTATGTGCCACGTTCTCACAATTCGAACTATGCCATAATCATAATCAAAATTTGAAAACACACTATGTATCCTTGACTAAATTTATTAACATTCCACAACTTAAGCCTTTAGATTTGAAATGAAGCATAATATTCTCTCCCTTAATTATAGCAAAACAACTATTCAACCCTTACGACTTTGCAAAGTATAACTCTTGTTTTCTATAATTAATATTGCCCTTAATAATCATACAAGCAGAACATTTATGCTCCCACTATCATGATGATTATTATCATATAAGCATAACACTTATGCTCCCACTAGCTTTGACATGTATTGAGAAAACAACTTAACTTCCAGAAAACAATACCTATTGAATTTCTTAAGTTCGTGTTTCTAATACCTAATGCTTTGATAATCCTTTATCTAAGCTTCTTAATCTTATACACCTTTGCCTTAGATAGCTCATATGTGTGTCTAAACAATTCAGACTAATTGCCAAATCTCACAATTCGAAATATGGAAAGGGATACCGTAACCATAATCGAATTTGAGAATACAATTTTCACAATCACTATCTTCTTAAAATCTCTCTTAGCAAAAGCATTTCCTCACATTCATTCTTATGAAGGAGGGAATCTTACGACACTTAGATTTTAGTGGTGTATGTGTTCCTATCCATGCGAATTTGCCCAAAACCAAGGTTTGCGACAAATCCAAATTCACATGGACCGAACCTTCTCAATCTTGATATCTTGCCTTATGGTAACACGGCTGCTCACCATGTCTTCCAAGTAGTTAAGCAGCTCACCCTTTCCTATCAATGTACTTTTCATTGATCAAAGTGCTTGCATTCTATGCGTTCAAATGAGAACTCATAGAACTCACATGCATAATTTACTCAATTGGAACCGCACAAAAACAAGATAGTGTCAACACGATAGCTTGTAAACCTCAACTCGTGTGCTAGTGATGATCGATGAGGTTTATTCTTGATTAGTTCTTGAAACCTTTCAAGATCATTAAGACTCCCACTGACTCCTTGACATATAAGAATCTCTTGTCAACAAACATTTCTTGACAAACAAATATTCAAGAGTTAGTGTAGCTTTTATCACAACACTTCACAAAATTGGTCCTAGTTGGTCTTTGTCTTATCCAAGACATCACAACTTTCCACATTTGATGAATGTTATAAACCTTCTTAAGACTTGTCACTTAATGTCACAATCTTAACTCTAAGACTTGATTTTGGAACGAAGTATGATTGACTTCTTGATTTAACCATTTCTCCAATTCTTGATTCCTCTTCTCAGACATACAATTGCACTAATGTAACACCCGTGTTTCTGGGCTTGCCATTTTTAGCAATGTAATAGTCTAGGTTAACCTTTGTAACCTATTTGAAATAATAAGAATGTATTATTTGAGTATTATGTGTCTTGTGCTTAATTGTGTGTCTTAATTGAATTAAGAATAAAAAAATAAGCGTCAAAATGAAATGTTAGATAAAGTCAATATCTATGGATAATGTTGTGGTAGTTGAAACGAGGTTTCCGTATATATAAAGAATGCTGAAATCCGAGTTATAACGAAGAAGTTATGACCTGTCGAAGTTTCGCGACAAAACCGGTGTGGCACAGCATGACGTAAATAGTGAATTTACGAAGGAGTGATATTTAGCCTTAGTGATCAACACGAAAGACGTAGATAATGTTAAACCGAGAGCGTGCATAAAAAGAACGCCTAAATCTGACTTCGTATGAGGAAGTTATGATTTTTCGAAGTTTCAGCTTAGCAGTAGACAGCCCAAAAGTTCGAATTGAGATCGAGCGAGTTTTAGCCAAAACAATCTAAACGAGAATCTAAGATCTCATTGATAGTAGTGCTTTGGTGAAAAGACAGACGGAAATGGACGTCAGACGAAGAAGTTATGAATTTCTAACGAAGTTTTTCTATCCCGGCCTTTTAAAAATAAAAGTCAAAATTAACCGACGGAGTCTAAATGAAAGTTGTAGAGTATGGTCTAACCTACGCGTGGTTATAAAGAACGTCAAAAAGGAGCTCGTATGCGAAATTTACGCAATTTAGAAGTTTGACGAGTCAAATTACGCCGAGCGTACTCAGAGGGGTGCAAGTTGCCTGACCAATACTCGAGTGCCACCAAATGACGCTTGTAGTGACGTCGAAGTACGCCCAGCGTAACCAAATTACACCCAGCATATTGAGTACGCCCAGCGTACTTGGAAATTACGCCCAGCGTAATCCCAGACCCGGCAGCCTATAAATAGAACTCGAGATCAGCCATTTTCCTTGCGATTTTTCTTCCTCTCTCTCTCTAAGTTTTGCATCGTTTTGCATGCCAATCATATCCCGAAGCCCCGGTATCATTCCCGAGCCCTGAAGCAAGTTCTGAAGCCCCGAGGATCCCGAGAAGTGAGATTTCCGAGCCAAAGCCCTGCCCACGAGGAGCCCGGTTTTTGTGAAGATCTTCCAAATCTACCGAAGAATACTACTTCTGCAAGTTGTAGTGCTGTCCGATCATCTTCTGATCAAGTGAGTGTATAGTCCCTTTCAATACACGATATTATACAAGTAATCGTTGAATGTATTTAAGAATACGGGTTGTGTGAGGGTATTATTATTACCTTCTAACACATAGACTTATATGACTCTCCTTGAAATTTCTTGTTATGTGTTTACATGTTACTTGCTATTTGGATGGAGTATTGAAAGAGCATGCTATACAGTTTTTCTTTTAAAAATTATGTATAAAACATGTATATTTTTATCTACTAATATGTTGGGTAGAACATGGGTAGACATTTGGTGTGCAATGAAATAAATTGATGAAAGGCCTCGGTGTTGGTGTTATTCTAGTCATTCAGCAGAGTATGGATGATGACCACAGACTATTCTAGACAGTCCTGTGGAACGCTAGCAGGCTCATAACCTGTAGGTGTTGTGAACGATGTGTTCATCGGTGTACTCTATCCCCCACATGGTTGCCTTTAGAAAACTTATTGCTGAGGAAGCCCCTCTGCAGTAATGTCCGTCCCGATGAAAATCCTACATTAAGTTCCTTATAATAGATGTTGTTTTTAGGGACGTAAAGTGAGGATAATGGGAATGGGTAAATCGGGTTATTTTTGATTGTTGAAATTAAATGTAATTATTTATTGTGGGTTGAAAACCTTATATGCTCACCAGGCTCCCAAGCCTGACCCACTCAGTTTATTTGTATTACAGGAAGTGGCACAAGGGCATAAGATGGATGAATCATCAAGTTGTTTTGTTTACAAGTCTGTATATGTATATATTTGTTGAATGACTTGTAATGTTGTCGTTTATGCTTTATGGTCTGTATCGGAACATGACATCCCGAGTTTTGATTATATAATGAAAATGCATCTCTTGATGAAATGCTTTGATAAATATTATTTTATCATATTTTGTTTTTGGGAACAAATTCCACAACTCTTTTAAATCAAAAGAAATTACTCTGAAAATGTTTAAAAAGCATAAATGAAACCGGTCTTTTCTGGCCGAGATTTTGGGGATGTCATAACTAAGACTCACTTAGAGGATCAATTGAGATATGGTTCTTAATCATTAAGACCTATCATAAAACATAATAAAAGGTACTCTCCCTTCTTCTTAGAATAGAGAAACTTTAATCTTTCTGCTTACTTGATTCTTCTTTATTCGTTCTGCTATTTATTGAAACTCTTTCAATCAACTGAGAATTACACTTAATCTCATAAGTATAATCATATTTACTTAACCTTAGTAAATCATGACGAATATCTTTGTTACTCTTGTGGTGGACTTGACCAACACACAACCTTGTGTACTCGATCTCCTAGTCCTTCACTTGACACTTTGTCAACGAATTAGTCTAATTTCCAAATATGAAATTTCTCATTCATCATGCAACCAAGTAGTATGATTCCAAGTTTCTGTCCAATTGAAACTTGGGCGATGAGAAACTTTCCTTATTTGGTAAATTCTTGACCTTTCCACAATTAACATAATTAAGAATCAAATCCATTATTGCTAATAATAGAAACTTACAAACATCAATTTTTCATACACGCCATTGCAAGGATAAATAACTAATATAAAATCAAAATTTATTTTATTGCGGAAAAATTTGTCCTTACAATGCAATTCAATTGAAAAACTATGTTAATACATATTTCTTAGCAATCTATTCTAACTCTAAGTAGTAACTCAAGAATCCAATCTTCAAGCAATGCGATCGAAATCCATTTCTTCACGATTAGATTCTGCTCACTTCTTCCCTTAAGTTTCCTTTCTTTTCTTTGATCCTACAAAACATCAAAATGCAATCTTATCATATCATGTATTAAGAATCTAGAATAGGAACTTAAAAGAGTTAGTTAATGGAATTTACCTAAAGTAGAGCCATACGTTTTGACTCTCCCATCTCTTAGATCTCTTAGGTAAATAGGGCAGCTTCGTCTCCAATGCCCCTTCTCTTGGAAATAAAAGCAAATTGACTCTTTTGGAACAGCACACGGAACTACTTCTGACTTTTCCTTTCTCTTATGATCAAACTTTTCGATCATGGCATGTCTTTCGTTGCCATTGCCTATATCCATAGAGGTCTGGAAGGCAGATCCACCAATCAACTTTGTTTTTCCAGTGCACCAAATCATTGTTGATTCAGCAGCAATAAGCATATAGGTGAGATCAATGAGGGTTACGTCGTGGTTCATCATATAGTACTCTCATACGAACTCACTATATGAGTCAGGAAGTGACTGATGAACCCAGTCAACAGCCAGCTCCTCACAGACAACAGATCCCAACATTCTTAATCTATCAATGTGTGACTTCATCTCTAGGATGTGTGCACACACTGACTTTCCTTCTTCATGTTTACTTGCCAAAAGGGCTTGAGTGAGTTTGAACTTTTCAATCTTTTGAACTTGCGGGTTAAGGAGAATAATAGGAGGAGGTGGAGGAAGTGAAGCATGATCTCGTGCTCCTCGACCGAATCGTGGAATATCATCTTCATGTGAAAAGCTTGTTTCACGGGATTTGGGAAGACCATAGTTGTCATACTTTGACATCTATGAAATGGGAGAAAAAATTAAATTCAAGTTAGTTGATTGATTGGGTCCTTAATAAATCACCCAAATGAGATATTAAGGCTAGGACCCAACACAATACTCTACACCCTTCGCTACCCTTTCTTAGAACCATTTAGTGTGCCGGTTAACCACACACGCTCCACTAACGTCTTTGCAAGGGCACAAAGTGTAATTTCATGGAGGTGCATCAATTCACTTTTGCCTAAAGTAACTAAGATTGGGAATTTTTATGAAAGCATTTAGTTACTTTTGTACTTCATTATACTTATAATGGAAGGTTTCCGTCCTATCCTACCCGTTCGGCTAACGACCCTCCACTAGTCAAGAGTGCGGTAGGTAAGAGTGGATACCCATTCAATCGCCATTTTATAGGCAAATTCTTTAAATACCCCTTACAGACTAGCTTCATGAATGAGGCCTACTAACGGTAAGACTGACTGTTTACTCATACATATATAATACTAGACTTATAATGTTATATATAGTATAGGGTGTATTTTACACTTTTAAAATACTAGGTGGTCAAATTTAATAATTATACTTTTAATATAATTAAATGTAAACCAAAAGTTTATGGGTTTATTAAGTCTCTTTTAATTATACACCTTAATTAATTAATAAAACCATAAGGGCATGATTTGAACTTTTCAAAACAATACTAGGGTTTTAGAATTTAACATTTCTAAATTAAACTTTTAATCAACTTTTAAATTCCAAAACTTGAGGGAAAGTTTTGAAACATTTCAAAATATTAGGGTTTTAACTATTTAAATTTCAAAACAAAACCTTTAAGTTCAAATTTAAACCATAAAACTTGCATGGGCACAAATGAAACTTTTTCACGGCACAATGATCAAATAACAAATAATAGAAATTAAGCAATTAATTATGTCATTATCTATATTTGACTTAGATAGTATTAGAAACGTGTAATAGATAAATGTAATTAACATTTGATGATTAAATAAAGGAGTTTTATTTATGAGTAATGTTACTATCTTATGTTAATTGTTTAACTATTGTTTCACTTTGCATGTTTTGACTTCCAAAATAATTGAGTTTATTAGGAATAATCGAATTGTTCAAATTGTCCACAATCGTTCATATGTTGGAAGTAGATATGAATGAAGATTGTCATGAATTGGTGTGTAGATTGTCTAAATGGTGTTAGACATAGCAAAGGGTTGCTGCAACGTTCATGAGTGCTTATGAACTAGTTTTGAGCATTGGAACAAACCCGCGCTTGCTGGAATCACCTTATGGAATATGATATAAAAGGGTGATCGCAAGACGATAATATCATATAGTCTTAAAACCTAGATATATGGTTTGTTATTTGTTAATTGATTGTACATTGATAATGCGAAAACGCATCAGTAACTCGGTGTTATAAAACGCATTGTTGTGTATAGTTGGTTAATAAATAAGTAAATGCATATAAGTCGAAGTTTATCTGTAACTTTTATCTAAGAAGGTAAAAGCGATATCTCGGCCGCTCGATGATTTGATTTGACTTATGTGTCGGGCCCAGTCAGAACTGAATTGATGTGTTCGATTAAGTTCTATGTCAAATAAATCAGAGATCGAGAAACCTAAATGCTTGACTAACTATTCCATAGGATTGTCAGCATGATATCTAACAGAGGACTGTACGATCCCTTATCTAAAGGACAAGATTGATTAGATCAGAGTTTGACAGCGTCTTTGAGAGCTACGATTGCAAACCGAATTGTACTTGTGCATATATTTACTAGACTTATCCAATTGGGAGACTGTTGGAATAGTGTCTAAGGCTGCAACTATATTAGGCAAGTATTTGACCCGGTTGTGCATGGTCCTTTTGGGTTGCCTTCACCATAGAAACTTGATAGGATGATTTATTAAGAGAGAGTAAATATTATTAATATATTATGAGAATAATATAAAGAATAATAATATTGTTATTTGATTAATATAAGTCATAGTATTAATTGGAATTAATTTGGTGACTTAAAGAGATTAATTAAATAAAAGGGTATAAACTGTCAATTGTTTGATAGTTAAGCTTTAGACTGTAAATCCATATAGATATACAAGGGACGAATTCTAGAAGCTAGGATAGCTTCAAATCGTCCAAGGGGTTATCTATGGAATGGATTTAGATAGCCTTAAGAGAAGATTATCCAATTAGGGTTTAGGTTGTAACCCTTAAGGAGTCTACAAGTATAAATAGACCCCATAGCTAAGGGAAATCGGCACTTCACCAAAAGTAAGAGAACCCTGGCCGATTTCCTCCCCTCTCCTCTCTCCTAAATCATCTTCCTTGCTATTGGTGTTTGTAAGCCATTAGAGGAGTGACAATTGTGACTCTAGAAGCTCCAAGACAACAAGATCAACAAGGAATTCAAAGGTATGGTTTTAGATCTGTTTCAATGTTGTTATTTAACCTAAATAGTCATTATAAGTCTTGGATTCAAAGCATGTTTAATTAGAAAGCCTAGATCCAAGCATTAGGGTTTTGCATGCGCACATAGGAAAGTTCTTATGGCTAAAACCCATCACCTTTTAGAATATCCCTTGGACGATTTCTAATGGGTTTCCCCATAGAATTCGTCCAACCTATTATTCCAAGGTGATCCATAGCCCAAATGCAATTATCTTATAATTACAGTTCCAGTCCCTTAAGTTTAATTAATCTCTTTTAGTCACAAAATTAATTATCAATTAATTTTTGACTAATATTAATTAAACAATATGATTTCTCCTTTAATATATTATTCTCATAATATATTAATAAATCATAATTAATCTTCTCTCTCCATAATTCATCCTATCAAGTTGCTTTGGTGAAGGCAAACCAAAAGGACCATGCACCATCGGGTCAAGTACATACCAAAATAGTTATGGACTTAGACACTAATCCAACACCAACTTCCTAATTGGGCCCAAAAACTATAATGGGACCAATTCTAAGAAAGCCCATAGCTAAACCATGGCCCATAGTCATAATTCAATGGCTCAACAAGGCTCAAACCCTAAAAGTCCCAAAATGTCCATCATGGGGATTACATCCTGCGTACTAGAGACGGACTCCCCACGTACTCAGACACGAAGCACAATGTACAAGCTGTTGATGCAAGATTTCAGCATTATGTTCAGTGTACTCCCATATACGCCCATCATACTTTTTAGAGGCCAAAAATCAACATTAAGCTCTTAATGGGTTAAGTCAAGTTGTCCAAACACATATCTAATCCCTACAAAAGGTCTCAAACAATAAATTTTCCAACTTTACTCTCTTACATGCCTTAAAGGGACTCAACACTTAAAAATAAGCTTAATAAAGGTCTTTATACTTGCATGGAACAAAATCTTTCACAAAGTTTACATTTTTATGATCAAGTGACCCTCATGGAGCTAAGATCTAACATCCATTGCTTCAGGAGTAGATCAAAAGCTCAACTTTAAGTCAAAAGACTTCAAAAATGCATACAAGGCTCCATAAACGGATCTAGCACAAATGATCATCAAGGTCAGAGATTTTTACCTCAAAAAAGCTTACAAATAAGAAGGTATTCTTGAATCTACAATCTCAAGCTATACCTCCAAGTGTTCCTCTTCTTCTTCTTCACCACAAAGCACCAAATGCACTTAGGGTTTCGAATATAGGGTTTAATGGGATGGAGACTGAGGATAAGAGGTTTTTTGTTGAGTTAAGGAGCTTAAATAGGTTCCAAGACCCTAAATTAGGGTTTTTCATGAAACTGGAGTACACCCTGCGTACACCCAATACGCTTAGTGTACTCCCAAAGGTGTCGTGATCCTTCTCCTAGTACGCCCGGCGTACTCCCCAAGTACACCCGGCGTACTAGGCTTAGCCTTAAACCCACCAACTTCCGAAGGCCATAACTTCTTCGTTCTAAATCCGATTTCAACGATCCTTATATCCACAGAAAGGTAATGTAAGGCTCTACACTTCTAACAACTCCTCATTTCCATAAAACTTCCAGAATATAATCCAAAATTCATAAAGGTCCAAACTTGCCAATTTACGGTTATACTCTTGGGATCCAAATCACAAACCGGTCGAACTTCCGAATCGTCTAACTTACATTACCTACACCTAAAGGGGTCTAGTCCCTCTTTCCTAAAGTCCCTAAGCCTAATGGTAACCGATTTTTGGGTCACGGCCCCGAATTAGGATACATTTCGGAATAGGGTGTTACACTCTATCATAACACTATTGAAGTAATACTCTATTGAACAACAAAAACCTACGAACCCTATGCTATTTTTCAAAATTACAAACTAGTTAGGGTTTACATACCTTCTAGTTATTGTAGTAAATAACTAATGAAAAGCCTTCTTGAAAAACTCTTGGAAGCAAGCACCACAAATGTCGTGTCTCTAATGGTTCACACCCAAACCCTAGCAACCAAGGAACTTGAAGAGAGAGAGGTGGAATTTCAGCCTAACTCTTCTATAGAATTCATGGATGAAATTTGTATCCCAAGGGTACTTTTTATAGTGTAACAAGAAAACCCTAGATAACCCTAAAAGGTCTAAAATAATATTATCTCCTTATAGTAATTATCCACCTTCCTAATTATCCTCCAAGGATAATTCTAGAATCCCTAGACACCTCCTAAAACCTTCCAAGGCTCTAGGATAGTTCTAGAATGCCTCTTGCTTAATTAAATATTACTATTTCAAATTAATATATTATAATCATAATATATTAAAAAACATTTATTTTGATTTCAAATAAATTTATTAAACATATAATAAATTAATAAATCAGTTTCTCTCTCTCTTTAAAAATTATCATATTCAATTACTAGGTTTGAGGGCAACCCAAAAGGATTGTGCTACTATCAATTCAAGTTTATACTAATTATAGTTATGGGCTTAGACACCCAATCCAACAGTCTTTGAGACAACAATACCAACGGAAATAATATTAGTGGTAGCCTTGATTGTAGTAATACTACGGTTTGGAATATGTGTGAATTGTTATTTGGAAAAACATAAAAGGATTTCATTTTATAGTTTTACATCTTTTATTAATATGAAAGTTTCATGAAGTTAGTTTTATTTACTAAGCCTTTAGCTTATTGTGTATGTTTATTAACATATTTTCTGGAATTAAGGATGTTGCAAGCAAAAATATTTTGGAAAGGAAAGGAATCTTTTGAAGTCTTTTGTACATTACTAAATATGTAAAATAGTATTTGTAACAACCCAATACGATATGTGGGGTTTCTTTTGTATGTTTAATATTTTTTGGAAACTCAATGTGTGATATGTATCTATATAGTTAATGTTTAATACTTTGTATAAAGAAAAAGTTTTGGATGTGTTTTTGTATAAAGTTTTGGGTGTTACAGATATTTTCACACATCACTTTATAGGGCAGAGCACCCTTTTTAACCATCAATGTTGTAAATCTTATAATTAAAGTATTTTATTCAGTGCATCTCGTACCCTAGCTTCTCTCATGTTTCTGCTATTAAAAGTTTTCCAACAATAAAAAAATAAATATCTAGCACTGCCAATACTACTAATACTCTTACATGTTTATTAAAAACGCAATTACTATTAAGTTACTCACCTTAAATTATCATGGTTGGACAATTTCACGTTCTTTATGTTCCTTTATTTTTCCAAGCTCCCAACATGCGTTTTGCCAATACAAAACACTAACCATCATTCTACTACCTTGGTTTGAGCTAACCAAGAGAAATCTAACCAACTACACATTTTTTATGCTATGTATAGGCAAGTTTAATCTAATTTATCATTTCTAGTATCAATTCCCAGCCACATCAATAGCTAACACCATCTTAACTTCTTAATTGCACAACACCCTTCTTACGGTGTTGACTAATCTCTTTGAACACATGGATTTGGCTCATCCATGGAGTTTATGAGCTAAATTGTAGATTGATTACTTAACATAAAAACTTTCAAAAGCATCAATTCACATAATTTGGTCCATTATGATCTCTTTTAATAAGCTAAACCAAACCCTAGCTTTACTTCAAATCCAAAAGGATGAAGCACATCAAGAACATATACCTTCCAATATTAATATGCTATAATCATTGACGATTAAATATTGTTCTAAAACCTCCAAAATTGATTTAGTTTGACCCAAAATTTCCCTAGAACCTCTCGTCGTCTCTTGGAACTAATTTGGGAGGAAATGAGTAAAATGAATATTTCTATCTTAAATGCCACTTAACACCTTAAAATGATCCAGGATGATTGTAAAATTGTCTAGGATGATTTCACCAAAAATATCAAGCTAGCATCCATACCGAATAACATCGTCCAGCATGGGGAAAAATCATTTGGGACTAATTGTGTTATTAGATCAATGGCTCTTATTTTGTTATCTTGTTTTATCAAAAACGATTCCACAGTAACTCCAATTTATGTTATTCAAAATGTTTCAAAACGATGAAAGAGTCCTTTATGGCTTCTTATTTTATGTTTCTCGTAATTGCCTTGCTTTTTAGAGGTTCAATGGCCTATATTTACATGTCTCTTGGTTTAGTCCAACACTCATTTGAGCATTATACTTTAACATGTCCATCTTGAACTGCCACATACATTCCAACATTTTAGTGTATTAACTTGTAACTCGTAAAAACCATCTCATTATAGGTTTCCAACATTTATTAAAGAATTTGATAGAAGTATGCTCTCTTCATTAACAATACCATATATCACACACATTATCCATTAAGGTAATGTACTTTCACGGATACTATTTACCATGTTTGCTTCATATCATCACTCATATCCACATGTATATACCTACTACCATCGCATGTAGTTCAACTACAAGTCTTACACAAACATGGTAGTTACAACATACGCACCCAACTGCAAAACCCAAATGACACAAACAACCACCGATCAACAGAACTCTTTCACATTCCAAACACACGTCTGAATGCCATTAGATGTTCAAGTACCCCAAAAGTGCACCCGAAGACTCGTCGTAAATAGCCATAAACAAACTACCCTCACTCTCAACCTTCTTGTGAAGTTCCCCATAATACCTAACCAAATGGTTTGAATCTTGAGAGAATTGGCATGCATCTTTACTCTTTAATGAACTTCCCTTAGTGAGCTTCTACAAATTTAAATGTTCACGAGTTATTACCTTATCTCCCCGACTCATAATTTGATTTTATTTTCTTATAAATCAAACATGAATCCTATATAATAATTAAAATTAATTTATGCATTTGTAATAAATCAAATAAATCTAAATTTATTTTTTAGCCTTATATGTTCATATGGGTGGTAAGTATATTGCTAAAGGACGCGATACATGAAGGCAACAACACCATCCCCACAAGGATATTTTATGTAAGGTGGATCAAAGTTCAATGTCATAACTAAAACATTCATCCATGCCACTAGCTATCTCTTAGAGCATCTCTAGTGGTTACACCATGTTATGACTTAAAATAAGTGTCGTATCATCTTTATATTAGTTTTTACCTATAAATAAATAAGCACTCAAATGGTTAAGCTTATTTAAATAGCTTTTTTTATAAAGTTAACTAATATATCCTCATTTATCTAAAATGTTTTATAAAACACCATCATTTAGATCGGTTCATAACATTTATCTAAAATGTTTTTTTATACGAACATATAAATACAAATATATAGGTTCATTATCTATATAGCCATAAAAATTTTATTTTAAAAATAAGATGTTAGTAAATATTTAATTATTCATAATTAATGGTAAACCAATAAAAAATATTTAAAATTAAATTAGAAATAAATGGATAATTGAAATATGGTTCAACTAGAAGAGCTTATATACACAAATGATACAAGTATATTGATGTGCACAAAAGTACCCACTAATTTTAATATTTATAACCTAACAAACTTAGACTATCTATGCACTTATAGGCAGTGTACCTAGTCAGATTACAATATAGCTTAGGTAAGTCGGGTGTCGATCACAGGGAACGGTGGATTAATTTAATATATTTGGTTATAGGTTACAGGTCACACGAAAATAATAAAGAAAATGGTTTAATAAATCTCAAACTAACAAATAACAACTCTCGATAAACTAACAGGAAAGCAAATCTCTTCAGGTACTTTGGTTTAGATAAATTACACCTTAAAAACATAGACAATTGCATACACAAATTCATTTATTCATGCTCACCGATTCCTAAAATGATTAGATTCGCATTCACTATAACTAATCCTTTAGCAAACAAGTCAATTTAAACAGTGGTCAATTGATTAAACTAACATGTTTCCTAGTGTTCAGTTCGTATCGAGCAAGACTTGTAAATATAGTTAATCAATTTAGACATTTAATTAACCTCTTGTTGATGGTCATCAAACAAGGCTCACACATTAACTTACTTATTCTCAAGTTAATCCTAGTTTCACATTCGTTATTTCTAGTCTTATAATCTCGATGGTCATCAAAAATCATAAGAGACAAGCAAATCAAACAGATGTTCATACAACTTAATTCACTTAACAATTAACAGAAAATAATCATCATTAACACGTGAGGATCTTTTAACAAGCTTGACAAGATAAATTAAACACAAATAAACTATTTAATATAGCAATTAGTCTAATAATCAAAGCTTCATTCAATCATAAACACAAAGTAAAAGGTTTTTACACCCAAATCAGAAACTAAATACAGAAAAGTACCACAATAGAATGCTAAACATGGTCACGTTAGCAATCCATATGATTACCGACATGTATCCGCTCTCCAACCCTTCCGATCTCTGCTCCCGTTAGCTTAACGGCCTTTCGGCCGCCTTTTAAACCCTCAAAACGGCGTAAAAGAAGTGTAATATCGACTAAACTAAGTTGGAAGTCGAATCCCCCCTCCTGGTTAGCTGAAAATCGACTTTTATAATCTTTGTAGCCGACCTAAGTACACTGGGCGTACTGCGACTTTACGCGGGGCGTAATCCACTTCTTCAGCATATTTAATTTCTTTTAGCTCCTAAGTCTGGTTTCCGCTTCAGTCTTTTCTTTTGTGCTTTATTGACAACGAATAGCTGCAAAACATAATTCAAAGTATTATGAGTACTTTTTAGTTCTAAAATAGAATAAATAAGGCCAAAATATTAAGATAAAGTGCATAAAAATATATATAAAAATACACATATCATATATTGATCTTTTAATATATATTGAGTGGTCAATTAAAAACAAATAAGTTCTCTGCTCCAATGGTAATTAGTGATCATTCAAAAAAAATATACTATAAAAAAGTTCCCATTAGAGATGTTCTTATCGGAGATGCTCTTATCCTAAAAAATGAAGGTGTATTTAAATAAGTCAACATATACCATTGCAAAATGTCCTTCAATGTACATGAATTTAAAGTTGTCATGACATGACACTGACACCACAAGCTAAACAATTACATTTGAAATGCATTATGTTTGAATTTGGATTGGGTCTGAAACCGGTGAACCGAACAATTTCTAACTATTTTTTACCCAAAAAGCTAAAGCAACAAGAAAACAACATTCTCGATCTCTTTTATGAGCAAAAGTTGTAAATTCCTCCTCCTTATCATCAAAAAAAAAGGGGAAATGATTTAGGAGGGTAACTACCTCATATCCGTGTTCACATATTAGCAATTTCTTATTTTTTGTACATAATAAAGCAACTAACTTGTTTTAACTGTTTAAATTACACCAATATTACCGGCAAATATCTGTTTTAATCGATAACTCAAAGGGAAAATGACTTAGGAGGGTAACTACCTCTTATCCGTGTTCACATATTGGCAACTTCTTATTTTTTGTACATAAGAAAGCAACTAACTTGTTTTAACTATGTAACATCCCAAAAATCATGACCAAAAATTTCGTTTTTAATTTAATACTAAAATCATAATTGTCAAACCATTAATTTAATACTCCGGCATCAGGCCCCGCTCGGTATACATATCTGTCTCTCTTAGGCCCCGTCTGTCTCCGGGCCCCGCCCGCTAAACACATACAGTCAAATAACATGCTAACACATAAAGAAACATACTCTATTGTATCCCTGTCCTAAGAAACATACTCTGGTAATAATGAGATACGGAACATCGTCCGTACTCAACTAGTGATGAGATACGGGACCTCGCCCACACTCACCTCTTTACCGGGCACATACAAGTATCACACAGACAACAAGTATAATCTAACATGCAAACATTCATCAGGCACCCGCCCGACATCAGACCTTGGTCTGGAATAACATACTAGCATACAATGCCTAGAGCTAACCCCCGGGTCTTCTTACTCATAGACTACATGGCATTGTGGCCTTAGACCCATTCACACAGTGAGGAGACTCACCTTACACTACTGAAGCCTTGGCTGGAACTAGCTAAGTACGGACGAAGTTCCGTATCTCATTATTAGCAGAGTATATTTCTTAGGACAAGGATACAGTAGAGTATGTTTCTTTATGTGTTAGCATGGTATATGATTGTATGTGTTTAGCGGGCGGGGCCTAAGAGAGACAGATATGTATACCGAGCGGGGCTCGATGCCAGGCGGGGCCTGATGTCGGGCGAGGCCCGATGCCGGAGTATTTAATTAATGGTTTGACAATTATGGTTTTAGTATTAAATTAAAAACGAAATTTTTGGGATGTTACACAGTTAAAACATGTTAGTTGCTTTCTTATGTATAAAAAATAAGTTGTCAATATATGAACACAAATAAAAGGTAGTTACCCTCCTAAGTCATTTTCCCTTTGAGTTACCGGTTAAAGCAGGTATTAGCCGGTAATATTGGTGTAATTCAAACAGTTAAATCAAGTTAGTTGCTTTATTATGTACAAAAAAGAAAAAATTGTCAATATATGAACATGAATAAGAGATAATTACCCTCCTAAGTTATTTTCCCAAAAAAAAAGACGTAGAACATTTGTACACTCAATCAACACAAACTAAGAAACATTTAACAAGCTAAATTCACACGAACCCCAACTCGAATTATGCATTGAAAGTTATGAAAACACGATAACCATTCGGAACAAGGGTTTAGATTGTTAAATATCCTACAATTAAAAAAAGACAAAACCAAAATAAAATAAACAAGTCAACCATTCCTACTACATACTCCATACGTGATAATAAAACATCCCCATCTAACAACAAATGTAGCTTCACTTTCTCTTCTTAGCTGGTGGTTGTTCTTCCTCATCATCATCCTCCTCTTCTTCTTCCTCCTCATCATCGTCATCATCATCATCTTCTTCATCATCATCATCGTCATCATCATCATCACTACCTTGATTGCCATTAGTAGCAGGATCCTCCTCAGCATCAGCTTCATCATCATCATCATCTCCAGCTTCTTCTTCACCTGAGAAATCTTCATCTCCAGCATCATCTTCTGGCTCCTCTGCATCATTGTCTTCTTCTTCATCATCATCCTCTGTGTCACTTCCATCTTTTGCTTCAAGTTCAGTTGAGCTCTTCTTGTTAAGCTCGGAAAAAGGAAACCTGCAAGAAAAAAAAAAATCAAAATTTTATAAAATTTTCAGATTATAAAAACACAAGATTTCTCATGATAAAATTTGTCACTACCTTTGATCATTTCCAATCAAATTTGCCAATGTACTTCCATCCTGAAGCAGAAGTCCCAACTGCATAATAAAACCAAACTATAAAAATGCAAAATTTTGGGAATATTTTATGTCATATTGCCATCAAAAGTTTGCCAAGATTTATTTTTCCTTTCATTTCCCCAAGTATTCAGGAACATTCTCAATTTTTTTTAAACAGCACTTACCCTGAGAGTATATAATAAAAAAGAGGAAAAAAGCAATAAGGGAGACAAGGTCGATGTTGAGTCTATGGAAAGCCAGCTGGCAACAATATAAAATTTTTGAAACTCAAAAGTGAAAAGATGAACTTTTTCTTCATAGCCCAACTTAAGAAACATAATTATATTCAACACCAAAAAAATCTTGAAAGTGCAAAAGAACAATCAGCTTTAGGCGTTTATTGGTTTTCTGAGCTTTTCATCATACCCAACTTCACAATGGAAACAAACCTTTAATTTTTCTGAAAACTCAAAAAAGAACTGAATTTGAGAATTATTCACAAGAAACATGGTTAACTTCCAAGAAAATGGTTTAAAAAGGTCGATCACTCTTGACTTTAAAATTAAAGGAAAAACAAATTAATCTGGAAACTTGAGCAAAGATTGTCGATTACTATTAACTATAGAAGTAGAGGAAAAACAAAGGAAGGAAGAATAAAAGCTTAAAACTTTGAAGTCTCGTTATCAGAAGTTAAACAGGAACTTAAAAGGGCAAAAACTATCTTCATAGTAACAAACAACATAAGATCCAAGCATCAAACACCTGGTGGGCATCTATAGAACCCAATTAGTTAACACAGTAAGCAAAAGCAATAACACAGTGATTATGCGTAAAACCAAAAGACATGAAAGACAGAGATTAAACCCTAGAAGCAAAACCCCAATTATAACAAATACAACAAAAAGTCAACTAGACCATGAATTTAGCAATTTAGCTTCAAAATTTTCAGTGATTTTGAAACCCAAAATGGAAAAAAAGGAAAAAGTAAAGGATTCAGAATTATTTATACCATCATGACAAGGCAAGCAATAGAAATCTCAGCAGCCAAAAGGCTTTCAAAAGCTATCGCTCCGGCGAGAGATGCCATTTTTCTCTGTAAATACCCTAAATCAGAGCTGGACGATTTCACTAATTCCATTGCGAAAACCCACAAAAATTATCTTGACAACCGACTTGAAAATCAAAGATTTTATACTTTCCACCGGATGAAGGTTTAAGAAATGTGTAACGGTAACAAAGCCAGGGAGAGAGTAGATAAGAGACTGTGAACGAAAGGAATTGTGGGGTTAGGGTTCGAAAGGCTTGATTCCTTTGGGTGTCGGGGCCAAGGGTTTTTGTTTGATTGAAACAAGAAGTGTTCTAGGGTTTTGTTGGGTGTGAATTGCAAAAAGTGTATAAGTTAGGGGTAAAATTGTGATAACTTTACTTTGACCTGGATGTATTTGAAACTTTCGATCTGCATTTTCAAATTTTGAAAATGTAATTAAGGCTTACACTCTTCCCAAGAGGAAATTCAAAAATTCAAATAATATGCACATCCATTTCAAGATAAGTATCTTTTAAAATGTTAATAACATTAATTTAGTTCATTTTTATTTTTTAGGGTAAATTACACGAATCGTCCCTCGTCCAGGTGCCAAAAGGCATGTTCAGTCCCTATTTTAAAAAATTAACTCGGATCGTCCCTCGTTAGTTTTAAACTTACACGCTTCATCCCTCCGGATATAAAAAGACCATTTTGCCCTTATTTATTTCCTTTTTGATTTATTTTTTTAATTATTTGTTATTTATTAATTATATGTTGCTTTATTTATTATAAAATAATTATTATTTCCTTTTAAAAAAAGAAATAGCCACTAAATACGTTGATAACTCGTCTGGTTGCCCCCTCGCCCCTTTTCTTCTTCAGTGCATCTCATATCTACAGTTAACACCCCGCCGGCGACTTTTGCAACATCTCCGACCGACTCCATTATTCCGATCGTGAACCAACCAAATCAAAACCACCACTAATCGCCTCCCAAAAAACCCTATATTTTTTCGTTCGATAAACCTAGCAGCAACTACCAATCGACATAGCTGATTTCATCAGAATTCCAATCGGGGGTGTTGCAGATCCAGAAGGTGACAAGGTGTAGAAGGCGACAAGGTGTAGTACCTGAGTGAGGGTTTTCTTGAAGCACGTTGGGGACAGCATCAGTGTTATGATGGTTCGATTTCAACACATTCACCTCCGTTGAACAATACCTCTCTCCGTCTTCTTCTTTGATACTTTGAATCTAAAGCTCTGGTGCCGATTTTCATTTCCAATCTCATCTTTTTGAACGCTCCATCTTCGGCGAACAGGTGGTGACGAAGACGAAGGTTTTCAGTTGAACAAATGTAGACTCAACTGTGGAGCTTCGATTTTGACTGTAGAGATAGATGTTTTAAACGAAGATCTGTCGAAACCCTAACCGATGTTAATAGCGGCACACATGTGAGCCGGTGACGGTGAGGGTGGGCGTCGAAAGGAGCCTCTGTCAGATTTAGATTAAGAAAGAGGGTAGAGAAAGAGGTCGAAGACCATCGCAGGAGCCTCCGTTAGATCCCGTCGTTTCCGCCAGAGAAGACGAGCACTAGATTCCGATGAAAAGGCCCTAGAACAAAGACCACAACCACCCATCAGAAAGGGGTGAGGAATGTTCGTCAGAGGGTGGAGATAGTGGTGGTGGTCTGCAGTTTGTATGTTGTGTTTGGGTGCTTCTTTCCGATCAGTAACAATGAAGGGATGGATGGGTTGGGGAAAATGAAGGGGAGAGGGTTTATTTTATTTTTTTAATTGAAATTCATAATAAAAACATTAAATTAATTAAAAAAATAAAATATAAGGGTATTATGGTCATTTTAAATTAGGCATGGACTAAGTTTGCAACAAAATCGTCTTTCAGGGATGAAGCGTGTAAGGTTAAAACAAACAAGGGATGGTCCGAGTTAATTTTTGAAAATAGGGACTAAACACGCTTTCTGACATGTACACGAGGGACGAATGGTGTAATTTACCCTATTTTTTATTAAGTAAACTATTCAATAATTTATAGAGTAGTTTTCAATTTGTTATAAAAAGATCTACATAAAATTTTAAGAATTGTATAAATTATTAAAATATTAAATAATAAATCAAATTTTTGTTGGACAAATTTATAAAGGATATTAATGTGGTTATTGAAAAAGTATTTATAAATAAATGACAGTGTGGTTGATGAATAGGGTTATTTATCTCTTCAAGAAAAATATAGATAATTAAAGGCATATAATGTTTATCAATTTCTGTTTGAGAGTAGTTATATGTGCATTGTATACCTAGTTTTTGTTAAAGTATCTTGTACTTATGATGTTGTATTATGTTACAATTAGACACTCTTTCTTGTTTGAGAGTAGTTATGTGTGCATTGTATACTTAGTTTTTGCTAAAGTATCTTGTACTTATGATGTTGTATTATGTTACAATCAGAAACTCTTTCTTAAAATTGTATGATTCTAAGAAATCATGTGTAAATTTTTTTCTTGTATTTTGACATGTACTCAGATTAGTACATAATAGAAGACTAAAGATAAAGGAGTTTGAGACACTTAGAAAACATTGAGTTAGAATTCTAAACTTTAACTTGGCTTTTAAGATTAGTTGTTACTTTCCTCGCACTTTTGAAACAAGCATTGTTAACTTTGGAATCAAGATCTTTGAGATAGATCAAGGCGACTTATTGGTCTCATTCAAAGTACATATATTGATAAGATCTTGAAGCATTTCATGGTGCATGATTCCAAGCGTAGAAACTTGCCAATGCAACATAAGATTGTTTTAAACAATTCTTGTAACACCGAAATTTTCAAAACAATTTTTTTTTTAAATCGCTTCTCTTTAACACTTTTCATAAAAATCCCATTTTTGTTTAAATTACAATACATGACTATTTTGTTCATTCAATTAATAAACTAGGATCCTCAAAACAAACGTTTCCTCTAGTGTGTACAATCAAGCCGGTGCCGTCCCGTGATCCTGAGAAAACCTGAAACACATAACACAAACACTGTAAGCACAGAGCTTAGTGAGTTTCTCAAAATATCACTCTAATACATATTAGCCACTCGGGGCTATAATCTCTGTTGACCCTCTGGTTAGTGTGTCTCAGTGGGACCCTCTAGTCCCAACTCTTTGTGGGCCCTCTGGCCCTGACTCTATGGACCCAAAGGCCCTAACTCTGATAACTCTAAATCATGCATATCACATATCACAATAAATCTCAACACATAAATAGCATACAAATTCACTGGCATGTAATCCTAAAAAAATATCACATATAGCACATATTAGCCACTCGAGCCTATAACTCTGTGGGCCCTTGGGCCCTAACTCTGCGGACCCTCTGGTCCTAGCTCGGTGGACCTTCCGGTCCTAACTCTGATATACACACAGCATAAATTGATGGGTTTTGGTCATAAGACATCCTATGTGCTCATATAAACCCTAATGCTTGGATCTAGGTTTCTCTATTGTACATGCAAGTTATCCAAGACTATAAACCCTAATTCTAGCATACAAGTAATCATATTATCATAAGAATAGGTTTAAGATGTTACCTTGATTGTTATGTAGCAATAACAATCCCAAATCTCCTTGTATTGACTTTGGAAGGCTTAGAGTCACAAGTGTCACTCCTCTAATGGTTCACAAACACCATAAGCAAGAGGATGAAGAGGAGAGAGGATGGAGGCTGCCCAAAACGTGTTCTAACCCTAGAATAAAGCTTCCCCACGTTTTTGGGCCTTAAGGGTTCTATATATAGTGAGGCCATTAGGGTTATCTAACAAGGAAACCCTAATTTGGTTGCTTAATCCCTAAGCAACCCATAGACTCCTTTAATCATGCCCTTGGACGATTTCCTTATGGGTTTCCCATTAGAATTCGTCCACCCCTTGATTCAAGACAATCCATGGCCCAAATTGCAATTATCTTATAATTATAATTCCAGTCCCTTAAGTTTAATTAATCTCTTTTAGTCACAAAACTAATTACCAATTAATTATTGACTAATATTAATTAAACAATATGATTTTTCCTTTAATATATTATTCCCATAATATATTAATAAATCATATTTAATCCTTTCTCTCCATAATTCATCCTATCAAGTTGCTTTGGTGAAGGCAACCCAAAAGGACCATGCACCATCGTGTCAAGTACATACCAAAATAGTTATGGACTTAGACACTAATCCAACAGTCTCCCACTTGGATATGTCTAATAACTATTATGCGTATGACTTCAGATCCTGATCTGCAATCGTAGCTTTCCAAAGCCGTTGTCAACTCTGATCCTATCAGATACGCGTGTCCTTAGATAAGGGATCATATATTCCTCCATTCTAGATATCATATGAGATATGATTTCAAATCATTCTCTTTGTACTATATCTCGATTCCCGATTTATGACGACTGACTAATTGAACAAATCAAATTAGCCCTAGCCCGGCCGAGCATTTACGTTTGTCATCACTAAATCATCAAGGGGCCCAAAGATACCGCTTTTATCCTACCTTGGATAAAAGGAACGGATAAACTTTGATACAATGCTTGCTTGCACTCACTCATCGAATCACACACAACAATATGTTTTATAACACCAAGTTACTAGTGTGTTTACATATTATCAATGTGCAACCGATTCGCAAGATACAACTCACACATCTCGGTTTCAAGAATATAAGATGTTATCGTCTCACCAATCATTCATGGAGTGATCCAAGTGAGCGTGGGTTTAATCCAATGCTCAAATCATATTCATAAGCACTCATGAACGTTGCAGCAAACATTTGCTTATGTCTAATACTCTTTTAGACATTCCACACACCAATTCATGACAGTCTTCGTTCATATCTACTTCCAACATATGAACGACTGTGGCTCGTTCGAATAATTCGATTATTCTTAATAAACTCAATTATTCTGGAAGTCAAAACATGCAAAGTGAAACACAAGAATAATACTAATCCCATATGGCCTCAACCCTTTGAGTATAAATAAAACACCTTTTATTTATCACCATATTGATTACTCATTATTTGTCGTTTCGGGTAATCAACTTCTTACTTGAATTACAACACTTGTCCCATGCTCCTAGCATGCACACAATGTTTACCTATGGTTCTTACTTTGTGAAATAGACCAAATTGAGCACATTCCCAATCATTCTCATTTCACAACTCCAAATCCTTTTTCCATAAGTGAAAGAATATCAAATTCTTGCTACTTATAGAATATGCTAGATTCTAACATTTTATGCAATGATCCTTTCGTAATATCACTGCACCAAAGTCACAAAGACTATTGCCAATGATATTACAAAGTCCTCTATTGGAAATTGTTACAAGACAATTCCATAGATATGATGTCTCTCACTCAAAGTACATTCCTTTGAACATCCTTTTGCATAAAAGTTTCTAATCTAGTCATATATTTTCAATATTCAATTCCCAATATGGACACGTTTCCATACTTTCCATATGACAACTTATTCTTAATAGAATCTTATCTATTCATAATAATGTCGATATGGTCCATCCAATATGGAAACATTTCCATATTTTCCAATACTATACTTCCAACTACTCACAAGCGACCAATCCTCGGCGAACTTTGGATTGTCCTTTGATAGTTGTTTATTTTAGTCAAAACCGATTCTTGTCCCTTTTCCCTCTAAATGCGCTAGACATTTGGAAATTTTTAGAATGGTCAAATATTATAGCATTTGCAATCGATCCTATACCCGAAGCGTATGGGATACGATGCATAATGTCTTACATAAAGATTTGATACTTTATCAATCTTTTGCCATAATGTTTTATTTCCTATGTTCTCAAAATTCGAATTGTGAAGAGGAATGCCGTAATCATAATCAAAATTTTAAGAACACACTATGTACCCTTGACTAAATTTATTAACATTTCTCAACCTAATCCTTTAGATTTGAAATGAAGCATAATATTCTCTCCCTTAATTATAGCAAAACAACTTTACAACCCTTACGACTTTGCAAGGTATAACTCTTGTTTTCTATAATTAATATTGCCAACTTGCAATACATGCCTTAATAATCATACAATCATAACATTTATGCTCCCACTATCATGATGATTATTATAAGCATAACACTTATGCTCCCACTAGCTTCGACATGTATTCATAAACATCTTACCTTTCAGAAAAACAATGCTTATTGAATTTCATAAGTTCATGTTTCTAATACTTAATGTTTTGATAATCTTTTATCAAGACTTCTTGAACTTATACACATTTGCCTTAGATAGTTCATATGTGTGTGTAAACAATTGCCAAACCTCACAATTCAAATTATGGAAAGGGATACCATAACCATAATCGAATTCGAGAATGCAATTTTACAATCACTATCTTCTTAAAATATTTCTTAGTGAAAGCATTTCCTCACAATCATTTTCATGAAGGAGGAAATCTTATGACACTTAGATTTAAATGGTGTATGTGTTCCTATCCATGTAAATTTGTCAAAACCAAAGTTTACGACAAATTCAAACTCATATGGACTGAACTTTCTTAATCTTGATTTCTTGCCTTATGGTAGCACAGCTGCCCACCATGTCTTCCAAGTAGTTAAGCAGCTCACCCTTTCCTATCAATGTACCTTTCATTGATTAAGGTGCTTTTCCTTTTATAAGTTCAAAATGAGAACTCATAGAACTCACATGCATAATTAACTCGATTGGATTGGCACGAAAACAAAATAATGTCATCACGATAGGTTGTAAACCTCAACTCGTGTGCTAGTGATGATCGATAAGGTTCATTTGATTTGTTCCTGAAACCTTTCAAGACTATTAAGACTCCCACTGACTCCTTGACATATAAGACTCTCTTGTCAATAACCATTTCTTGACAAACATATATTCAAGAGTTAGTGTAGCTTTTATCAAAACACTTCATAAATTGGTCCTAGTTGGTCTTTGTCTTATTCAAGACATCATAACTTTCCACATTTAATGAATGTTATAAACCTTCTTTATACTTACTCAATGTCACAATCTTAACTCTGAGACTTGTTTTAGAACGAAGTATGATTTACTTCTTGATTTAACCATTTCTTCAATTCTTGATTCCTCTTCTTAGACATGCATTTGTACTAAGACTCTCTTAGAGGATCAATTGAGATGTGGTTCTTAATCATTAAGACCTATCATAAAGCATAAAAGCTACTCTCCCTTCTTCTTAGAATGGAGAAACTTTTATCTTTCTGCCTACTTGATTCTTCTTATTCGTTTTGCTATTGATTTAAACTTTTTCAATAAATTCATAATTACACTTAATCTTGTAAGTATAATCATATTTACTAAACCTTAGTAAATCATGACGAATATCATTGTTACTCTTATGGTGGACTTGATCAACACGCAACTTTGTGTGCTCGATCTCCTAGTCCTTCACTTGACACTTTGTCAATGAATTAGTCTAATTTCCAAATATGAAATTTCTCATTCATCGTGCAACCAAGTGTTTGCTAAAGTATCTTGTACTTATGATGTTGTATTATGTTACAATCAGAAACCCTTTCTTGTTTGAGAGTAGTTATATGTGCATTGTATACTTAGTTTTTGCTAAAGTATCTTGTACTTATGATGTTGTATTATGTTACAATAAGAAACTCTTTCTTAAAATTGTATGATTCTAAGAAATCATGTGTAAATTTTTTTCTTGTATTTTGACATGTACTCAGATTAGTACATAATAGAAGACTAAAGATAAAGGAGTTTGAGACATTTAGAAAACATTGAGTTAGAATGCTAAACTTTAACTTGGATTTTAAGATTAGTTGTTACTTTCCTTACACTTTTGAAACAAGCATTGTTAACTTTGGAATCAATATCTTTGAGATAGATCAAGGCGACTTATTGGTCTCATTCAAAGTACATACATTGATAAGATCTTGAAGCATTTCATGATGCATGATTCCAAGCGTAGAAACTTGCCAATGCAACATAAGATTGTTTTAAACAATTCTCAATGTCCCTCGAACCCAATAAGTAGGTACCTATGTGAGTCATCATATATGCTTCTATTGGATCCATCATGTAAATCATGTTATATACTAGATCCAATATCTTGTATGTGTTAAGCATGTCGATTCATTTTTAGTAAGACTTGGGTGAAATGTATTGGATTGCAGTAAAGAATATTAAGAAGTAGTTTAGAAGAACTAAAGACATGTCCATGGTTTTTAGAGACATAGAAGAATAGCTAAATGTCAAATGTTACATCGTTGCTAGTTTCCATACGGACCAATGTGATCCTCGCTTCTAATCTAGTTACGTCTTTATTATGAATATAATATGGGGTGTATTTAATTGGTGAATCTACAATCATACTACAATTGCATAATCTAACAGGGTTAGAATATATTGGCACGTTAGAGGGAGTTCAAAAAGCAGCATGTATAAGGAATTTCATTGTGAACTAGAAAGTAGTGCCTGACATTCAGGATCCTTTGAAGATATGTTGCGACAACGCTAGAGCTATGATGATAACAAAGTATACGATAGTAACAAGAAGTCTTGACATATCAAGTGAAGGTATCACTACATTCGCAAGGTTATTGATTCTAGTAAGGTTGCAATCATAAAAGTTCACAGAGATCGGAACCTTACATATTTGTTTGCTAAGCATATGCCCACAAATTAAACATGAGAGTCACAAAGCATGCATTGGACTTTGTAATGATTATAGCTTTTTACTAATATTTAGTATATCGGATATTCAGAACATTAACAATTTTTTAGTATTTTTTTTATAGTTTGGAGCATTATTTTATCATCTAGCATTATTGTGTTCTAACTTTTCCTATTATTGTCATGAGAGTGGTTATATGCCATAATATTGTGAAGGTTTTTGTAGACATCCATGAGATTGACATATCTTAGTGGAAGATCCAAAACAAATCACATGTGTTCATGAGACTGAATAGTAGGTTGGTCTAGTTTGAGAATTTCACTTCAAGGATTGTTGTCATTGAGTGAATCTTGAACAATATGCATCGGATTCTATTAGACTTCAACATGAGACATATTTCGAGATCTAAATGAGGATAATGTTGTATCTTTAAGTACATCAAACTCTAACGTTACAGTCGTGGTAACGTCGACTACGCTAGAATATTAGAGGAGGTCGGAGGCAGTGCAACTAAGGGAGAAGGGATGTGTGAAGCATAAGAGAGAGACAACATAGAGACAAGAAGGAGGCGTGAAAGAAATGAGGCGTAAAAGATGATTATCTACGGTTAATTATTATATTTCATAATGTTACACTTTGGTCCCCAGAGTTTCAAAAATATGGTAGTTTTGGTCGTGTAATTTAAACCATAGCTGGTAAGGGACCAACTACAAAAGAAATTTAAACCATAAGGGTCATTCGTATAATTTAGAATTACTGGTTAATGGAGAAATGGTTAAAAACTAACAATAATGGCTTAATTCACATGTACACATAGTCTATTGCGCCAAAATAAATAAATAAAAACATTATTGGTCAAATCGAACAAAACATCCAAGTTCATTGTACTATAATGACATTCTCCCATTGTTTTTATAGATGGTAAAACCTTGTTTAATTGGATCTACGGTTTGCGCTTGATGAAATTTGATTTACAACTTCCTCCATGCAATGTTGTTTTTAATTGATATGTTGATTGCATCAAACCCAACACAATGATCATAATACAAGAGATTGTAAATGTGAAGGAGGTCTAGCAGAAAGCAGTCAGGTTGGTGTAAAAGTCAAGCGAGTGAGGATGGGCGGATCTAGTGTATCAAAAGGGTATGCTGGGTTTGATGCATACCCTTAAAAGTTTTCCTATGTATGTTATTTTCTTAAAATAAAAATGTTATATATTAGCTATTATGTTTGCATATCTTAAAACAATATATGCATACCTATTGGTAGTTTGATTTAGTGGCAAATAGTCATAGATTATCATTTGCCATGAGATGTAATTTGTTGATTGTATTATTATGAGTTTGAGAATCTTAAGAAACTGATTTGGGCCTTTAAGTCTACCTTGTTTTTTTTCCCTTTTTTTATATTGAATTTTGTATTATATATATATATATATATATATATATATATATATATATATATATATATATATATATATATATAAAATTATAAAAACCGTTTAATATTGTATAATTTATTAAACAAAATTTTAACAAAATATAGGATTTGAAAAGAAAAAAAGTTTATCTAGACGTCAATATAAATTACAATTGGCACAATCAAAAAGTTTATTTTATGGCTTTAAGTCTAAAAGAAATGTTTATTTATGTCCATAGCTATAAAACTGTTGATAGTTAATACTAAATATTATCATCAAAATTTTAATTATACGGGTTAATTTAAAAAAAAAGATTAAACATTAAATTAAAATGTAAACAGAAAATATTTTTTAATGTACAATTTTTAAAATAAAAAAGAAAGAAAACGTATTTATTGCAATTTAATATATATATATATATATATATATATATATATATATATATATATATATATATATATATATATATATATTTAACACTTTAGATATATAAGTATATGATTTTAATTTTAAAAATTGAAACAAATCAAAAATTGACAAGTGGATAATATTTATTTCAAAAATACCACAAAATAACAACTATCAAAACTCATGAGAGATTAACATGTGACAAAAAAAAATCTTTCATTTATTAAGAAAGTTTCTTTTGACATTTAAACTCCTTATAAAACATTTGCAAACCAAATACATCTTAAAACCAAATACATCTTAAGATTTTAGTCAAAACATTCCTTAATGGTTTCTATCAATGTCATTTTTCATTTTGTTGGTGCCAATTGCCATTGAAATTCCTTCATATCCTTATTTCTTTATAATCCAATTCTTTATTACTAATAATATTGACATAAGTTACTTTTATACGCACATATATCAACAAAACTCGTTTATCTAATAGAAAAATATGAAAATACCCTTGTAGTAATAAAGTTATATCATCCAACATCACTTGAAACTAAAACTAGCATAGATACCCATATGTACAGAAAGATCATATCATATAGTATATGCATATATCATGTTCTCAATAATTAGTAATCAGTAATTACACCAGCACAAGAGCCGAGTACTCCTCTATGGCTTCACTTTCTCTTGTAAGTTCCACGTCATAATCAGAAAACGCATCTTCTTGTTGCAAATCCCCTGTAAGTTCATCTTCCATTTCCACATCCCTCTCAATTTCATGTTCAAATCCACCCAATGTGTCTCCATCAATCGGCATGCTTTCACTGGGACCCACGCCCACTGAGCCACTACTGGTTCCAATATCCGAACCAATGAGCCTTGGGTTCCCATTCGGTGCACTTTGCTCGAGCAGATGATTTAGAGCCAGTTCTTCGGTTCCATAATCACGAACAGCAGCCACAACTATGAAAAGTAACAAATAAATGTTATGAAAGAAAACAATAGACAATTATTTATAGGGCCATTTTCAAGGGTATTTACGTCTTTTGCACAAATGAGATATCACCAGAGTGACACAAAAAATTGCAATTTTTGTGTCATTGATATCGGTCTCGGGTTGAATCTAGTGCACTCCAAGCTTTCTAGGGTTATTTTCGATGATGTGGTTTTGCAGATAGACCAAAAATGAGTCTATGTCCCACCTTGTTTCACCTTTTTGGGTGGGACAAAAAGTTGCAACTTTTGTCCCATGAACATTCAGTCTCAGTCTCAGTCCAATGCAGTACTGTCATATCCTGTCTTGTGTATCAAGAACATTATGACTTTTATACTGTGTTTGACATGTATTAGACTAAGACCGATGTCAGTGGGACAAAAGTTGCAATTTTTTTGTCCTACCGAAAAGGTGAAACAAGGTAGGACAGAGGATCACTGTTGATCTCCTGTTTGTGCAAAAGACGTAAATACCCTTCTTATCCTTATCATCGAAAATAAACAGTCTCTCACCTGTTTCTCTTGGAAAACCCATGGCAGTGAGTCTCTCGATTGCAGCATCTCCAGATTGACGCAATCTCTTCTTCTTTCGTGATTCGATAAAAAGCTACAAAAGTTTCGAGTTTAGAAGATCTCTTATTGTTCTTTAAAGAAGTTGGAGTGATAAAAAAAAAAAATAAAGAAAATTATGCCTAAAATGTTTACCTGAATATCAGAATTGGTATCTGGATTTGTCAAATCATCTAGAGCTTTTTGGGTTTCATTTTCATTCCTTCGAAGGGACTCTGCAGCAAGTTCTTTCTCAAAACTGCCAAACACCATGAAGCATATATCAGTTTAACTAACAAGGCATTGTATTTGAAAGATCTACCCAATTATAGCATTCTACTTTCAATATTTTTCTTTGGATGATATTTTGGTATAAATGAGTAGATATTTCAAGCAAAGTACATTGCCTTTTCTTTTCTTGCATTTAATCCTAAAAATTTACATTGATTCAAGCAACTTACCCGATCGATACCAATTCCTTTAACTTCTGAAGATCCACAGCTTTCCTGAGAGGTGTAACTCCAAACTTCTTTTGCTCCCTGTAATTTGGTGTTTTTAATTTAAGAAATTTTGTTATCAAGAAAATGAGAAATTCCTTATTTGTCCCTACATCCCATATCAAGTTTCATAAATTTACCCTCATTTACTTTATATAGTTTATCCATTATTTCATTTCACCAATTCTATCATAATTTTTTTTAAAATAAAACTTTTTAAACATCATTTATAAAAAAAGGGGTAAGTAAGTCTTTAGCTTCCGATTTTGCCTCAAATGAAATGAAATGTTGGACCTTTGTGGAATTAAAATAGGGCTTTTGACATTAGAGTCCTTAAGTTTGTCAAATTTTGTCGGTTTTGTCCCTGTGATGATTTTTTTGTGTTTTAAGGCCCAAAGTTTGCCAATTTTTTTTTCCTTTTTGCCCTTTTTACAAATCATTTATGTTTTTACCCAAAGTATGTTTTTTTCAAATTTGCAAAAGAAACCCTTGAGTTTACATATCTTTTATGTTTTTACCCTAAGTATGTTTTTCAAATTTGACATGAAAGTCCTTAAGTTTGTCAAATTTTGTCGGTTTTATCCGTGGAAACCTGCTATTACATGTAACAAGCAAAAATGAAAAAAACTTGGCAAACTTTTGGCATTAACGAACAAAAAAACATCACAAGGACAAAACCGACAAAATTTGACAAACTTAAGGACTTTAATGTCAAAAGCCCATTAAACTACTTACATGATTTCATTTCTTCGCTTAATATCATCTTCAATCTTTTGTTGTTTTTTAGCTTTTTCTTCAACAAGAAAATTAACAGCACGTTCAACATCTTGATTGTTCATGCGAAGTGCCCTTTTTGCAGCTTTTTCCCCATATCCCATTCCCATTAAAATCGATAGTTCCTCATCTGGAACTTGAAGCTGAATTAAACAATACATATAAATAAATAAGTAGATATATACACACATAAAAGTACATGACACTTGAACTATAGAAAAAATGTCACATTAATTTCATGTTGAAATCAGAAATCATTGAAAACATACCTTCAAGTATTTACCCCTAGCACTATTTAGTGACTTTTTTGCTTTTTCAAGATCACCACTATGGTATGCTACTATACCTTCCAGTAACTCCAATCTCAAGTGCCTATACCACAAAAATAGCATCATATGTATACGGACAAACTGTAAAAAAAATGAGACCAAATGACCATTTTACCCTTACATTCAATACTCATCAATTTTAACAAGATTCATCATTTTTAAGATGAGAAGAAGAAAGAAGGGAAAATAGATAAAGGGTTGGTGTCTGAATGCATTAAGCCAGGTTTTTTGGCTTAAACTGTCTGAATGAGGCTAAATGACCATTTTACCCTTACGTTCAATACTCATCAATTTTAACAAGATTCATCATTTTTAAGTTAAGAGGAAAAAAGAAGGGATAAGCTTATATACAGGTGTTTCTTTTTTACTTGATCCTAAAAAGAACAATTTAATAAAGAAAGTCATGATAAAGAGGCTTTCCTTTCCCCATGAAGTCCCCTAACATTTCACGAATTTGCCCTCATTTACATTTTCTTGAAAAAAAAGAACATGGTTTAAATGAAGTCTCTTACAATGCAAGTTCAGGGTGTGAATTCCCATGAAGCAATCTGAGACGAGTGGATTCCTTCCCATGAGATCTTTCAATTCCTTTTCGAGCTTCTTCAAGGCGTTTTCCTGCTACTGATAGTTTGCTAATGTCTTTGAGCATAAAATAACACCAAACCATGTCTATTTGAAGTATTGGGACATTGTCTATTAGCTGAAAACAAAAACAAAAATAAAAGATGTAAAAAGAGTTTTAACAACATACTCAAAGACTTGAATAAGAAAGCTAAAAGAAGTAATGATTTGTTTATGGTTTTACCTCAACAACCTTGGAATCACATAGTGAGAAAGCCTCCTACAAAAAGTCACTTAGATTAATATGATATATTTCATTTACAGGTGGAAGTTTAACATTTTCATTTTGTGGGTCCCATAAAAAGAAGAAAAAAAGGGTAAAGAAAGACAAAAACTAACCTCCCCCATAGCTAGAACCTCAACAGCATCTTCATATTTTCTATTTTTAACCAATCTTTTTGCTTTTCCATGAAACATAAGTCCCATCATTAGTGCACTGTGAAATTGGGATTTATTTTTAGAGTCGATAAATAAGAAGGTTAAATACAAGATATAGCAAACTACTTTTAAGGATCTGTTTATTGTAACATTTCACTTTCATTGATCCCTACATCATACAGACACAAATCAATTTTACTTCTATAAAAGAATAGATTTTTCAAAGTAAAAAGCTGGAAGTATAATGTTATAACAGGGTAGATTTTTCAAAGGAAAAAAATACAATAAATGAAAGTAGGATGTTATAATAGACAAAAATATCTTGAGGCAGATGTGGTGTGGGACAGTTTACCATTTTTCTAATACATAAATAAATGAAAATGAAATGATGTTTGTTGCATTTATTCCTAAATAATATACAAACCTTAAGAATTTTGCTAATTTAATGATAAAAAGTCAAAATTTTAGTAAACCATCGATTAAATTATTAATACCGTTGATCATTCTCAGAGCCCAATTGCACTTTTTCACCACTTTGATTCTCCAACTCAAGATTGTAATCATCAACTGGCAACGAACCATCAGCATGTCTCTTGGCTAGTGAAGTAGCTGCAGCCCTGTAAATTTCAAGGTGTCAATCCACCACAAAAAAACCCCAAATTTACAACGACAAACCCTAAGAAAATATGATACGATCACGTAAACCAGGTGATCATTAAGCACAAAATGATGATCAAAACATAGAAGATGTACGAACTTGAGTCTTTGAAGCCTCGTAGACTTCTCCTCTTCAGCGATCAACTCCTTGCCTTGATCAGGTGAAACCCTGGTGACCAAAATCTTAGAATTGTTCTTCACGCCCAACTCGATCAACTTCTGGGTTCCATTATCATCTCGCAACACTTTCCCTGCACATATAAGATTAATAGAATCTTTCGTACAATTCAATCGGTTTGCAATGTGTTCTTTCAGTAAGGGTACAGTCCATGCTTCCAATTCAGCCTCTAAAACACCAGACCACGCCCCTGCTATCTTCAATTTGGCAGCCATGATGGTGTTGTAGAGTGGAAAAGATTGCAATCGACGACGTCTTTTGTGGGGTTTCAGTTTTGGAGAAGACGAATTTGAAGACTTTTTGACTTAAGAAGTTGTGATAGCTTCCTCGTTGTTTATAAGAGTGAAAATTGCTTATGACTACCTTGTAGTATGGTATTTGTTCTATTATGGTCCCTCATGTTTCAAATATTTCAAGAATATTAAGTTATAAAATCAAAATTGCAATTTTTCTTTCAAAACGTTGCGATTACCATTATATGATAGACAAGATATAAGATTTTCATTCCTATTTTTTTTAATTTAATTATTGAAATAATTCAATTTGTTTCCTTATTCATTTGTATTTTTAACATTTTTAACATTTTGAATACACTACTTATATTCTTAACGTTTTAATACAAAAATATAACTGGAAGGTTAAGACGTTGAAAAGAGATAAATGAAAGATTCACGCAAAAGATGTCTAACTGGAAGGTTAAGACGTTTTCCATTGGAGGGAGCTCATTGCTTTTGAAATTGATTTTGGGTTCATTGGGTACTTTTTATATGTCTTTGTTTCTAATGTCAGTTCAAGTTGCTAAAGATTTGGAAGCTATTCGAAGTCAATTCTTTTAGGGTGGTACTAATAATAATCGAAAATTACACTAGATAGCATGAGACCAAATATTTGCGGATAAGAAGCATGGTGGTTTGGATATTGGAAGTTTGGTTTCTTTAAATTTTTCTTTACTACAAAAATAACGACGATTTTACACTGAACGAAGTGCTCTTTGGGTTAAAGTTATTAAGCAATTATATGGTGATAGTGGAGGTCCATATCAGGATAGAAGTAATTGGAGTGGTGGAGGACTGTGGGTTAGAATTATTACTTCAGTTTTTCGATTTCATGAAAAGGATGTTGTGGTGAATTCTACTCTTCAGAGGATAGTGGGGAATGGTCGGAATACTCTTTTTTGGAAACAAAATTAGATTGACGATAACAATATGCAGAGTCGGTTCCCTAGATTATTTCAATTTGGTCTTGATAAAGATTGTGTTATTAAAAATCGCATGAAAGATGGGGTCTTTTTACTGGAACTAGAGGCGTCCTTTAAGGGGTGGCATTGAAATGTTTCAATACATGAGTTTGATGAATCCCTTATCGGATTTGAATCTTAGTGACAAAAGTGATAAATGGGCGTGGATGATCGGTGAGGATGGTATTTTTACGGTGAGTGCTACTAGAAGATGGATTGATGATATTATTCTTTCAAATTCGGGTTTGGAGACAAGATGGAATACTTCTTTTCCTAGGAAGGTGAATATCTTGATTTGGCGTACTTTGAGAGATAAACTTCCAACTTCCTTCAACCTCTCGAAATTAGGATTAGAGGTTTCATCTATTACTTGTCCGATTTGTGAAATGGAGATTTTTGCGAGAATTTGGAACATAATCTTCAAATGGTTAGATATTCTTCTTTCTCAAGTTGGGTCGGTAGTCGAAATGTTTGCTTAGATCGATTTAATGTCCATCTCTATTAAAAAGAAAAGTGAGGTAGATGCGATTGTGTGTACCACCATTTGATTTATTTGGAGATATAGAAACGATAAAGTCTTTTCTGGCGGTACACTAAAACAAAATGACATTGTTGATAGTATTCGCCAATTTTCTTATATTTGGTTTGTCAATAGGACTTCTAAATGTAATATAGATATAACTGGGTTAAAAACCCTTTGAACTCTTTGTAATTCCGTTTTAGCTCTTTGCTAGTTCGTGTGTTTTTTTTCTGTTTCAATATATTGGACTGCTTTTAAAAAAAAATACAAAAATATAACTAGGTAAAGAAAATATATTGTGAGTAAATCAACAAGTTGAGATGTAAATAAAGATAAGATGCTTTTTTATCTGATGAATTTTTTTGGGTAAATGATAAAAATCACATTTTGGTCCAAGGCAACAAGGACTTAAAGAGTAAACTTTGGAGAAATAAAAGATGGTAAGTGAAAGTTGATCAAGGTATAGGGTATAAGTGCAATTACTTTTCTTCGGCACCAAGGCGTAAATGCCCCTATCATTTAAATAACATATAAATTCTTGTACCTGATAAGTATTGAAAGCTAAAGGTACTTGATATACGTATAATTAGATACATACTAAAGTATTCAACAAGATATATAATTTACAAGAATGGAACTATATGATATATATAATTTAATTAATAATTGATATTGTTGGAAAAAGTTTAATATATATATATATATATATATATATATATATATATATATATATATATATATTAATTTTAGTGGGTTGTGTTTTTATTGAAAGTTTCGAAATGATATATGATGTGTCCAAAGTTGAGTATGATATATTGATACTCAAATTCAAGTATTTAGAATAAAATTCGGCAAACCAAATAGGTATGAGAATATGTCCCATATTAAGAGGAAAAACTGAGGTGTTCAAAATATCCGAGAACAGAAAAGCCAAGCCTAAAAATCGTACCGATTTTCAAATTAACCAAATCAATATTTTTGAATTTTTCGGTTTGGTTAACCGAACCGGTAAAGTCTTCGGTTTTTCAGTTCGATTACGGTTCATTGTTTTTTTTGCTACGGATGGTTAACCGAAAAATCAAAATTTTATTTTCTATTTTTTAAAATATTGTTTATGTTTAGTCGTTTAAGTTAATATCAAATTATTTCTTAAAAATTTCCAATTACAATTAATAATCATCATATTATTTACATTTTAGATTTTAAACCGATAATGATCATCATTAACACCTGTTATAAATATACATAGGTTGATACATATTAAAATTATCATTAGCATTTCATCACCATTTCATTTAAATAACTAAATATTTGACTATCTTTTATCTATTAATTAAAAATATATGTTTTATATTAGTCCATATTATTTTCTATATTCAATAGATATATTGATAATTCATCCTAATTTCATTATTAATAGAGGTAACAACGTAATTAAACAAATTATATAAATTATTCATTATCATTCATATTTTTTAGGAAATTTGTTATAGGGTTTGTAATGGTTAATTGGTTAACTGGATAGTTGAACCAAAAAGATCAGTTAACCGAATATCGGTTAACTTGATTTTTCACTTTAGGTTTAGGTTAAAAAAATAAACGAACCGATAGTCTCAGTTAACCTTCCGAAATATAACATTCCGAAATATGTTTTCGGTTCGGTTAACCGTCCATGAACACCCTTAGGAAAAAGTGAAGTCTTAGTAGGTTTTTTTGGAAATGGTACTTCCCTAACGAGGGTTCCGGGCCGGACTTCGCACAGCGAATCCTCCGCTGCAAACATGAGACTATGTCTCATGTCTTGGAGTCACTGTAGATGAACTTTCATGGCCACAAGTACTGAGTAGTGTCAGGATTTGAATATGAGTTAATAGGTTATCCATTATATCTTCCAAATGTCTTACTAAGTCACCACAACCCAACTGGTTAACTCTTAGTATATTTATAATCATGATAGTGTAGGAGCTTACAAGCTTATGTGTGGTTTTACTCCAATATCTATGCGCGTAGAAGGATGCAAATTGTGGATCATAGACTAAAGCCATGTTTTGCTAAATTTATTTTCATCGGTTGTTGAAAAGTTACGAAAATCATTTGCTTACATATAATTTTTTCGTCAACATTTTCAGGCAAGTGATCATCTCCGGCAATACATATGCTTAGGTTGTTAAACAACGAATCTTTTTAAAGGAATTATGATTTCCTGTCAATTTGTTTACCGGTTGCCAGAATTTTGTTTCAGGGTGGGCTAAATAATATACAAAATATGAACATGTGACAAAATTCTTCAACCTTAATTCTTTTTATTTAACAAATATATATATGGTACATACTATATATATATATATATATATATATATATATATATATATATATATATATATATATATACCAAATAAGAGGGTATGGCGGTTTTTTCCGGGTTTACCGTTAAACCATAAAAACAATATGAACAAAAATTAAAATAAAAAAGAGTAAACTTACAAGGAAGGCTATGAGAATGGAAGCAACCAGAGTCGTATGTGCAGCATCAACTTTTTTTTTTTTTTTTGTATAAGGGATATAATATGAAGTGCTTGAAAGAACTAGGAACTTAAGAGATAGACTAAGAGAATCGAAAAGAGAGTGTTTAGAGAGACATGAGGGAAATAACAACAGAAATTTTTTTTTATTCGTATGAATATTCGATATTTTTACAATCGTTTACAAGCCTTTATATAGGAAAGGGTAGCATAATATTTACACTTAAAATATCGACAGACAAAACATGACATTACATAAAGTAGGAAAAGACTACACACCAAATAAAGTAAAGGCACGTCTGTAAAAGTCGGAAATAATAATTCTATACGACAACTATAATTTCATAAATGGCCCTTGAACTTGTTATGTCTTGTCATTTTTCACAAATGGCCCCTAAATTTGTTCAAACTCATCACTTTGTATCCTTTGTTGAAAAAATATCATTTGCTAAAAATCCCGATGAGTACTATCAATAGAAACCGGTGATCCTGGTTCTGTGTCAATCTGTTCTTCACTGTTCATGATATCTTCTAGTCTCAATAGTGTATCTCCTTCGCCGCTGAATGATAAGAGCATATGCTAGTTTTGATGAGACCAAATTTGTAAGTAGTGTCCTTCTGCTAGGAGTTTATAATTTTCCCAACAAAAGCTTGCAGGTAGTAAAGGTGTTTTTTGAGCTGTGCATATATCTTCGTTCGAAAGATTCTGTAGAGTTCCAAAATCTATTTCTTGTTTGCATGATAACTTTTTAAGATATCCATGTTGTACTGTTCTTTGGGTGATGAAGATCCTTTTTCTAGCAGGTCTGTATGTATGTTCATCTGCTGCTGGAAAAGAAGAAAAAAATTTGCACCCAATAATTGGACTGATGCTGTGAGAGGCGATGTTTCCGGCTGTTAAAATAATTTTTTCTCCTAATTTATTAAGAAGACTTTCTGTGCTGCTATTGAGGCAGAATTCTAAGTAATCTATCATTCCGTTGTGATAAAAATTAATTATCTGTTCTTCTGGCATATCTGTAGTCTTTAGGTTTATCTGTAACAGGAGTATGGGAGTATCTTCTCCTTCATCATTCAATCTTTGGATTACTGTAACTCCTTTATAATTGATTTCTTGAAAAGCAATCTGTACAATCTTCTACTGTAATTTATATAGAATTGCTGGAAATTCTATACAAATTTTTTGAGACACCATTGCTCAAATTCTTTGAACTGATCAAGTACCGGTCTCAACGTTTGTCTCCAAGGGAGATCTAAAATGCGAGCTTTAAAGCATTCATAATTTCTGTATATTGTTGTTTTTAATTTCTCATCTTTTTTCTCATTCCTTTGTATAAGTTGTACATTTTTTGCTTCAAGAATTTTTATTTTTTGTTTCAAAATATTGTTTTCAATCTGGCTTTGTATATGCTGTGTATCTTTTCCAGATTGGATAAGTTGTTGTTGTAACTTTGCAATAATTTCCTCCTGAGCTTTGATCATTTGCTCTGGACTAGTTTTTGCTATTTCTGAAAATGTTTTCACCTGTTCGGGTTCTATGAAAAAACTGTTTAACCCAAAATGTTCTCGAGCAATATTCATAGCTTCTTGGAAGCTATAACATCCCTTGTAAAGGGGATTTTGACACTGTATATATTTTATGACTGTTGCCCAATTATTAAAAATCCCAACTTTAGCGCCCCTGATGACAACATAATGTGTAAACTTCTTTATCTATTTTTCAGGAGTCAATGGTGATTGTTTATGAAAGTAAAAACTTAAAGCATTAAGAATTTGAACTTTAAATGATGAAGCCTGTGGAACTGTCTGAATATGCCATAAGTTGTCTAGCAAACATTGTTGGTCTTCTGTCAAGTTTACCCCGATCATGGGCCTAAACTTTTTACGTTCATCGAAGCAAATTGGTAAAGTGTAGTTACCAAATGCTATAACGGCTTCTCTGTTCTGTGTATATTGTGTATTTTTTGAAGGTCCTGTCCAATAATGTGCATGTTGAATGTTTTGATATTGTGGTCTAGATCCTTGCAAAAGGTTATTATTATGTGTAATACTCGTTATCTCCATATAAGGAATCGAGTTCTGTTGTGTGAGTTTATGTAGATATTTTGTTTTTATTGCTGAATCCAATAATTTTTCTGTTGATGTTGTGTTTCTATCTTCTTCTGAGGAAATGCTCATAGAAGAGGAACTCCTTTTTTGCTGTGTAGGCTGTATTAATTTGCTCTTTCCTTTGTTTCGACTATCCATCTGCAGAAAATAATTTGTTAATATTTCGGGATAGCATATCAGCTATTCCATTATTTTCTCCTTTTATGTGCTCAAAATTTATCTTATATCCACTTCCTTGTATTGTATTTTGTAAATTAATCCATCGTGTCCTGTTTATTTTCTTATTTTGATCATTTTTAATAAAACGAACTATAGCTTCACAATCTGTTCTAACTGTAAATTCTTTATGTAAAAATATTTTAGATTTTTCTAAAGCATTTATTAAAGCTTGTATTTCGTAGTCTATAGAAGTCCAATTCATTCCTGTCTTATTAAAGTTTCCACTAGCATATGAGCATATTTTTTCTGTATCTTTTAGGCTATATTTATCGGATTTACAAAGGAGAACGACTCCCCATCCTTCTTTGCATCCATCAACTTCTATTATTATGTAGTCAATAACTAATGGTAATTCTAATGATTTAATATTTTTAACTGCTTCTTTAATTATTTTAACTAATTTAATGTCTTCTTGGTTAAAATGTCTTTGTCCATTTTTTGTTGTTTTACTATATAATGGTCCCACTAACTTTGAAAGATTAGGAATAAACTTTCGCGCATAATTAACCAATCCTAAGAAAGCTTGTATATGTTTTAGATTTTCAAACTTCTCTAGGAATTCTAAAATTTTTGTCGATATATGACTTTGTAATTCAATTTTTCCATTTCCTATTTCTAAACCAAGAAACGATATTTTTCTTTTAAACAATTCCATTTTTCTTTTAGAAATAACAATACCATTCCTTTTTATTTCTTCAAATATTTTCTGTAAATGCTTCTCATGTTCCTGTACTGTTTCACTGGCAACCAAAATATCATCAATATATACTAAACAAAAATCATATTTCAGAAAGATACTGTCCATAAATCTTTGAAATATAAATGGGGCATTTTTAAGCCCAAAACTTAAAACATTTCATTCATATTGTTCTTCAGAACATGTAAATGTTGTCCATGATTTAAAGTTTTCATCAAGCTGTAATTGATTGTATCCAGATTTTAAATCAAACTTGCTAGAAACTTTTTTCTTTTGTATCAAGTTTATTAAAGAGTCTTTATTAGGGATATTGTAACCATCATCTTCTGTATTATCATTTAGTCTTTTATAATTATAAACTATTCGAGCTTTTTCTCCTTTTATTTCAGAATGATTTCTTACTATAAAAGCTGTTGATCTATGTGGACTTTCCGATTTTCTAATTAATCCTTGTTCTATCATTTATGGTATTTGTTTTTTAAATTCTTCTTTATCTAAAGGACTATATTCTATGTTTGCTGTTCTTATTGTAATATCAGGATTTTTTAATTTAAATTTACAAATATAATTAACTTTTGATTTTGTAATATCTTCTCCTATAAATCCAATTTTCTCCAAGTGTAAAATTATAGGATGATTCATACTTTTTGTTATATCTTTTCCTTTTTCTAACTCATGTGTTAAAAATTCTGTTAATAACTTGATTGTTTCATTTTCAATGTTTGTCTTAATTTGATTATGTTTTAAAAAGTTTAGTTTACCTTGTCCACCACGCTTTTGCGCAAACTCCGATGTATTGGTATATTTAAGTGTTGGAATATATATATATATATATATATATATATATATATATATATATATATATATATATATATATATAGCGTTAGGTTCATGTAAGACGGCCTAATTTTGTGAGACCGTGAGACGCATTTTTTTATTTTTTTTATTTTTTTAATTTTTTATATTTTTTTAGTTAATTCAAGTTCCAAAAATAATATTTAAATTTTTTTTTGGATTTTTCCATTTATTTTGCATTTTAAAATTATTTTTTAGAATATGTATAGTGTGATATTCTATTGGAATATTTCACGTATTTTTCAAAAAAAAAACGGGATTTTTTTTATTTTTTTAGTTAATTCAAGTTCCGAAAATAATATTTAAAAAAAGAATTTTTAGATTTTTCCATTTATTTTTTATTTTAAAATTATTTTTTAAAATATGTACAGTGTAATATTCTATTAGAATATTTCACATATTTTTCAAAAAAAAACGGGATTTTATTTTTTATTTTTTTTAGTTAATTCAAGTTTCGAAAATAATATTTAAAAAAAGAATTTTTGGATTTTTCCATTTATTTTGCATTTTAAAATTATTTTTAGATTTGGTCTCACGGTCTCACAAAATTAGAATGGTCTCAAATGAACCGGAACCTATATATATATATATATATATATATATATATATATATATATATATATATATATATATATATATATATATATATATATATATATATATATATATATACTAGGTTATAACCCGTGTGCTACACGGTTGATTTTTTTTTAAAATGCTACATACAAGATAATTTTTTTTGAAAGTATAGTGTTATACTATGAAAAACTAAAAGTGGAATGCTAAAATAATTTAAATGTCATCACATAAACTAATATATCAGTAATACTTGTAATTACATAAGTGGTCCTTATAAATTAAAGTTTTACATATGAGGTCCCTAAGAAATAAGTTACAAATACAGATACATAAAATGTATATGTATCTATAAGTAGGGGTAAAATGGTCTTTTTATTTAAAAATTGCTATAACTGTATTAAATGTGACCACGGTTATACAATTCTACTTTTGTTTATTGGTAAATCATAGTCATATACACACTCAAATAGACAAGGTCACTGTTATAGCAAGAAATATAGTATTCTTTAATTCTTTTTAAATGTAACAGGTAAGATATCATTTTTCAAAGTACATGGCTAAAATAAGGAAAACTGAAAGTGGAATGCTAAAAATATTAAATGTCATCATGGAAACTAATATTCTAGTAATACACAAAATAACAGAAATGTTCTTTATAACTTAAATAATTACATGTAATGTTAAAATTAAAAAATAAACTTAAAAAATAAGAATAAAAAATGAAAAGGATACCAAATTATAGTATCATACTTTCAAATTAAAATATTAAAGCAAAAATACCGATGTTGTGCTTCTACTACCAAAGAATCCCCCTTGTTTTGCTAAGTTTCCCAAATTACCCCTAGACAAAGTATGTGGCAGAAATGGATGCATAACACTTCGCCTCCATCATCATGAATTCCTTATGTATTGATTTCTTTTTTAGTGAGGAAGAGGGAGACTTTACCTATGAAATTAGGGTTAGAATAAATGAATCAAGCAAATTTGTAAAAAGTGTCTATTTCCTATCTGTTCATGCCAATCATGTAAAAGCAACTATGAAATAAATAAACAATAATTTAGTATATAAATAATCAAGATCTAACCTATGAACTTCCAACCTCTTGTTCAATAAATATACAACTTAAAAGGTCACATTAAAAAAAACATTCTCATCATTTTCCTATTTAACTGTGCATAATACAAATCACATATAGATTTTGTGTTGACAATGTGAAGAGTTCATTAACATAAAATTAGAGGTTTATAGACAGAATGAACAAAATTTGTAATATTAGAGCTTAAACCACACCTATTTATTTATTTATTTAATCTACTTCTTTCAAGTCCATTGGTGATTCATACCATTTTTTTCAGTGAAAAATGAAAACAATGGTTCATTCCAAATAGTTAAAATAAAGGAAATAGGAGCTGAATTACATTACACCCTAGCTAGCAAGCAATGGATGAAGTGTTGCTGGAACAAAGTACACGTTATAGAGTAGCAATTCAAGAGCTGCACAACATCCCTGGTCCAAACCCTTGCCATCTCATCCGAAATTGACCATATGTATTAGTAATCTGACTAAAATTGCACAAATCTTATCAAATGTATGATTACCACAATATTAGCATGTGATAATCCTTTTAGTATGTAATTCAAGTCCAACCAAAATAACTACAAGTTACTGTTCATCGATTTGGACAAAGATAACATGTTGGGAAATTGGAAACGATACAAGATTACATGGAACCATAATGAGATTAAGTATTAAAATCATTTTATCATGCAAACTGTCTTCATCCATCTGATATATTAATAAAAAATTTGGTAGGCATACCAGATATACACATATATACAAATATGGTTTAGAGAGAGAGAGAGAGAGAGAGAGAGAGAGAGAGAGACGTCAAATACATGCTTATCATTATCGATAACATGAGAAAGGGAAATTAATACCAGATGAGAGGTGATAGTAGTGAACTTAGGTCAAGCTTTCTTTGAGACATTTCGTCAAACACTTAGGGTGCTTCTTCTATAATCCTAAATAAAACTTGAAAATCGTCTTTTTGTATGTAACCTGGGAAGAAAACAGCCAATGCTTCTCAAGTCCATAAAATAATTAAAATGGTTATAAATCAATGGACATACCTAAGAAACTAAATACAATAAAATCCAGAAGGAGATGAGAATTATGTGGGTGAAACATCTCTGGGAAATAATGAAATATTTGGTATCTATATAACCTGAGATTTATATATCGTTAATGTATCGACTTACAAAATACCTAAAATCAGAAAATCAACGGATTGAGTTGTATACCAACAAATCCATAAAACAAAATTTACAATAATCGTGTGGTGAAAGTAGCATTTTGATATCAAACATGTTGAAAAATCATCAAAAGCCATTCATGTAAGTATATTGACATCAACTATGAATAAAAGAGAGACATGATTTTCTCAACCCAACATATCATCTAGATTTAGACATTGTGTAGATAGCTTTGTCGATGATCTTAAAAGTGGAGACCAATAATTTATAGATAAAATGTAGAAAACATAGAAAGAGGAGAGGGGTAACTTACATCGAGAGTTCAATTTTATAGTATGGAAACGTTTGGATTGTTCTTATCTAATGTCTTTATGAATCAATAGATTGTATGCAAGCAAGGGATAATAAGAACTTGTGCAGTTGTGCCTGTGTATGTTACAATCAAGATGGTTTAAGAATATAAAAAAGGCCTCACCTACTGATTAACCATATTCCTGTGACTGAAAATAGTAAAAGAATTAAGAAATTAGGTTAGATAAAAAGAGGGTTTTTTAAAACATCAAGTTTCCAACTTTTTGATAAAGTTAAGTCTAAAACCTTTATAAACATGCTCCTTGACAAACCCACGATTCATAATTGTGGATGCATTTGCAGTACCTTAAATACATCGATCATGAAATCCAAAGAGAAACAGGGTTGGAGGCCGAAAGGTGGAAAGAGGGAAGTGGCAAGATGTGTTAACCAAAATTATCTTCTCCGTCGCCTTCCCTTCCCATAAGAAAGAAGGATCATTAGGAATTCATTTGCCCTACGCTCTATTATTCTTCCTCAATCTTCATTGAAGATATTTTAAAGGTTTGCCCCAAATTTTTTGAGAGAAAAATATGGAAGTCGGAAGATATTAACTTGCTCAATTCTTGCCTAATACATCGACTACAATGAATTATTTCCTGAATGAATCCCAAAAAATTAGGGATTACGTTATTGAATACAGAATTGAACTTCACTTACAAGTTTTGAGCGGGAAAAATGAAGGGGGAGGCGTTAAGAGAATGCCACGTGGCGATTTTGGTACTGTTTTATTAAAAGAGAGGATATATATATATATATATATATATATATATATATATATATATATATATATATATATATATATATATATATATATATATATATATATATATATATATATATAACCTTAATTTTTTATAGGTGGCCAAGACCCATTTTACCCTATATTGGTTGCGCCTTTGTTGTTTACTCACGTCTTCTACAACTTCAAATAATATAGCAGAATTATATCTTTTACTAACGAATATAGCAACAAATATTATGTTTAAAAACTTATGACAAACTCTATAATGGGTTACGAATGTTAGATGATGAAAAACTGAAAAAATATGAAAGGTATATGTGAAAGAAGTTATAAATAATTATTTTATTTCAAAATATAATTTAAAATCCGTCAAATCAAACAGTTATCCGCTTTTCATATAAATGTTTTATTTTTATCATATACTTTTGATAATGTTGCGAGAAATATGTTTTTGTTTTATACTTTTTTATTTGCAGAAACCTAACTTACCAATGGCTTTGTGTTAAAAATTAAATTTGTTGAAGATAAGTATGATAAAACAAAAAGCTACGGAAATCCTTAAGAAATATTATATAACACCCACATATTTGTGAACTTGTTGGAATATGATACTAAGTCTCACATGATGTTGCCAATGTATACATGTTGAGACAAATGGTGTGTTGTATTGGTTAAGATACGACATCAAATTTTAAAAACTAGTTTTTTAGTTGAACCGGTATGGTGATCGGTTCTCGGTTTAACCGGTTCGACCACCAAGTGAACCGGTTTCTATATTTTTCATGTTTTTTCCTATTTTTTTTTACATATACATACATATATAGAAATCATAAATTTGATGTTTACAAATTCAAACATTAAAAATACATATACAAATAAGTTGTAGATAAATCCAAATACATTAAAATAATACATAATCATAAGTTTTAGTGTTTTACATCAATCCATATACGTCAAAAAAAAATAATAAAGTATAATACTGAAATTGAATATGGTTTTGGATGAATAAAAACACATCAAAAAACTTTATAACATTTACCATATGTTTTTATTTTAAGAAAACTAAATAGATATGAAAAAAATCACCAATGTTTATTATGTAAATGGTTCATTTTCATGTTTTTTACTCAGTTTAACCGATTCAACCGATTTATTTTGACCGATTCAACCAGATTTTTCTAAAAGTCGGCCGGTTCAATCTGATTTAGAAATCAAATGTAAAACCGGTGATAGTTGAACCGCTCCCTCCCCGGGTTCCCGGTTCGACCGGCTGGTTCAAACCAGTTTTTAAAACATTGCATCAAAGGTGTCCCTTATAAGAAAACTCAATTCAAAACCTATTTTGTAAATACATATAATCATACTTAGTATTTATGTATGATAGATAAGAAATATATCATCAAAAGAATATATATATATATATATATATATATATATATATATATATATATATATATATATATATATATATACTAGATTATAGCCCGCGTTAAACGCGAGAAACGCATAAAAAAACATATAATCGTTTATAGATATTGTATAATGATTATAAAAAAATATATGGTTATTGGTATTATTGAAATGTGTAGAAAATACATTGAAAACGATAAATATATATAATCATTGAAAGTTCTCTTTGTAGATATCATTTTTTGTTTTATTAGTTGAACGACTTTCCTCGTCTCATATAGTTATTATATTTATATATTTATAAACATTTTAATTAAACGTTCCTTGCATAATAATATTACATAATTTAAACATATATTGACAACCAATATACCGTTTTTTCTATTGCATTAAATATTAACAACTATTTCATTTATTCAAATAAAGTTATGTAATATAATTTATAAAATGTTAAATGTTATATAGATTTAATTTTAGTATATCATCAATGGAGATTCTTTTCTAAATCATGATTGGTTTATTTTAAATTGATTATAAATATAAATGTTAGCTTTTATGTTTGTTCTTATTTATTTAGTGTTCGCAAGAACTTTGCATTAATTTTGGCGCAATTTTGAATAATTTTAGTATATCATCAATGTAATTTGATATATCTGTCAATTATATAAAATATCAAATAATGACATTTCATTACTATTGTGATAATTTAGTTTATATATTGTATTTTCACTAATCTTAACGGTCTTATTTTTTCTAATAACCGTAACGCTTTTACTAAATGTATTTTTTACAAATCTCCTAATATCTTATAATTTTTATCTTTATAATTTTTCAAAACTATGTTATTTTCAAGATTGACTGCTTTAATAGTGTTTTTTTTTCAGTCTATTCAATTTTATATTTCATTGTACAACATCATCGTTTGTATGTATTCTGAAATTTCACTTTAAAAATGCTTAATGTTTACACCTTGATATTATTTTTTTTTAATAAACTCATGTAATAATTATGGAATATATATCTCATTTTAATTAACATTCACTTCCTTTATTATATCAAATTCCTCATTAAACGGATATACTTTTGGAAAATAATAATTATAATAGGGCAGCATTATCTAAGACGTAAATGTTTGATATACTTTTGGAGAAAAGTAAATCAGGATCATTAAAAAAAAAATTCTATAAAGAAAATACAAATTTAAATTTGTTGAAATTATGGATGAAATTACTGGCAAAAATTTATTTTGGAGGGAGTTGTATTTTGTAAGGTATAATAATATTACAAAATTTGAAATATCTATATTTGTTGTGTAAATTAATAAATTTTATTGTTACTATACGAAGATAAAAAGGTAGGTTGATATGATATACAAAAACATAATAATTTCAATGATATTTTAAAATCATTCCAAAATTAACCAGATTCTTATGACATAAAAATTAAAAAAAAATCATAATCATCTCTAATATATAAAAGTAACATTTTTGTAATTAATGTCAGTTCCCAAGATAGTTAATTTTTGTTTTGTTAAAGGTACCTAATATCTTTTCATGTTTATTTAAAAAATTTCAGAAGAGTAGTTAACTGATTTCATGTAATTTGTGACAAAGAAAATCGAAATATATGAATACATACATTTGATATAGGAACAAAAATAATCGAAAAAAATATAAAAAGCGAAAGAAGGTACTGACCTTCTAACGCACAAGAGCGAATGTTTATAGCAGAGAATGATGATGGAAGTTATAAGCAATATTAACGATGTTGTAGGAGAAGGTTTGAAGAAAAAAGAAACGATTGAAAATAAATGTGAGTTGCGGATTCAATGATGAATCGTATATATATGTGATAATTTGAATATGATTTTTCGGTATTAATGATTTCCTAATAAAAAAAGATTTTATATTAATGGTTTACTAATATAAACGGATTTATATTAATGGTTGATATTAAGGTCTTGATTGAAATTATTTGTTAGTAATAATATGTTTTTAAAATTGACCATATTAAAATCTTCATGACTGAAAATTCAAGATGTAAAATATGGAAAACTTTTATTGGAATTAAATACATTCCATTTCAACGAATGTAAGTTATTGATTGATGATTGGAAAACATTTATTGGAATTAAATACATTTCATATGGAGAAGATGATGTCAACAATTTGATCTAAAGGTGGAAAAAATAAGATTGAAATACAATCAATGGTCCAGATTATTTAAGATGATGTCATAAGGTTTCTCTTTTAGTAATATTTAAGATATATATATATTGTTAAAGCATCAAAGTAAGGTAGAGAGATGTATTTTTGGTAGTAACTCACGCCAACTAGTTACAACATTTCTATTTCCATTCCCATGTTGTTTGGATGCCAAATTCTCACATTAAGAATATGTATGCATTGATTACTTAGAAACTAATTACACTATAATCATTTTAAATGGAATTATAAATCTTTAACATCTCATTTTAATCATTATGTATCATCCTTAGGATTATAAGAAAGCATTAGAAGAAACTCACAAATCCACTCAGTCCATCGAGTGAATGTACATGCCACTCCATTTTTAGATTTTTCACTTTTTAGCGTGTGTTTGGGATTGCTTTTTAAACGTAAAAGTCCTTTTTATAAAAGAGCTTTTTGTAAAAGATTTTTTTTTCTAAAAGATGGTGTTTAAAATGTGTTTGGTTTGCCTTTTATAACTTTTAAGTGATAAAAGCTAAAAGTCACAAAAAGATACGAATTTCTATCTTTTCTCCGGCCAACTTTTCCTTCTTGACTAAAAGTTGATTTTAAAAGATCTTTTCAATTTACCAAACAACTTTTAATAATTTTAACTTTTTGAAAAAGTTATAAGTCAAAAAGATGATTAAAAAGGAATCCCAAACACCCTCTTAGCCTCTAAACCATGCCCAAACTGATACTAACTTCCTTCATTTCACTCTTAATGACCTAGTATAGTTATTTAACATTAAAATACATGTTTTAAACCCTATTAACATCCTGATCATCATCATAAACCATTGATTCAATTGCTAAATGAATATTAAATAATTTATAGCTTCACAACCTGATAATTTTTTTTATAATTTTAAACACCATTAATGACTTCTATACTTGATTTTCATTTATGATTTGCAATTAGGATAGAAAAACCTAACTCCAAATATATTTATATATTATAAACATGATTCAATCATAACTTAAGAAGTTTGTGAGATATTTTTCTAATTATGAATTAACTCTAAATTTTTTTTATTAAAGCTCATAATTCCACCATTTATACAATTGAAGGTTCTATGATATGATTTGGACTTTGATGAATAATTTACATACAAGCCATATAATTAACCTAATAAATTATTGAAGGCGAAATTGTACAAGATCTAGTGATGGTTTCATGAAGTTAGTTTCAATTCCTCCATTAAAGCATAATGAAATCAAAATCATCATTGGAATGAGATTGCATCATGGATTAGCATTCTCTAACATAGAATCTCAAATTAGATTGAAATAAGTCAATAGATTGGCTTATAAGATTTAGATATGGGAATAATATACAAATACTAGAAGTTAAATGATTAGGAGCTAGTTTGATGAAATAACTAGCTTAAGAGCTTCTCCTTGGAGCTTAAGCTTAATAACACCACTACATCTTCAAATCATACTCCAAATACATCAAAAATTGCAAAACTCGCCTTTTCTCCATCATCTGGCTCTCCAACAGTGGCAAACCTTAGTGGAGCATTGGGGGTCCCGGGCCACTGCTCAACTTTCGGCACATAGTGTATTTTTTTTTTCTATTAAGTGCACCGGCTTGAAGTACGAGGGACACCCCTACTAAAACAGTCTGCGTCCGCCACTGCTCTCCAACATTACGAGAGATAATATGGAAGATCGAGGGCTTAAATTCGTGACTCTAGACATTTGGAAAAAATAGGTCCCTAAACTTTTATGTTTCCAACTTGTTTCCCCAACTAATTCCCAATAGACCAAAAGTCCTAACTTTTCTATAAAAAACCTAAAAGTTTATTTTTATTTTTATTTTTTTTAACATTTAAGACTTAAACCTAGTTAAGTTCAAACTTAAGTTTCTAGATTTGACAAGTTTGGTACCTCAATCTTCCAGATTTCCATTTACTCCAAATTAATTTTGAAATCTATTATTTTATTTGACTAAAAACTTTAATTCCATTATTTATTTTAAATCAAAGTTATTTATAAAGTCTTTCATTAGAATATTAAACTTTCTGACCCCAAGTGTGGGTGTTCCAAACTTCCAATGTAAATATAAGAAAATGCTAGGAATCAAGTTTTAACTTTTTAGTTGAGTTCAAAGTAGTTGAAAAGGGAACTATTGATGAATTGATAAAACAAATATTATATTTTATGTTAAGCTAAGGATGTATGTTGTTATCTTTTGATGGCTATGAATGGATATGGTTAGAAGCAATGGCGGCCTTGGGGTGGCAAGTGGTGCGGTCGTATAGTGCCTCCCATTTTAAGGGGTTTTCGAATTTGAAGACAAATATATAGTAACGGTGTTAGTATTTTCATAAAATATATAGTAATGGTGTTAGTATTTTGATAAAATATATTTTTATTTGTTATTATTAAAGAAAATTAGCAGATAGCTATATACACGATGTAACATTTTGTTGTAATCTTAAAGTAATTTTAATTGTGAAAAATATCAACAAAAATAAAAAATTCAAAAAATAAAAATCTTATTATAAATTCTATGATTTATCAACAGTTTAAGTAAAGTATCTATATTAGAAAAATACATATTTTTTTTTTAATATAAGTTCAAGCAAACATTATAGATTTTTATAAAACTCACCAAAAAGATCAAACCCTAACAAACATAATAACAATGTGAGTAAATCGTCGGTGTTGCTCGTCTCTCTCGTCGGAAACTGTCATTTTGTTGTCTTGAATTTTGATATATTATTGTCATTGGTTGTCGTTTTGCCCTCCTCTAAGTCATCTAACTCCCTAACTACATGTTAGTATCTCTTATATCTTTAAAATTTTCAATTCCCAACCATGTTTGATTGTTTTTTCTCCTAGGCTAAATGCTCATTTTCATTTGAACGATTTATTTATGAATTCATAATGACCTTAATGAGTAATGAAGCAGAGAAAGTAAAAAAAAACATTGTTCTTTGTTTGCCCTTTTGTATAGTGTCTTGTGAATTGTGTTTATCACTATTCTTTATTAATTTAGTTTTTCAATGTTTCGTATAGAGGGCTCGAGTAAACCCTTTTAGGGTGGTGTGAGGGAGGGGGGCAATGAGCTTCTTATTTTTTTAGCTTCTAATATTAATATAATATATTCTAATACTTAAAAAGATTAGAAAGCAAGATTTTTGTTTGACACTCTAATTGTTTTAAACATTCTTGTAATCATACGCTCAAAGTACTTTTTAGAAGAAATATGATTCATAGATTGGTAAACACTAAAAACTTCTTTTTAGTTGATTATGGTAGTCCTTTTGTGTTTTTAAAATGATATTTATATTTGTAACCAATTTTTTCCACCTACCAACAAATTGAATAACAATGTAACAAAGATAGACGTGAAATTTCCATAATGGACAACTCGTCCAACAATTTATAATTGACAATTGTCCGCGAATCTAAACATCAGCCATCACTCTCTAATCAAAATGGGAACTGATATTTGATTTTTTAATGAAATTGATAACTATACCCCTTATTTATATTTAAACTGTAATTGTTAATTAAATGCAAACTCCTTCTTTAATCTTTAGTTCTTTCGCTCTCAATCTCCCATCCAAATTAACCCCATATCCAACTTCTTTCGACCACCACCTGCTATCTGCCACTTCTTCACATCCCGTAACGTAATCCACAAAGGAACATATCAATGTGGTGGAGAAATTGTATGAACAAGGGCTAAGGACACTGACATAAGGGCATCCACAATGCATTGAACTGCATAGAGTTCAATGGATTGTCACATCATCAATCTACAATCCATACAACTCTATTATATTTTTCTCTACAATGCATTAAACTCTATAAAGTTTAATAGAATGTTATAAAATATAATTTATAGTAAATATTTAAGAAATATTAAAACTTTCATTTTTCCCATTGAAGAGTTCAATGGCCATTGAACTCCAAATCCATTGAATACCAAGGTGGCATCTCACAATGGTAGAGTTTCATCCATTGAATGTCACATGGACTTGCCACCTCATTCAATTCTCCTATTGAACTCACCATTGTGGATGTTCTAAAGTATTGGTTTCCTCTCGTTTAGCCTGATTTGCTAATCCTAATCCTAAAATTACTCTGTCGATGACTTCTAATTCCTCAAGCTGGCTCTTGGCCTCTTGCTTATCATCCATCACCACTCGCAAGCTCATCCTTGGGTAGTTGGGCTTCCTGGTGCCTGTAAGAGATGCTTCCGGTGAAAGGAGAGGAACAAAAGTTCTGATTCAGGCAATGGTTTGGGTTGGGGAGTGGTGTGAGTTTATATAAAAGAGGAAACCATAATAAATTTATCAATCGTCTTAGAATAATCTAATGAAATTGGTTAGGATTTTCAGCATCGCTCGAGTAAGACCCTGTGAGGGAAAGAGGTGAATTATAGGTCGGTTGTTTTGTGTATACACAATCTGAAACAGTGTTTTAGAAGTGGAGCGTATTACTCGAAGAGAACATCACGAACATAGCATATTATGGTGAAAATAGTGGTTCTTGGTTTGGTATAATGGTTTACTACAATTCTGCATTTGAAAAATACTATTAGGGGCATAATTGTCAAATTCCTCTAAAATCAATGGATATATAAAAACTATCAGTCCCCAATCAAAATAGGAATACACATGGTAATGGTATGCACCAGAGCCCAAGTTATGATACAAATTCCAAACAAGAACAACCCGTAACACCCAAAAAGGTCACAACAAACTCCAAAACCTGTTGGCTCTACATCCGAAGTTGGTCAAGAAAGTTTTATCATGGCATTAAGTTCGGAAAAAAGGGTGGATAAATTACCATTGAGACACAACACATACAAATCTTACCCCTACACCACAGTCAGATCAATGTATCATCTTCTCTAAACTACCTGAAAAAACCTACAAAGCCTATAGGGGATAGGTATAATTGGTGAAAATATATATGGTCAAAAACTCGTGAAAGGGAACACATTTGTTTGAAGCTATTCCAATTAAATGTACATTTGGTAATTGCCCTGCAAGAAAACAAGTGGAGAGCGACAAATGGCCGATGGTTTTTTTGTGGGTTTTTCAGCAAAGAAAGTTTTCATTTTCTATGGTTTAATCACTCAAGGGTGAGATCCATGTATGGGGGTGAAGAAAGGAGGAGGAGGAATGATGGGTTGTGGTGGTGCCAGAATATGCAGGTTGGTGGAAGGACGAGAAAAGGAAGGGTGGTGGGACCAACGTGTTTATAAAATTTTCAACTATTAATTTAAATTAAGAAAGGAGATAAAAATCAAACATGGTTAAAATAGAAATCTTAGGTCAAACAGGAAACAAAAAAGAAACTGCATGGACCAACCACATAATAATTTTAAACCATATGGACCATCCACGTAGAATAAAACCTTAGGGACTAACCATGCAACATTTTGTAAACCATGAGACCAGTCTGTCTTTATTTTTATCATTTTTATTTCGTATTTGCTACCATTACTCTACATTACAACAACGAAAACCTCCATTACTTCATTACAGATACTCGATCAAACACATAAATCATCATGGATTGCTCAAAAGTCAAGCAGAATATGTCAACAACACCTAATACAACCACATCTGATGAAGGTTCGTAAGAGAAAATTAATGCTTTCTGCATAACTTAAAATGATGAAAAAAGTTGTTAAAACACCGTTAGAGGCTAGAAAGAGTTCAAGGCTACAACAGAAGAATATGTCAGAGAAGAGTACTTCAAAAACAAACCCTATAATGATGTTGAACATCAAAACCAACATGATAACAAAAAGTATATTATGTCAAGTTATGTTATCACTTATCAGTAATAACTTTAGGCATGTTATGAAAAAATGGAGAGATTTTTGGAAGTGTTTGACAAAATATAGTATAAACTGTGAATCTGACATTTTGAATCTAGCTTTCAGTTTATTTAAATGAGAAGGTTAAAGTACTTATAAAACTTGTGTATATATACTTTATTAAAGTGTGAATATATATATATATATATATATATATATATATATATATATATATATATATATATATAGAGAGAGAGAGAGAGAGAGAGAGAGAGAGAGAGAGAGAGAGAGAGAGTTAAACTATGAATTTTGAATATTAATGTTAAAATAAAAAATATTTAAATGCATAACTTCACATTGTGAATACAAAAAAAAAATAAACTCTATATTATTTGGATTCACAGGGTGAATTCAGATTCATGGTGTGAATCTGCATGTGAATTTGAACAAATCAAAAAAATAAACAAAAAATAAAAAATTATATCAAATTTGATATTAATAGAAAAAGGATAAAAAGTCGTGAATTTCTATATTTTTATTTTTTTTGATAAAATATAAACTCTAAAAGTTGAAAAAAAATTGTTACTTAGTTCTATGATTTAAAATGGTTCTATGTTGAACTTTTATCTATGTATCTATATCCTAATTATTTTATATTTTTAACTTCTTCCTTATATATCTATACCCTATTATTTCATATTTATAAGTTTCCTTTTCCTTTCATTTTAAATAGCATTTTCTTTGCTCAATAAAATTATACGTATTTTTTGGTGTTAATCTTTCATGACACCTTGAACTTGGTGTATTGTGACAATATGTTATTCAATCCTCCCTAATAAATAAAGAACTTTTTGTCACATGTCACACTCTTATTGATTTGGCTACATGTCATTTTATGGTTATTTTCAATGAATTTTTTTCCAAATGACATTTTGTGGTTTTTTTTCATTTTATTAATTTCCACAAAATATTTAAATGTAATAATTGCAATAAATATAATAATAATAAATGTATATCAATTTCATTAATTGATTTCATTCTAATTTCAAATTTTCTAAATTAAAGTTTCATTAGATTCATTTGTTTATTTATCTAAATTATTTGTTTAATTTAAAAGAAAAACAAACAATTTAATTTTAATAATTCAATATTTTTCTATTTTTTTTCTTATAAATTCAAACTTTTCAAATGCTTAGAATTTTATATATTTTTCTTTAAAATGAACCCATGTAATACATGGATCTTACACCAGGTTATAATAAAAGGTTAGTGTCATAAAACATAATTTGCTCTTAGTCACTTATATTTAGTTGTATTCAAACTCATGGACCAAATAGTAATTCGAAACAAATGTTTATAACAAAAAAAACTCTATAATTTTAACCAACATGTCTACATCATTATCAACTAAACATAAATAAATAACTATTTACTCCATTGAAAATGGGATTGTTATGTTCATCAACTTGTGGCGATTATCATTGTCATTACTTTCAGCAATCTCCTTCAAACTAGTCCAAGATTTTCTTCTTTTTCTATTAGTAGATGCATTCTCTGATTTTTCTGCATTTGGATCATATGCCACTTTCTTCTTAGCCCCTGACCTATTCCTCTTCTTCTTGGACTCCAACAATGTCAATGTCGGAATTGCTGGATCAGAGTCGTTTTTTACTAAAATACCCATTTTACCCTTGTCAGAGTCGTTTAATGGTGGAGCTAGTATAGTGTTTGGTTTGGCCTTTGGTGGATTTGTGTTTCTTGGAGTGCCTCTTTTCATATTTTTGTGCATACAAAAATGACAAGTGTAGACAATGTTGTTTTGAGGATAATGACAAGATTTCTTGCCTTTTTGTCGAGCTTTTTTCTTGTTTTTTTCAATTCGAATTGTACAATTGTAGCCAGGATGAAGTATAGATTCACATCTACAACACAAGAACACAAGATATGACCAAATTGCCCTTAATAGTATTGTGTGTGTAGAGAGAAAAAGAGAGTACCTTTGACAAGTAAACAAGGATGGATCAACTGGTGTTGCCAAAGCCTCTGAAGAAGCTGCAAAATGGTGACTAAAAAAGGCACCCAATGAGGGTATGGATGCATCGTGAGTGGCCCACATTGCGAGATTCTTTATATGTTGTAATTTTAATGAAGATTTGGCATTTGTGTGTTTCTTCCCTGTTGAAGCTTCTCTAATTGTGACTGACATTTGAGGTCCAGAAATTGCAGGGGATCCTTTCTTGCCCATGTCTCTATTGTTTTGTTTAACAATGGTGGATCCTGATGTGCACAATCAAACAATTGGAAATATTACCAAATATTACCAAAATGAACATAAAACACATGGACAACAACAAGCATGGCCCTACAGCGATCTTGAAAGAATTTCAGACAAGAAACAGATGTCAAACCAAATCTAGAAAGGAATTAGATACCAGAACAGGAATTCAGTCAGGATTCAGATTAATTGATGTGATTCAAACACTAATTAGACACTAATCGAACAACTAATTGCAGCTGCTCCATCGAATTAGACAAGCATACATTTGTACCTAACCAGAAAAAAAGAAAGTGACTTACGAGGAGATCGGAGAAGGTGAGACTGTAGCTGGTGGCGCCGGAGATTGGAGAAGGGTCGGTTGTGAAGGTAGGAGAGAAATTGTGGAGTTGAGAAAAGCGTGGAGGCTGATTTTAAACGAGGGGTAGGCGTTTGGGGGGTATGGATGTTATGCAGGTAAATGGGACCGATTCGACCCGAATTCGAACCCGAATAATTCGAAAACTGAATAAGGGCAATTGTCTGAACTGAAAATCAAACCGAATAACAAATACGGGTTGGGTTCGGTTCAGGTATTAATCGGTTAGGTGAATAACCCGAATAACATGTACGAGATGATCACGGACCTAATATAACAAAAAAAAAATCGTATTAGGATTCTATAACCCGAATAATAGAATAACAATGTACTTTTATACATCAACATAAAACATTCAAAGACTAACATAACACATTGAAAGAATAACATTTACATAGTAGATTTACATAATGAAAATTAATTTTACTTGAGTTTCTTGAGTTGGAGCCTAATTTTTCATGACTAGACAAAGTATGAATTTGTGAATCCTTAGAGACAATAGGAAGGGTTGATTTCTAAAAGTTTAAAACAATAAGAAGGATCGACAGAAGTGATTTCGAGTTTGGAAATAAATGAGAAGATTGGTCGACGTTGAAACGACGAAAACGGACATAGGGATTTTTTTTGTTATGAACGATGATGATAGAAATGTGAATCGTGATTTTGATTTCTGTCGATCAGAGAAAGGGGAGGAGGAATGTTTATTCGGGTCGGGTATTTAGAACCAAATAAGCTCTTATTTGGGTAACCCAAACCGAATAAGCATAATATAAATACCTGAAACCTGAATCGAATTACTTATTCGGGTCTAATTCAGTTTGGTTCGGGTTTCCGGGCCAAATTCTCATCCCTATTTGGGGGTATTAAAAGAAGAAAAACCAGAATTTGGGCTCTCTTTTATTTTTTAAATAGTTAGCCCGTAAAATTAAACCCCGTGAATATAAATTCATATTGCGAATTGGGCTTTTATTAATATAAAAACTTGTATCGAATACAAAGAAAGATTAAAACCTTTTGATGTGGAATTCGATTTCAAAGAAATATTGAATAAAAAGAAACATTAAAACATTTATGTAATACATATCATAAGGGAACATTTATGCATAAGGGAACACGGAGTCAGTTTAGGTGGTTTAGATGATGGGTTGTGGCGGTACCGGCGGTAACGTCGGTCTGTAGTTCCGACTAAAATCGGTTAAGCGAGTTATCACATTTAATTCAATGAGCAGGTATACCAAACCGTTAGCTGTTTCGAATGTATTTAATGTACGTGACATTTAAAGAATCAAAACAGAAGTTGCATTGAAACGTCCCCAAAATCACGACTAAAAAATTTCCTTTAAAAACATTACTAAAACCATAGTTATAAAACCATAACATAAGTCATAACATAAATTTGGAATATCAATTCAAAACATGTTCTTATTATTAGAGTAACATCCCAGGCTGACTGACTATGGTGGGTGTCATGCGATCACCCCGAGCTCTTCCCTCCGCTACCGGAAGTACCTGAAACCAAAATTGAAACTGTAAGCACAAAGCTTAGTGAGTCCCCCAACCTACCGCATACCATGCACATAATCGCATACTGCAAATACTGGGCCTCGCCCACTACCTCGGGCCCTGCCCACTACAACAGGCCCCGCCTGGCTTCGAGCCCCACTCGGTGTACATATTTGTTTCTCTTAGGCCCCTCCTATCTTTGGGCCTCGCCCGCTAGCATATACTAACATACAATCATATCATAACACATAGACTAAAACATATACTACTGGATCCTGTTCTAAGGCCTTGCCTATCTTAGGCCCCGCCCCTGTCCTGCTACTGATGAGTCATGGAACCTCGTCCACGCTCCTATTGATAGTGAGATATGGGCCTAGCCCACACTCACCCCCTTCCTACCTTGGGCCACGCCCTTGCTCTGCTGCTAATGAGATATGGAACACCGTCCACACTCTGCTATTGGTGAGGTACGGGACCTCGCCCACACTCACCTCCCTATCAAGCACATATATGTATCACACAGATAACAAGTATAAACTATCATGTAAACCGTTCCTTGGGCACCCGCCCGCTAACACTGGACCTTGGTCCTGAATATCATACTAACATACAATGCCTAGGGCTAACCCCTGGGTCTTCCTACTCATAACTACATGGGCCGACATTGTGGCCTTAGACCCATTCACACAGTGAGGATACTCACCTTGCACTGATGAAGCTTTGATTGGTACCCTCCTGATTGCTATCCAATAACTCTCCGAACTGCGGCTCCTCTAGCTCCCTGAGCTACCAATATCAATATAACACTTAGTCCCAAATTGTCCTCCAGAATTCATACCAAGTCAACTCTAGACAAGTCAAAGTCCTGGTCAAAGTCAACCTTCCAGGTTGACCCTACTCGCCGAGTCACACTATTAACTCGCCGAGTTCATAAACTCAGAAAATCCTACAAGTCGCGACTCGACTCGCCGAGTCACCCCATGACTCGTCGGGTCTTCCAATCTCCGAGTCCTATCCTATCCAACTCACTGAGTCACCACTCAACTCACTGGTCTCACTCATAACCAGAAAGGATTAAGGTTTCGACCCGACTCGCCGAGTCCACCTTCATCATCTTCATTTTGTAGATTACAGTCCAATCCATTGCTTCCCAATTGTAGATTTGGATTCCTATGGCTAGCATTACATGTAAAGTTGCTAACTTTATGTGCATGCAAGGTGCTATGAAGCTTAAACACCAAATCTAAGCTACAAAGGAGGTCTAAGTCATGAAAGGAAGCCATAGCTGAGTAAAGCTTCTCACTCAGAGCTTCTAGACCTCAGAAATGCTAAGATCTAATCTTTATTCGTCCTCAAAGGCTCAATACTCGGGTTGGCCTTGGAAATGGTCCCAAAAGTGACAAGATACAAGCAAAGAAGGGGATCTAGATGATTAATAGCCAAGGTATGAGCTTCATACCTTCAAATGATCATAGATGTCATCCAAACTCTGGATCTATACTCCTTTCCTTGCTCCTTTCTCCTACAACCTTCAAGATGCACTCAAAAGGGACCTTAATCTTCCCATACAAGCTCAAGAATGAAGTTGGGTGGCTAGGGTTTCGTCTCTGGGCAGTGGAGGATGCAAATGAAACCCTAGAAATTAGAATTGGGCGTTTAAATAGGGAACCGAGTCCCGAAATTAGGGTTTCCCAACCTAGACCTGACTCGTCAAGTCAGCCCACGACTCGCCGAGTCAGCTACTTAAGTTGCAACATGGAGCCCGCTTCGACTCGTCGAGTCCCTCCATGGACTCGACGAGTTGACCCTTTAACTTAGGGCTTTCCTTTCCTTTCTTTGTGCTGCTAGATTAGGGATGTTATATGCATGCATGTGTTAGCATAAATGTGATAATTCAGTTGAATTGATTTCTTTCATGCCATTTTTTTTGTATTTTGTTCCATCTGTGACATGTTTTATTTTTTTTTGTTTTTTCTTTAATATAACTTTGTAAATATTTGTGAGATAGAATACTCACACATCATTCAATATAACTTTCTAGAACTTTGTGTTGTGTTTGGGAAATTTTATACTCGTTTAATTCATTTCGTCGGTTACTTTCAATGGATTCCCAAGGAAAAAGGTAAACAAACTGGTTCTAACCAAAGATGCAAATCCAAGCAAGGCGGTTCAAGTCAAGAGATTTCATTTTCTTCTCTAGGATTTCAAATTCCAAACTATCAAAAATACTAAAACTACCAACAAACCAAAATTATCCACAACAATATTACCCAATACAACAAGCTTACAACACATTTAAGTTTTCAAAGAAAAATCTGAGTTATAATCCATATAATCAGTTTTCTCAAAGGGATCCAGAAACCCAATTTCAATCTTCTCGACCCGAGAATTTCCAGTTCCGTGATTCTTAGAACGTAAAATCTTACAATTCTAGTGGCAACTCGGTTCCCAAAAGAAACGAAGAAGAAGCCGACAAGGAGTTGCAACCCGTTGCTGAGAAAAAAACACAATTATACGAATCGCCATAAGTCAAAGAAATGAGTGGAACACGAAGAATTGGCATTGGCTAGGGCATATGTTGATTATTTTGTAGATAAACAATGAAAAAATCAACAAAGGTTCTATTCATTTTGGAATCGGGTTTTAGAGCATTTTAATCTTCAAATTGGAGGTTTGAATCAGTCACGGCACCAGGTAAACTCAAAATAGAAAGACCTCCAAAACAAATGTAACGCTTTCAGTTGCATCTATAACTATAGGATGAATAGTTTGGCTAGTAGGAGAGATGAGGCTGATGTTTTAAAAGCTTCACAAAGCGAGTATTGGATGACTATTAATCATAAAGCTTTTCCTCATCAAAAAGCTTGGGAGTGGTTGAAAGACAATGCAAAACGGGAATTTGTTCCAAAAGTTGGTGAAGACTCCGCGCCTCTTTCTTCAAAATGAATCAAAACATCTTCATCCAACACCTACACAACATCTTCTGATGCATAGTATCCTCCCGAATTCTCCTAATAACAATAGTCATTAAATGTTGAAGGAAAAAAAGTGGTGTAACACCGTGAATTTTCAAAATAATTTTTCGCAATTATAAAAACATTTCTCATTTAATTTCATAAAAACATTAAGTTTCAAATTCCAATCCGTATCATACATATCCCAAGATCACATAAATATATCAAAAGTCCCCTGCGTGTGTACAGATCAAGCCGGCGCCTTCCCACGGTCATCGCTAGTACCTGAAACAACAACACTAACACTGTAAGCACGAAGCTTAGTGAGTTCCCCAAAATACCACACATAAAACACATATTAGCCACTCGAGGCTATAACTCTATGGGTCCGTGCACCCAAACTCTGTGAACCCTCAGGTTCTAACTCTAGGAACCTTCCGGTCCCAACTCTGTAAACATGCACAACATAAATCACATAGAAATGATGCAGTACAACACATAGCATACACATAACATACATACACTAACACATAGCTCTGATTACCTACTAAAGGTAAAGTATAGTGAGAAGACTCACCTCGCGTATCTTGGTATCTCACGAATCTTGGAAATCCCTCGTGCTCGATCCTCCGAGCTCTAATCCCCCTACAACATCACATGACTCTAATTAACACTTTTTATCTCTAAGGTTGACTATCCCTAAGAAGTCAACACATGTCAAATCTGGTCAACGGTCAACGGTCAACTTTGACCGGACTCGGCAAGTGCACAAGGGCAACTCGGCGAGTCTAGATGTTTCCACCAACTCTCTAGGATTCCCTTTTTACACGTCGAGTACTCCCCCTGACTCGACGAGTTCCTCCTGGCAGAATCGCGGGGCCACCCCGACTCAACTCGCCGAGTCTCAAGAACAACTCGGCGAGTCCCAGCTCGACTCAGCCCCCCTGACAACCCTCTCTAACTCGCCCTGACTCACTGAGTCAAACCATGACTCGACTGGACCACTCACTGGCCGATCCAAGGCAATCTTCAAGCTACTCGCCGAGTCTGCTCATCGGACTCGGTGAGTCCATGCCATGCAATCACTCAAACTCGCTTCTAAGGTCAGATCTGCTCCATCAATTCATAGATCTAGCCTTTCTAGACTGATTCACCACGTAAAGCCCCTATCTTGGTGTCCATAACACACCCCATGGCTTATAAATAACATTTTGACCTAAGGCATAAGGGTTCCAACCCAAAACCTCCATTGATTCCCAAAAAGCTTGGGCAAAGGGACACTCTGGACCTTTAAGGGTTCAGATCTATGGTCTAAATCTCTTAAGGGACCAAGGGAGCACAAGATCTAGCCACAAAAGGATTCAATAAACCCTAAATCAATGTAAACATCAACATAGAAGAGGATAGCTCGAAAGTATTACCACAATAGTGATGCTCTGGACTCCAAACCCTCAGAAGATGGCTCCTCTTGCTTTCCCCTTAGCTGATTTTCCCTTTCCTTGCAAAAAGACACCTCCAAGATCAATAATGGCCTCCTACTTTGCTCCAAACGCTCACACTCGATTAGGGTTTCACTCAAGGGACTGGTGAGCACAAATGACGGCCATAAGGCCCTTTAAATAGGTCCCAAACCCGAGAAATTAGGGTTTCATTAAACAGCGCAGACTCGCCGAGTCCATATCCTGGACTCGCCGAGTCCAGACGAATCCCGCGTCCAGAGTCGCGACCCTACTCGGTGAGTCTGAGCTCCAACTCGCCGAGTCCCCTCTCAAAACACCAAAAATCAAAACAATAAAGGATACCTGGAAATCCGGGCTGTTACAATTCTCCCCCACTAGAACTAGACTTCGCCCTCGAAGTCTCGCTCTGAAAATAGCTCCGGATGCTGCTCCCGCATCTCGCGCTCCGGCTCCCAGGTCATCTCTGATCCCTTCCGGTGTTGCCACTGAACCAACACCAGAGGTACCTCCTTGTTCCTCAGAACCTTGATCTTCCGATCTCTGATGGCCACTGGTCTCTCGGCATAATTCAGGCTCGCATCCACCTGAATATCCTCTAATGGAATCACTGCCGACTCATCGGCTATACACTTCCTCAATTGCGACACATGAAAAGTGTCGTGGATCTGCCCCAACTCTGCTGGCAACTCCAAACGATAGGCTACCCAGCCTACCCTCGCGATCACACGAAAAGGCCCAATATATCGGGGCCCCAACTTGCCCCTCTTCCTGAATCGAATCACTCCTTTCCAAGGAGAGACCTTCAGGAGAACGAAGTCGCCGACCTGAAACTCAAGCTCGGATCGGCGTCTGTCTGCATAACTCTTCTGTCGGCTCTAGGCGGTCAATAACCTCTGTCTGACTTGCTGAATCTGCTCTGTCGTCTGAAGCACGATCTCTGTACTGCCCATCACTCTCTGCCCAACCTCTCCCCAACAAATGGGGGTCCGACACCTCCTACCATACAGCAGCTCAAAGGGTGGCATACCAATGCTCGAATGATGGCTGTTGTTGTAGGAAAACTCTGCCAAGGGTAAATACGCATCCCAGCTACCCCCGAAATCCAACACACATGCTCGAAGCATGTCCTCAAGCGTCTGAATCGTCCGCTCACTCTGACCGTCTGTCTGGGGATGATATGCAGTACTAAAATGCAATCTAGTACCCAACTCCTCATGAAATTTCTTCCAGAATCTGGAAGTGAAACGCACATCACGGTCCGAAACAATCGAGATCGGCACTCCATGCCGAGATACCACTTCCCTCACATATATCTCCGCCAACTTCTCCGCTGAAGAACTCTCACTGATGGCAAGGAAGTGAGCGCTCTTCGTCAATCTATCCACAATCACCAAAATTGCATCAACTCCTCTGGCAGTCCTCGGCAATTTGGTGATGAAATCCATAGTGATCTGTTCCCACTTCCACTCGGGAACCTCCAATGGCTGCAACTTGCCATGCGGTCTCTGGTGCTCGGCCTTAACCCTACGGCAGGTCAAGCATCTCTCAACAAACCAGGCGACGTCCCTCTTCATACAGGGCCACCAATACTCTTTCCTCAAATCCAAATACATCTTCGTAGCCCCGGGATGGATCAAAAATTTCGACCGATGAGCCTCCTCCATCAAAGTAGTGCGCGTACCACCCACAAACGGTACCCAAATCCGACCCTGAAAAGTCATAAGCCCTCGACCATCCGTAACGAACTCTGAAACCAAACCAACGACCCGTTCCTTCTTCTGCATCTCCGGCTGCACAGCCTCGACCTGTGCCCCACGAATGGCATTCAATACCGGAGCTATCATGGTCAATCTCAAACATACATCTCGCAGCGGAGTGCTCTCCGCCCTGCGGCTCAACGCATCAGCCACCACATTGGCCTTGCCCGGGTGGTACAGGATCTCACAATCATAATCCTTGACCACATCCAACCACCTCCTCTGACGCATATTTAGGTTGGGCTGATCTATCAAGTACTTCAAGCTCTTATGGTCCGTGTATATCGTACATCGAACCCCATACAAGTAGTGACGCCAAATCTTGAGGGCGAACACTACTGCCCCCAACTCTAGATCATGCGTGGGATATCTCGTCTCATGAGGCTTCAGCTGCCTCGATGCATAAGCTATCACATGTCCCCGTTGCATCAACACCGCACCCAGCCCTGAAATCGATGCATCACAATATACTACAAAATCCTCCATCCCTTCCGGGAGAGCTAATACTGGGGCTTCGCACAACCTTCGACGAACTGTCTCAAAGGAGGTCTGCTGCTCGGGACCCCATGAGAATGCAACACCCTTACGGGTCAATCTGGTGAGTGGCACTGCGATCTTGGAGAAATCCTTGATAAATCTCCGATAATACCCTGCCAATCCAAGGAAACTCCTGATCTCAGAAGGTGACTTTGGCACCTCCCAACTCATCACCGCCTCAACCTTGGCCGGATCGACCAATATCCCTTTCTGATTAACGAGATGTCCAAGGAACTGGACCTCCCGCAACCAGAAATCGCACTTGGAGAACTTTGCATAAAGCTTCTCCGATCTCAAAACCCCAAGGACCTCCCTCAAATGCTCCTCATGCTGCTCTCTAGATCTCGAATATACCAGAATATTATCGATAAATACAATCACCGACCGATCCAACATCGGCCTGCATACCCTGTTCATGAGATCCATGAACACAGTCGGGGCATTGGTGAGCCCAAAAGGCATCACCACAAACTCATAATTCCCATATCGCGTCCTGAACGCTGTCTTCTGGACGTCCTCATCTCGCACTCTCACCTGATGATATCCCGACCTCAAATCGATCTTGGAAAACCAAGATGCTCCCTGCAACTGATCAAATAAATCGTCGATCCTCGGCAACGGGTAACGGTTCTTGACCGTCAGCTTGTTCAACTCCCGGTAGTCAATGCACATCCGGTGTGAACCATCCTTCTTCTTGACGAACAAAATAGGTGCTCCCCACGGTGAGCTGCTCGGCCGAATAAATCCCTTCCCCAGCAACTCCTGAAGCTGCGAGGATAACTCTTGCATCTCTGGAGGTGCAAGACGATAAGGAACCTTAGCGATAGGCGCGACCCCCGGAACCAAATCAATACCAAAATCCACTTGCCTCACAGGAGGCACACCCGGCAACTCCTCGGGAAAAACATCTGGAAACTCACGCACCACCGGTACCTCCTCAACTGAACTCGGTCTCTCGGAAGTCGCTCGCGTATCCATCACATACGCCACAAAACCCTTACAGCCCTGCTGTAGACACTGCCTCGCCCTAGCGGCCAAACAAAAAGCTGCTCCTGAACGTGTACCCTCGCCGTACATTGAAATAACTCCTCCACTAGGGTTTCGTATGGTCATCAGCTGGCGCTCACAGTCGATAACCGCGCCGAATCGGCTCAACCAGTCCATGCTCACAATGACACAGACATCACCCATCGCAATAGGAATCAGATCAATCGGAAACTCAACCCCGAAAATCTCTAAACACATCCCCAGAAAACCTCCGTGGCCCAAATCACTCTATCATCAGCTATGGAAACTCTCAGAGGCCGACTCAATGCCTCATGACTAACACTGATATGCTGACTAAAGGCCAAAGATACAAAAGACCGACTCGCACCCGAGTCAAATAACACTAAAGCAGGTACAGAGTTCACAAGGAAAGTACCTACGCATAACATAATATAAGCATAATATCTCAATCATCAAAATAAATACATGAAAGGAAACATACCAGCCACAACATCGGGCGCAGCGCGGACCTCCTCCGCAGTCAGCTGGAAGGCTCTCCCTCGAGCTCTCGGCGCCTCGGCCTTCACAGGCCGACTCTCTATAGCTCTGATGGCGGCAGGAGTAGACCCCTGAGATGCTCCGCGCAACTGCGGACACTCGGCCTTCCGGTGTCCGATCTGGTTGCAGTGAAAACACACTGCAAACCCCTTGGGGCAGTCCTTGGCCATGTGCCCCTCCTTGCCACATTTGTAGCAAGACCCCGCTCGGCAAACTCCGTCATGACCCTTGCCGCACTTCCCGCAAGTGTGGCCCTTCTGGCTCCCTGGTTTGGGATCAGCGGGCTTGACCCGCTTGGCTGCCGGCTGAGACTGTGTCGGTCGCCGATCCCTCCCCTGAGACTCCGCCTCCTCCCTGGCCTGAGTCTCAAGCTCAATCTCCCTCTTCCGGGCATTTGCCTGAAGCTCAGCAAATGTCCGATACGAGGAGTTCGTAGCGAACTCCCGAATATCCCGCCTCAGAATGCTCAAGTAGCAGCTCATACGTGCCTGCTCAGTGGACACGTGCTCAGGGCAGAACATCGCCCTCTCATGGAACATCCTCGTGATCGCTGTAACTGACTCAGTACCCTGCTTGAGGGTCAGAAACTCCTGTGCTAAACGCTCCCTCTCCACCTGGGGAACGTACTCATCCCGGAACATGGTGGTGAACCTCTCCCAGGTCACCGCAGAAAGCTCAGCAGGCGTATATTGCGCCGTCACGAACTTCCACCAGTCCTTCGCTCCCAAGCGAAGCTGGTTCAGCACGAACCGAACCTTCAAATGCTCAGGAGACGAGCAAGTGAAGAAACACCCCTCAATATCAGATATCCACCTCATAGATGCCACCGGATCCTGAGTACCATCAAACTCTGGTGGTTTTGTGTTGCTGAACTCACGGAACAGCAACGCATCACCACCCTGCGGCCTCGCAGCAGCAATCGCTGCGGTAGCTGCTGCAGCAGCAGCCTCAGAAAGAGCGGCATAACGCTCGTCAAACGTCTCAATCAATGTGGTCTTTATAGACCCAAACATCTCCGGTATCTCTGCCCTGATGGCCGCAGCCACCTCCTCCTGAATGATCCGGCGGATCTCCTCCTCACTGGTACCACTGCTCTCGGGCATCAAACGTGTCCTCACCATGATCTACCTCTGAAATACAACATATGAAAAATTAGAATCCACACGAGCATGCTCACACTCGTCAACTCTTTCCTCCTTGATTCTTGGCATTCCAAAGATTCTTACTTGGGTTGCACACCGCTCCGGTGCTTCCAGTAGTATGGGCCCAATACTACTGTCCGCACCGCACCAGAATACACTCCAAGTCCTCCTCTTCGGATCCCAAGTCTCAAGTACTCTATCATGCGTAGACCACTCTTTAATAGATCTCTCATAAGCCCCTCGCTGCTACCTACTCACTCTCAAGCATCTCATAGCAGCTCACCTCTCCCTAGGCTAAGGCATCACAAATCAGGCCACTCTAGTCCTAATAGCAATACCTAGCCTACTCTAACATGTAGATACATCATATCAATATCAATATCACATAATATAAAGGTATTTTGGGAAATCACCGTTCGGGCGCTGACTGATCGTACACACATCTCTTGCTCTGCGTTTTTTTCAAAAATCTTTTACTCTTTTCGAAAATACATCTCAAATCCTCAGTTTGAGTTCAAATACGCCCGAAGGTGTACTCGAATCCCTCAAACCAAGGCTCTGATACCAACTTGTAACACCATGAATTTTCAAAATAATTTTTCGCAATTATAAAAACATTTCTCATTTAATTTCATAAAAACATTAAGTTTCAAATTCCAATCCTTATCATACATATCCCAAGATCACATAAATATATCAAAAGTCCCCTGCGTGTGTACAGATCAAGCCGGCGCCTTCCTACGGTCATCGCTAGTACCTGAAACAACAACACTAACACTGTAAGCACGAAGCTTAGCGAGTTCCCCAAAATACCACACATAAAACACATATTAGCCACTCGAGGCTATAACTCTATGGGTCCGTGCACCCAAACTCTGTGAACCCTCAGGTTCTAACTCTAGGAACCTTCCGGTCCCAACTCTGTAAACATGCACAACATAAATCACATAGAAATGATGCAGTACAACACATAGCATACACATAACATACATACACTAACACATAGCTCTGATTACCTACTAAAGGTAAAGTATAGTGAGAAGACTCACCTCGCGTATCTCGGTATCTCACGAATCCTGGAAATCCCTCGTGCTCGATCCTCCGAGCTCTAATCCCCCTATAACATCACATGACTTTAATTAACACTTTTTATCTCTAAGGTTGCCTATCCCTAAGAAGTCAACACAGGTCAACTCTGGTCAACGGTCAACGGTCAACTTTGACCGGACTCGGCGAGTGCACAAGGGCAACTCGGCGAGTCTAGACGTTTCCACCAACTCTCTAGGATTCCCTTTTTACACGTCGAGTACTCCCCCTGACTCGACGAGTTCCTCCTGGCAGAATCGCGGGGCCACCCCGACTCAACTCGCCGAGTCTCAAGAACAACTCGGCGAGTCCCAGCTCGACTCAGCCCCCCTGACAACCCTCTCTAACTCGCCCTGACTCACTGAGTCAAACCATGACTCGACTGGACCACTCACTGGCCGATCCAAGGCAATCTTCAAGCTACTCGCCGAGTCTGCTCATCGGACTCGGCGAGTCCATGCCATGCAATCACTCAAACTCGCTTCTAAGGTCAGATCTGCTCCATCAATTCATAGATCTAGCCTTTCTAGACTGATTCACCACATAAAGCCCCTATCTTGGTGTCCATAACACACCCCATGGCTTATAAATAACATTTTGACCTAAGGCATAAGGGTTCCAACCCAAAACCTCCATTGATTCCCAAAAAGCTTGGGCAAAGGGACACTCTGGACCTTTAAGGGTTCAGATCTATGGTCTAAATCTCTTAAGGGACCAAGGGAGCACAAGATCTAGCCACAAAAGGGTTCAATAAACCCTAAATCAATGTAAACATCAACATAGAAGAGGATAGCTCGAAAGTATTACCACAATAGTGATGCTCTGGACTCCAAACCCTCAGAAGATGGCTCCTCTTGCTTTCCCCTTAGCTGATTTTCCCTTTCCTTGCAAAAAGACACCTCCAAGATCAATAATGGCCTCCTACTTTGCTCCAAACGCTCACACTCGATTAAGGTTTCACTCAAGGGACTGGTGAGCACAAATGACGGCCATAAGGCCCTTTAAATAGGTCCCAAACCTGAGAAATTAGGGTTTCATTAAACAGCGCAGACTCGCCGAGTCCATATCCTGGACTCGCCGAGTCCAGACGAATCCCGCGTCCAGAGTCGCGACCCTACTCGGCGAGTCTGAGCTCCAACTCGCCGAGTCCCCTCTCAAAACACCAAAAATCAAAACAATAAAGGATACCTGGAAATCCGGGCTGTTACAAGTGGAATCAACATCGTCAACACAAAATGAAATGTATGATCTTGTCAACCAAATTGTCGGCATCCACACTGCAACCACAAAGAGGCAGAACAGAGACAATGGTATCGGGAACAAAAAATGTGCATTCTTAAAGCTAACAAAGAACAGAAAGATCAACGGTTGGAGCGGGAGATAGTGAACCAAGATAGCGGGAGATAAAGAACCAAGATATGGAGTATTTTCTCCAACTGCATGATCATTTGACTGGAGCTATTTTCGGATGGTGCTTGAAAGGAAACAACAAATTGCAACTAAATATGGTTGGGAGTTGTAGAACCCATAAAGTTCAGAATGTCGGCATCATTTGACTGGAGAATCTTTTTCTTTTTCTTTTTATTAGGATTCTCTCTATATACGCTTGTGACATTATATATATATATATATATATATATATATATATATATATGTTTCATTATCTATATATGTATGCTTGTTTCATTTTCTCTTTATCATCTCTCTATTTTCAAAATGAATACAAACAATCGGAAAATAGTAATGATGATAAAAATGATAGTTCATCATCTGAGGATGAACTTGTTGGATTTGTGTTTAAGTCCATAACTATTTTGGTATGCACTTGACCCGATGGTGCATAGTCCTTTTGGGTTGCCTTCACCAAAGCAACTTGATAGGATGAATTATGGAGAGAGAGAGAGAGGACTAATTATGATTTATTAATATATTATGAGAATAATATATTAAAGGAGAAATCATATTGTTTAATTAATATTAGTCAATAATTAATTAAGAATTAATTTTATGGCTAAAAGAGATTAATAAACTTAGGGGACTAGAACTATAAAATGTATGATAGTTGAATATTAGGCTAATGGACTCCATATTAGAGGAGTGGACGAATTCTATGGGGAAACCCATTAGAAATCGTCCAAGGCCTCTAAGGAGGGAGTCCATGGGCTGCTTAGGGCCTAAGCAGTCAAATTAGGGTTTCCTTGTTAGATAACCCTAATAGCCTCACTATTTAAGGACCCCTAGGGCACCAAAAACGTGGCTGATTGATTCCTTAGGGTTTTAGACGTTTTTGGGTGTCTCTCCTCTTCTCCTTCTTCATCTTCTTGCTCTTGGTGTTTGTGAGCCATTAGAGGTGCAACATTTGAGGCACTAAGCTTTCAAGAGTCAAGATCAAGAAGGTTTGTGATTGTTATTGCTACATAACAATCAAGGTAAGATCTAAACCCTATTTACATATATTAATTCGATTATAGTATGCTAGATCTAGGGTTTATGAGCTTTGGATAATTTGCATCTACAATTAGATAAACCTAGATCCAAAGTTTTAGGGTTTTGCATGTGCACCATAGGATTGATGATTTGCTCAAAACCCATTAGAACTTAGCAACAATAATTTGTTACTTGCATTGTCTCGTACTACACAACTTCTTCAAAATAATGCTACTTCAAGCAACATTCAAAGTAGAAACACAATCCAAAGATATCTCTTAACAACTGAATGACTACTGATCCAACATTACTTTGCAGATGATTCAACATATGGTCACATGCAATTCCGTAGAAGGTTCGTATGAACAAAGGTTTGTTTATGCGACTTGTTGGTGACCTGAAGATAAATTATCCCTATTTCCAAACAACATGGGATGCAAAAAACCAGAGATGTTTCAATGCGCTACAAAAATACACCTCAACAAGATGTGAATTAGTGAAGGGTTATAACCCAAACTCGTTAGATGAGTATTTAAATATGTCATAAAGAACTTCTCGTGAAGCTCCTAAAAACTTTTTCTATGGTGTTTCCAAATGTATAAGGCTGAATATTTATTCCATCCGACGTCCACTAACATTCATTTGTTGTATGAAGCACATGAAGCTAGACATGGATTCCCTGGAATGCTTGGTAGCATTAACTGCACACATTGGAATTGGAGGAATTATACAACGAAATTGAGAGGTCAATAAATGAGAGGTGACCATCAGTATCCAACAATGACACTAGAAGAGGTGGCGTCACAGGATTTATGGTTTTGGCATACATATTATGGTGTAATAGGTTCGAACAATGATATGAATGTCCTCTACCAATCACCATTGTTTTATGATAAACATCATGGAACATGAGCCGATTGTTCATTTTATCTAAATGGTGAACACTACAAGCATGGTTACTATCACGCGGATGGAATATATCCAACATGGGCTGTATTTGTGAAGGCTTATCCACATCCAGTAACCAACAACAAAATGCATCAAGGTGGCACAAGAATTAGCAAGAAAGGATGTATAACATGATTTTGGGGTCCTTAAAGGACGTTGGGACATATTAAAAATGTCCGCACGGGCTATGACGGTGAAGAAAACAAGAAATATAATGTACAACTATATTTTACTACACAATATGATACTGCATTTTGTGAATATCCAAGAAATATTCCTTCATCAGCTTTAACTTTTGAAAGACGGTCTTTCAAATTCATGATGAAACACCTACAACCAAAAAATGAAAAAAAAATTACATTAGGTTTCCTTTTGTTAATGATATCATATGGAGTGATATTAAATCTTTGATGTATGAAAGAACAATTTCCAGTGAAACAGGCAGTAGAAATTGCTTTAGCCCAATAATATTAAGGTAGTTTCGTATATGTGAGCATTGTTCTAGCTGCTTCACACAATGATCAATTTCTTTTTTCCACAACTCCATTCTGTTGAGGTGTATATGGAGCTAAAAGATTATGAGAAATTCCATGATTGATCAAGAATAAATCAAGAACACGATTCATGAATTATGTTCCAGTATCAATTCTATTCTCCGGACTATCTTTTTCAAGCTTACTTCAATGCTTTTGATGAAGTCAATCATGACTTGAGCGGTTTTAGACTTTCGTTAAAGAAAGTATACCCAAGTAAAACGTGAAACGTTATCTACAATGACCAAGATATACTTCTTTGTACTAATTGACTCAGTTGTTGAAGGTCCACATAAATCAATATGTAGAAGCTCTAGGAGTTCACCGATCTTCGAGTCAATGACAATTGGATTTCTTTGTTGTTGTTGTTGTTGTTATCCTTGTTCACAATTTGCACACAAGGATTCAAGGAATCATTGTCAAACTTTAGTACAGGTAAACGTCTAACTAAATCATTTAGAATAAGCTTATTAAGATCTTTGAAATTCAAATGAGAAAGCCTTTGATTCCAAAGCCAACTTAGATCTAAGTAAGCCTTCAACAGTAAGCAAATTCAAGGTAAACCAATAATAAGCTTCATATCTAGCATAAAAATATCTCATTTCTTTTGGATTTTAGCAACACTTCGTTTGTTATCTTGTTGGAGATGACACTTCCTTCCTCATCAAATAACACTTGATTTCTAGTTCCTGTTGTTGGATTAGGTGTCTAAGCCAATAATTGAATTGATATATACTTGAATTAAAAGCAAAGTTTTTTTGGGTTGACTCAAATCTAGTAACCGACTATAATGACTTTTGGAGAGAGAGGCTGATTATTGATTTATTATATGACGAATAAATAGCAATAAATAATTTATTAATATATTATGAGATTAATATATTAATTAGAAATAGTATTATTTAATTAATATTTAATCATAAATTAATTGGAATTAATTTGATTAATTAAAAGTGCAAGGATCTAAGCTGTAATTGTTCTATAGTTGAACAAGAGAAGAATTCTAGAGGATTCTAGGGGAGGCTGAAATTTGAAGACTCCTTAGGATTTCTAGATTATTCTATATATATAATGTGGATTTTAAGGACACTAGATAATGACAAGAATTGAAATAATATTATTTTATTTCAAATTAGGGTTATCTAGGGTTTTCCTATCAGCTATAAATATGGGTCTTAGCCTTACAATTTTTGGCCACTTGATATCCTAGGAAGATTGCCGAAAAGCATTTCCCCTTATCTCTCTTTCTCTCTCTCTCTCTCTCTCTCTCTCTCTCACCCCCCCCCCCCCCCCCAAGTGTTCTAAATGCTAGGGTTTGGGTACAAACCATCAGATGCACGAGATTTTTGGTGCTTGCTTTCTAGAGTTTGTTTAAGAAGGATTTTATTGATTATTTACAACAATACTCAAAAGTTATGTAAACCCTAATCCTTTTGTGAATTTCGATGATAGTAGGGTTTTCCTAGTGTTCTTTGATGTTCATAGATTATAACTATCAATAGAGAAAACTTAGATCCAAATAGGCTGCATGTGAACTTAAGGGTTAAGTTTTTTTTTTCACCACATGATTTTAAATATAACCTATAAAACCCATCAGTGGTATCAGAGCCATAGGTTTTCTATTTGGTTGTGCATAATATTGAATAGATCAAAATTAGGGTTTATGAAAATTAAACCCTAATGTCCATGATTTTTGACTTGGCTGGGATTTCTTGAAACCCTAGCCTCCCTAACTCTATTTCGAAAATGGGGGAGCCTTTTTAGGGTTTTATCTTGTTTCCTTAAGTATCATTTTAAAAGCCTTAAAATTTGAATTATTAAACCTGATAAACCCAACCTTTTTTTTTCGATAATTAAGGGGTTTGGATTAGGATTAAATTTAAATTATTTTATTAATTTTTTGATTTAAATATTTATTTAATCCCTATATGATTTAATTAATTTAATTAATTATTTAATTAAAAGATAAAGATAAATCAAAATTGGTTTAATATTAATTAATTAAAAGATTTAATTTAAATAATGAATATTTAAACATCGTATTTTGAAAAGATTTAAATACACCTTATATATACTATTAAAAGATTAATGTATTATGTGTATAAGACAAGTCAGTCAAATCGCTAGTAAGCCTCATTCACAAAGTCCTACTATAAGGGATGTATAAGGAAGCAACTTATAAAATGACCGTCATTAGGTTTCCATTCTCACGCACCACTCCCTTGTATGGTGGAGGGTCGTTAGCCGAAAGGATTTGATAGACATAATCTTATAAAAGTATAATGATATAAAATTACCAGAACTTTCTTTTAAAACCCCACTATAATTACTTTAGGAAAAATGTGAAAAGTATGTTAATCCATGAAAATTCACATCATACTTTAATAAGTTGTTAGTGGAGCTCGTGTGGTTAACTGACACACTAATAGGGACTTTAAAGAGAAATGATAGGCATCTCGAAAATTATCATTGTTGATGGAGCGTGTGTGGTTAACCGACAGATTAATTAAAGATGATAAATGACATCGAGGTTGCTAAGAGTGTTTGCATGGTTATTCACATCTTGTTTGTGATCTTCGGCATCCCAGTCACAAATAGAAGATCATAATCTAAGATTAAACATGCCATTGATAAGATTCAATGAATCTCAAAAGATCTAGGAATTTCATAGATTGAAATTGGTGAATTGGTTTACCTATGTAACATCCCAAAAATTCTAGATAAAATTTTTGTTTTCAATTCATTCCAAAGCATACAATAGTCATATCAAAATAACCAAAAGTGTATCATAGTGGTAATAACATAAGAGTACAAAATCCTAAAATCACATAATGCGGAAAACATGAGTGGGTGCGATGCGATCAGGTTGGGCCCTTCCCTTTTGAGTTGAAGTACCTAAAACCATAACATAAATTGTAAGCACAAAACTTAGCGAGTTTCCTCAAAATATGTCATATCATACATACATAGCAGTCAAAAACATAATTGGGTTTATTTCACCCCTTCGGTCTTTTTCAACCAATACTGGGTCTATTTCACCCCATTCGGTCTTTTTCAACCGGTACTGGGTCTATTTCACCCCCTTTGGTCTCTTTCAGCCGGTATCGGGGTCTATTTCACCCCTACAACTAGCATACAATCATACCAACAAGAGTCACAGAGACAACAAGCGCATACAAGGCATAACGGTAATTGTCATGAAGATAAATATCATCCTACAAACATAATCCAGTGGGCCGACATTAGTGCCTTCGACCCACGAGTACAGTCTAAACATAAAGAAATAACACTTGCCTGCTGAATCGTAAAACCCCACACTTAATTACAAATAATAGAACCCTAATTAGCAATTAGGTCATTAGCCCAAACTGAGAGTCCAAATCCTTAATCTCAACTCTTAAGGGTAAAAGACTGTTTTACCCTTCCCTTATTCGGCCTAACGTATCACGGTCCAAACCCAACTAGCCTAAAGTCCAAAAGACACTCAATGCCCAATATGGTCCCAAATCCATAAAGGCCCAAGGCCTAACAATGACCCAACTTAGAAAATACTTGTGGCCCAACAAAAGCCCAAAACCCTAGAGTCCAAAAGCAGCCCAAGATCAAAAGCCCACTTAGCTCCTGATCGAGTATGCTAAGCGTACCACTAGTACACCTGACATACTAGGTCGCGACACCATAATCAGGAACCTGGACGCGTATGCACATCGTACGCTTTCCTACACCCGGCGTACGCCCAGTCAGCCAAAAAGGTCCATTAAGCACTTAATGCTTTAAGTCTAATGTCCAAAACACGAATCTAACTTTGAAATAAGGTCTTAATCCATAAAGTTGCCAACTTTATGTTATTTCATGACTTAAAAATGCATACACTTCATTTCTAGCTTCTATACTCTGCAAGATAACCATTAAGTCATGTAGGGTTGGACCAAAACCATCAAGACATGATTTTTATGAACAAGGGACCCAAAAACACCAATAAGTACAACCCAAATCTTTTGGAGTAGCTTTTACTCACAAAGAACAACTTATGGGACGAAAATATGCTCAAAACCCTAACTAACATAGATCTAGCAAGGAATCAACAAGGTTAAGAATTTATACCTCTTGGAGACTGAAAATGATGGATGGACTCTGGATCTATAAGCCCCTTCTTGTTCAATGCTCCTCTACAAGGCTTTTTCTTCTTTTATATTCACCACTCACACAACAAAACACACAAGGTATCCCCGATAAATAATGGCTCCGCCAACGTGGTATCCCCAATACGTCATTACTTATCAGGGATACTCTTTTACTTTGACCATGGCTCTGCCACTGGCTTATAAGCTATCTAAAATTTATATAATGACATAAAATGACATTTAAAAAATATTTTTTTGTCAATTAATTATAGGGTATATTTGGAAATTAAAAAAAAAACTTTTAAAAAACTAGTCTAAGTAGTTTTTTTAAAACGCTAGCTTATAAGCTACTTTTTGGCTTGCCAAACATGACAACTTAAAAAAGATCAAAAAATAAACTAGCTTATTAGCTAGCTGTGGCTCACCAAACATAGCCTTAATCATTAAGACTTTGATTATTTTATTTATTTATTTATTATTATTATTTTTGTAAAAAATTGTAATGTAACCTTTCAATTAAAACCGTGGTTATAGTGAATGGGCGACTAAAATAAGATGATAAAATGATGAATCCATATAACTAGATACTAATATAAATTGTAAAAGAGTTAGATGAAATTATAAAAATATTTAAAAGAGGGACATAATGTGGACAAAATTAAAACTTTATTATCCCTATTTAAACGGTTATAACAACCATGTTGGTGTAATATGTAGAAAAAAAGATCTTAGGGACCTAATGTGGACAAAATTAAAACTTTATTACCTTTTTAAGCGGTTATAACAACCATATTGATATAATCTGGAAAAAAAAAACCTTAAAGACCTGATATGTAGAGATGCACAAACCACATATACGATCCGGTTCGATGACGTCATAGGCAATCCGGTTTCAGCCAAGATCCGATCCAGTTTTAAACCGGTTTTGACCGGTTTTCCCTCCCCCGAGTCCGAATCGGTTTAATCCGATCTTATTTTTGCAAAAAAAAAAAAAAATCTTTCAAAAAAAACATCTTTTAGACCTCATATATAACACAAAATGCAACATAGGTTCATTTAAATAGTTAAAACATACATCAAACGTTGAATTATAAAGACTTTACAAACTAGTTAACCAATACTCCTTCCGTCCCAAATTGATAGTCCACTTTTGATTTTTGAAGTCTTTTTTCTTCAACTTTGACCTTAAATATTTTTATTTGTGTTATATATTACTTAATGAAACTTATAACAATGAAAAAACATTTAAAGTACAATCCATTCATATATTTTGCATCAAGTGTTATCTATCAAAAACAAAAATATTTAAGGTCAAAATTGAAGGAAAAAGACTTCAAAAGTCAAAAGTGGACTATCAATTTGGGACGGAGTTAATAATAATAATAATAATAATAATAATAATAATAATAATAATAATAATAATAATAAAGTGACGTTATAACATTTAGCCAAATAAGAATAGTTTTTGTGGTCTTCCACTCCGTGTCGTCTTCGCTAAAATATTCTTCAACCGCCACGCTAATAGTTAAGGGTCTCATCAATACCATATTCTTCATCTTCGTCTTCGTCTTCATCGTCATCGTTTTCGTCTTTCGGAGGTGTTGACAAGCCTTGTGCATATTCTTCATCCATGATCTCCGGTTCAACATTTTGTGCTAGTGGGCCTTCTAGTGATGCCAAGTGTTGTATACGTTCCACCGAATCCAAGTGATCATTCAAGCAAACGCAAACCTCTGCAACCGGGGTAAGATTCGTCATCAACTTTGATAAAACTCTACCACTAAAAGAAAAAGCAGATTCTAAAGCTACCGTGGAAGCTTGGACGGTTAGTAAATCGCGGACCTTAACGGAGAGAATAGGAAATTATGCTTCCTTTTATCTCCACCTAGCCAAAAGATCCAAAATTTTAAATTATGGTGCACTCATGAATTTTAAAAAGTTTGACACCATATAAATTCCAAGTTCACTCCTATGGGTTAATGTGCGTGCTCTTTTGTTTTGTTCCTCCAAAAGGTAGTTATAGAGGTCAATATGAAAATCCGTTCGACCCCCACTACTACCCAATGCACCACTAGTAGAGTCGGTTACACTTGCAAAAGTGTTTGACATATTGTCATATTTTGCAGCGTAAATGTCAAACAAATTAGTAAAAGTATTATTAAAATTGTGTATTTGGTTACGGATGTTGTTTGAGTCATCTTTGTGCAAATTTAAAGGCATAGAAATTTTGGTAATCAAAGCCTCTACACCTGTTACTTTGTTACATGGGTTTAATGTCGTGGCGCAAGTAAAAAGTGGTGGCATTTCTTTGAAAGATTTGACTAATTTTTGTCTCATTGGTCTCGTAACCAAAACAAATATTTCACTTTTTTTGTTCAAAACGCTCCAATTGCGCGAACATCAACCATAATTCATTTAGTAACAACGGACTTATAGGGTAATACACGCCCGATAAAAAGTGGCTGATTGTTTAAGAACTTTTAACATTTCCACAAACTCTTCCATCAAATCCCAATCAAAATCCGAAACCGGGTTTTTTCCTTTCGAAATTGTGTCGTAAAATAATTGCAAAACGATTCTTTGACGTATCAAACTTTCAAACAATATGCACATCGAACTCCATCTAGTGTTAACATCCCAATGATGACTATATGGAGTTACGTTAATGGAAATGGCAAACTTTCGATATTTTTCCATTGCAACTTTATTTTTTCCAAAAACTATAGTTAACACACTTTTGAATTTTTCAATTGTCGAATCTATCATTTTAAAACCATCTTGTACCGCAAGATTAATAATGTGACAAACACATCTAGTATGAAAAAACTAGCCATCCAAAATAGGTTTATATTTTACAATTAATCTTTTTGCGGCGGCGGTATTGTTACTTGCATTGCAAAAGAAATAGAGAAGATTTTGTCGATTAAATTATAAGTCTCTATAACACTTACTAAAATTGCAAATAATCGTGCCCCCGTGTGAGGATGCGCAAAAAAGTTCAAAAGCAATAACTCTTTTGTTCATTACCCAAGTAGAGGGATCTATCTAATGTGCCATGACGACAAGATAATTTTTGGGACAACTTCTGATGGAGGACCAAACATCACAAGTTAAAGAAACATTGGTTTTCATATTTAAAAATCCCAATTGCATATCTTTTTTAGCTATATCCTAATACTTTAAAGCATCACGTCCAAGAGAATGGCAACTTTACTTGCAGGTATTGTGGTTGCATTTTTTCCCGTAAAATCCTTGTTAATTGTGGGTTGTTGAAGTGGTTGAAAGGCAAGCCCTCTTGAATCACGAACTTGCAAAAGCTTTCACGAATGTTATCATTGTCGTAAATAAAGATCGCCCCGCCGGGAGTAATATTTGGTTGATCCGGATCGCCTGGACCTTTTACAATCGGACAAATTTTTGTTGTATGACTCCTCAACGTACTATTGCCATATTTTCCCAAAAACATCCCGCACTTCTTTCATCTCATTTTTTCCTTCCCATTCGACAACAAACACAAATCATAATGTTCCCACACTTCTTTATTCCGAGTGGTTGGGTATGATTTTAACCACTGTTGCATCCGAATCTTGACCCGCGGTAGAATTTCTCGAGCTCATTTTTTGGAGTATTATGAAAATCCCTATTCTAATAAATGAATAATTTTAATCTCCTTTTGCCAAGTGTTACTCTAATACAACCCCTCATTAATATTATGTCATGTGTCATGTAGATATATTAGACAGCTCATTTCAAAATTCAAATTTACATTTTCTAATTATATGTTAAATTTGAAGCTATAATAACTTTAAAATTTGATATATCTCTTAATTAATAATTTATTTAAAATGGTTTATTTAAAATAATTGATTAATAATTATAAATTTTTATTATGAAAGTTTAATTAATTTTATAACCCGTGGTTCCCACGGGTTATAAACTAGTAGAAGTATAAAGTAGTAGAATTTTGTGTAAAATTGAAATGTAGCAAATGCCATGTATTTATATGTGTTTAGTAGGGCCAAAAAGTCAAGAAAAGTCAAACTAGCCCGTTATTTTAGGGTTCCAACGGTTATATATATATATATATATATATATATATATATATATATATATATATATATATATATATATATATATATATATATTAGTCATATCTTGAATTTTAAGAGATACAAAATACAAAGCTTTTTATACAAATCAATTATGTATAATAAAACCATTAATATTTGCCAAAACTTTAAAGACTTGAATTAAGGAAGGTTATTAAAAAAATTAATTTGGAGCAAAATAACAATTTTAAATATTAAATCCATCAATATAAGTTAATTTACATTTCTTAAACTAGATGTCGATAATAATTAATTTACATCAAACGTAAACATACAATATAAATATCCTCCTTAATAAATGAAGGTTTTTTTGCCACATGTCAATCTCTCATGAGTTTTGACACTTGTCATTTTATGGTATTTTTGAAGTAAGTATTATCCATTTGTCAATTTTTGGTTTGTTACAATTTTTAAAATTAAAGTCATATATTTATATATGTAAAGTATTAAATATAATATATATATATATATATATATATATATATATATATATATATATATAATATTAAATTGCAATAAATACGTTTATTCCATTTTTATTTTAAAATTATACATTAAAAAATATTTTCTATTTACACTTTAATTTAATGTTTAATTTTTTTTAAATCAGCCCGTGTAATACATGGGTCTCACACCTAGTAAGTTATAAACATAAATATTTTAATTAAAAGTGGTATTTTATCTTATTACATAATAACTAATAACAAAATCTAATAATTATTTTCCCGTAAGAAAACTATTCGCACAGAAAACTATTTATTGTCGCTGCTTTGCGCGGGCATACATCTTGTGTGTGTGTGTGTGTGTGTGTATATATATATATATATATATATATATATATATATATATATATATATATATATTCGAAAATGCCCGTCTTTTAACGGTAAAAAAAATCCAGTTTGGATCCGATCTCAATCAAATCTGGTTTACAATTCGGGGTCAATCCGATTTTCCGTCCGAAGCACCAAACTGGTTTCAATCCGGTCACCTGTTTAATCCGAACCAGTTCGGTCAAAACCGGTTTTGACCAAATCCGGTTTCCGGATTGGATCAGATCCTATGGGCTAGTCCGGTTTTCGTGTGATTCTCTACTAGTATGGACAAAATTAAACCCTTATTAGTTTCCTATCTCATTAACCCAACCCTTATATTGTAGTTGGTGTCTGACCCATATGAATTTACTTCTTTTTAATTTCATTTATATTTTCTTTAATTAATATTATTTAAAAAGAAAAAACAAAAAATATCACCCCACCAAACCCTATTCACTAGCTCCTTCTTCCTTCACTGTACCTATCGACACTCGTCACTCGATGCGACCACTCCGTACTTTGAACTTGAACATAAGTTCCAAGAGATAGGTTCTTTGTTTTTTCTTTCTAACTTCGTTACCCAATTATTGGTTTTTGTAACGGTAATTGTAGTTTGATGAAACATGTTGAACATTAAACAGGAGAAGAGAAGTTGTATACAAACACAAAATGGCACCCAAAATTGTTAACGGTAAATACCTTTCATCTCTTAATTTTCATATATGTTATTTTGATTCTGACATTTATCTTAATTTTCTGTTGCCCAAGTGTGATTTTTCGTATTTATGCATTTTTTTTTAATATTGTGAGTCGCGAAAGTTTCAAGAATGCAGACGACGTATTTATCTTCACTCCAATCATGTTATCTTTTTGTTGCTTATAAGGATCAACGAAGGACCAATTTACAATGCAATTAGTGAAATGTACTTTATAGGGTCTAAACAATCAAAATGGGTATTTAGGGGATGAAACAATCAAATTGGGAAAAAGAGGTCAAAGTTTATTTTGGATATATTTTGGGCTTTAATCACGAGTTATGTGATTTCTTTCTGATGACCAGTTATCAATTTTGTCATAATCTTGAAATTCACATCCAAATACCTTACATAATCTTATTGGGTGAGAAATTTAATTAATGGAATAAGCCAAGTATATAATAGTTTTTGTGTATTTGGAAAGGGAATTTGTATGATTGTATTCATTATTTCATTTGCTATACTTGTTGAGAGGTTTCAAAGCAATAAAATGAGTTATTTACTTTTTGTTTTTATAACTCTATTTTGATATTTATTGGTATTTCATTAATTTATTTATTATAGTAAATAGTTACTTCTAAAGTGATAGATAAAACTTTTTCATACTATCTGAAATATATATATATATATATATATATATATATATATATATATATATATATATATATATATATATATATATATATATATATATAATATTTTCGATGGACATGAAATATGCTTCTATGTAACTTATTTAGTGTTATATGAATTGATTATTTTTTTATTAGATACTATTTTTGTCTTTTTATGTATCAGCTTAGTTTCATTCAAGTCTCTAATTATGCCAAACAACCAACATTATTAAATAAGCTACTCCATTCCTTCAAACCAACCAAACATGATAATGGATTTTACATTTACTATGTCATTGCATTCTTTTGTGATTCCATTCCATCAAACCAAAGAGTCTTTCATTTATCACGGTAATAATATTACTAGTTAATCGATTTTGCAGATGCCTTAGTTTTGGTAATTTTAGAATGCAAGACCAATGCCAAGGTTTTTGACATTTTTGAAAAAGGAGATTTATTTATTAGAGAGTAAGCTTTCTTAGTTGGGAACATGTACATGAATCAAAAGATCTAAAGGTGCGTTGCATTTCCAACATGGTTATTTGAGCTTACATTTTTAGCGTACTGCCTTTTTTTACGTCTTGTCGTATGCAACCACATGGACTCTTAAAAGAATGTGATATGCTAAAAATGTAAGTTTATATACTTTTTTTTACTTAAAAGTTAATGGCTTTGATTCGAGTTGTTATTGGTATTAGAAATGCAAGAAAATGATTTGTTTTGGGAGTCATATTGATGGTTTCATTGTTGTTGTGGTCGATACACATGTCCTTCAGCAAGGAGCAAGAAGAGAAGCTAATGTTATTGCTGCTGCAAAAACCGCTGTTGAAGTTGCCTTAGGGCTTGTAAGACTTGGAAAAAAGGTATTTTATTTGACATTTCATTAACATCTTTATTTGTGTTTCTGTCTTTTGAGGGGTGCAATTCACTTTGATGTTTTCATCTTTTCTGATATTAGTACATTTTTTTATAAGGCATGATTTCTCCAAATGATGTAAGTGCTTAATGGACTATGGATTTCCTCCTCTGATGCTTCTTATAGTCATAGGTTCACTCTCATTACTTTTATAATGTTGTAAGAAATTGTTGGCTTCCAATAGTTTTCTCTGTTGGCTCTTGTTTTACTTCCTATGATGCTTTAAATAGTAACTAGATAACAAATTTCTTCCCCATTTTAAGTATCTTTTGGCTTCCTTTTATCCACTAGAAGTCATTTTCTTCATAAGAAATCACTTTGTAAACATATTTCCTACAAACCTCATTTACTTGTAGTATTCTCTAGTAAATAGAGCTGGTTTTCAAGGCTTTTATAGAAACTTTTAATCAAGTGCTCTAATCTATTTTGTGAATGATGAATATTTGTCAAAAATTATTTAAACAAAATTACAAATGATGCTTATGTCATAGTTACTATGATGTGTCGTATGATTGCCATAAATATATTATATTGTTAGTGGATTTATTTATATTTTTTGATAATTATATCCCAAGTTTTTTCTTGTATGTACAAAAAATTAATGTGTTTGCTCCATTTTTTTATTATAGAACCAAGACGTGACATAAGCCTTTCAAAAGGTGGTTGATGCATATGAGTACTCTAAATTGTCAAATTGTTGAATGGAAGAAGTTGGACGGTGTAACAGGAGTGAGAAGAAAAACCATAGAAGAAATCATTGTGATTAGGCCAAATAAATCTCAAGTAATTATCTTTCTATTGTCTTTATCTGGAAAGTAGAAAATTAAAAAAATCCAAAAAAATCAACCTATATCGGTAAGTACGTATCATGTAAAACACACCTCCTCTCTCATCTGAGGCTTCCGCCACAATTAGAACACCTAAGGCTGCACATCATATAACCTCGAGGCATATGCCTCAACCGATCTTTAAAACCACAGTGGTATGCATGATGCTACTTATTACGACATATAATTTATACTAGAAATGAAGTGTTGAAGTTATTTTGGGAATGCCCAATTGTTACCGATATTTTTCCTCTCATGTCTTTTCTTTCGACTCTTGACTGCTGAAGTTTTCCAAGCGTTAATCTCAACGTCATCAACGATTTTAGTAGGCTGCCAATCTTAAGTTTATGTGATGTGATGCGTTATGTTCTCCCCAAAATTAGTAGAACTGTGAATTTGATATGTGCAACCAAAGTATCTGCTTCAAAAATGCCGAATATTTATTCAATTAATCAAATATATAAGGGTAAAAGTATAACTCCTATCAAGATTTTCATGAAAAATAGGATATGACTGCAAAAACACTTTTTTCACACTCAACCAATCTTGATGTATCATATTTTGCTGGCACATACCTGTCAGTAATTAAAGCCATAATCCATCAATTAAAATAAGAAATTGAAAGATAAAAAAATTTAAAAAGATATAGAACACATCAACACACTTACACCTAATTGAAAAGGCATGACCGGAAAATCTTGGTTTTATAAAACTTAACATTTCACTTACACGTGGGAACACCAAGTGACTATATTCTTCAACGGCTCTTCTTTTAAAGATCTTGGTGGGAACCCATCGGTACGTCTTGATGGCTAAGAATGCTCTTCTTTTAATGATCTTTACTGGAAGAGCGGTTGAAGAAGATCATCACTTGGAGTTCCTATGTGTGTAAATGAAATGTTAAGATGTATAAAATCAAGATTTCTGATTTGTCCCCTTTTCAACTAGGTGTGTAAGTGTTTTGATGTCTTCTATATCTTTTTATTTTGCAACTTCTTATTATAATTGATGGATTACGGGTTTAATTGGTGACATGTATGTGCAATGAAATAGGATGCATTAAGATGGTTAACTATGTGAGTGATGCTTTTTTGCTGCCATACCCGGTTCTTAATGAAAAGTTTTATAGGTGTTATATTTTTACCCTTATAAATTTGATTATTTGAAGAAATAGTAGATAAAGTTAACCCTTATGGCATTTTGGGCGCATATGTTTTGGTTGCACATATCAAATTCATGGTTCTACTAATGCAGAGTGCATCACATTGTATAAACCGTAGGATTTGCAGCCTACTAAAACCGTTGATGACCTGGCGATTAACGCTTGAAAATCTAGCTTCGGCTGTCAAAAGCCAAAAGAAAAGACAATATAGAAAAAACATTAGTAACAATTGTGCATTCCCAAAATAACTTCGACACTTTGTTTCTAGTGTAAATTATATGTTGCAATAAGTAGCACCATGCATCCACTGTGGTTTTAAAAATTGGTTGAAGCATATGCTTTAATTGCAACGGAAGCCTCGAGGCGGTAGGAAAACGTATATGAGGCGGCGCCTCAAGTGTTCTAATTTGACGGAAGCCTCATATGAGAGAGAGGGTGCGTTTTAGCTGAGGCGTGCTCACTTGATTTTTTTGAATTTTTTAGCTTTGTACTTTTAAGATAGAGATAATAAAAAGATAAATCTTGAGATTTAAGATTTATTTGGCATAATCACAATGATTTCTTCTATGGTTCTTCTTCCCACTCCTGTTAAACCATCACAAAGCTTATTCCCTGCAACAATTTTACAGTTATATGCAACAACCTTTTTAATGGCTTTTGTGATGTCTTGGTTCTGTAATAACAAAAAGAACAAACACATGAATTTTTTGTACATACAAGAGAAAACTTGGCATATAATTATCAAAAAGTATAAATCCATCCAATAATCATATAATATATTTATGGAAATCATAGGACGCATCAGAGTAACTATGACATAAGCATCGCCCGGAATTTTGTTTAAATAGCTTTTTGACAAATATTCATCATTCAGAGCAAAATAGATTGAAGCACTTGATCAAAAGTTTCTATAAAAGCCTTGAAGAACAACTTTATTTACTAGAAAATGCTGCAAGTAAATGAGGTTTGTAGGAAATATATTTACAAAGTGATTTCTTACGAAGGAAATGACTTCCAGTAAGGATAACAGGAAGCCATAAAATGCTTAAAATGGGGAAGAAAATTGTTTATCTATCAATGTAACTATGACTATTTAAAACATCATTGGAAGTAAATTCATAACACATAAACCCAAAATTGTTTCCTTGCAGTTACTTGTCTAAGTAAGCTAAGTCTTTCTTGAAATACAACTGAAGGCCTAAGTAAGGGTTTTACTTCACTTATTCTTTGTTCTTATGTCATATTTTATGGATTTTAGTTCCCCTTTTCTGCAATTTATTTTATGTCTCTATAAAGGTGTTGTTAGTTTTTATGCATTTATTATGTTTTTAAGAATTTATTATGTCTTTTCTGTTAAATTATTTATTAGTTGTATGTATTTATGTGTGGTTATTAATGTGTTGATTTGATATTTAAATTTGATTTAAATTTATTTATGATATTTTAGATCTTTGTGATAATGACATTAGGAATGAATATCCAGCTTTGACTATAAAAATTTTCTATTAGGACATTGTTTTTTGAAAAATACATTGTTATTTACCGAAAGCGTGTGGCGTTTCAGTGGTTTTCGATATTCAGGTGGAGGGCGAGGTGATGGAAGCATTGGTGGCGATTTAGGAAACATCAATTGGCGAAAATAGTTTTTTTTAACGGTTGTTAATGGTTAAAAGTTAGTATCACAAAGTTACTAAAATTCACAAATGTTTGGATTAGAACTCGAGATCTCCAATCTAAGAGGTAGCTTGTGAAAACAGAGTGATTCCATTGTAGTAGATTAAGCTTTTGTGGTGATGTACGATTTCTTAATGGTTCTTGATAGTGTCATTTGGGGACAATCAACTACACAATTATACAATGATGTATAGTGGTTGATCCATATGAACACAAAAAGTATTCAATGCTAGACTTTATTACCATGTTTATTCTATTTAAAAAAACTATTCATATTTCTAAAAGTTTAAAATTCATTTCTATTTACAGAACATCATTTCTTATAAGAAAACAAAAAACAAAATTTCAAATGCGACATACTTTCCTGACCATGAAACAAAACAGAGTTTCTTAGAGGCTGTTTGGTAGGATATGAATTTTTAAGAGGTCTGAATTTTTAAGATCGAATTTTTAACATGTTGTTTGGTTGGAACCTCTGAACTCCTGTGCTGAATTATAAAAATGACTATTTTGCCCTTCTGTCTTATTTTTCGTTGAATTCAATGTTTCTATTTATAAACTAACCAAACCAAAATCCTTAAATGATTATAAAAAAATATAAACACCATACAAAATATTATGCTCTAATATGAAGAGGTGAAAGTATGATCCTATAATAAAGAAATATATAAAAGTACATTGCTATTTCATGTCTTCACCCTAACAAAAACAAGCGTACAATAGGCTATGAAAACAAACTCAAATGTATGTTTATATGGATCACATTAAAAAAAAAACCTTTTTATGTAAAATTCCAAAAGAATACCAAAATACCAATTAAAAATTTTCTTACACCCAAACTTTAAACCATCAACGAACTCCTTTCTTCCGGCCATTCAAAGTCTCGATGCTTCATGTAATCTAGAATAACCTAGTCCCACTTGATAATAACAAGGAAAATACCATTATGCCCTTTATTCTTATTTTTGTAGCAAATTATTCAATATCTTTTTATCTTCAATTCAGAAACATTAATACCCATTTATACCCATCAAACTGCAACCAAGGGTATGATTACAGAATATACAATCTAAACATTAATACCCATCAAACACAACTTTGTGATTTGATTAAAAAACCATTCTGTAAAACATATATTGATAGAACCTCACATCCTCACAGGACTTTTCACAAACAGTTGGTGTGCTTAAGAGCTTCAATGACAAATCTAATTTCAACATTTCAGCATAACCTAATTTCAACAAATCATATCACAAAATCACAAAATCAGAAAAAAAAAAAAAAATCTGATTTGAACACATAATAATCGAGCATAAAACACAGAAAACGGATTTGAACATAAAAAAATCACAAAATCAGAAAAAAAAAATCGGATTTGAACATAAAAGAGATAAATTATCGATTGAACTCAAGTTTGAAGAGAAATCGATTTTCAGATGAAGAAGAGAAAGCGGATTTCATTTATTTCAAACCAAATCATTCATAAAAACACAACAACTATCGAGTTTGGGGGAAAAAAAGGAAGAAACAAACCTGTTGTCGGAGACGGAGGACGAAGTCTCGTTCCACACGGCGACGACGTTTCAAGCAGTGATCGACGGGAAGCAGAGTCGTCGACGAATGGGGGGGTGAAAGGAAGAAGAATGCACAGAGGGAGGAGAAGAGGAGGCATTGTTTTGGTGAAGGATTGATGTCTAGGGCATAATAGGATCGCGCCTTTTTTTTTTAAATTCAAATGTTGTTTAATATCTGAAAAATTAAAAGGTATTTATAATTTGAAGAGGTAAAAAATAAGAGGCAAACAAACAATCTTAATCTGAATTTTTAAGACATTGTCTCTTAATTTTGTAATTAAGAGAAACAAACAACCCCTAAATACTAGGAGTGAGCATATTTGATAGCCCTTATGTTTTTCAACTAAAACCAAAAATAAAAAAAAATCGTTGTTTAACTTTTGAAAAACCAAGCCATCATTCTTTTTCGGTTCTAGGTTCTCATTTTATTTTTATATTCTAGGTTTTTTCATTGACAATGTTGATAAAATTTAACAAAACACCTAATTTCCAAAAAATATGATAAAATCGAGGCATATCATTTTAATTTTCAGTAGAAACCATAAATACATAATAATTATTTTAATTTTTAACATATACATGAAATGACATAAATTAGGGTATTTCAATTTTTTTAAAAGTTTGACAAAAACTGTAAAAATTAAAGTTGGTAACATGTACACTTGTACCTGGTATGACTACATGGAGACAATTTCATAGTTTTTGGCTATTTGAATATTTCGTTCAAAATTTCAATTCACAAACATTATACAATACTATTAGCTAATAGTGTTGGATCAAATACTCATGCTCCAATGCCTATTTCTTAAGAATCTATAAATATAAGTGCTCGTTTTATGGCTTCACACCGAACATCTTTGTTCATGTTTAAAATAGTAAGACAGCTCAAGAGATGTGGATCCATTTGAAAAATCTTTAAGGGAGGAGGGAGTTATTCTCTCCGAACTAACTGAACTCACTACCACATTAGCTTTTCTCTTTCATTTTTCTTAATCTTTCCCAGCCCACAACACACAAAAATCATATCTTTCTCAACCGACTTAACCCACTCAATTAAAAAAAATACTAAACAACTAAGGTACAAGTCTTAAAATACATTGTACAAGAGAAAATGATAGAGAGAGAGAGAGAGGATAAAGTAGGTTAGTGAAATCAAGGAAACAACCCGCTGAAGAGGGAGTGGTACCGGCGGTAACTCTATTGCTAATTAAGATTTTACCTTGATTGTTTTGTATTTTTTTAATTGAGTGGGTTGAAAAAGATAGGGTTTCCATGTGTTGTAGGTACGGAAAGATGAAGAAAAATGAAAGAGAAAAGCTGATGTGACAGTGGGTTTAGTGGGTTGGGAGGGAATGACTCCCTCCTCCCTAAGAAGGTACTAGCAAACTAAAGAAAAACAAAATCACAAATATACTTTTTGAATTCTGTGATTTTAAGAAAAAGGTTGATGAATGTTTAGATACATGTATATATCACCTCTGTCATAGTAGAAATATCAAGAAACATGGATGCTTTTGCAAACTATCTGCCAAAGCTTTTTAAGTGCTCCAAACGCTCGTTCGATATCTTTTCTTGCTTTTTCTTGGACTCTCTTAAATCTGGACATCTGATGGTCATCCGGACATGACAAACTTTTAACGAAAACAGAAAGGTCAGGATAGATCACATCCACAAGATAGTACCCAAACCTGTATTTCGTTCCTCAGAGTACAAATGACGAATCTGGGGCAGTACTGTCATACACCTTGTTGAATATTAAGGAGTTATTCAGAATATTAATATCAGTAAGGGAACCATATCAAACATCCCAAAAATACAACCCAAAAATTTCGTTTTTAAAACATTAATAAAACCATCAACCATCCAAAATCATAAGTAAAATCATAATCATGTACCATAAAATATCATAGTATTTGTCTCAAATCAAAATCTCATATCAAATCATCATAGTGAACTCCCAGGCTATGACTGTGGTGTGTGCCATGCGATCAACCCGAGCCCTTCCCTTTGCTAGTGGAAGTACATGTAACCAAAACTGAAAACTGTAAGCACAAAGCTTAGTGAGCTCCCCCAAACTACCACATACCATACAATAACACAAATAACACATACTGGGCCTTGCCCACTGCATCGGGCCCCGCCCACTGCATCGGGCACCGCCCGACATCGGACTGAAGTCCAGAATAACTTGGGCCCCGCCCACTACATCGGGCCCCGCCCGACATCAGACCGAAGTCTAGAATAAACTGAACATAACATAACATGAACATATAGCATAATCACATATTGCATCGGACCGAAGTCTGGATCATATAACGCATATCACAACATGCATGAATCACGAAGACATCAAGCATACATACTACTGCATCGGACCCCGCCCGACATCGGACCGAAGTCCGGAACTACTATCATCTAAATGGGCCAGCATTGTGGCCGTAGACCCGTTCCTACTCGAAGGAAACTCACCTCATAAGGCTGACTGCTGAAATGCTGATCGGGAACTGTCTGACTGCTGCTCCGGTAACTCTCCGGCTATAATTCCCATAAAGACACTTAATCAAACACTGATAACTAATCTTAGGGTAAAATGATCATTTTTCCCCTGGTCAAAGTCATCTTCCAGTTGACCTGACTCACCGAGTTGGGCCGCCAACTCATCGAGTCCCTATCCTTTCTTTTATCCTTCTATCTGACTTTACTCGTCGAGTTTAGCAAAGACTCGATGAGCTCCCTTTCTATAATGTCATATATTCAACCTTCATCTGACTCGCCGAGTCCTCCTTCATCATATGAACACGTCCATACTATGACTCGCCAAGTTGTATGAACAACTTGTCGAGTCTGTTCTTGTGGGTAAGGAGATTGCCTTGGACTCGCTGAGTGTGTTCTAACACTCGTCGAGTCCCATGGTTTCCATATTATGGCTATGTCTTAAAACATCGAATCGCTCCTCTAGACTTTTCTATATCCTTGCTATCACTCAGCTGGGTTCCTTTGAACCACAACAGATTGGGGACTGAAGCCCCAGACTCACCGAGTTCCAAGAACAACTCATCGAGTCGCCTATTGTCCAAGTCTATAACTCGATTTGTGGCGTACAACTCTCATTTAAAATGTAGATTTGGGCTTCTAAGACCAATCTAGCACGTAAAGTTATGAAATTTATGTGCATGCATGGAAGTATAAGCTTTAAGGACCCAAAATGAGGTCTAAAGAGGTGCATGGGCTAATATGGCCATAAGGCTTGCATCTTTATGCCATGAACTCAGTTCTAGAGTCTAGATCTGAAGGTGAATCGACTTGGGACGTCCAAGTCTTAAGGATCAAGCTTATTGACCCCCAAAACTCCATAAAGGGGCAAAGGAGAAAATCTATAAAACCACAAGTCAAGTTTTGAGCTTGATTACCTGAAAGTGAAGAGAAAATGATGTTGCTCCTGGATCTAGTCCTTCTCCCTTGATCCTTCTTCCTTCCAACTCTTCTACTAGATACACAATGCACCAAAAACCCTCCAAGTCACTAAGAAAGCTCAAGTTTGCCAAAAGAAAATTAGGGTTTCGAAAGTAATGCTCTGGAGGTGATGGAGGCTGGACCTAAAGCTCATAATGTTGTTTAAATAGGGTGCAAACCCTTTAATTAGGGTTTCATCTAGACTGACCTACTCGTCGAGTCCAAGCGCGGACTCGGCGAGTAGATTACTTAAACCCGCGTCCCAACCTCGCATCTACTCGACGAGTTAGGGCTGCCACTCGTCGAGTCACTAATACAGTTGATATAAAAGTAGATCAAATACATACCAAAAACGGGGCGTTACACCAGAACTACCGAAAAAGGCATGTCAGATCCACAAATCCTGTGAGGCTACAACGTCAAGCACGACCGTATGATAATGATAATTGTCCTTTGTGTATTGTCCATGATATGTGTTAGGACACATACTCTATTTCCAATGCATGCAATCTAAACTTCCTAACATCCCAGACAAACCATGCACATTTCCATGATGAGCATACAACTTTTGTATGTCACTAGCAGTAGGACGGCACAAATATCGTGGACCATACAAAGACATGACAGTTATGCAAAATTAATGAAGATTTTCATGGGCGATACGTGCAAACATTCTAAAACCTCTCGTCTAGTGCATTAGGGGGGTGATATATGCTAACATATGAAATACAACAATACATTTTTGAATTGGATCGAAGCGTACCTCTTGTGTCCGGGCGTTGCCTCATATACTCAGACATTGAAGTCACACCTTCTACAATACGCATATACAAATCTTTATGCATCCTGCACCGTCGGTGGAAATAATATCCTTCAAACATAGCATTCTCGTAAAAATAATTTTACATGGGATGTTGGTGGGCCGCTTCACACTATCTTTGGATATGTCTTCTTCGTTTACGATGCACATTGCTTGATTCAATGTTGTTAAGATGTTGTTCTAGCCTATTACGTATGAAGAAGATTGATTGTACTACACTATAAAAAACATCGTCCGATGAAGATGACGAAGACGAAGACGACATTGTTTTGTATAAAGAGTTGTTAAGATGTGGTCTTATATAAGTGTGGTTTGAGAGAGTTTGTAAAAGATATGATATTTTGTGTGTGTAAATTGTTTAGATTTGAGAGTGTGGTTTGATTTATATTAGATGAATGGTAGTTTATATATATATATATATATATATATATATATATATATATATATATATATATATATATATATATATATATATATATATATTAAAAACGTTTTTAAGGTAAGTCGATAATAATTTATTACATCTCAATTGAGTCAAATAATTAGCAATCCGGTCAAATCCCCCTTCATCCAATCACAAGCCAAACAAATATTCTCTCATCTCGTTACGTCTGTAGCGAGGTAACCATGGCGAGCCCCTAGCGGTGTTCAAAATGCGTAGCGACTGATGGCGAGCCCCCTAGCGGTGTTCGAAATGTGTAGCGACCGATGACGAGCCGTTTTAACAACTCCACTCCACGTAGCTAAGTGTTAGCTTACCAAGAAGGGGTGTTTCATCGACCATAAATGGAATATACTATTTATTTGGAATTTAAATATTATCTGGTAATACCTACAATAAGGCCTTCAGTTCTGGAAAAGAAAAACCTGCCTGCCCCTTGTTCATTTGCTTTAGAGGTTACATGGCCGGCGCCGGTGGAGCCAAGAATTCGACGGTGGCGAAGTCATCTTCCTCCGCCGCTGCCAAACGTAATATCAACAATCTAAAACTTCAGCAACAACAATTGCAACAAACACCCTCAACTCGCCGCCAGAACCTTCTTCAATTGGTCGCAGCGGCAGCGTCCGCCACCGCCGCCGCTCACTCATTCCTCGCCAACCACGACCTCGCTCTCCACCCTGCCCAAACCCTAACCCTCGAATCCAACATTTCCGCTGTGTCTCTCTCCATCTCTAACCTACTTTCCCTCATCCACCATCCGATCGCCTTCGCAGTCCCCCGCCCCCCTCCTCCTCCACCCTCATGGTTTTACCGCTTTATGTCTTCACAAAATGATAACGACCAGTTATTCATCGAATCATTTCGAATGTCTAAACAATCGTTTTCTTACTTACTCGCACTCCTAACCCCTTCCCTATCATCCCTCACAATTCCTCCCAATTACGCCGTTTCCGCTACTCTCTTCCGCCTCGCGCACGCTGCTTCCTTCAATGCGGTTGCAAGACGCTTCGATCTCGATTCTCCGACCGCCTGCCGGGTTTTCTTTGTGGTATGTAAAGCAATTATCGATAATCTAGGTCATTTCTTCGAGTTAAGGACTGATTTGAACAGAATCGTACTTGGTTTTGGATGGATTTCACTTCCCAATTGTTGTGGGGTTTTAGGAATCGATAGTTTTGCTGTTAAAGGAAACCTATTCGGTGAAAATGGGTCTGTAATGGTTCAAGCATTGGTCGATTCAGAAGGTAGATTCTTAGACGTTTCAGCTGGTTGGCCTAGCACAATGAAACCCGAAATGGTTTTAAGACAATCAGAGCTGTTCTCCTCCATTGAAGAATCAAGGGAATTATTAATTGGTCCATCTTATGAACTCAACGATGGCACTTCAATCCCTCAATACATTTTAGGTGAATCTTGCTTCCCTCTTTTGCCATGGCTGATCACCCCTTTTCGAAAATCTGATACTGATGATCATGAAGATGAAGACGATGTTAATGATGGTTGTTTGAATCTGAGTTCTTCAAAACAAGCTTTTAATTCTGTACATAATCGAGGGATGGAGTTGCTTGATACTGCATTTGGGAGACTTAGATCAAGGTGGAGGATTTTGTCAAAAGAATGGATGGAGGAATCAATTGAATCTTTCCCTTATGTTGTGGTTGCATGTTGTTTGCTTCATAATTTTCTTATAAAGTCTAATGAGGAGTTTCCTGATGAAGATTCAGATTATATGAGGAATCATGATCTTCCAGATTATGAAGGAGAAGGGGATGAGACTGGAGAGAGGATTAGAAGTGCCATTGCTTCAGATTTAAGTCGGGTAAGTCAAAATTCAATCATTCATTTGCATAAAAATTCCTTACTTTTTTAATATTAGTATGTGTCATAGAATTCAGTTTTGGTAACAATGCACATATTAGTTCCTATGGTTATTGGTATCAAAATTTTCCTTTTTAGGGAAAAGATGGATGTCTAATCCACAATTCCATTATGTCAAAAATATTAAGGATATGAATCTTGGATTGACTGTTGTTTGGATAAATAAAGTTTAAGAATTATTTAAGTAAAGAAGCCTCCTTTCCATGACTTTCTATTTTGAGTATTTCTTTATGCATTAAGTCATAAAGAAATATCAATATATACCTTATCCAATTAAGTTCTGTCTCCATTAAGTCTATTAAGATGTAAGAATGTTCTTCTCTGTAAAGATTTGGCAAATGCTACTTTTAGATTCAATAATAATGTTTTTTATAAGTTATTTATAGTTTTTTCAAGAATGTCTATTCATAATTTCATAGATTATCTTATTTTTGTTTAGCACAACCAAACAACCCCTTGTTGGGAAGAACAAATTGTTTTTTTTCATACAATTTTTTTGCATCCTCTTCTTTTTACCTTCTAAAGTTTAAACAACTGGTAAAGTTAAATCTTTTGTGAATCGAAGGTTTTGTCATTGTTTGAAATTGATCACCATTTATTTTTTAGCATGAATTGTAATTGAATCTTTATTAAATATTTACTAACAACATTTAAAATTTGCAATACTTTTCATTATCTCAGTGGGAAGATTGTTGATTTCTAATAGAGCAGGAGAAGAAGCAAGGTAAGATTTTAGATACTGCAATGATTCATAATTTCCAAAAAAAAAATCTATTTTTTTTTTTTTTGTTCTTATGTTACTTTATTGTTAATCTGATGAAGTGTTTTTGTTCAAGAAATCACAGAAAACGGCGTTGCTGGCTACCTGGAATTATCAGAAATGAGACTTTGAATCGTTGTGAAAGGTTCTGAATTTTTGTAGATACCTTCAAGGTTTTTCTTTTTTTTTATTTTTATTTTTCTTTTTTGCAAATTTGGTAAGAAAAAATGCTTGTCAAGTTTGTCTTTTCAGGAAAAGAATGCTTCCTAGAAATCATATATGGAATTGAAATCGAAAATATCGTGTCTTTTTTGTTGTCATGCTTTAAGTACTCGTTTTGGTCTTGTTTGTAAGGACATGACAGAACATAGTGGCATTATACCGTGTTGGCGTACTGATACTTGAGATTGAGACTACTGGCCTCTTGAAACTGATACTTGAGACTGAGACTGATACTGATATTATATACCTTAGATGAAAAAACTAATGTTAACCATCCGTAATAGGGAGATTTTTCAATATATTAATGGGGCCTATAGCTTTCAACTAATAAACAAAACTAAACCAAGAGCTTATTTAATCATTTTAATGGGACCATGTGTATCTTTTATTATTTATAATTTATAACAAAGCTTTGTCAAAAAGCTTTCTTAATGTGGAGGAATTTTAACCAAGAGCTTATTTAATCATTTTGGTGGGCCATATGTATTTTTTATTAATTTTAATTTACAGCAAGATTTCATCAAAAAGCTTTCTTGTGGAGGAAATTTTTCATATGACAAATCTTAGCAAAAAACTTTGTTGTGGATGCTCTAATAGAATAATTTTTCAAAAATATACTTTTTTTTAGCCTACCACAAAAAGGTGGAGAGTGGGTTGGGCTTATCGTGACACTAGGTTAGGTTCATGGGCATGGGCTTGGGTATTTTAACATTTGCTATAAATTTTAATCTCTTATAATTTTTTTAGAGTAAGTTATATTTTTGGTCCCTAAATATTGTTGGTTGATCATTTTGGTCCTAAAACTAAAAAGTTCTCTTTTTCAGTTTTGGTTGGACAAAACTTCATGGTCCCTATGGTTTAACAAAATCTGAAGTTTCGTCCCTAATTGTTAAAAAAACTCACAGATGGTCCATGTGGTTTCAAAACTTTTAATGTTTAGTCCTTATGACTTACTCTGTCAGTATTTGTCTGTTAAGTAAATGACAATTTCGTCATTTCACTACCTAGGGACCATTTATGAGGTTTTCTCTTAATTGTTTTTTTTAAAAGAAAAAAATGAAATTTAATATTCTCTCTCTCTCTCTCTCTCTCTCACACACACACACACATACACACACACAAACAATGTTTGACTGAAAAGTTAATGTTTCTCCTCATTTCAATCTCCTTCAATGACTCCTAATCTGAACCTAATAACTACTCATGTGTGCCATCGTCACCACCACCTACGATCCAATATCATCACCTTTGGTTCACCTCTGCAAAAGCCTTCTTCGACCACCCATTTTGGGTCTAATGGGTACAAAATAGTTGCAGGGGGAGAAAAGAGGCTCTGATCGTTACCATTGAGGAAGGAAAAAAGCTGGATTGGACTCTTCGCTGGAGGTCCAATGGTGGCAGCGGTTTCTAGCAAGAGGCAACACCAAACCACCGTCAATGTAACACCATCAATCTCCTCTTCCATAGACATCACCATCCACCGATAGCGCATTGCTAAACAACCCTGCACCACCATCACACCTAAACACTCATCCTCAAACGTTATTTGCAAGTCCGGAAATCGAATTGAAATGGGTTGTTGTCCCTTGTTTTTCTCTTCCTTTTTCCCTTCTTTGAAATCCACCACCACAAATTTATGCGTTCGATTCCGATTTTGTTCTTTAAATGAACGACTGGCTTTGTTTCGTTCTCAGATACCTTTGAAGAATTTGTAGCAATGATTTTGATTTTGGATTCATTATGTGTAGCAGTCGAGCTGAACACACAACCTCTAGCACCTCTCTCTCTAAGAATACCAAATACACGACATCAAACCGTTAGTAGATCTGAAAATAAAACATAAATGGATTTAGTTTGCGATTGACTTGGATTTGGTTTCCTATTGGCTTTGAAATTTCAATTTGGAAGAGGAAAGGACAATCATTCAACTTCATGCTCTTCTTGGTAACATATACAAATTGAATGATTCATAATGATGCATCATCATCACTATTAAACCATTACTGTAACCGTAACCATATAGGTTAAAAATCTTTATAAATGAAGGGTTCCTTCCTAATTTCACATTTCTACATTTAGATGGTCAACAATTGTTGCTCACTTGCCAAGGACAGATAAAGAACCAATGGCGGCGTGAGGATGACAACAGTTAGCTAGAGTTCAGTTTTTTATCTGTGTTTTTTTATTTCAAATTGAGTTCACATTTTGTTTATAAGTTATAGGTGAGGAATACATAGGGAAAAGGAAAAAGAAATCAAAGAAAGGAAAACAAGAAACATAAATGAAAGAAAGATATTTTGTTCCTTTATATATATATATATATATATATATATATATATATATATATATATATATATATAAAATCAAGAGAAAACCTTATAAATGGTCCTTAGTTAGTGAAATGATGAAAATGTCCTTTACTTAACGGATAAATACTGACGGAGTGAGTCATAAAAACTAAACATTAAAAGTTTTGAAACCACAGGAAACAAAAGGTTTTTTAAAGTTAGGGATAAAACTTCAGATTTCGTGAAACCATAACGACCACCGGTTTCTTTTACTTGGATATGAAAAAGAAAACCGTTATAATACTCTCATATAAAGATCAAGTTCTAAGAGAAAGCATCTTGAGAATTCTATTTTTTTTTAATATGTTAAAGATGTGGGTTTTTATACAAAATGTTTTTAAACATATTTTTCTTTGCATTTTATCAAAGTACCAAGTTTTATATGAACTAAAAGGAAAATATTTGGTTCTTCAAATTAAAAGTTGTTTTAAGGTTTTTTGTATACCTTATATTATGGCTTTTAAAAATATATTTATCATAAAGAAAAGTACCTCAAGTCATCTGACTTTATATCACAAAGTCGTAAATTTTTTATATAATATATAAAGTTTTGGGCTGAACTTTCACATATTAGGGACGAGAGAAAAGGAATTGGGTTATATATAGTCTATATCACAAAATTGTAATTTTTTTATACAATATAAAGTTTTCGGTTGAACTTTTATATATTAGGGACATTAGGGACGAGACAAAAGGATTTAGATTTTGTATAAAGGGACAATAATTTACGGGTATAATAACTTTTTGATTTTGTTTACATTTAGATTTTGTTTTGAACTTTTATACCATCCAATTTGTTGAATCTGTCCACATATTACCCTTGTTAAAGAGTCTTCTATAAACATTTTTAACAAGTTGGATGATATATGCTATAAAAAAAATAAAAAAATAAAAATAAAAAATAAATGTGAATGATTTCAACTTGTTGAATCTCGTTGCCTACTAACTCCTCCACCACTACAACCGTCATCATCACTTCTACCACCACTGCCACTATCTCCGTTACTGCCATCATTATTTTCGCCACCAAACACGATTATTCATATATTATTTTTAGATTTAATCATATATGATTACATCACCTTCCCTTCCTCCTCCACTTCCCCAAACAACACAACCATAACATCCATCGACCGTCATAACCAACTGCCAGTATTCATATATTACTTTTATATGTAATCATATATGATTTCACCACCTCCTTTTCCTCTACAACCACCACAACCTCCACTTCCTCTTCTAATACGTAAAACATAAAAAAAACTCAAACTTTTAAAATTTTCATTCTATACATTATGTTCTACTAAAATTCGTCTAACACATTAAACATAAAAGAATGATGATTGTGTTGGTGGCGGAGGTGCCGGAGGACGAGAGAGGTGATGTAATCATATATGATTACATATTAAAGTAATATATGAATAATGACGTTTGGTGATGTAGGTCGGTGGTGGTGGCGGCGGTGTCAGATGCGGTTGTGGTAGAAGTGGTGGTGGTGGTGGAGATGGCGGTAGGTGGTAAGGGAGCAGGTTTTAACAAGTTCAAATTGTTTACATGTAACATTCATAAAATTCTTAAAAATTTTAAACTTTCAAATTTACTCAAAACCCATCATTGTTTACAAATTGTTTTCAAAATAAGTTCAACATCAGAGAAATCCCAAAATCTTGAAATAAAATATGAGGAGGTGCATGATCATGCATTCGCCTTCCCACGATCCTCAGAAGTACCTGAAACACAATCTAAAACTGTAAGTCCAAAGCTTAGTGAGTTTTCCCCAAAATACCAATACATAACAAACAACATAAAATGATAATAACATACTATGGGCCCAATCAACTATCGAGTTGGAATACCCTAGGCCCCTTAACCATCGGGTTGGAATGCCAACATACTAAGGGTCCAATCATCCTTGGGATGGAATACCCTAGGCCCCTAACCATCGGGTTGGAATGCCCCAACCTGTTGGCTTACGCACAAAGCAATGGAGCCTTAGCCACCAACCAATCATGTGCACATAATACAGATAATCATACTATGAACCAGTCAGCAATAGACAAACATATCTTACAGATCACTAAGCATAACAACATCCTAAATACCAAGATACCGATCTAACAGATCACAACAATACTCAATCATGCAATAATCAAGATAACAATCCAAAAGGGCCGGTCTTGGTGCCTTCGACCCAACAAGTACAGTGAGAAACACTCACCTCTCAAGTAGTGCAAAACTGATAAGAGCCGACTCCGAATCTCAGCTCCCGACTCAAATGCCTACAACCACCGTGTGACCAATTCCATCAAAATCTCGGAATACCCAAAATGCCCTCATAAGTCAACTTGGCCAAACATGGTCAAAGTCGAGGTCAACAGTCCATATTGACCCAACTCATCGAGTGCACCAATAAACTCGTTGAGTTCCTACAGTAATCAGAAGGTCGGGAAAATCCCAACCAACATGCCGAGTTGGCTTGCAAACTCGTCGAGTTTGCTTGAGCTTAATGCATCAAGTTGGTCAACGATTCCAGGGACTCCAAGACTCATATCTAACCTCAAATGTTATCAAAAAGGATAAAGTTTCCAACTTTATCCTTTGGGGCTACTCCAAGTGCTCAAGAACCCACTAATAAGGCTTGAAGATTCAAGGGCTTAACCAATAAGCACAAAATCCTTGACATCTGGAACCCAACCTTTCCAGAAGAGATTCAAGCCTCAAAATCGACCCAAAGGTTGGTGCTTTATAGACATGTATGTTCAATGCTTGTCTTGAACCCAAAATGGGTCAAAAAGAGGAAAATATGGCTTAAACTCCATGCATGGCATCAAATCTTGACTAAAGGCCATATCCAAACCACTACAAGGTCATCTTGATCTAGAGATTCATAAATTTGCAAACTTTATGAGGTCCATCCATTGAAACATCCAAGAATAAGGATAAAAAGAAACAAAACTCAAGATCTAGCTACATAGAGGAATAAAAATTGAATTTTGGACACTTACAAAGATCCTGAAGAGTGTCAAACCAAAGATGAGAGCTTTGCTTGCTAGATCCTTGCTTCCTTCTTCCAACTTTCTTCTTCTTTTGCTCCAAAATGCCACACTAGTTCACAATATGAGAGGGAGGGATGATTAGGGTTCATAAGGGCCGATATGAGGGTTTGGAGGCTGATAAAAGATCAACCCAAGGGACTTAAGGGGATTATATAGGGTGCAAAACCCTAAAATTTAGGGTTTCTCATCCAGCCATAAAGACGTCGAGTTCCCCTCACCAACTTGCCGAGTTGGTCCATAAAAATATGCGACCCAAAAGTCCTTCAACACACCGTGTTGAGGCTACCAACACACCGAGCTCAAAAGGAAAACATAATTAAGGGAATAAATCTCATACCTGGGAATCAGGATGTTACATTACATTTAGCCCCTTTCTTTTTAACACCATATACCATCTAGGCGCCACCTAGTAATTTCCCTTAAATAAAATTGAAGAATGGCTTACATATAATGCCCTAAGGCTAGAGGGAGTGGTGCTACTTTTGTTACCACGTAGGTGTTATCTAGGATTTGTCACACCTCTTCTAAATTTTGCCATTTAAAGGGGGTGGTTTTCCAATTTTGACATGTTATATTTTTTAAACTAAAATTGACTTATATAAAAAATAATCAATTTAAATGAATTATTTTTTATAAAATCTAAAATTTCATTAACTTGAAAGGAAAATTGTAATAACTAAAACTTCATCTAAAACTAGTTTCGGATGTTTAACTTCTTTTAGAACCACCTGTGAATGAATATGTAACACCCAAAGTTTTGAAGACCAAGAAAGGAAAGAAAACCCTAAGTTTAGGGGTCGACTCGGCGAGTCCAATGAGGGACTCGGCGAGTCCGAGCGGGATCCGGGTCGAGGTGTAAGTGACCAACTCGGCGAGTCAGCCAAGTGGACTCGGCGAGTCTGGTCTGTGCAAGGAAAACCCTAAATTCGGGACTTGGAGCCTATTTAAGCGCCTCATTCTCTCCCCTAGGGTTCCTTTACTGCCTCTTTCACCCAGAACATTAAACCCTAGCCGCCATATCCTCTATTTGAGCCATTTGTTGCCTTGGAAGGTGCATTAAAGCTTGGAGAAGGAAGAAGGAACTTGGAGGAGCAAGAATGGACCATAGATCTGGGATTGTGAGTTCATTCTAAGAATTTGGAGGTAATAAACTAGTTCCTGGACCCTTTTTGCACCTAGATCTATGTGTGGTTGTTGGGGCTTTTTAGCCATAATGTTATTATTTTGAGTTAGAAGCCAGATCTGAAGTTGCTACTTCAGATCTAAGCATATTATGGTCTTGAGAAGCATAAAGTAGCAGCCCTTGAGTTGATTATGGAGCCTCCTTGCCTTAAACCCTAGTATGTGGTGTATTTTGCCTAGATCTCCTTCTCTACACGTAAAGTTTGCAACTTTACGTGAGGAATGGGCTTGGGAAGGGTAGATCTACAGTTTGGAGTCCATGCATGACTCAAAAGTCCTCTGCATGTATGGAGATCTGAATGGACTCGGCGAGTCCTTTGAGTGGACTCGACGAGTAGCATGAAGATTTGGAGAAACTCGACGAGTGGGATGAACAGCTCGTCGAGTTAGATGAAGTTGGGCAGGAACTTGGCGAGTTGGATGAACAACTCGGCGAGTCTATTGAAGGTTGTCTTGGACTCGGCGAGTCTGTTCCTGGACTCGGCGAGTCAGGTCGCGAAAACCCCAAACCCTTCGAGTTGAGACTCGAATCAGTGAGTCGAATGGAGACTCGGTGAGTTGGATAGGTCAGGACTCGGAAATCGGTAGACTCGGCGAGTCATGGACTGACTCGGTGAGTCGAGTCGCGAATAGAAGGACTCTGAACATATGAACTCGGCGAGTCAATAGGGTGACTCGGCGAGTAGGGTTGACCTGGAAGGTTGACTTTGACCAGGACCAGAGTTGATTTGGTTGTCTTTCGGGGGTCAGTTAGACTCAGTGTTGCATTGACATTGGTAGCTCGGGGAGCGAGTGGAGCAGGAGTTCAGAGAGTTGTCGGGCAGCAACTAGTGGGTTCATCAGCCAGTTCAGCCAGTGCAGGTGAGTTTCCCTTTGTATGAATGGGTCTACGGCCACAATGCCGGCCCATGTAGTTATGAGTAGAAGACCCGGGGGTTAGCCCTAGGCACAATATGCTAGTATGATATTCGGGATGAGGTCCAATGACAGAGGGCGGGTGCCCAAGGAATGGTTATGTGATAGTTTATACTTGTTGTCTGCGTGATACTTGTATGTGCCTTATAGGGAGGTGAGTGTGGGTGAGGTCCTGTGTCTCACCAATTGCAGAGTGTGGATGGTGTTCCACATCTCATTAGCAGCAGATCAGGGGCGAGGCCCAAGTTAGGGAAAGAGTGAGTGTGGGTTGGGCCCGTATCTCACTATCAGTAGGAGCATGGATGGGGTTCCATGACTCATTAGTAGAGTTCGGTTGTTAGGACCGGAGGGTAGTCAGACGCCCCAGAAACGTCTGACAGTATGTGATGATATGTTTATATGCTGGCAAGTTATGTTATATGTGATAGTAGTAGTAGGAGGGGGAATAGTCCCCAAGTTCGGTCGTTAGGACCGAAGGGTAGATCGGACACCCCAGATATGTCTAATAATATGTTATGTTATGATATTTGTGATAGTAGCTAAGTGTGGGCAAGGCCCGTACCTCCATGAGTGTGGGCGAGGCCCGTATCTCCTAGCTAATTAGTATATGATTGTATATACTTGTATATTATGAGTTAGCGGTTGAGTGTGGGCAAGGCCCGTATCTCTCCAAGAGTAGAGTGTGGGCTAGGCCCGTATCTCCCAAATAGTAGAGTGTGGGCGAGGCCCGTATCTCCCGGCTAGCGAAGTGTGGGCAGGGCCCGTATCTTCATGAGTGTGGGCGAGGCCCGTATCTCCCGTCTAGCGAAGTGTGGGCAGGGCCCGTATCTTCACGAGTGTGGGCGAGGCCCGTAACTCCTAGCTGAATGTTGTATGTTATATGCTTGCATGGTATGTGGTAGGGTGGGGAACTCACTAAGCTTCGTGCTTACGGTTTTCTAGTTTTGGTTTCAGGTACTTTCGGTAGCGGAGGGAAGAGCTTGGGGTGATCGCATGACACACACCATAGTTTAGACAGCCTGGGAATGTTTACTCTGATAACGAACATGTATTTTGGAAACTAATACTCTGTTTATGTTTTTAAATGATGAATTTGCTTAAAGTAATGTTTTATTAAAAGAAATTTTTAGTCTGAAATTTTGGGACGTTACAGAATATGTAACACTCAGTCTCGAATCGTTTCATTATTTGGGGCTGTAGCCCGATCATCAATTATCATAAGGCTTGGAAGCTTGAGGAAGAAAGGATTTGGCCCTTTTTAGATGAGGGTGTTAAAGTTTAAGTGATTCGAGTGTTCGATGGTGTTTCGAAGCCCAAGGGCATAATTATAATTTGTTATCTCGGTACTTTATGAATTTTGGGTTTGGTTCGGGGAAATTTAAGGCTATGATGGGTTGCTAGAAGTGTAGGGCTTCTCGTCGAAAACATACTTAGATCAAGGAAGTTATGGCCTTCAAAGTATTTAGGGTTTTGGAGGGAACCCTAGTACACGGGGCGTACGACTGCATAGGTCAGTACACTTGGCATAAAGAGGTATACGTTGGGCGTAATGCGAAGGGTGGTGCGGGGGTACGAGGCCTCGTACATTGGGTGTACGAGGAGTACACTGGGCATACGTGGGTCAGTTAGAAAACCCTAATCTTTTGTGTTGCGCCCTATATAAGCTTTATGATATCCCTTTTTGGTCATTTCTAAGTCAGCCTCCATGCTCTAAAAACCCTAATCCAACCCCTAGCCCATGTTTGGTGATCTTGAAGCTTTTGTGAGATTTGTGGAGGGTTTGTGGATCTAGAAGAAGAAGGAGGAACCTGAAGACTTGTTGTTTGAAGGAAAGCTTTGAGATCTAGCATTTGCATCTCCTTTTGGTAGCTTGGGAGGTATAAAGTTCAAACCTTTCCTTTTCATGTCATGGATCTTCTTCTTGTTGCATTTTTGGTCAATTTGACCCCTTGTGGTTGATGATTGGGAGTGAAAGTCGTTTGTGAAGCTTGTAACTGTAGATCTAATTATATCATGGGTTTCTTGGGCATAAAGGTGCAAAATTTATGGTGGTTTTGGTTCCATGCATGTATTAAGTCAAGTATTAAGCTCTTTTGAGCTCTAGAGTCCCATTTAGTCATGCATGTGCAAAAAGTTGGCAACTTTATGTGATAAACCACCTTGGGAAAGTCATATTTGAGTTTGGATCCAAGTCTTAATGGATTAAGTGCTTAATAGGGAAGTTGGCTTTGGGCTGGTGAGTACGTTGGGTGTGTACAAGTATGTACGCTGCACGTACAAGCCTCCCATGCTATATGCTGAGCGTATAGGCTGAGTATAACATTTTACTTTCAAATTTTCCATTATAGCGTTTTACTTTCATTTTTTTCAATTATAGCATTCAACTTTCATGTTAACATTGATTATAACATTTTACTTTCAATTTTTTCAATTATTGTATTTAATTTCATTTAAGTGTTGGTTATAGCAATTCCTTCCATTGTTTAATTTTCAATTATATTCAACTTTCATTTTGATATTGATTATAGATTTTATTTTCAATGTTGTTTTAGTCTGTCAACCATGTACTACAATGGTTATAACCTAATATATATATATATATATATATATATATATATATATATATATATATATATATATATATATATATATAATACGAGACGTTCTGTGTAAATGGCCTTGTTCAATTTGATATCTCATCAATTCAAGATAAAAATGAACACTGACTACAAGAAACATAAGCTAAATATTTACTTCCCAAGAAGTGATTAATCATTATGGATTCAAGTATGCTTTGGATTTCATTTTCTTACAAATCCAAGATAATGTATAGTTAGTTATAACATCATATTTTGTTAATCAAATTGTGTCATAATGTTCTTTTTTTGAAATATTCAGTTGAATTTTAATTAGAGATTGAGCCATTATTATATCGTTGGGGGCAGTAGCATGATCATAATATAATAATATAATCTCGACAAATAAACAAATTTTCAAGTAATCGTTTACACTTTACATGTCTACAAGCACATAAGTATGCTTTTATTTAAATATTTTTGATAAGAATAAAAGTACATTGTATTCTCTTTTATAATTTCTCTTTCATGTAAAATAGTGCTAGTAACACACCAAACAATGCAAAAGAAGTGAGAAATGCCCGACCGAAATCAGATTGATGAGATCAACAATAAATAATTCAAGGTTTTTTTAATGTTTTTTTAACGACAATATATTAAAATAATATAAAGACCAATGTGAAGTTGGGACAAAACAAAGAGTTATAATATAAAATACAGGTTACCAAAAGAGAAACAACTAAAAAACACCAAATATTATCAGGGGCTGATTAACATTTTAATTTCAATTAATATTTGTCAGTTTTAATTTATGTTGGTTTAAAACTCCTATAAAAATGTATGTAACATTTGGAGGACATCCTGAATATTTTGAAACACTTTTTGTTTATTTCATTCAAAATATATGTTACATCATGAAAGATGGGCAAACAATGCAAGTATTTGCTTGTTAGGGAAAAGGTCACGTAGGTGTGGTCTCCATCACTATCTTATAATAAGTTGCACCAACAATGGCATCAAGACACTTCAATTTTGAGATAAGGTTTTGAAAGTGAAAGGCGTCATGGGTGCCCCTACAACATCTTTTTCCCAATTCTATGCCCTTTTCTCCCACATCATTGTCAAAAATAAAATAAAATTAATAAATCAAAATTATATGAAATTCTTCTACATAAATATAAGCACTTTTGAAAAAGTTATGATCTTTATACAACATGGGGTAAACTATTACACGAGGAATATTAAGTTGTTAGTGGGTTTAAACAAAATTTGATGAGAAATTCATAAATGTTTCAAAAGGTGGCGTAACTGCAAAAGAGTAAAGTTGAGGGGTCGAATATGAAAAATAAGGTTACAAACATGATAGAGTACCGGCAGTTGGGCCTGATTACACAAGTGGGCCCAGTAAGGACAGTCCACATGAATAGAGAGAGATTGATTTGATGTGCTGACGAACCAAAAGTGCGGTGGGGTCAACTCAATTCGATGGGCGTTAGCTGTACCGATAAAACCTTTTTGTGCAAGGTTTAACGATGCATCTTAGGCATTTATGATCACGTATAGTTTAAGCTTATTTTTGATTTATGATTGATATTATAAGAGTTGTGGATATGAAGTTACTTGAATTTTATCAAATTTGCCATTGAATACCAAGCTAACCTCCAAACAAGAAAAAAGTGGAACACGAGCTTATATATATAACACCATATATTTTACATGCGCAATATATCATTTGTCGAATTTTGAGTCGGAATATCAATAAACACTTGTATAATTCTAAGTTTGTTTATGAAATACTTTTGAAAATTTATGATTTTGATTTTGTTGCATGGGATATCACGAAACCAAATTTGAGATTATCCACCAACAAGAAATCTTGATTTCATGCTAAATTAACGGGACCGCCGTCACGGACGATGCCACTTGGAACCCACCATGGGGACTGACCCCAAATCCTCATGCTCACAAGTTTATATGAGCTTATCCGAGTGTGCACAACACACCCCCAATATCGAGTTATAGCCAAATCTTAACTTAATATATCTCAAGTTAATCCCGACTATACTAAAATGATTTGTAACATCCTAAAAATAATAGTAAATTTTTTATTTTTAAAAGAAATAAAAACTATAATTTCATCAAATCCAATCACCCAAAATCATAGTTTTTACAATCATATCAAAATCTATACTAATAAATAAAACTCATTTTCTGCCACATGTCATGTCCTTATTGATTTGGACACATGACATTTTAATAGATTTTTAGAATTTATTTATTTCCACATGTAATTTTCTGATTTGTTCACATATCATAACTTATTTCGGTTATAATATTGAGAGAAATAAATGATTCCTTGAAAAAGAATTGATATATTTATAATGTAATAAATGTCATAATGAATGAGAGCTCTAAAATTGATATTGATATTAAATTTAATGTTTAAATATTGATATTAAATTTTTATTTTTAATAAACCTGTGTATTACACAGGTCTTAGGCCTAGTCAGAGTAATAAACTCATAGCATCTCTCTAAAACATGATAATAATTGGATGATGTGTATAATCATACATCCGTCTTCCTCCGATCATCTTAAGTACCTGAAACATTTAAATCCACAACTGTATAAAAAAGCTTAGTGAGTTATTCAAAATACCCCATATAATAATACACGTACAATGCATGCACACAGGAGCCTACAATCGAACTGGACTGCCTTGCAAGGCCAACAATACACTTGGACTGCTCTCCTTGGGCCTACAATCTGACTGGATTGCCTCGCAAGGCCTACAGCAAAAGCAGGATCGCCTCAACCCAACTATAATGTGTCAACATATACACATAAAAAATCCGATATATGCATATAAACAATAACCAGCAAACACATGTAATCATAATAGATCTACCAATCTAACAGATGACTACAATTTAACAGCATCCTACACACAAGGATACATATTGCAGTACAAAGTATAGTGAGAAAACTCACCTCGCAGGCTATCAACACAACTCACACGAAATAAAAACCGGTGCTACGAACCACCTATACAGCAATTAGAGGTACATCCTCAATCGATAACCCAAAACCCTCAAGTAGACTAAAAGTCAATCTTGGTCAAAAGTCAAAAGTCAACCATCATCATCATCACACCACCCATTGGCCACATCGTGGCAAATCCACGACAAAACAGTCATTACCAAACTAGCCACCACGTCGTGGAAAGCATGTCACCACGCCACGACAACAATCCAAGAAAATCAGTCGCAAGAAACCCCCTTCACCACAACTTGGTGAGCATGCAGTGGGAACTGCTCCTGGACAATTTAATGGATTAAGCCCTAAAGCCATTGAGCCACACTCTCATATCTTCAAAAAGACTTCCTAACGTCCATAAGCTTCCATTGAGCCACACTCTCATATCTTCTAAAAGACTTCCTAACGTCCATAAGCTTCATAAAAATGTTTTCTTTATAGAAATGCATGTCCAATGCATGTCTTGAACTCTGGTTAGGTCAAAATGGTGAAAATGAGGTCAAAACCTCATGCATGGAACCAAAACTCTACCAAACTTTAGATCTAGATCATTAAACCTCAAAGGGACCTCAATGATCCATTAGGTTGCCAAATTTATGGAATCCATTCACAAAAGTTATCCTGAACATGGAGAAAAGTGCATAAAAACCTACATCTAGAAGAACAACATACAAAGATATGAGCTTAATGACATACAAAAGTCCAAAATGAGAGCAATGAGATGGTGGGAGACCTTTCTTGCTAAACTTTTCTCCAAACACGCCGTCTTCTTTTTCAAAGCACCAAAAATCCAACACAAGAGCTCAATTTGCCAACAATGAAGGCTAGGGTTTGTTTAGGTCGAAAGGAAGGTTATTGAGGCTGAGTGATCAAACCCTAGCCATCACACCCTTCAAATAGGGCCTCAAGCCCAAAAATTTAGGGTTTTGCATGCTGGCCGCCACCACATCGTGATCACTACCATGCCACGTCATGGTACCTAAAATGAAAGGCACGTTTCTTCAAGTACTACCACATCGTGGTGCCTTCCACACCACGTCATGGCCACCAAAAATCTTATATTTTGAGTCTTAAATGACATAACCACAAAGAAGTATATATGTAACATCCAAAAAATACCAAAAAAAGTTTTTATTTTTAAACCGTCAAATACATACAATCATTTGTTACAAAACCAATCAGAGTAAAATGTATCTTTCAAAATGTTGAAAATGAGGTCAAAACCTCATGCATGGAACCAAAACTCTACCAAACGTCAGATCTGGATCATTAAACCTCAAAGGAACCTCAATGATCCATTAAGTTGCCAAATTTATGGAATCCATTCACTCAAGTTATCCTGAACATGGAGAAAAGTGCATAAAAACCTAGATCTAGAAGAACAACATACAAAGATATGAGCTTGATGACTTATAAAAGTCCAGAACGAGAGCAATGAGATAATGGGAGAACTTGCTTGCAAAACTTTTCTCCAAACACACCATCTTCTTTTTCAAAGCACCAAAAATCAACTACAAGAGCTCAAAATGTCAACAAAGGAGGCCAGGGTTTGTTCAGGTCGAAAGGAAGGTTATTGAGGTTGAGGGTGATCAAACCCTAGCCATCACACCCTTCAAATAGGGCCTCAAGCCCAAAAAATTAGGGTTTTGCATGCTGTCCACCACCACGTCGTGGTCAGTACCATGCCACGTCAAGGTGCCTAAAATGAAAGGCATGTTTCTTCAGGTACTACCGCATCGTGGTGCCCTCCCCACCATGTCGTGGCCACCAAAAATCTTATATTTTGAGTAGGGCTGTAAATGAACCGAACGAACACGAACGATACTTGTTCATATTTGTTTGTTTAAGTTAACTGAACAAATGAACGGACACAAACTGTTAAAAGAGCAAGTTTTCTTGTTCATATTTGTTCGTTTAAGAAATTACATTATTCATGTTCGTTCATTTATGTTCGTGAACATGCTAAACGAACATAAACGAACAGATATAAACAAACATATATAAACATAAATTAACATATAATATAATAATGTAATCAGACACAATTAAACATATATGAAGATAAAAGGAAATTATATGAACGAACAACATAAATGAACGTTCACGAACATAATTGAATGAACGAGACCATTGTTCATGTTCGTTCATTTAACTAAACGGACGATGTGACAACTCGAACCTTTTTCCGTTAACATTAACCGATTTCGTTAAATAAATTTTAAAGTTTTATTTAGTTCCGTCAAAATCTTATGGTTTGGAAAATCATTTAAGATATATAGTTGAATTATATATATGAGACGGAACCAAAATCGCGCGAAAACCCGAATTTTCTTCAAAAATCAACAGTTTCCAGCCTTACTGGCCATGAACCTGATTACGGCCGTAAACCTGATCACGACCGTAAACTAGTTCACGGCTGGTGGACCCTACCACCGACCATGAACCCCCTATATATACGTGACCCCTACTCTCATACCGACCATCACACCCTTCAAAAAGGGCCTCAAGCCCAAAAAATTAGGGTTTTGCATGCTGGCCGCCACCACATCGTGGTCACTACCATGCCACGTCATGCTGCCTAAAATGAAAGGCACGTTTCTTCAAGTACTACCACATCGTGGTGCCCTCCCCACCACGTCATGGCCACCAAAAATCTTATATTTTGAGTCTTAAATGACATAACCACAAAGAAGTACATATGTAACATCCTAAAAATACCAAAAAAAGTTTTTATTTTTAAACCGTCAAATACATACAATCATTTGTTACAAAACCAATCAGAGTAAAATGTATCTTTCAAAATTGTGAAAATGAGGTCAAAACCTCATGCATGGAACCAAAACTCTACCAAACGTCAGATCTAGATCATTAAACCTCAAAGGAACCTGAATGATCCATTAAGTTGCCAAATTTATGGAATCCATTCACTCAAGTTATCCTAAACATGGAGAAAAGTGCATAAAAACCTAGATCTAGAAGAACAACATACAAAGATATGAGCTTGATGACTTACAAAAGTCCAGAACGAGAGCAATGAGATAGTCGGAGAACTTGCTTGCTAAAATTTTCTCCAAACACACCATCTTCTTTTTCAAAGCACCAAAAATCAACTACAAGAGCTCAAAATGTCAACAATGGAGGCTAAGGTTTGTTTAGGTTGAAAGGAGGGTTATTGAGGCCGAGGGTGGTCAAACCTAGCCATCACACCCTTCAAATAGGGCCTCAAGCCCAAATAATTAGGGTTTTGCATGCTGTCCACCACCACGTCCTGGTTACTACCATGCCATGTCATGGTGCCCAAAAGGAAAGGCATGTTTCTTCAGGTACTACCACATCGTGGCCACCAAAAATCTTATATTTTGAGTAGGGCTGTAAACGAACCGAACGAGACTTTTTCATGTTTGTTCGTTTAAGTTAACTGAACAAATGCACAGACACAAACTGTTAACCGAACGAGTTTTCTTGTTCATTTTCATTCGTTTAACAAATTACATTATTCAGGTTCGTTCGTTTATGTTCGTGAACATGCTAAACGAACATAAACGAACAAAGATAAACAAACATATATAAACATAAATGAACTTATAATATAAAAATGTAATCAGACACAATTAAACATATATGAAGATAAAAGGAACTTATATGAACGAACATAAACAAACGTGAATGAACAACATAAATGAACGTTCACGAACATAATTGAACGAACAAGACCATTGTTCATGTTCGTTCATTTAACTAAACGGACGATGTGACAACCCGAACTTTTTTCCGTTAACATTAACCGATTTCGTTAAATAAATTTTAAATTTTTATTTAGTTCCGTCAAATTCCTATGGTTTGGAAAATCATTTAAGATATATAGTTGAATTATATATATGAGACGGAACCAAAATCGCGCGAAACCCCGAATTTTCTTCAAAAATCAACAGTTTCTAGCCTTACTGGCCGTGAACCTGATTACGGCCGTAAACCCGATCACGACCCTAAACTAGTTCACGACTGGTGGACCCCATCACTGACCATGAACCCCCTATATATACGTGACCCTACTCTCATACCGACCATCACACCCTTCAAAAAGGGCCTCAAGCCCAAAAAATTAGGGTTTTGCATGCTGGCCGCCACCACCTCGTGGTCACTACCAAGCCACGTCATGCTGCCCAAAATGAAAGGCACGTTTCTTCAAGTACTACCACATCGTGGTGCCCTCCCCACCACATCATGGCCACCAAAAATCTTATATTTTGAGTCTTAAATGACATAATCACAAAGAAGTACATATGTAACATCCAAAAAATACCAAAAAAAGTTTTTATTTTTAAACCATCAAATACATACAATTATTTGTTACAAAACCAATCAGAGTAAAATGGATCTTTCAAAATGGTGAAAATGAGGTCAAAACCTCATGCATGGAACCAAAACTCTACCAAACGTCAGATCTAGATCATTAAACCTCAAAGGAACCTGAATGATCCATTAAGTTGCCAAATTTATGGAATCCATTCACTCAAGTTATCCTAAACATGGAGAAAAGTGCATAAAAACCTAGATCTAGAAGAACAACATACAAAGATATGAGCTTGATGACTTACAAAAGTCCAGAACGAGAGCAATGAGATAGTCGGAGAACTTGCTTGCTAAAATTTTCTCCAAACACACCATCTTCTTTTTCAAAGCACCAAAAATCAACTACAAGAGCTCAAAATGTCAACAATGGAGGCTAGGGTTTGTTTAGGTCGAAAGGAAGGTTATTGAGGCGGAAGGTGATCAAACCCTAGGCATCACACCCTTCAAATAAGGCCTCAAGCCCAAAAAATTAGGGTTTTGCATGTTGTCCACCACCACGTCGTGGTCACTACCATGCCACGTCATGGTGCCTAAAATGAAAGGCACGTTTCTTCAGGCACTACCACATCGTGGTGCCCTCCCCACCACATCGTGGCCACCAAAAATCTTATATTTTGAGTAGGGCTGTAAACGAACCGAACGAACACGAACGAGACTTTTTCATGTTCGTTCATTTAAGTTAACTGAACAAATGAACAGACACAAATTGTTAAACGAACGAGTTTTCTTGTTCATGTTCGTTTGTTTAAAAAATTACATTATTCATGTTCGTTCGTTTATGTTCGTGAACATGCTAAACGAACATAAACAAACAAAGATAATAAACATATATAAACATAAATGAACATATAATATAATAATGTAATCAGACATAATTAAATATATATGAAGATAAACGGAAGTTATATGAACGGACATAAACAAACGTAAATAAACAACATAAATGAACGTTCACGAATATAATTGAACGAACGAGACCATTATTCATGTTCGTTCATTTAACTAAACGGACGATGTGACAACCCGAACCTTTTTCCGTTAACATTAACCAATTTCGTTAAATAAATTTTAAATTTTTATTTAGTTCCGTTAAATTCCTATGGTTTGGAAAATCATTTAAGATATATAGTTGAATTATATATATATATATATATATATATATATATATATATATATATATATATATATATATATATGAGTCGGAACCAAAATCGCGCGAAAACCCGAATTTCCTTCAAAAATCAATGGTTTCCGGCCTGACTGGTGTTCACGGCCGTAAACTAGTTCATGGCTGGTGGATCTTATCACTGACCATGAACCCCCTATATATACGTGGCCCCTACTCTCATTTATACTTTTCTGGCCGCGAAGACCCCTTCTCTCTCTAAAAATCATCACCCAAAAACACAAGATATCTCTTCATCTAGCACTCTATTAGCCTTGGAACTCATCTTGTAGTATCGAAACATCTATTTTTCATCAAAATCAAGTGTTGTTGTTCTTGAGTTCACGACCGTGAACCCTTCAAATCTTCATAAATCATCAAGAACAGGTCGGGAACCCTTCAAAGATTCAAAGGCCGTAAACCCTTCAAGGACAACAAACTGATCACGGCCGAGAAGAGTTCACGACCGTAATCCCCTTCACGGTCGCAAACCTTCCTAAGTGGTGAACTTGGCTGAAAACTCGTTTTCCCCGATTCAGTCGAGTCTCGGCAACATTCCTAAACAAAAAGCAAGTTTTTTTCCATCACTATAGATAATGGTTTTGCTAATAAAACACATATATGTATTTAATTGTTATTAGGATCTCGTTAAGTGCCACATACATCAATCTGCAGGACTTCATTTCAAGTTTCGTTGTTTGACATTTCACGCAACCAACTGTAAGTTCATACCCCTATACTTTTATGATTTTTAATGTTTTTAGAGGGGAGAATACAAGCCAAACACAAATAATTTGTGAATTTATACAAAAAGGTTTCAAAACACTTAAAACTAATGCAATGGATATAGTCACACGGTTTCCACTTTCATAAAAATATTTAGATATTTTATCCCTTTTGTATTATGCTGAGCATAAGGGACGTTTTCGACTTACTGCTAAATTGCATAGTTTTCAGATCAATTCATGAACCAAATATATAATATTCATACAAACTATAATAGGTATAGTTTGGTGTTTCAATATACAATATTACAAATTTAGAGCTTATACATTGCTAAACATATAAACTATGACAGACTTAGTTTATGATATTCTCGGGTAACAAGGATACTTTATTACATAAATATTTAAGTATATTTATTACTGTATAAAGTATACACATGGGTTTAAATACAAAAGATCAATACAGAACTGCACGTAAACTAGATTATACAAAATTGTGAGACTCTACTTCAAAATTGTACCCTTTGGTGTACTGAACTAAATCCTATCATAGTATAACCAGAGTCTCTTAGAGGGAGAGCGTGAGATTTGTGAATAAATCTATTCGGGACTGACAATCCCACACCTGAACTCCTAGCTATAGTTAGGCAGGCATGCCTGGGGTGACAAATGCCATATATCCGACACTTGAAGAATGTCGTAAAGCTCTATAGGTCATATCAAGCATGGTTATACGACTCACAATAGTATAAACTAACCTTTTTGTTTACGAGATTTCATTCTTCTTTAGTTTTATTTTCATTAATAGAACTATTTCATAATACAACTGGAGGATTCTAGGGATTTCAACTCACGGTTTTTATTTTAATTAATAAGACGAATATACATACCGGTGTTATTTAGGGTTTTCATACAAAAAGGGGTTTTACATTAAAAACCGTAATATACAATACATCTGGTGGTAATCAGGCATTCAAACTAATACTTCATGGAACACTATAACAAGCACATATGTTAGAAAATATTGGATTTTCTTGGAAAACATACAAACTTTTTCAATGATTCATTAACAGGATTTTCATTACAAAAACATGCTTATGAACTCACCAGCTTAATGCTGATACTCTTTTCAAACCGTTTGTATTCTCAGGAAATCAGTAGACAGGTACCTCAACAGACTTTTGAGAAGACGGAGCATATAGAGTCACATCTTTATCTTTCTATTACTTTTGATGTATATAAATATGAAACAAATAGATGTAAATACCTTTTATATATATTCAATGTAATGGTTGTGTTTACTTTGAATACTATGATACAATTGTTGTGATATTACACATGATGTCATTCACCCCCGAACGTTTCCGCCGTTTCGGTTTGGGGGTGTGATAGACGAGAATTTGTGTTCATGTCCGTTCATTATTAAATAAACGAACATAAACGAAATTCCCGCCGAACGGTTCACTAACAGTTCGTTGAACGTTCAGTTCGTTTACAGCCCTAATTTTGAGTCTTAAATGACATAACCACAAAGAAGTACATATGTAACATCCAAAAAATAGCAACAAAAGTTTTTATTTTTAAACTATCAAATACAAACAATCATTTGTTACAAAACCAATCAAAGTAAAATGTATCTTTCAAAATGGTGAAAATAAGGTCAAAACCTATTGCATGGAACCAAAAATCTACCACACTTCAGATCCAAATCATTAAACCAAAACCCGACTAATCCTGCATGGGTAACGGAGGGAGTGCAAGCCCCAACACCCATCGTCCGACAAGAGTTCAAGGTTGGATCGCTAGAAATCACACATATGAATTTTGATCTTTGTTTTATATTGAATGGATACGCACTTGATTAGTGGGGTGACAACAAATGGATAATTATTCATATAATTATATTCTTAGAACTATTATGTTAGCATCTGTAGATTTTACAGGATTAGGGATTTAACCTTCGAGGTGCTTCGTAGATCATAAGGTAAGGGAATCGTTCGTGAAGGGTTAGAAGCTGTAATATTGGGAAAGTTTTGATGTATCCATCTAAGGTTCAAGATTTCTTTGTGATTGTTGGTTATTATTCAAGAATTGTCATATGCCATTTTGCATACCAAGAAATGTGTCTAGAATGTATCTGAATGAGCCTGTTTTAGGCTTCGATGTGGAAGACGTTGGCCAACGAGGGAGCAAGCCCTGATTGAGGGAGCACTAAGTGTTTTGTTTGAAGGATCAACAACAGATGGATTTTGATGGTTCAAGCACGATGGGTCGAAGGAAGTTGTAGTGTAAGTCTGTTAGATTTCTGGTGTTTGAAATTGTTGAGATCTTTTATGGTGGAGATAATTGAGGGATTGATCAGAAGCGGGTACAGGGTGAG